>NC_063207.1:28030883-28710371 GCF_017589495.1 Alosa alosa
GGGAAAAAGCAACAGAGCGGCCTTCAAGAGTGTTTCACTGGGGTTATTATGCAGGCACCTTCGTCCATCTGTGTTTCGTCGAAGTAGGCCCTCAACACGTCCTGAAGGGTCAACAGTGGTGTCTGGTGTCCCAGACCTATTAATCAGTTTTAAGAGTTAGAGGTACAGGCCTATCTAGTTTGGTATCAAGCATTCTCTTGACTTGTTGTGAGTCTAAGGCCTTTTCCATATGTCAGTGAGTGTCCAGCAAAGATTATAGAGCGCTCCGCTCTAAGATCTTTGGTGTTCAGTGTCGGTGAGTGTCCAGTGTCGGTACGGCAATCATAATGTGCTCATCGTTACTTTAAATCTTTGCCAACCTTTCAATACTCTTAACTGCAGAGGCTGCTTTGATTATCTGAATCTGTGGAACCAAGCTGTACATCGGCAATGAGCAATCCCATCAGTACACACCCTCTTAATATGAAATGGCTTTCACACACCAGAAGAGGGCATCATACAGCCCAACAATGAGGCATACTACGTCATGCCTGAGACACAGTTATCTTAATAATCCCATTTTTCTCACTCGTGTACGAAAGGGGTCATGCTTTGTGACTAGCCTTCTAGGTTCTAGGTGACTCTAGGTTCTGAAGGTTCTCATTTGAGAATGTGCCTTTTTTTTGTTTAGAAAGTTAAGTGTGTTCAGGGCTTCCCATACATGTTGAAAGCACAACATTTTCATGTGATTTTGATGCAAAAACTGTGTGAATAGTGAATGAGAGTTAGTTTTGTCTTTCTCCATTGCTTGTTGTCATACAGTAGTATCTCTCTGTCTCAGGTGCGTAATGAGTTTTACAAAGACTCCCAGGGGGTCATCCTGGTGTATGACGTGGGGCTGAGGGAGAGCTTCGATGCCCTAGACAGCTGGCTGACCGAGATGAAGCAGGAGATGGGCTCCCAGGCTAACATGGAGAGCATCGTCTTTGTTGTCTGTGGCAACAAGGTTAGATGGATGTCAGAAATGTCTTTATTTTATACCAAATTGTTTTCTTGACAAATGTCAAGTGTGGAAGTGGAGGTTTGTCAGTATCATTATAAATGCATATCAGAATCAATTTTATTTTGTGGTTTTGATGGTCAAGTCAATTTGAAGGAAGAAGGGGAAAAAAAAACAATATTTATATAAGGCTTTTACATTTAGGACCTGTATATTGAAATAAGATGAATTCAATTGAAGCATATTTCCAATGTAGTGGGATATGCTCTTTGAAGGGGAAGGGTCCTTCATGTGTAGTTGTGCAGGATGCTGAGATGATGATTGACTACTTGTGTGCTGGTTGCTGCTTGTGGCTGCAGGTGGACCTGACCAAGAGGAGAGTGGTGGACGAGAGTGAGGGCAGGCTGTGGGCTGAGAGTCGAGGCTTTCACTACTTTGAGACCTCTGCACAGAGTGGCGAGGGCATCAGTGAAATGTTTCAGGTTTGTGCATGGAAAAATGAATTCCTTATCTTTATTTCCTTTTCTGCACTTATTTACTACTTATTTCTACCACACCTCACACTTGCTACCTATAGTATTTCTTTAGGTTGTTAGTGGGTAGATTTGATGGTTAGATCATATAAAATCGGCGGCTGCTCTAATGTATAGTTTCTGTTCCCCTTTCTGTTCACCCTAGGCCTTCTTCTCGTCTATAACGGACATGTGTGAAAACGGAGGGAAGAGGCCAACACCAGAGGTCAACGCAGGTTTCACCAAGGAGCAGGCGGACACCATCCGCCGCATCCGCAACAGCAAAGACAGCTGGGATATGCTGGGGGTGAAGCCAGGGGCCACACGGTAGGTCAATGCCGCCAGCTCTCTGGACTGGTTGTGAGTGCTGTATATATGCAGAAGTCAAGCTCAAGGAGTGTTCACTAAGTGGCAGCATTTCAATACTGAAAGTCATCCCCCAGTCTTTGCCAACATTATAAATAGGCATGCATTACCATATTGTTACATGTATGTTATGTATCAGGGGTGTCAAAGATACGGACAGGGGGCCAGGTGCGACCTGCTAGCAGATGTTTTGTGTAGGAAGGGGGAAGAATGTGGATATTTGCATCCAGTTGTCATCCACAAAAAGGCAAAGCATCATAAAAACAAACTAAACTAACACTAATAGACAAATTTTTTGTATTGCAATATCGTTGCACAATATGAGTGGCTTAGTTATAACAGCGTGTTACAACTAAATGGTAAATGGACTGCATTTATATAGCGCTTTTTGCGAGCACCCAAAGCACTTTACATTGTCATGCATCACATTTTACCTATTCACACACACACTCATACACCGATGGAAGGTGCCAACCTGCTCATCGGGAGCACTGGGGTTGCTCAAGGACACTTTAAAAGGGTCAGGGGGAGTTGCTGGACGACGACTCTACCTCCTGAGCCACTGCCACCCTGCTGGGTCAAGTTTGTCATAAGCTTAGCTAGCTCCTGCTATGAGTTGACTACATGTTTTAAAACAGTGTTATTTTTTTGCAATCAAGACGATTATTAAGATTATACAAGATTGGAGTTAGTGAGCTGCACCCACAACTCAGCAATCAAAAGACAAGTAGCCTACCACCTAGACGTTTACTTTGATGCCTCCAAAATACGTTTTGCTGTAGATCTCCGTGAAAACACGTCCATACTGACTGACAATTTGTGGAACAGATGTCGTTAACTGACCAATAGCAAGCCCTGATCATAAGGGAACACTTTTTCATAGGAGTATATTATCAAGTCAATCAAACTTGTGGGATATTGATCTGACCATCTACGTAAGTGCAGTCTTATCAGCAACCATGCTGTCAATTTCTCCTTCATTTTACAGGTTTCATGCAAAATGTACCTATTGCAATATTAGTTTCTTACTTAGATGAAAAGTATTATATTTCCCCTTTTACTGCTATTATAAATGGAATCTTGATCAATTAATTAAAAATATATAATGCAAAATAAGCAATTGTGTAAATATTCACCCCCTACAAGTCACCTTTAGCCGCAATTAAAGCATGAAACCTGCGTGAATAGGTCTAAATTAGGCTTGCACATCTGGATACTGCAATTTTACTCATGTTTCTTGACAAAACGGCTCAAGCTCAGTCAGGTTGGAACAGTCCTTTTCAAGTCCAGCCACAGATTTGAGGATTGAGGTCTGGGCTTTGAATCGGCCACTCCAGAACATTCCATTTGTTGTCTTTAATCCATTTCTGTGTAGGATAGACATATCCAAGGGGGTGAATATTTTTTATAGACCACTGTAAGTCCAAACTGAATAGATGCCATTTACTTCCTCAGTCATCTCTGAATGTAACTTTTTTCGTTTGAGATGGCCATGGTTTAGTCACTGAACATCCTTTTTAGTCAGAACGCAGTAGTTAAGCTAGTTTGCATTCCACCGTACAGTGCAGGTCTTGGGCTGTGTTGTCCTGCTTTGACGCTGTAATGAGAGTTTGTGGTAGCCACTGCTAGGACAAGTCATAACTGGCTCTGTGTCCAACCCCAGTTCAGGCACTGCCCAGGCGTGCTCTCAGCTCTAATAATAGAGCACTCAGAGTGGGTCAGCAAGCCGGTGGCAAAAGCAGGACACCTCCCGAGTCCTCATGTGTGCAATCACTGGAGGACGGGCGTAATCCACTTAGGCTTCACCACCCAGATTAATCAGCCTTGCCAAGCCAATCTTTCTTTTTTTCTTTCGTTCTCTCTTTCTCTCTTTACGTCTATTGCTCTCCGGCTCCATCTTTTCTCCTTTTTTTGTCCATCTTGCTCTTTCTCTATCTTAACTTTTGTAGTAGGGGTGTACTGTAAATCACAAATTCTAAAATGGATCGAAAACAGGTCCTTGATTATGATTGGCTTAATCGCCACCACAAATTGATACAAAAATTAGCATTGCTGCTGCTCTGCTGCACCTTGGCAACCATTATGATGGAATAAATATATTTATTTGTGGAAGAATGATTATCTATGAATAAATCTTTCCATTTCTTGTTGCTGTGCCTTTATTTTATGAAATCTTAGATGTTTTAGAAAATATTTTAGAAAAGCAATAAGTGCAAGGCCTTAGGTTCCAGTTATTTTAGAACAGTTAAGGAGTTGTTTGCTTGAAATTGGAATTGCTTAATTTCATCATGTCTCAATTCGATATCGATTCTTTATTCTGAAGATTTTATTATTTTTGATAGTCAATCAAGTCCCCAGCTGCGTGTTAAAATCAAAAGTTCTATTGCAAAGACTTATTGCTAATAAGTAATGCTGATTATATAATTGCCCCAAACACATTCCACACAAATGATAGACCTACCAATAGCTGGTATCAGAGCTCTAAGCGAAGAGTCTAGAAGCTTCTATACCAGGGGTCAGAAACATTTACTTTCAAAAGAGCCATTTTTGACCAAAATTCTAAAAAAGAATTTTCTGGGGGCTGCAACAATATTTAAACCATTAAATACAAGCAGTATTCAGCCTATTGGTCTGAATTAGATTATCAACATTACCTGAATCAAGGGTTAGGAAGTACATTTTTTTATTATTATTATTATTATTATTATTATTGAATGACAGGCCAGAACTTAGGCTAATCAAACTTTAACTTCCACAGTGTTGCATGGCATGGTAGGCTATTTGGTCTACATGGACATCTGCACTCTCAGAATGATCTACTTTCAAGGTGTCTTCAACATTACATTTTGCGTGTCTTCTTGCTGCAGATCAGACAGTCGCAGTGGTGGTGAAGGCAAACATTCGTCCAAACATTTAATTGATTATTAAATAATTTTACTCCACAACCACTAGGGAGTTTGACACTTGATTGCTTGTCCACTCAAGCCACGGCAGAATTAAAGGGACGCAAGGATGTGACAGCCTATGACGCGTTCAAATAAACATGTTTTTTACACATTTTACACAGCATAGGCTAGAAAAGGACACAGCACAGTCCCTTGTGGTGCTCTTATGTTACTGACTAAATGCTCAGATACACACCCTTTCATTCTCACAACCTGTGGTCTGTCAGTCAGGTAATCAGTAATCCATGAAGTTGTGGAGGTGTCTACCTGCATCCTTCGCAGCTTCTCACGTAGCAGCATAGGCTGTATGGTGTTAAAAGCAATTAAGAAATCAAAGAACATGATCCTGACAATGCTGCCAGCCCTGTCCAGGTGAGAGTGTGTTCTATGAAGCAGGTAGATTAAGGCATCCTTCACACCCACCTCTGGACGGTATGCAAATTGTAATGGGTCCATGCAGGTGGTCACCTGTGGTCTCAGAAGATGACCAACAACAGTGTTTAGCCAACTACTTCCTTTCCTACCAACTTCCTTCCTAACCAGATGTACTTTTTTCTACAAGTGTTTTGTTCTTATGACTACAATTGTGAGATAGACCATGAGAGTGAGTTTTTTTTTTAATGTTATTGCTGTTTTTTTGTTATGTTAAGCAAACCTTTTAATGGTTTTGGACAAATTGACTATATTATTCTTTTAACAATTTGACATAATATAAATATTGCCTTGCAATAATAATTGTTTTATTCTTTTTTATATGATTACACTTTGAAATGTATTCACCTAAGGAAATTAATCAACATTGAGAATAACCTTAAAAGTCATGGTAAAAAAGGATTTTCAACCACAGTCTTGAAAAGAATACAGGTTCCAGAGTCCAGATTTACACAAGTATACATATGAATATGCCAATGGACTTCCTGTGGTCAATAAACATAAAATAGACACAACATCCTCATTTGTAGTGCATTTGGTTCAAAATGTGTTGCCAAAACCCTTTTTTTGGAAAGCGTCCATATTGAATTTATGGAATTTGGGGGTCCTGATAAACCCAATCATAAATGTATGTAGTAGTAGTATTCCTATGGGTTTCACATGGTCAGAAAAGGTAAAATAGACATCAAGTTTGTATTTGTATCTCATCTGGCTCAAAAGCTACAGCCGAATCCCTTTCAGACGACGGCCATATTGGATTTGGCCACCATCTTGGTCTCAGGGACCATTGGCTCAGGCGCCCTGGCTAAATCATTTCAGTATGCCCTCAGCTGCATCCGTGCCAAATTTGGGGCTTGTAGATAAATTTGCACAAACAATGGGGTGTAAGGCCCCATACTACAGCCAAAACTGCTATTTCGGACAGTGGTCATATTGGAATTGGAGGAATAAGGGGTCCAGATGCACCAGGTCATAAATATTAACATTCCTATGTGTTTCCCATGATCAATCAAGCTGAAAATCGCTTTCTCGTCTGGTGTAGCTACTTCCATTGATTGTAGTGGAAGCTAACTGTTGCAGCAGACGCAATGCGAACGGAATGCTTCAGTTACGCGCCCAATGTAGCTTCCCTGTAATGCCTCAGGAAAGAAAATGAACACGTATGTCTCAATGTGTATGAGACAGGTCAATGGAAGCATGTCACTGCATTGTTTGTTATTAGATTAAAGCATTGATAAAGATATATGGATTCTTACACCCCTATTTATTTCTCATTTCAATATCTTTCTTTGTGGATTTTTTTCTTTCTTTCAGTTTTTTCTTGTTCTATTTCTTCTCCACTCCATTAGCATTTCATTTGTTTTCTCCTCCTCCCCATACACATCATTTGGTGGGCGTGTCTGATGTGCTATCCTATCAGCATTGATGTGTATACAGATACCGTCGTAATTAAAAGGCATTGAGTAAATGAAAACTCTATTTACATCAATTTCATCAGGCTCTGAATACATTTTAAACAATGGCCTTCTCAGAGCGCTTGCAGGAACAACAGTGTTCAACAAACTATTGTTTTCATTGAATCATAGGCTTTGCCCTGTTTAGTCTGTCTTGAACTAATCTCTGGTCTCTAGAACACCACTTGCCCTCAGTCAGTCTCCACTTGTTCTCATCCTGTTTTCAGGGGCTGTCAATTGGCCAACAAACACTCAGAGATGCTCAAGTTTACGTTTTTTTAACATAGAACAGAATAGACCAACAGACATTTTGATTCCTAAAGTTCAGTATGGATATTATAAACTACAACTATGGATAATGAACTATTGACTTTCACTTAGTAAGAAACTGTGGAGAAGCTATGTGTGCTTCAACATGTTGTAAAATGACCAAGAAATAGCGACAGCATGTGAAGAAATAATCATTGATTTTGAATGTGTTGATGCAACTAGTATTATCTGTATCAGTTTGCTCATTGCTTGTGTGGATCTGTGTTTTAGGGAAGAGGTGAACAAAGCCTACAGGAAGCTGGCTGTTCTTCTCCATCCAGACAAATGTGTGGCACCGGGCAGCGAAGACGCTTTCAAGGCTGTGGTGAACGCTCGCACCTCACTCCTCAAAAACATCAAGTAGGGTTGCAGAAACGTGTTCCACTTGTACTCCCATCTGAATACTCTTCAGAATTACTGTCTAGGAGGGAGGGTGTTGGGGATGGGTCTACCATTCTTTTATCCACCACGACAGAAAATCACCATGGATGTGCCACCATACCTTTCATATCTCAAGGGTTCACTGTTGTGTTATTTAAGTTCATATTTAATTAAAATATAGCTATTATGCCTATTGATTTGTTAAAATCAAGCTGGGGCTGCTGTTCTGACTTGTCAATCATTCTGCTAAGACTGGTATTATTACATTCTACAACAGAGGTTTTCAGCCAGTGGTCTGCAGATCACCTGAGTCACTATTTTATATAGAGTAGTGGTCCCCATTTTGCTTTCTTAGTCAGTATGGTGGCCCTGGGGTCACAATCAGTTGAAAACCCCTGCTCTACACGATTGGGCCTTTGGGAGAGAAAGGTAAAATAGGAAGTGATGCATACCGTAATACAGTTGGAGCAAACAGGTATCTGTTGTGTTGGTCAGCTCTGTGGAGGTTCATGATTGAGCAGTTTATTGTTGTGCTCATTAAAAAAAGTGAAATCTTTTTACAGGAAGCATGCAATCTGCAGTATTCGTTTTTCTAACTGAATGAGCTGCCCCTCTAATCATGCTCTGAATTGTTCACTCCACACATTGAGTCAAGCAGTTGAGTTATATCTCAGTCTGAGAAAATTGCATCCTGGTACTTCAACATCAGAAAGACTGGCCACTGCATCAAGACAAAATGTTTTGTTAACAAAATTGACACTGGCTGAGTTTCTCGATGGGAGTTCTCTGAGGGGTTTCTCACTACCAGTGTATTACCCAAGGTGCGTGAGTGATCTTGCAAGGTTGTGGGCTTGAAGACCACTAATGGTGTTACCCTACCTGCAGTTTGTGTGTGAGCTTAAAGTAATCCTTTCCTGGCGGCCCAAAGACCTTCATGTCGACCCATCCTAACACCTGATTACCTCAACCACTCAGACAAATACTGTGTAATTATTTCCTGCATCCTAACCACCAACAATGATTTCCTCTTTTTTTTTGCTTGGTTATTTTCTGTTTTGTGACCACAAGATGGTGCTTGTGGTAGTCGGCATTTTGTATGTAAGTCGTTGTCAGTGTTTATATGTACAGCAAGTACTATAAGGTTATTTAATTGAAAATATACAGTATGCTTATTTATTGAAGAAAAATATAGCCTATATATGGTGTGAAATCTGTATAAATTGGTATTGTGATCTTGAACCACAAGTGAATGAAAGACCTCTACACTTTTGCACGAATTCTACACAGATGTATCAAAATCTATGTAGTTAGAAAGATATTCATTTTAAAACTCTGAAAGACAGTCATTATAGATGTTGACGTCAAATCTGCACTTTCACTCCAGACCTTTAAAAATTGAACTGATATCATAGTATTCTCCAAATGATAGATTCCTCGGGAAAAAAAAAAAAACAGTGAGAGACGTTGCTGTGAAAGCATAACCGTTTACAATAACATTTCCCTTATTAACTTGGACATGCCAGCTCACCAGCTACGATTTGAAATGACATTTTAAGCCTTTGAAATAGGTGGGCTGTAATTTTGGCTGAAGTACAAGTTACCACAGAATTTCAGGCTTCCTTTTTCTTTTTCCCAAGTTAGTAAAATGTGGTGCCAACAAGGGAATGTTTCCACAATGTTTACATTAAACTATTTCTAATCTTGGTACTGTTAAACAATATGTTTTAAGCAGAGATTCATTTTTGCATACGATATGAATGCACCATATCATTTTGGTCAGAATTTTCTGGTTAAAATAGTGCCAAATACTAGCCAATGGATGACTTTCAGTGGCACTTGTTTGTACAATAATCCAGTCGAAACACTACCATGTAATATCTTTCTTTATAATATTTGCATCTTGTTTTATTTTTCTGTTTTGTTGAAGCTTTGAGCACCAACAACATTGAGTAGCTATTTATTTTGTTTAATATGAATTACTTGGAAGTATTTATCTTTTTTGTAAGTTTTATCCATTTATCTGAACTTTGGAAGAAGTTGCATATCTCGGTGTGTTCTATTTAAATTCTTTGGAATGAATGCGTATGCTGTAAATATGATCTATTAAATTTTATGTTATCAAAAGTTGCATTTTGAGTTTTGTGCTTCATGTACGTCACATCAAGCGTACCAGTCTTCATTAAGATTGGCAGAAAAGGCAACACAAAATGAAAAGGCTGTCGTTATTTTCTCTTAAACAAAACGTTTGTGGCACTCTGTTTTGGTCTTTCCTGGCACTGATGAAGACCTGGCTTCTGGAAAGTTCCTCCTTGAGTGGCAGATGGACAGTGTTTGTACATTAAGCACTCCTATTGGATCCATTGTCGTCTTGGCAAGCTCGGCGAGGACAGCACAACTAAATAATGCAAGACCTTGGTGGATAGTGACTTCATCTCTGTAAAGCACCTTGAGGCAATGAGGATTGTTGTTGGCACTATAGTATAAATGAATAGAATTTTAACTAACTGTAAATTAAAGAATGAGCTTTGTCCACTGCTCACTTGAGCCTCAAGAGCAAATGCAAATATACCCCCCTCCAGGATTGAGGAGAAACATGTAACAGCTACAAAATAAATGTAATTGTAATCAGTTACGGAGGAAAGAAATCTCTTTTATTGTGCACAGTGAAAACATGGTGCTACACATGATGACAAAAGACTCTTGAACTCTTGAATTAAATGAGTAGCTAATCAAAATGTTGATGATTACAGAAGGGTTGTGTTGAATGCAGAGTAATCAATGAATAGCATTCTGATGTAAGTGTCTTTTTAGACAGGCCCAGTGAGGGTGAAGTGCAGTGAAGATGGAGATGGCATCCTCTGTCAACCTGTTGGAGCGGTAGGCAAACTGGTGTGGAGTCGAGGGTGATAGTGGCTTTGATGTAAATCAGTTTGATTAGTTATTTTTATTTACGCTGCCAATCAAAAAAATACTCTGATGAAGTAATTATTATTGCAGTCTAGATGTGCACTAGCACTTGTTGAGCACTTATGGTATGTGATAGTCCTAGCATTTTCAGGGTCATATATATATATTGCATTCCTAAGAGGAATCAGAAGAAATAGCAAGCTTTGCTATTGCTATGTCGTTTCTCCGTGGGTTCTAATTTGAATGGATGGAGTGCGAAAGCTATGTAATAACTTGGTAAAATCAGTTTGCTAGTTTAACACCATCGGCAAGACATTGAAGCACAACATTGATGAGTCAGCTCAATGCTCCAAGGTGCCACATAATATTTATATTTCATGCATGCAAATGTGTTAACAGACTTTGCACTATGCCTGCCAATTCAATTAGGGCCCTGTATTTTGTTTGGAGGGTGTGCATTGGTAAACAATGCCCATAGCTTCTGCAAGCAATACTGTACAGATGACTTGGTTTAGCTGCTTTCTGACCTCATGTGCATTGTAATTAACTTGATCAGTATCAGGCACTTGATCCAGCTTATGCCCAGTGCATCAGACTGAAAACTATGGCTTTTGTTTTTCATAAAGGGGGTCAGGGGCTGGCTTATCACATCGCTCCCAGTCAGTGTCCTCAATCCTTGGACAACAAATCTCGGCCAATTAGAAACCCAGGTAAGCCTCAAGACTCCAAAAGTGAGTGATCAGGATGTTTCCAGAGGTGAGTGAACATAAGCTCACAACACAGGGATTTCTCATTATGTTGATTGTCAAGAATCTGATTCAAAACCCTCCCTGTAACTCCTGAGCTACTGAATATCTTGGAGCACACTACCATTTGTTTACAAATGTCACACACACCTGGACTTACCCTGGATGGCTTCGTCTGACTGTTGGTAATCCTCTACAGATAAGTCAACCTTCTGCATCTATTTCAGGCTCACTGGGAAAGGGAGGCATGTAGGGATCATTCTGTTTGGGACACATTTGCATCTTCTGTGAGTTTGGAGGCTGTTCAACTCATCTTTCGCTTCTTCCTGTGGGAAGGTGGTGGGCCATTCATGTGGATTAGTACCTGACAGATTGCAATCCATCCACCACAGAGACCAAAGGGTGAAGAGGAGCTTTTCACAGGCCATCTGGCTCCGGCTAAGGGGCCGTCGTGAGGAGCTTTGGTGCAGTACGGCTCAAGCGAGTTTACAGTACAATCTGCCAAAGTGGTTCGCCGTGTGCCTGCCTGCATGCTTGGAACTGAAGGAATATGTATCTTGCTCCAAGCTGAGTTTCTTGTGGAAGGGATGTGATGACAAATGTAGCTCCCAGGACTCCGGACCAGGTCTGAAGTTTTTTCTTGGAAGAATAATATTTCACTTGTTTACATGGAGGACCCAAGGAAAGGATTTTGGCAGATGGAGTGTTCCCATGGAAAATTATTGTTCTCTGTATTGTACTCTTTAACCATGCTGATGAGAGTAAAGTGTGTGTTATTCTTTGAGTTTTATGCTCTGTCAACCCACACCAGGAGCAGAAAGGCTTCATGGGTGCTCCATTTCACAAATGTATATGAGTGGTAAGTCCTCTAAATATATGGGTTAGCCATTTCAGTGTATTTTTGATGTAGCATCTCCATAAGATTAAGGTTGTCGTTTTCTATCTAAATTGTTCTATGACAGCACATTTACTTTGCCCAAGTAACATGGGGTAAATTATGAAGAACTTGAACTTCTATTCATTCATCATGTGAATGTTACCCTGCAACATGATGAAAAATGCAAATCCAAATTAAACCAGCAGATACTGTGGATCTTTGAAGAAAAAAATGTTTGTGTAAACAGTTAGGTGTATGGACAGTCTGATTGTGATAGTACCTTACCCATGTTAATCTTGTAAACACTGTAATGCATGTGAACTTGCTGTGGATGCTGACCTGATCTGTGTCCACAGAGCTCGTGACCAGCTGTGTTCTGTGAGCTCAGGTGAGGTCTCACCATGACATCTGGGGACGAAGTCCGCAGCTTCACGGACGTGATGCTGCACCCCCCTCCCCCAACGCTGCCGGCCGCCAACGTCTTGAAGACGCCCAGCCAGAAGCGCAAGCAGCTGAAATGGCAGAACGCCGTGCGCAACATCATGGAGCAGCGTGAGCAGGGCCAGACGAGCCCGGACATGCTGACCACGCACAAGATCATCGTCACCGACGCATACATCGAAGACATCAACCGGCAGATCCGCAACAAGCTGGCGCGAGGCGGCGGCGCCTACAAGCGCCGCTCTTCGGCCGCCCGTGTCCACCCTGCACGCAGCTCCACGAGCACGCAAAACAGCATGGATGGCGCGGGCGGCGACGCAGACTTCTTTGTCAGCTGGGGCTCGACTGTGCGCGGCGTCTTCCTGCCCGTGCTCCACCACACTTTCAAGTCACAGGACCTGGAGAAGCTCTACCAGGAGTACTCCTCGGACCAGCGCCGCACCTCGCTGGTGGTCACCAACCTCATCGACATCATCACCAAGCTCCACATCATCATCATCTACCTGGCCGTGGCGCCGGAGATGGTGGACTCGCTTCACGGCTGGCTGGCAGGCCTCTTCATGGCCTTGGGCGCTGGGCTCTGCATCATGGTGCTCATCTGCAAGGGCAACATTTCGCCAGCGTACCTGCGCTACGCGGGGTTGGCCAGCTGGCTGTCCCAAACAGTGCAGGTGCTGGGGGGGCTGGTGTACGGCCTGGAGAAGGACCAGTCGTGGTACGTGCTCTTCATCCTGTTTGCCACCTACACGCTGCTCCCACTGCCCCTGCTCTGGTCCATATGCACCGGGTGCCTCACCTCAACCCTCCACCTCCTGGTAGAGACCATACAGAACTATAATGACGTCGCCATCGTAAGGAAGGTGAGGCTGACTGTGCGCACAATGTACACAGATGACACACAATCTGTTGTTTATGTGGATTAGAAGATATGAAAGTTACAAAGCAGTGATTCAATGACTGATTTGTTTATTTCTGCTGACTTGGAGCAGCTATATCTTGGGGATGGAGGGCTTGGTTCCTGGGTCTGTAGCCTGCACTGCATGTGTGTTAGTCAGTTAATTCCATGCCCTGGAGCATAGCCCAAATTAGCCCAGGCCAATCAAATCCTCCTCCTGTGTCTTTCCGAGCTTAATCAGTGCTCATGACGAGCAGTTTCACTCGTCCTCTGTTATACAGGTGGGTCTCAAAAAATTAGAATAACATGGAAAAGTTCATTTTCCCCCCTAATTTAGTTAAAAAGTGGATTTTTCATATATTCTAGATTCTGTAACACTTTACTTCAGTATCGACATAAGAGTGACATGACACTGTCATGAACACATGACACTGTCATGACACATGAACCGTAACCCTAATCCTAACCTCTAACCCTAATCCTAACCTCTAACCCTAACCCTAACTCTAACCCTAACCCTAAACCTAACCCTAACTTGTTATGACAAAAACCGAATGACACTTAATGACAGAAGCAATAAACGTTTATGATTTGTCATAAACGTTTATGATTTGTTTATGACATGTTCTTGACAGTGTCATGTCACTCTTATGTCAATACTGTCAAGTAAAGTGTAACCCTAGATTCATTGTTGTAATCTTGATGATTACGATGTACAGGTCCTGAAAACCAAAATGAGTATCTCAAAGTATTAGAATGAAGAGGTTATAATACAGAAATGTCGGTGTTCTGAGCCTTTAAACTCTTAGTCTGGTTCAGTAAACACAACCACAATCATGGGAAAGTCTGCAGACTTGATAGTTGTCCAGAAGGCACTCATGGACACCCTCCACAGGGAGGGTAAGCCACAGAAGGTTCACAAAGTGCTGAATGAAAGCATATTCATGGAAAGTTGACTGGAATGGAAAGGTGTGGTAGGAAAAGGTGTGCAAGCAACAGGATATTTTAGATCCTGATTTCCATTTCCAGCAGGACTTGGCACCTGTCCACAGTGCCAAAACTGCTAGTAACTGGTTTGCTTACCATGGTATAACTTCGCTTAATTGTCCAGACAACTCGTCTGACCTCAACCCCATAGAGAATCTATGGTTTATTGTCAAGAGACAACAACAATACAGATGACCTTAAGGTCGCTATTAATGTAACCTGGGCTTCCATATCACCTCAGCAGTGCCACAGGCTGATTGCCTCCATACCACGCCACATTGATGCAGTCATTTGTGCAAAAGCAGCCAGAACAAGTATTGAGTGTATAAATTAACTATTATAGATTAGTCAAATTAGTCAGATTATTTAATTTCTTTTCAAAAGGTCGACATTTCTGTATTATAGCCTCCTTATTCTAATATTTTGAGATACTTATTTTTGGTTTTCATGAGCTGTAAGCTGTAATCATCAGGATTACAACAAAAATGGCTTGACATATTTCACTTTATATGTAATGAATCTAGAATATATGAAAGATACACTTTTTGAACTAAATTAGGGGGTAAAAAGGAACATTTCCATGATATTCAAATTTGTTGAGACCCACCTGTAGTAGGTCTGGTCAGAAGTGGCTCTATACCAAAAATAGCTTTGTTTTCCTAAGCAATGCCTCGGTCCTGAGCAGGCTCGGACTGGCAATCTGTACAACCCCCGGTGGGCCGGTCCACATGTGGGCCGGTGACCTCCGAGATTTTTGTCTACACTGTTGAATTCTGTTTGCCTTAAAATGATCTCAAATGTTGTTACCAGATGTTTTATCTGAAGTGATTTATATCGCCATGTCACATTTATATTGTTAGCATCTTCAGCTACCATTAAGTAAAGATTGTGTACAACAATAATAGTGCTTGTAAGTACTCGTGTACTTGCAAATAATATTCACAAAAAGACCACATGAAATAGATGCTTTCAAAATTATTTAATTGAGTAAATGAAATCATATTCAGGATTGGACACTCAGATTAATGTGAACTATAACCACAAACACTAGAATTTTCGGGGGATTTCAGGTGATGTCAAAGGGACTGCTGTACATGGGCATGAACACAGCAGGCCTGTTCATCCACTACCTCTCAGACCGTGCCCAACGCCAAGCCTTCCTGGAGACCCGCCGCTGCATCGAGGGCCGGGTCAAGCTGGAGAGGGAGAACCACAGACAGGTCAGGAGCAGGTCTGGGAGTACTGCTCACATCAGTTCATGTCAGGTAGATAAAAGCAAAACAGGGCAGCTAAGACAAGGAGAGGACAGCAGGAGTCAAAAGAGAGGACCGGATGACTACAAAAGGAGGGACAGTAGTGAGAATACATAGTCACCTCACCCAGTGTCAAATCCAGGTCTCCAGGTAATAACTCCTCCCTGTAGTACCCTCCCTGACTGCAATGCAACAGGCTGACAGCCCTCAGGAAGATATTATTATTTTATTTAAAAATTGAAACAATTTTAATTGTTATTGACGCTACATACATGCAGGATTTTTATTATAATGTTCATGTATCATTATTTTACATGGCTTTGGACAAAACATGCCAGGAACCATAACTGAATTTAATTTAATTGCATTGCTCTCTGAAGGAGCGTTTGGTCATGTCCATCCTGCCTCGCTTCGTTGCCTTGGAGATGATCGCTGACATTAGCACCATGGAAGATGACCTGCTGTCTCAGCAGTTCCATAAGATCTACATCCACCACTACACGGACGTCAGGTACTTTTCATCCTACTTTAAGTCCTTCCAAAATCCCTCTGATAGCCGTAGGCAGTTTGTGTCCACTCTCTATTAATTACTGTAAGCCTTATGTGCATCCTGAGCCTGTAGTGTATGTCTTTTTCTTTTTTTCTCTCTCAGTATCCTGTTTGCTGACATACAGGGGTTTACCACAATGTCAATGACCATGTCTGCCCAGGACTTGGTGCGGACACTCAACGAGCTGTTCGGCCGTTTCGATCATCTTGCAGAGGTATGTAAAGTAAAAGAAGAAATGTTGCAACTACAGAACAGGAAATGATGCACAAGCACTGTTTCCAAATGCTCACCAGGTTCAGCGTGGTTATGATTCATCTCTTCTCCAGAATAACGTCTTTGACCTCTTGGTCAAGAACACAAATGCAAGGAGAATCATAGTATTACAGATTAATAGATGACAAAATAAAAGGCCCATAATGTAGGTTAATGGATTGTGAGAGAGAGAGAGAGAGAGAATAGAGAGAGAATAGTTTGTATGGTAGGCTTAAGATTGTTCTTAAGAGACCAAGCTTGAGTGAAAAGTGAACTTGCATAGCCCTTTTGTGCAATAGCACCATATAGATGTTGATTACTGATCCCTTAGTGTGATTACTGATCCCTTTAAGACTGATTTGAACAAACTTCTGGGTGCTAGCATGTCAGTACTTTCCCTGTGATACGTTTTTCATGTTCAGTTAAATTTATTTCTAAATGGGTAAGGAAGCTTATTTTGTGAGTGGTCAACTCTTAGCTGAAGATATAATGACTTATGTATAAACTGGTAGTATGGACATACATTAACAGAGTATGATACCCTCACATGACAGCCCTATTACTACATGAGAAATTAATACATCCATGCTGTTTAGTATAACACATTACCTAATAATTTACTAGATTACTTTAAGTACCATAAATTCATATCAAAATGTCTCATTGCTGGTTTGTCAGGAGCATCACTGCCTGAGGATAAAGATCCTGGGGGACTGCTACTACTGTGTGTCGGGGGTCCCTGAACCCCAGCGGGCCCATGCTCGTTGCTGTGTGGAGATGGGCCTTGCCATGATCAACACCATCAGGTGGGTCAGGGAGCCTCTGCGCAGATGGCACTGGAAGATAGTGATCATCAAGATTATCTTGAGGAGGTTCTCAAAATAGTTTTAGTGCCCAGGATGAGTGGACTTTTTTGTCCACTGAGCTATTTTTTTTTTTTATTTAATCTAAATCTATATCACCATAGCTCTGCAGTATGAGAAGTTGTCATCGTCAAACCAAAGAAAATAATCAGAACATAAACAATAATCTGAACTTGCTAAACACCACCAGTTATGGTAGATGTTCCCAGTGAAACTGGTTAATGTGATATGCGAAGGATTTGATTTTTTGAGCGTAGAATATCTCTGCTGAAGTGTGCAGCACTGTCCTCTAGCATGGCAATTAAAGTGCTGTAGTGAGGCAATGCAGAGTTCACCACCTCTAGAAAGCAAAGTATAGTATAGAGTCTTTATTGTCCTATAAGGATATTCTTTTTCACACATATCATTGTTACATTCCATGCAGGATGTACACAGCCTCATACATATAACGGATAACGCCCCCAGTTCCCTCCCTCCTCAACACCATACAAGCAAAAAGGTGGACAATGCAGACAACATAAAACACAAAAGAATAGGGGGAATGGGTAATTGTCACAGGAGTTTGTTTAGTGCAGTGATTGCTGAGGGTATGAAACTTTTCTTATAGTGCCCTTTTTTCCAGTCCAGGGCTCTGTATCTGCGGCCCGGTTCAGGGGATGGTCAGGGCTGCTTACTAAGCAGAAATTTTAGAGAAGTGTTTGATTTCACCACACTACAAATAGCAGAAATGTCATGATAATTATAGTGTTTTTGACAAACTTCCCTCCCTTCTCACCCCTTGTGATTTAGGCTGGTTGAATCACCCAACTACACTCTGTGTTGTTCTTCAAAAATATTGTTGAGTAGCTCAACATAAATTTATTCAAATATAAAATTTGAATAAATGTGTTTTGATCTTGTTGCTGTCCTTATAAAGAGGCCGAGCTTAAAGTTCTCAGGCACTGTGCCGGAATTGAAATGTGTGCTAGGTTGATTAAGATTTGAAAGTTTGACTGATTCATTCACTGATGTAGTGATTCTTCCACACTTCATTAGACTGCCATTAGTTACTTAGTCTCCAGTTATTTCTACCCCATTATAAGAGCATAGAAGATTAGCATTAGCATAGTAGCATTTTATTCCCTATTCTAATCTTGACGAAAAGCTGAGACGTCCCATAGTTCTCTGCATTGTTAAACAGCAAATAAATGTGTTGCTCATTCGCTGGAAGTTTTAATGGTTTCTGGCCACTTTGTTTGAATCCTGAACCCAATGTTGCAGGTCTGTATTATTCAGTATATTACTATGGATAAAAGAGTCTGCTATTACCAGCCACTTTACTTTGCTTTATTTGCTATGGGCGTATCAGGTATGTGCGTAGAGAGCTGAAGCACAACGTGGACATGCGCATCGGCATCCACTCGGGCTCCGTGCTCTGTGGAGTCCTGGGCCTCCAGAAGTGGCAGTTTGATGTGTGGTCCTGGGACGTGGATGTGGCCAACATGCTGGAGGCAGGGGGCATACCCGGGTAAGTGATCTTGCTGAAGCTCAGCTGGAGAGCCAGGTGCTTAACCCAATGCCAGGGATACAGTGTATGTAGAATGCACATGTGGATACACAAGGGGGTGTGGGGGATGAGGGCTAGGGATCCATCCAGATCAATCAGTATTACATACATTGTTCTGTAGTTGTAAAAAGTCAACAGGGCATTTGAAGAAAAATATAATACAAGTCAAAGAAAGAAAAGGAAATGTTTTCATTCATTCATGAATTTCATTCATGACGTTATTTTCATTTTCTCTAATCTAATAAAACCTCCATGAGGAGCACACATTGTTGCTTCTTGTTTCTAGTGTTAGGAAGTGGTAAGGCCACAGGCTCTAACTTTGTCTAGGGGTTAAACTAAACTAAAAGCCTCCTGCATCAAACAAACAGAACCTTACTGTTCCCTACACACTAGCCCTACGTGTGGTGCAGAACTTTGAAGTAGGTCCTAACCGTGTTGCATGTGTGTGTGTCCGCTTGGCAGGAGCCTCAGAGAGCGGTCAACATACCTGTGGCGTGCTGGCACTCTCTGCCCGGTACTCCTCTGATACACTGGAACAGCGCGAGTGTCTTTGTTGTTTTCAAGTTTTATTCTAGTTTCCTAATGATGGTGTAAAATCCAAAACAGAAGGTTGTCCTAAATGCCACGGTTCCAGGTATACACAAGTGGCTACAAACAAAGGAGGGAGAACCTCGGCCATGCTCCTCCAGCAGGCCTCAAACCAAAGGACAGGTGTCATTACCTATTAGTGACCAGGTAGTGACATCACTGAAGCCCCACCTGTCAGTCAGTGCTTTCCCTACCATGTGACCCTAACCCAGTGGTTCTCAAAGTGTGGGGCGGGCCCCACTAGTGGGGAATAGAGTGTCATGTCAGGTGGGACGCGAGGAACAGGAGGAACTTTGTTTTATTTTTGTTAATCTTTAATAATACCTTTTTTTTTTTTTTTACAAGATCATAGATTCAAAAGAAAATCACCACACACAAACATCGGAGTCATAAGTAGACCAACATATGAATTAAAATAGCATCTGATCCAGCAGACCAAGACAGGAACCATTTTGCCGAGTTGATGGGCTCAGTGGGATTTGAAAATACCCCATTTCCAAAGTGGGGAATGACAGAAAATTTGAGAACCACTGCCCTAACCTATCCTAACACTAGTCTCTTTTCTATAAATCCAACTAATAACTTAGATGTAGACATGGTAGCTTATTGTCTCTTTCTGTTCATCGTTCATTAGGAGGATCCACATCTCACAGGCCACCCTCGACTGTCTGGATGGAGTCTACGAGACAGAGGAAGGGCATGGCTATGAGCGCAATGAGTTTCTGCGAAGCACAAGATTGACACCTTCCTCATCTGCCAAACACCAAAGGAAAACATTTCGCCCCCCAAAGTCCGCCGCCCCAGCCGAGAGGACACTTCCTGGAGCACTGAGCTGCCCTTTGACAACATCATCGGCATGAACTGCGTGAGTCCTCTGAACGGTTCAGTAGAACTGAGTTCAGTGTTCACTTGAAATTCACATAAATTCACTTGAATGGCATTTAGTTTTGGGGTTTTATGTGCTCCGCATGGAGATATTATATACAGTAGAACTGGAGATAGGGAAGGCAGTGGGGGCAACAATCACTGGAGGCCAATGGAGAAACATGTGACTGGAAATCAGCCAGGTGTCTCTGATTGCTGGCGAGTGTTGCCCATAGAAAGTAAGGTGTTTGCCCCCAGCAATACGTGAACGCAGCCGCAGTTATCATAAGTCGAAGAGAGAAATTGACATTTACCTCACTTTACTAGCCTGTTAAAAGCCATTAAAATGTAGGGTCTGGGCACTCACCGTTCGCAGTGCTCAGTCCGAGGGGCGGGATAATCGATTGTCTTTCAAATTCCCTCTGCACGCAATAGGACAGCGGCAGCGCTTATGAGTCCCATGCGTTTCCCACCAGCGGAGCTAGTTCAAACGTTTGCCAATTTAATAAAATCTTAACTCGTGTCACACTGTTCGCCAACAGCAACATCCATCTTATTTGTTTTCAAGTAGGGAATTCAAGTCAAACCGTTGCAACTCTGCCATCAATCATTATGTTAAGCCCACCTAACGACTCTATACACGATTTGATTGGCCTGATAGAAGTTTAATTTTTTTGAGCTCACAAGCCAACGGAGAGTTGCTAGACTAGCCCTGGCTGCCGCTAGGGTGCGTCTAGATTTCTAGGCTATCACTTTACAATATTAAGTAATTATTAGCCTTCCAGTTTTGTCTCTTGACCTTCTGCTCCCATACTTTCTGCCTTTTTGAATCACAGGGAAAATTGTGCAACAGTTTTCCACTTCCCGGTGCTGCACCGCAGTCACACGCGCAACAGTTCGCCTTTTTTAAATAAATAATTGCTTTTTCCAATAATTTAGATAAGTTTTCCTCTGTTCACTGTACTATGTCAATTGGGGATCTGCTGAATGTTGGGAGGAAACATGGGGTCCATGAAACACGTGACCACCTTGGGCCCAATCACTAAAAGAATAGCTCAGAACATTCGATTCCCTAGCTGTTGCAACTCTGTAGACCCTTTCAACAAGGTAAACAAAAACAATGCTTGAACGTTCTATTTGGTTCCCAATCTACTTCCTCTGCATTAAGATAACATATGGAATGTTAAAACGGAAGCCTTGTGGGGCCAACTATGATGCTGCTAGGGGTCGTTGCCGGCACCATGTAGGCCAATTAGGTGTTTAGATGGAGTTAATGGAGAATTAAGTGGTATATCATCACTTCAGATTGATGTTGGAGCTGGCAATTTCCTGCCGAGAGGATCGGCCAATCCACATGGATGATATAATTTGTAGATAATGATGTGCACAACTTTTGTTGTCCATGTGGATTGGTTGATCCTTGAGCAGCAAATTACCATCTCAACCACCAGTCTACACAGATGGCATAATTTGAGGCCATCGGAAATGTAGCACCTAATTAATTAGCTTGTTTGTACATGGTGCCAGAAGTGAACACATGTCGAAAGCCATATTTAAAGATGGTGGCGGCCATTTGGAATGCTAACCCCCTGGTTTTATTGGTAAATGGACTGCATTTTATATAGGGCTCTTCACTCCAATTGCTTTAAGCACACACACAGATGGCAGAGGCTGCCATGCAAGGTGCCAACCTGCACATCGGGAGCACTTTGGGGTTAAGTATCATGCTCAAGGGACCCTTCAACCCATAATCTCAAATAGTATAGTAGAGTGTATATACTTATACTTAAATATAGGGAAGAGGAGGAAGCCCATTGCCACAATGTAGCTTTCTCTAGCCATGAAGGCTAATAGGTCTAGTGCTTGTACCTGGTTTCTGTGGTGCTGGGTGGATGAGAGTCATTGACTCCCCCTTGGATGGGACCTCAGTACATTGCAGGTTGTACCTGGGTGCACTAAGAAGATGATACAGATGAAGTGCTCTCCAAATGGGCACAACTTATTTCAAATGACTATGATGGAATGTTATTTAAGCACACCCCCTGACTCAAAGACGAACATGAAAACCACACAAAGTAGCCATAGAAGATACAGTTAAGAGGCCACAGTTCTACCCCCTGTAGTGTTGCACTGAATCTATGGGCAATCCCAGCACTGATCAAGGGGATCTACCCTGCTGTTGGATCAGATGCTCATCCTTACCTAATGGGCCTAACTCTGATTAAATTAATGCTGAATTGGCACATTGGACTCTGAGGTTGCCTGGGTAAAGTATGCTCATGACCTCTACATTGGCACTCACACAGTTTACTCTTTAACTGATCAGGTTAAAGTAGTTCATAGCAGATTCAACAGAGAAAGCTTTTCTAATTGAGTGTTAATCACTTACTATGGTATATTCCACTATAGAAGTAACATTAGTTAAGTAGTTGTAGTCCCCTACAATGGTCAGATGGAATGAGCCAGGTTGGGAATTGAGCCAGGACATAGGGATAGGGAATAGGGAAACACCCTATTCTTTGCACTGATTGGCATGGAATCTATTATGACCTCACCTCAGTGAGTCAGTTAAAGTTAATCTCCTACAGTGCAGTGTCTCCATGACTGGACAGAGACAATGGGATTGTTCTGTGACCAGAGGGAAGACCCCCTACCTGCCTGCCAACACCAATTCCAGCAGCAACTTAGTTTTCTCAGGACGTCTCCCATCCAGTCCTAACCAAACCCACAGCTACTTAGCCTCAGTTATTTGGCAGAGATAGGGTATCCATGGGTCTGGCTGTTAGCTCCAGCAACATACAGGATAATGTATGTCGCCCTGAACAAAACAACAAAGATTGAGTAATTCAGTTTGTATAATTGAGTAATTCAAGGTTGTAAACTAAACAACGCTATAATGTTAGCTATGATGTTATTTTTTATAAGGGATCACATTGAAAAATGTTTGGTTTAATTCAGATATAATACTGTGCTCATGTTCTGTAGATCTTGGCAACGTTCACTAATGGCTCGTTGGTGCAGCTGCCCAGTCAGATCACAGCAGGGAACTCTGGCTCACGGGAGATCAACAAGCGCATCATGCGAGCCATCGAGGTGCGCAGCAGCGAGCTGATGAGGAAGGAGCACATCACACCCTTCACCCTGGTCTTTAAAGATGGACACATCGAGGACAAGGTGCAATCACACGCAACATGATACACTCTTGCTCTGTTTTTTTTCTGTCTTTCAAACACACACTGTCTCTTTCTCTTCCATGTCATGAATGACTATCCTGCCTGTCAGTGAGTCAGAACTCTTCATAACTCTGATCCTCGTCCAAGACATCTCTGATTATACACAAACATTCCTTTTCTCTAATTGTCACTCTATGTCTAATGCCTTTAGATTGACATGAGAAAGAGAAATAGTCAACAAAATGTGATGTATGTATGGGAACCATTCCAGGTATCTTAGATAAGTTGAGAGAAGCCAAGAGCGTAAGAAGTTGGCTTCTTTAAAGAGTCACTCAACAATTACATGATTCACCTCTCTTTGAATCTATAAGAGAGGACCCAACTTACATAACAAATTGGTTAGAGGCAATATCTTGCCTCTTTCAAAACAGACTCTCCTAGCTCCAGTGAAACAAGGACATTATCCTTGTGGTAACTGTGTCAGGAAAGAGCACATCACGCCCTTCACCCTGGTCTTTAAAGATGGACACGTCAAGGACAAGGTGCAATCACACACACACACACATATATATATCCATGTTTTCTTCCAGTTTTCCCATATGAGGGATGAGATGTTCAAGTCCAACCTGGTCTGTTCCTTCATGCTGGTGCTCTTCATCATGGCCGTGCAGGTCCTCATCCCAGGCCCTCAGTGAGTAAACACCAGCGCTCGTGTTGCTGATGTAATAGAGCTCAACGGCCATCGCCCACCTCCACGAGGGCTCAGTTTCCGGAAGTACGTTTCCCATTCATTTCTCCAATCAACGTCTGGAGTTTTAGGCCTTACCTTAATCTAACCAGGCATGGCGTACATCCTGATCATACAAGATTTAATTTTCGAGTAACAAAACTAACAGAAAAAATAAAAAAGGGTAAAGGCACAACATTATGTACATATTTTTTTTTATTTCCGAGTGAATTAACTACTCATCCCATCAGCCATTGTGAATGATACATTTCCAATGTTTTCCAACATAACAATAGTTTAACATGCTTCCATTTGAATATAAGACAACAAGATGACTAACTTCCTACCGTTTACATTCAGCAAATTTAACTTTCAAGGTGAGAAAAACAGTTTACATCGGATGGCCTCGCTCGCATTGCTCCTCATCAATTCAGTAGCCATCTTGGTTGAATGTGAAAACTCCTGCTGCGAAAACCGATGGTTAAGTCATAAACATTTCCATGGCAACAGTGATCTCGGCCAATCAAAGGCTCTGCTTTTACACATTAGGATTTTGGGTGTTGGCCTATACATGATTTCTAAAACCTGACTCTCGTCAGATGAATTTCGTTCCGCCTAGCTCCACTCATCCATCTGGAACCGATCCATTGGAATGGTGTTTCAGAAGGCTGGGCCTAATCAAAAAATGCTTGCATATGATTGAATAAGCCACTTGTCCGTCATCTATTGACGTGCTACTTCAACCACTCACATCAAAGCCAACCCGTGACGCTGATAACAGTCTCACAGTCGCTTCTACGCTATGTCACATCTATGAAACTCCCGCCCTGCGTCCTGATTGGCTCTACCATACAATCTCATTCTGAAATCACTCTCAATGGAAGAGGTCCCAGATGGATGTGAGTGAAGCTAGGCGGAGCTAAGCGGAACGAAATTCATCTGGCGAGAGTCAGGTTAGGATTTCTATGCAACGTCACGAAAACATGCGTGCGCAACCAAGAGGCAGAACAGCATAGAGCAAAAGAGCAAAAGAATAAAATGAGTTTTTGTGCTGAAAACTGCACCAATTGAAATCCGCGATGATTAGAGAATGTTAAATATGTTCAATATCCCTAACGGAATGCATGTCTTAAAAAAATGACAAAAATAATGATGTTATATTAATAATGCAAATGAACGGCAAACTTTGAAATATAGTCTGAAATGAGATGTTATTGTCATTGAGACAACAGGGGTATACAAAAATCCGATTGTAGCTTACAGCAGCCGACTATTTAGGTTAAGTTTATAACGTTGTGGACGGCCACCAAGCGCCTTCTGCCCCACGGGCTGCGCCACAAGATCTAGTTTTGTTGGTAAACGGGAAACCCGTGTAACACTTTTTCTCAAAACAAAGTAGATGTCCCATGAACCTTTGTATGAGCAGATACAATCGCTTAATCATGCTGTAGCTGTAGTCTTATCTTGAATGATTACAATAGTATGTCTTATAATTCAGTTCCCAGTGGAGAATGTGAATTAGCCTACATTGTTAGTTCCAGAACCTGAGTGGGCGGTGACTGTTGAGCTCTATTCTCCTGAAATTAAAATGTTAACAAAGCATATCCCAAAACCGAAAACACAAACGTTGTAGTGTGGACAGTGAAAACGCTGAGTTTCAGATACAATGATGTGGACTTAATATTCTAGACTCTAAATTCTATTGAACTGGGAAACTGGAGAAAAAATTGCAAGAAAAGAAGTCATCATATGTTGCTCTGTGTGTGTGTGTGTGTGTGTGTGTGTGTGTGTGTCTTTCTCATCAGCATCTGTCCCATGATAGTGCAGTTCTCTCTGTTCCTTCTGGTGTACGCACTGCTTCTGCTGGTGACGCTGGCTGAGGAGTTCAAGTTCTCCCCTGCCGCCCTGCAGTACCTGTGCTGCTGGGTCCAGGAGACCAAAAGCGTCCGCAATGTCCTCACCCTCACCGCCATCGCCGTCAACTTTGGGGTGGCATCCTCAGACATCGTACGTGAAACAGAACAACTTCCTTCATCATCCAAACAACAAATTGCCTATTGCATAACATTTGCATAACAATATGAGAGAATTATCTATTGTACAACATCGATCATTTGTAGACTAAATGTACATACATTGAGCTACTTCCATGTTGTGATATCATGAGAGGCTACACGGCTCTCGGCGGGACAGTTCAGCAGTGCAAGGACACAAATTTAGGGTATAACGAAGGTTTTTTAATCAAGTTCTGGGGAATTAACAAAAAGGTAACTAAGGATAAGGTTGATTGTTCAACCGTCAAAACTTAAACAAGGTCTCTTCAAACGAAAAGTCATAGTCCCGATTCCCTCAGGTAAATGTCTTTGTGAAAACTAGTCTTCAGCCTTACTTTAGACAGCACCGCAGCCATTTAGCCAATCCGGTAAGCATTCCAGTCTTCAGGTAAGTATTCCAGTCTTCAGGTAAGTATTCCAGTCTTCAGGTAGAAAGTGCCACTTCGACCGTCTGTAGCTCCTCTGAGAGCACAACTTGAGCTTGTCTCTCAAATCCCACTCTACCACCAACTGTGTCTCTGGGCCTTAAAAAGCCCTTCAGCTCATCAGGCCTGATCGGTCTCCAGGTGTGTTGGGATATCGTGTGTTTGAGGGGTGGAGTTTCCAACTCCCCAGCAGATGGAGCCAAAGCTGTCCGTGACTGCAGCCATCTCAGGGGAGCGTGGCGGCCCTCCAGAGCGCAGCCTCTCGTGACATCACACATCCCCCTCGAGACCGGCGCCCCGTTCGGAAGGAGGCGAGAAAGGCGTCGGCGCCGGGACAGGGCATCCGCATTGCCGGGCGCTTGCCAGCCCTGTGAACAACAGAAAAGTTAAATGCTTGCAAGCTTAAAAACCATCTGGTAATCCTACTGTTAGTCTCCCGGTTCCTGGCCATCCACTGTAGAGGGCATGATCCGACACCACCGTGAACCCGTCGACCCAGGAGGTGGGAACGCCCAGGATTCCAGGGCCCAGGTCTGGCGAGGCATTCCTTTTCCACAGTGGAATGGTTCCTCTCCCTGGAGTAGCTTCCTGCTGAGGTAGAGAGCGGGATGTTCCTCACCGTCATGTGCCTGGGCGAGTACAGCACCCAGACCCACCTCCCGGCGTCCGCCTGGACAATGAAGTCTTCTTGAAGTCCGGCGCCACCAGGATCGGACTGGGCAGGACTTGCTTCCAGGTCGACGAAGGCACGCCTCCGCTTCGGGAGTCCACCTCACCATTTGTGAGTGGCGTTTGGTTTATCAGCTCTGTTAGAGGTGCAGCAATGGTAGCAAAATCCGTAATAAACCGTCTGTAGTAGCCCGGCTAGGCCAAAAATGACCTCACCTGTTTTTGGTGATGGGCGGTGCCAGTCCTGTATGGCCCATAACTTGGCTTCCTGAGGCTTGACCACCCCGCCCAATGGTGTACCCCAAGTGGTTAGATCTAAGCTGAAGGCCAGCCTACACTTTTTGGGTTTGCCGTGAGCCCTGCTTCCCGAAAGTGAATCAATCACAGCCTGTACCGGGGAAGTGGCTGGCCCAATCGGGACTTTGGATGACTACATCGTCCAAATATGCTGCAGCGATACCTCTTGTGGGGTGCGGGGCCTTGGTCCATCAACGCTGGGCATTGGCAGGCTCCGTGGAGACAAGCGGGGAGCGGGTATACTGGTAGAGCCCCCTGGTGTGGCAAAGGCGTCTTCACCTCGATGCCGGGGTCAGGGGCACCTGCCAGTAGCCTGGTGAGGTCAGGGGTGGTTATGGCGAGCATGCCCCAAGGAGTCTATCAAGTCATCCACCCGAGGCATGGTGTACGCATCCAAACTTCGGACACTTCATTTAATTTCCGATAGTCATTGCAAATCAGTACCGACCCGTCTGGTTTGGGAACCAGTACAATGGGACTTGCCCAGGCACTTTGGGACTCTTCGATCACCCCCAGCTCCAGCATCTTCCTTACCTCCTCCTGAATCACCACTAACGAGCCTCCGGCCTGCGGTAAGGGCGCTTGGTTTACCGTTTTGCCAGGCATGGGTGGGATCGTGTTGGACCACCTCCGTGTGCCCAGGTAGGGAGGAGAAGACATCTCCGGATGCGATCCACCAGCTCCAGGGCCATCTGCCGTTGATGTGGGGACAGGCTTGGACCCACCTGAACCTCTTCTCTCCCTGGTTCCTTGGTCTCTGTGGGGGTAGACAACTGAACAGCGCCTCCCTGGCGTGCCACTTCTTTAACAGGTTAACATGGTAAATCTGCTCAGGCTTTCTTTTATCCGGTTGCCTCACCTTGTAGTTTACCCTCCCACCCGTTCAATGACCTCATATGGCCCCTACCAGTTGCCAGGAATTTTACTCCACGGTTGGCACCAGGACCAGCACTCGGGTCCCCGGGCTAAACTCTCTGGGTTGAGCAGACCCTATTGTAGGAGGCTTGTTGTTGCCTTTTGTGCAGTCTCCATGTGTTCCGCATCATGGGATAGACAGCCTTCATTCTCTCTCTCATGGCCCGACATGCTTTCGATCAGGGTCGCTGTCGACGCGGTTGCTCCCCTCCCAGGCCTCCTTGGCGATGTCCAGCAGTCCTGGGGGTCTGTAAGACAACAAGAGCTCAAAGGGTGAAAAACCAGTAGGCGATTGAAGGTACCTCTCACCGCAAACAGTAGGTGCGGTAGCAGCTGATCCCAGATTCTGCGCCCATCTTCCCGATAAGCCAGCATGGATTTTAGAGTTTTGTTAAAGCGTTCGACGAAGCCGTCTGTCTGGGGGTGGTAGACCGACGTTCTCAGCTGTTTGATTTTCAGCAGAGTACAGAGTTCTTTCATAACTTTGGACATGAATGGACTCCCTTGGTCTGTCAATATCTCCTTGGGGAGCCCCAGACTAGTTGACAGAAGGAACAACTCCTTGGCGATCTGTTTTGGGCGTAGCCTTCCTCAGCGGGATGGCCTCCGGATATCCGGGTTGCATAGTCCAGGATGACCAGAATGTACTGATGTCCCCTTGAACTCTTGATGGGGGCCTAACGATGTCCAGTCCAATTCTCTCAAGCGGGTCTCGATAATGGGCAAGGGAATGGCGGGTTTCTATATGTGGGCTTTGGCCACCAGCTGACACTCAGGGCAACCGACAATAGTTCTCTATCTCTTTGTGCACCCCTGGCAAAAAAAGGCCGCAAGATCCTTTCTTTCGTTTTCTCCACCCCTAGGTGGGCCCTAGCGGGTGGGTGTGTGCTAGGTTGATACCCGGTGGCCGGTGGGGCTGTGGGTACAAGGAGCTGTTCATGCACCCCACCATTTTCTGTACCACCTGATACACTAACCCGGGTTTACTGCAAAATGGGGGTAGGTAGGGGCTTGTCCTATCCCCTAGCACCACTCCCTCTATCACCTGCACATTCTTCAAAGCATTTGTAAGGTGGGATCCTGTAACTGGGCTGTACCATACTGGCCTGTGGGAGGGGAAGCTCTTTGGTGCCATGGGCGTCTTCCCTGGAGATTGGAGCACTTCCTGGGACCATGTTCTCTTCCTCCCGTGTCTGGACCAGTCTGAGTCAGCCTGGGCACCTGCCATCCCTGCAAAGCACAGGCTGGAGTTAATGGTTCTGAGGGGTTGTATTTGCGGGTTCTCCGGATCGTCTTACCTCTCCGCTTCAGGGAATTTTCGAGGTCAGCCTCTCCTGAGTCTCCCTCCACAGTTGGTGAGGCTGGGCAGTCTAAGCCCAATTAGGACAGGAGCGGGTAGGGGAATCACCACACCCGGCTATGCATTGAGGGATGGTTCCCTGGTGGTGGTCTTGAGAGTTCAGTGGTGGGGTGGTCTCTGGTGTCTCCATGGACACAGGAGACCAGAGGGACTTTCCCCTGGGGTCGAATCTGATGAATCCTGGGATCCCTTATGCACCAGGGTGACCTGGCTACGAATCCGTGGCCTCCCACATCATGGTGATTATCACCGGGCAGGTGGGGGTGGTTCATGGCGCCATCTGACTCCAGGCGAAGCAAAAAGGTGGGCGGGTGGTGAGCTGGAGGGACTCAGCAGTGGGCATAGGCTCATCGCTGGTTTCCACTGCCAGTGTCCCATCTCCCCACACGGTAACACTGGCGGGTTTCACTCTCCGGTGTCCCTCTTCCTGGTGCGGCTGGTTTGAACTCCCCCCTGGAGCCCTGGACAGCTCCCTGAAGTGGCTGGATTGGATCCCTTGGGGTTCTTTGGGCCAGACTCCTCCCGTCTGTGGGGCACTCTGGGGCTCCCTTCCTGGAAGCCCGAAGCATCTCTGCTGTGGCTTGGTACCTTTCCGGCTTCCCGCGGTTAGGTCAGCTGTCGTCCAAGGCCTGTTGACTAATGAACGTTTAAGCCTCATAAGGCAGGGCCAGTAAGTGTGTCCACCACCACAGCCTCCCACTACCGGCTGTCGTGCTCTTCTCGGGTCCAGCCATTTCCCTGCGTGATCGGACAGAGTTCATGTCATCTGTGCACGGGGGGCTGGTCTGTTTGGAAGGTCCATGGAACCACTGGGCCATGCCAAACAGGTGAGCCTGCTGGGATCTCCGCCTTCAGTGCCACCGTGGTCAGTCGCCCTGTCAGAGGCCAGGTCCCGGACAGCATTCAGCGATTCCCCGACAGAAGGGGCTAACAGGTCAACCCACTGTACCAAAGGCGTTGGAGTGCGCCTCGCGTCATCTGTGGCCCCATTTTGGTTATAAAATCCTTTCGCCCTTATTAGGCGGACATTCTGACCGGACCAACTGTCTCTGCAATTGCAGTTCCTCTGACTTCAGGAGGTTGGCTCTCTTTGCTCCTCCAAGAGACCCGCGTTAAACTGCGTCTGGGCTTATGGCCAGCCACCAGGGCTTTCAAAATGGCCTCCATTTGTTTGGCGGGAGGTCTACGGCCAATTTAGAAAATTGGGATATCAAGTTCAGTGTCCTTCTCTGACATGCACTATTAGCTATTATGAACTATGCCCGCATTCTCCACCATATGTGATATCATGAGGAGGCTACGACTCTCGGTGGGACAGTTCAGCAGTGCAAGGACACAAATTTAGGAATTACTCTTGAAGGTTTTAATCAAGTTCTGGGGAATTAACAAAAAAGGTAACTAAGGATAAGGTTGATTGTTCAACCGTCAAAAGCTTAAACAAGGTCTCTTCAAGCGAAAAGTCATAGTCGATTCCCTCAGGTAAATGTCTTTGTGAAAACTAGTCTTCAGCCTTACTTTGGACAGCACCTTGCCATTGGCCAATCGGTGGTAAGTATTCCAGTCTTCAGGTAAGTATTCCAGTCTTCAGGTAAAGTATTCCAGTCTTCAGGTGAAAGTGCCCTTCGACCGTCTGCCAGCTCCTCTGAGAGCACAACTTGAGCTTGTCTCTCAAATCCCCTCTACCACCAACTGTGTCTCTGGGCCTTAAAAAAGCCCTTCAGCTCATCAGGCCTGATCAGGTCTCAGGTGTGTTGGGATATCGTGTGTTTGAGGGGTGGAGTTTCCAACTCCCCAGCAGATGGAGCCAAAGCTGTCCGTGACTGCAGCCATCTCAGGGAGCGTGCGGCCCTCAGAGCATAGCCTCTCATTGACATCACACATCCCCCCCCCTGGACCGGCGTCCTGTTAAATGAGGGTGAAAGGCCGAAGAAGAGGCATTCGCCCGGGACAGGGGCATCCGCATTGCGGTGGGCTTGCCCAGCCCTGTGAACAACAAGAAAAGTTCATGCTTGCAAGCAAAAACCATCTGGCCAATCTACTGTTAGTCTCCCGGTTCCTGGCCATCCCACTGTAGAGGGGCATGATCCGACACCACGTGAACCGTCGACCCAGGAGGTAGAACGCCAGGGATTCAGGGCCCAGGTCACAGCGAGGCATTTCCTTTTCCACAGTGGAATAGTTCCTCTCCCTTGGGAGTAGCTTCCTGCTGAGGTAGAGAGCGGGATGTTCCTCACCCGTCTGTGCCTGAAGCGAGTACAGCACCCAGACCCACCTCCGAAGCGTCGCCTGGACAATGAAGTCCCTTCTTGAAGTCCGGCCACCAGGATCGGACTGGAACACAGGACTTGCTTCAGGTCGTGAAGGCATGCCCTCCGCCTCGGGAGTCCACCTCACCATTTTGAGTGGCGTTTGGTTGTCAGCTCTGTTAGAGGTGCAGCAATGTGTAGCAAAATCCGTAATAACCCGTCTGTGGTAGCCCGACTGGGCCCAAAAATGACCTCACCTGTTTTTTTGGTGATGGGCGTGGCCAATCCTGTATGGCCATAACTTGGCTTCCTGAGGCTTGACCAACCCAGCCCAATGGTGTACCCCAAGTAGTTAGTCTGGCTGAAGGCGCCTACACTTTTGGGTTTGCCGTGAGCCTGCTTCCGGTGAATCAATCACAGCCTGTACCGGGGCGTGGCTGGCCCAATCGGGACTTTGGATGACTACATCGTCAAATATGCCTGGCCCGATACCTCTTGTGAAGTCTTGAGGGGCCTTGTGATCCATCAAGCTGGAGCATTGGCAGAAGCTCGTGGAGACAAGCGGGGAGCGGGTATACTGGTAGAACCCCTGGTGTGGCAAGGCCGTCTTCACCTTCCGATGCAGGGTCAGGGGCACCTGCCAGTAGCCTTTGGTGAGGTCAAAGGGGTGGTTATGGAAGCCCGAGCATGCCCCAGGAGGCTATCAAGTCATCCACCCGAGGCATAGGTGCGCATCAAACTTCCGGACACTTCATTTAATTTCCGATAGTCATTGCAAAATGCGATACCGACCCGTCTGGTTTGGGAACCAGTACAATGGGACTTGCCCAGGCACTTTGGGACTCTTGATCACCCCAGCTCCAGCATCCGCCACCTCCTCTGAATCCTGCTACGAGCCTCGGCCTGGCGGTAAGAAGCTGGTTTACCGTTTTGCCAGGCGTAGTGAGGGATCTGCGTGTTGGACCACCTCCGTGTGCAGGTAGGGGAGGAGAAGACATCTCGGTTTGCGATCCACCAACTCCAGGGCCATCTGCGTTGATGTGGGGACAGGCTTGGACCCACCTGAACCTCTTCTCTCCCTGGTTCCTTGGTCTCTGTGGGGGTAGACAACTGAACTCGCGCCTCCCTGGCGTGCCACTTCTTTAACAGGTTAACATGGTAAATCTGCTCAAACTTTCTTTTATCCGGTTGCCTCACCTTGTAGTTTTACCCTCCCACCCGTTCAATGACCTCATATGGCCCCTGCTTTACTGCCGGAATTTGCACTCCACGGTTGGCACCAGGGCCTTTTCGGTCCCGGAGCTTAAACTCTCTGGGTTGAGCAGACCTATTGTAGGAGGCTTGTTATTTGCCTTGTGCAGTCTCCATGTGTTCACGCATCATGGGATAGACAGCCTTCATTCTCTCTCTCTTGGCTGATATATGATCAGGTCCGCTATTAAAGCCTGGTTTGCTCCTCCCAGGCCTCCCTTGGCGATGTCAGCAGTCCTCGGGGTCTGTAAAGACAACAAAAACTCAAAGGGTGAAAAAACAGTGAACGGTGGGCGCACCTCTCTCACGCAAAACAGTAGAGTGCGGTAGCAGCTGATCCCAGTTAGCCCATCTTCCCCGATGTCGCCTGGCATGGATTTTAGAGTTTTGTTAAAGATTACGTGAGCCGTCTGTCTGGGGGTGGTAGACAGCGTTCTCACATTGTTTGATTTTCAGCAAAGTACAGAGTTCTTTCATAACTTTGGACATGAATGGACTCCCTTGGTCTGTCAATATCTCGCGGGAGCCCCAGACTAGTTGACAGAAGGAACAACTCCTTGGCGATCTGTTTGGGCGTAAGCCTTCCTCAGCGGGATGGCCTCAGGATATCGGGTTGCATAGTCCAGGATGACCAGAATGTACTGATGTCCCCTGGAACTCTTAGGTAAGGGCTAGCGATGTCCAGTCAATTCTCTCAAAGCGGGGTCTCGATAATGGGCAGGGAATGGCGAGGTTTCTATATGTGGGCTTTGGCACCACCGCTGACACTCAGAACGTACCCCGACAATAGTTCTCTATCTCTTTGTGCACCCCTGGCCAAAGAAGCGTGTAAGATCCTTTCTTTCGTTTTCTCCACCCCTAGGTGGGCCCCTAGCGGGTGGGTGTGTGCTAGGTTGAGTCACGGTGGCCCGGTGGGGCTGTGGTACAAGGCTGTTCATGCACCTCACCATTTTTCTGTACCACCTGATACACTAACCCCGGTTTACTGCAAAATGGGGGGTAGGTGGGGCTGTCCTATCCCTAGCACCACTCCCTCTATCACCTGCATTCTTCAAAGCATTTGTAGAGTGGGATCCTGTAACTGGGCTGTACCATACTGGCCTGTGAGGAGGGAAGCTCTTTGGTGCCATGGGCGTCTTCCTCGCTGGAGATTGGAGCACTTCCTGGGACCATGTTCTCTTCCTCGTGTCTGGACCAGTCTCTGGAGTCAGCCTGGGCACCTGCCATCCCTGCAAGAGCACAGGCTGGAGTTAATGGTTCTGAGGGTTGTATTTGCGGGTTCTCGGATACGTCTTACCTCTCGGCTTCGAGGTACTCGGGTCAGCCCTCTCCTGGAGTCTCCCTCCACAGTTGGTGAAAGGCTGGGCAGTCACAAGCCCAGTGGGACAGGAGCGGGTAGGGGAATCAGCCACACCCGCTGTCGTGAGGATGGTTCCCCTGGTGGTGGTCATCCTTGAGTTCAGTGGTGGGGTAGTCTCTGGTGTCTCCATGGACTGGGAGACCCGGGAGGACTTTCCTGGGGTCAGATACGATGAATCCACCAGATCCTTATGCACCAGGGTGACCGGCTGCGGAATCTAGCAGAGCCTCCACATCATGGTGATTCACCGTCACCCGGGCAGGTGGGGGGTGGATTCTTGAAGCCATCTGACTCCCCACGGCGAAGCAAAAAGGTGGGCGGGTGGTGAGCTGGAGGACTCAGCAGTGGGCATAGGCTCATCCGCTGGTTTCCCACACTGCCAGGAGATGTGTCCCATCTCCCCCACACGGTAACACTGGCGGGTTTCACTCTCGGTGTCCTCTTCCTGGTGCCGGCTGGTTTGGGCTCCCCTGGAGCCTGGACAGCTCCTGAAGTGGCTGGATTGGATCCCTTGGGGTTCTTTGGGCCGAGGCTCCTCCCGTCTGTGGCGGGAGCGCACTCTGGGGCTCCTTCCTGGAAGCCAGCATCTCTGCTGTGGCTTGGTACCTTTCCACGGCTTCCACGGTTAGGTCCGCTGTCGTCAAGGCCTGTTGACTAATGAGCCGTTTCGCCTCATAAGGCAGGGCCCGTAAGTATTTGTCCACCACCACAGCCTCCACTACTGCAGCTGTCGTACTCTTCTCCGGGTCCAGCCATTTCCTCGTGATCGGACAAGTTCATGCATCTGTGCGAGGGGCTGGTCTGGTTGGAAGGTCAGCTGTGGAACACGCTGGGCCATGCCAAACTTGGTGAGCCCACCTCTGCTGAGGATCTCTCCGCCTTCAGTGCCTGCGTGGTCGCCCTGTCAGAGGCCAGGTCCCGGACAGCATTCAGCGATTCCCCGACAGAAAGGGGGCTAACAGTCCAACCCACTGTACCAAAGGCGTGCAGGTACGCCTCAACGTCATCTGTGGCCCCATTTTGGTTATAAAATCACTTTCGCCCTTATTGGGCGGACATTCTGACCGGCCAACTGTCTCTGCAATTGCAGTTCCTCTGACTTCAGGAGGTTGGCTCTCTTTTGCTCCTCCAAGAGAACCCACGTTCGCTGCGTCTGGGCTTGCTGGCCAGCCACCAGGGCTTTCAAAATGGCCTCCATTTTGTTTGGCGGGAGGTCGGCCAATTTAGAAAAGTGGGATATCAAGTTCAGTGTCCTTCTCTGACATGCACTATTACATTATGAACTATGCCCGCATTCTCCACCATATGTGATATCATGAGAGGCTACACGGCTCTCGGCGGGACAGTTCAGCAGTGCAAGGACACAAATTTAGGGTATACTTGAAGGTTTTTAATCAAGTTCTGGGGAATTAACAAAAGGTAACTAAGGATAAGGTTGATTGTTCAACCGTCAAAATAAACAAGGTCTCTTCAAGCGAAAAGTCATAGTCGATTCCCTCAGGTAAATGTCTTTGTGAAAACTAGTCTTCAGCCTTACTTTGGAGCAGCACCACATTCGTGGCCAATCCGATTGGTAAGTATTCCAGTCTTCAGGTAAGTATTCCAGTCTTCAGGTAAGTATTCCAGTCTTCAGGTAGAAAGTGCCCTTGACCGTCTGTAGCTCCTCTGAGAGCACAACTTGAGCTTGTCTCTCAAATCCCCTCTACCACCAACTGTGTCTCTGGGCCTTAAAAAGCCCTTCAGCTCATCAGGCCCTGATGGGTCTCAGGTGTGTTGGGATATCGTGTGTTTGAGGGGTGGAGTTTCCAACTCCCCAGCAGATGGAGCCAAAGCTGTCCGTGACTGCAGCCATCTCAGGGGAACGTAGCGGCCCTCCAGAACGCAGCCTCTCGTGACATCACAATGTATATTTTCAAGTTCCTACTAGCTACTCTACATACCATTTTAGTCTTTTGAAAATGTCCAAACAACACAACCTTCCCTTGATTTATCCTTAATATCTCTGTGCCCATTACATGAAATACTCAAATATTTGCACATTAATACAATTACATAATATTAATACAGTATTCAAAGAATAATGATTGCCACTCTTTGCCCTTTTAATTATTTTTGGCCTTGTAGAAATTCAGTGAACATGCCATGCAAATGTCATGTCATGGTTCAGTCATACTGAGAACATGTTTGTCTGTGTGTAAGTATTCTGTGTATATGACTGTGGAAGTCTTACTCTTTTTCTTTGACTCTTCTCCTGCAGCTTTGGTGCAACACCGTGGAGTCAGAGGGTGAGGAGACGCCGGCCGATGGGCCAGTAAACATCTGCACACAACCCGAGGTAAGAGAGGAGGAACCACTCTAAGGTCACCTCAGGTCAAAACAGCACACATTTAATTATTTGTAACTAAGACTTTCACATCGCAAATATCAGTACACTAAATGTGTATCTTACTTTTTTGGAACATTGATTCTAAATTCTGGATAAGTTCCTCTATTTATGTTTTTGAGTTGTGTCTAATTAACATAGTAAAATGAATCTTCTTTATTGTTAGGATAATTGTTGTGCTCATGACATAGGAATGGCCACTAAAGTTACTCACCACTGGTCATTCTCCTTTGTAGTTCTTTGTGCTGAGCGGGGTGCTTGCCATGGTAACATGCGCCGTGTTTTTACGGCTAAGCTGCCTGTTAAAGTTAGTGGTGCTGCTGATGGTGATCGCTGTCTACACATACTTCATTGAAGTGACACTGCACGTCCTCTTCATCCGCCAACACCACAACGGCCAGCTCCAAAGGTACAGCTGTCTAAAGGCACACCGGGCACACTGACCTGTATTTTCCATTGGTATTGTAGGTCTCAGGTAGAATAAAGGCTATTCATTTATCTGTTCTCACTTTTCCCCAGGTCCCACTACCTCAGAAGACAGGGGATTTCAGTGTTGCTGATGACCATGTTTGTCATTGCTGTACTCTATAATAGTCGAAAGGTAGGTCCATAAATATATAACGGCCTACAGTATGTGCATTTGAGTTGTTGAATATGATGCCACAATAGTCTGATAATAGCGCAGTGTAATAATGTCAAACTGCAGCTTACATTAAAGGTGCTCTAAGCGATGCCACGCATTTTTAGGCTAAAACATTTTATATCACTTACTGCAAACATCACCTAACCAACCGTTAGCTGTCTGTGTCCTGAATACACTGTAAAAAAACGCGATCTCTGTGGACAGCCCAGGCTCCAAAAACGGCAACAAAAACAACCTGGGCAAACCTAGCCCATAAAAATTAACAAACTGTTCCAGCAAATCACAGACGAGATGCACGTTTAGGAGAGTAGGGGGAGGAAGTAGCGAGCTAGCTCTCTGTTTTGTTTGAAAGTCAACAGAAGTGACGTTACCCAGCATCGCTTAGAGCACCTTTAAATGATGCCTATGACTGCTTAGAAAAAGATCAATAGTGTAAACACTACACATTTTAAGGTACATTCAAAAATCTTTCAACATACTGCTCACTCAGCTGGAGACGACAGCACGGCTGGACTTCCTGTGGCGTCTGCAGGCTCGACAGGAAGTGCAGGACATGAAGGAGCAGCGGGAGCACAACGAGTGTCTGCTGTACAACATCCTGCCCACACACGTGGCACAGCACTTCCTGGCTAGGGAGCGCCACAATGAGGTAACCTTACCCCACTGAACAATCCAATGGAAGAAAAACAGATGAGCTATACCATTTGATACCAAAACTTGATGTCATGCTCACAAAGTGTATGTATGCTATATCAAAATATACCAATTATACCAATATACAGTCATGGCCAAAGTCCTTGTAACAGTCCCAGTTACATTGAAAAAAAAACCTTAAAACTTAATTTCTTCCTGAAATATGATCATTTAAAGGCAATTTTCTCATGTACAGCTGCATGTCTGGTAAAATGTGTTAGTATCCTTAAAGAAAAGATGATAGATAATTGGATTGTAGGGATGTTTCAAACTAACTGTTCCCCCCTAAATAGTGTAACTGATGTAGTTGATATTGTATTATTTAATTCAGCCTATTTAAATGGAGAAAAGTAGTCTGCAGTTTGGCATCACTGTGTGTACCACACTGGACATAGACCAGAGAAAGCAAAAAGAAAAGGTTACCTGAGGAGACCAGAAAGAAAATTATTAAATGCTTTGTTTTCATGCGGTAGCCTATTTGATAAGCGATGTCATGGGTAGGCTGACGTGATTAAGGAGGGCTTTCTGTTCCTGTTAGCCTATAGGTTTTAGCCTAAAGGTTTTACATACCACTCAGTTGGGATTAAGGCGCCTCCCGACGCCTTCAAAGACTAGTGCTAGCACGTTTGACTCCCAACAAACTCCCAACTGCCGTGAGTTGTGGGTTCAAGTTCAGGAAAGTGCAGGGCTGAGCCACGCGGTCAAAACAACGCAGCTACACTGACAGATGCACAAGTGTCAGAAAATGAACAGAAAATGTGTGTTGGCACTGAGAGCCTCTATACTTTGTGCAACACACTATTAGGTAAAGGGTACCATCGTTTTTGTCCATACCATGATCATTTGTTGAGTCAAAAGTAAAGTCTGGTTTGCATTAGACATGGGATAAAGACATAAATGCTAATTGCTTTTGTTAGTTTAAAATTAAATTATACACGAGACCAAGACCAGACTGGACACCTGTATATTTACAGGGACATGCTGTGGGCTTGTTAAATGTGATGATAAAGGAATCCCTTGCACTCTAGCCCCTCTGTCTGTGGAGATCGGCGCTCATAGAACAGGACAGTAAGAGCAACTAAATACAATGGGCCACTTCAGGCAGCTGAATCCAAAGAAGGCTCCATCCATCTTCTGCTCTTCTGCTCCTCAGGACCTGTACTCCCAGTCCTATGAGAGGGTCGGGGTGATGTTTGCCTCTATCCCAGGGTTCACCGACTACTACGAACAGAAGGAGCTCAACAACCAAGACATAGAGTGCCTGAGGCTCCTTAACGAAATCATAGCTGACTTTGATGAGGTGAGGCAAACAGCTACTGTGTACTCATTCTTCTCTCCTTGATGTCCTGACAAGCCCTTTTGGTACCACTGCAAATCACACACATTTTCATTGTTTATTGAGTTATTATTAGAGAGTGAAGGTTATTGTAAAATTGTTGAATGTCCACATACAGTACATCATAGAACATTTAGAATTAGGGGTAAATCATTTAATTTAATTCTTTTGAATTTTTCCACTTTCTGTCGTAGTTACTTGATGAGTCTTACTTTCAAGACATTGAAAAAATCAAGACTATTGGCAGCTGTTACATGGCTGCTTCTGGGTTGTCCCCCGATAGGCCGGTAAGTTTCCACCTTGGTGGTCATTTCGATACCACAGATGCATGAAGACCCAGTCAGGCAACGGGTGGAGTTTTACTTACAGTGATGCACACCAAGGAGAGACAGCATGACTTTGCATAAAGATCCACCAGCTGCTCTAACTAGACAAAGGAAATAAACAAGGAAATAAGTGTCTTTGCAGGCTGATGAGGGATGGCGTTGGTCATCCCATTTTACGTGGGACCTTAGGAACACAGATGATGACTTTTCACATCTCTGAAATTATACTGTAGATTGTATTTGTAGATTCTCTTATAGATTTCCCAAATCAAAAGTGCACTCCTTCTCCTCCACGCTCATGGGGAGTGTTGTCTTAATCCAGTGCCTGATGACTATGCTTCTTCCTCCTAGGCCAGTACAGATGAATGGGCACACCTAAGTGAACTAGTGCTTTTCGCTCTAGCCATGCAAGAGACGCTGAAAGAGATCAACAAAATCACCACCAACAACTTCCAGCTTCGAATTGGTGCGTATGCCAGCTGTGCTACTGACTAAGACATGTTATTGTTTACTTTTTTGGATTACAGTTCTGTGCAGGGTCTAGCTAACCAATGAGCCTCGCAGTTCTACATGAGACTAAGTAAATCAAGCTTATTAGATTTGATATTATCTGGTGGCCATGGTGACTTGAACTTATCCACCTCTGATTGAATTTATACCTTAGCAGAGGTACAGTTAATGCTACCAGACCAGTGCACTGGAAGTAGAGTAACAGTGTTAATTTGGGACAGTAATTTGATTTGAAGTTGAATCCAACAAAACAGTCTCAGAAACAAAACCAGAGAGGATTAACGTGGATGATGAATGTGACGTGAAGTGGTTTTAATATGAAAGAATCTATAACAAAACTGAAGCATATGCCATAGGAATACCATACTCATGGGAAGGAAACTGAATCACGTCATTCTGTTCCACAACAAAAGTTTACACTTGTTGCCTTCCAAGAATAGACCCCTAGATTTCCCTTTAAGGAAAAGCTAATTAAACAGCGTAGACTAGATTTCCCTTTAAGGAAAAGCTAATTAAACAGCGTAGACTAGATTTTCTAAATGGACCCTTTCAAGAGAGTTCCATTATCAGCATCATAGTTGGCCCCACAAGGCTTCCTTTTTAACATTCCATATGTTATCTTAATGCAGAGGAAGTAGATTGGGGCCCAAATAGAACGTTCAAGCATTGTTTTTGTTTTTATTGTTAAAAGGGCTATAGGCTTCCCTCGAGATGTGATTTGACATGATTTAAGACATGACTAACATTTAAGAAACTCGACAATACTGTCAAGAGTGGTTAATAAGATATAGTACACTTGCTCAATAATGTTATAAGCTCTTTCACTGTGTGGGATCTATTCATATAAGATCTGTAAGCAATTCTGAATGGGTACAGAAATGACCTTCAGTGTGAATGTGCATTGATTTTTAGGACACTCCTATTCCAATTAATCACTTTATACAGAGGTGATGGATGATTTAATTTCCCTGAGGTTAAAAAGCAAAATGTTTTGTACATTTGGAAAGGCTTAGATAGATGCAAGTACACAGGGAATGAGTATATGCTGTTACCATGTCTTAAACTTTTGAATCAGAGCTGCAAGACTATACTGGTCCTGATACCCAGTAGGCTGGAAACTGAAAGTGGAAACTGATAGGTTTAACAAGGCACATCAATTCAAGGAGATTAGATTTTTAATCAGGATGCAATGCATCAGCTTTTTGAACCCAAGTGACCTTGGTTCACCCATGTCCCACACAGTTCTATTTCATACTATTCCTGTTGTCTATATTTCCCAAACCCGTTGTTGCAAGTCTGTGACGCTTTGGATAAAAATGTCTGCTAATGACCAGTTACTGTACATGTAGGGATGGCACATGGCCCAGTTGTGGCAGGGGTTATTGGTGCCACCAAGCCCCAGTATGACATCTGGGGGATGACAGTGAACCTGGCCAGCCGGATGGACAGCACTGGGGTCAGTGGCCGCATCCAGGTCCCAGAGGGCACCAGCAAGCTCCTGGTGGACCGCGGCTTCAAACGTGAGTTCCGCGGTAACATCTACGTGAAGGGTGTGAGTGAGCGGCACGGCGCTGTCTGCACCTACTTCATCAGTAGCCGAGAGCAAAGGTTCGACTTCATCTTTAATGTTGACATGTACTCTCTCCACCCACCCCAATACAAATACATATATTATATACATATTATATATATATTTAATACATAACAATCTGAGACAATATGGTGGCGAAAAAGCATCCTAATAAAAATCCACTAATCATTATTATTATGATGATTATTAATGCTTGCTAATGTTACTTATAGTGTTGTTAATTTTGTTGGTTTTATAGTGATTTTTTTGTGCAAGTCACCTTGGCTAAAATTGTCTACTAAATAAATAATGTTGGCTTAAACTGTAGATCCAGCTATGCTGAGCGCCTGACCAACCGAGCAGGCCTGCATGGGCGCAACACACTGTCCGGAGTGGTGTTCACCCTGGTGCAGGCACGCAAGAAGGAGAAGCTGAGAGAGGCCAACGGAGGCTTCCATCTGCTGGACGTCTCCTAGTGTTTGATCTCTGGGGCCAAGGCAAGCCGGGCCCCTCATGCAAGAGCCACAGTTGACTGTTGACCAAAATACCTCCACAATGGATCCGCTGAGTGAGATTTCAGTGATCAGCTGACCACATGTCCTCAACTTTGACCTCACTGTAAACACAGAGCTCTGTAAAAACGTAATCAAGACTGATCATAAAAAAAAATTGTGAAGGGAAGTGTCAGTCAGTACTCAGTAATCTGCTATGATACCCAGGTAGCCTACCTTATTATGTACACACAAGTGTACAGATGAGGAATTTCATTTCCCAAAAACTTTATTTATAATCATAGGCTAGGTATAGGACTTTTTACTGTGACCAGCATACTGGCATGCCATATACTCTAGTGCCCTTCCTGGATTAGACTATTTATGCACTATTTTTATATCATGTTTTTGTAAGAATTCTTTCAACAGCGTACATTTTCCTCACATTTTTCTCAAAAATAATTATCATTAAAATGCTTATCAACAAAATCTTCTACCACTACCATGCATTGTTTTTGTATTATTGTGTTCAAATCAGAGATGGATTTGTTTTTCACTACTTTCTTCCTTTGATTTTAAAATCTTTATTTATAGGAACAACATCAAAGTACTTCATCTAGTACATGGGAAAGAGGTAGAGATCCATGGGGCTGAACAGACCCGCTTCTTCCTCACCCATTGGTGGTGGTGTCTCTGGCTACAGAATACTCAAGATGCTCTTTACCATCTTTCCCAATACACTTGACTTAATGATGAGACATACAAGGTCATGTGTTTTAATGAAATCTGGCACTGATCAAACTATGAATTCACGGTTGGTGGACTCTACTGTACCTTATCTGCAGGACTGAGACCATTCTAAATAAAACTTGGCTTCACTTCAGAGGATAAAGGTAGGCGAGTCATGTCAGGGTGTGAGATGAGTCAGCCAAGTGAAACACACAATGAAACCACACCAGGGACGTCGTTAGGCTTATTTTGATGGGGCTGAAGCCACCCGAAGATGATCAAAAGCCCCCCTAAAAAACATAGTAATAATATGCGTCCAAATTCACGTCCATTATTCTTTGTTGAATTGCTCATGGCAGGGCTGCCAACTTTTCAAAAAACCTTGAAGTGAGATTTGGTGGGGCCAACCAAAATTTTGCTGTGGAAATTTTTATTTGGCTCATACAGCATTATTACCATACAGTAAAAAAAAATGTACATCAGTGGTTCTCAGGTGTAGGGACCAGGGTCCCAGAGTTTAATTAACATTGGTATCAAAGGGATCTACTACTAGGACCTCGGCCTGAACCTGCGTTCATCTGATGCTGTGTCGTCCTAAGGGTGTTTTGTAAGAAATGTTTGTATATTTTAACTTTTAAATGCATCAATCAGGTGCACTTTCAAAATAAATTCAGAGGTCAGACTTGCTTATTTTTATGGAAATATTTGTGCTGTAGCCTAAACTATTTTGCACTTCAGAATTATAACCATGCACACACAGGTGGAATAGTTATGGTGATATTGCAATAAGTTCACAACCACAAAACATATGCTACATTTCACAGTTCAGAAATGTTCAAAAATGTGTGTACATTTCAGCACTCCATGAAATTATGCAGAAGTGGTCACCTGTGTTAGCTAGTTCATTTAAGATAAGATATTGGTCATTGTAATGGCCATCTAGCCTATAGCCTACATACTCTTCCTTTTTCAGGATGTACCCATTTCTGGGAACATATGATGTGAATGTTTGCATATGGCTTATGTCAGGCTTTATATCAATATTTGTGTTTCATTATTTGATTTTCTTTATATTTTTGCATTAATGTCACTAGGAAGCATGCCAATAGAAATATATTTATCTGTGTTAGTGGGATTGGCTGGAACCTGACAAGAACCATGATAGTGGGATAATCTATGGCTGAGCAATTTACAAAAATGTATGTACTGATAAATAGTTTACATTAGAATACATTATAATTTCGCCCTAATGAGACCATGTAGAAATTTGTTGCAATTTCAAAACCGGATTACTCAGGAACCACTTATTGCACAGAATATATCCCTGTATTCGGTACGGTTTGCTGTTTATTGTGATATTGGGTTTGCCATGTGTGTTGTGTGAAGGGTTAGTGAGATATTTAACCGAGAGTAATGGGTGTGCACTGTGTGCAAAATGCAAATATGATTAGTCTAAATTGCATGTCAGTTTCTCGCGAACCATTTATCACAGCAACTTGGCGCTAATATCATTGGAAAGCTTTGATGCCGCTCGTTCACATGATATGTATAGTTTAGTTTAGTTGAACCTCATCTGCCAGGTGTTTGACCTACCAGGTTGACACTTCAGCGTGAAAAATACTCAATAATACTAAAGCATACCTGAAGCCGGGGAAATACGCCTGGGATGGCTTCTGAAGTAGCATCGCAAATGAGAGAAAATTTAGAAAATTCCACAGGGGTGCTCTTGAACCCACTCACCGTCTCTGAAATCATAACTAGTCGATCAGTGGCTCAACAGGTAGATCTATAGATAGGCTAAACTCATTTTTCAGGCATCTGACTGACTGGGTTGACACTTCAGTGTGAGAAATCGGGGGTGTGGGGCGTATGAAACTAATCAAATGTGTGCGTCTCACGGTCAATGCGTGAGGAGTTGGCAGCTCTGTGACTCATGGATCCTTATCTCACATAAATCACACAGATAGGGTTGCCACCTGTCCAGGATTTTCCTGATTGTCCAGGATTTTCATCTGTCCAGGAAAATAAAAATAAAAATCCTGGCAACTGAATGTCCCGGATTTTTGTACATGATGTGCAAAATGTGTATTTCAGTTTAATTGAAGCGTGCCTACGTCCATAAACGTATGCACAGCCTTATTGGCTCTACAAAAATTACGTAGCATAACATGGGTGGTGGTGGTACGTAGTCTGTGGAGGTTAAGAAATGGCAATTAACTAAACAAATAACAGAGAAAATTGTTTATTCTACATAAGCAAAAAAGCAGAACCTAATTTTATTCCCCTATCAATTGCCCCCAGGTGTCCACAAGAAAAACTGAAAAATTTAACAAAATAAAAGGGCTATTAAATAAAAGCAATTAACTAAACAACTAACTAGAAATTGTCATTCCTAATTTTAGCTATACAAACTTAGAATGACTGTTTTAAAGGCACCATTGCTTACAAACAAAAAGGTCGATTGGATGGTCAAAATGTCCAGGATTTGTGTCAGACACAGGTGGCAACCCTACACACAGACAGGCTCGGACTGGTAATCTGTACAAATGCCCGGTCCACATGTGGGCCGGTGACCTCTGGGATTTTTATTTTTTTTTTTTTTTTTAAGTTATTTAGCCAGGGTTGCCAACTTTGGGATTTCGGCTGGAGTGAGACTCTGGAAAATACTAGTGGGTGTGTGCAAATTTTTGACGACCCTGAAGAATAGAATGTAGGATGGAAATGCTTTCAAAATGTACAATTCATTTATTGATTGCACAAAAGCCCCCAGAGCTACGTGTGTGTGTGTGTGTGTGTGTGTGTGTGTGTGTGTGTGTGTCAGCACAGGCAGAACACAGAACAGAGAAATTAGGCCTGTTGTACAATAAACCACTACTCACAAATTCGCACAGAAAAATCGCATTCACAAATTAGGCCTGTTGTATGCCACAGTGGCAGTTTTGGCCTGCTTCACAACATCTGCAGGAGGTTCATAAGTGAAGCACGGTTCAAGGCTGCTCATTTTCATTGTCATGATGATGACAGGGTGCCTTCAAGTGACAGTCTGTTTCTGGTGTCAGTCTTGTTTAGGCCAATCAATGAAAATGTTCGCTCAGCATCCGCATTTGAGTGTGGCATGCTAAACACAATCTGGGCCACCTTGGATAATTTGGGGAATTTAAGTGCCACTTGCCCGATTCTTCAGATTTCCAAGATCTATTTCCCATAGATGGTCCATCCTGTGGTACTCCCATCCGCATTTGTCCGGATGACCGCTTCCCCCCAGATGGATGCAGGTATATCCTTCTCCTCCGTCATTTGATACTCTAGGAACTCTTCACTCAGAAGGTCCTGCTCCCTTGGTTGGTTGTAGGGCAGGAGATGGTTGAATCTAAACAGAGATATATTGGTGTGAGAAAAGTATCTTTGTAGCAGATACAGAATGAACCAATATCACTCTACAGCCCAGATAGTTGCATACATACCTATGAACAAAGTAGAGCACGTCATCCAAGGTGCTATCCATTTTCTGTTTGAAGTCCACAAACCTTGAATGCTCCAGCACAGGGTCATGTAAAGGGAGCTTAGCTGTGGCCTACTTGACTGCTTTCACAAAAAAGCTCCTGGCTGCGAGATGGAAGTTTTTAGCCGAGTCCATGGAGACATCACCTGCTTCCACAAAACGTTGTCCTCGTTGTGAAGCCAACACCAAGCTGAGAATCTAAAACGTATGTATGGATAATTCAGTGCTTAGAGTAACAGAAGACCTGCATACAATGCAAACATTATATAAAACCTTTGTTTTTGTCACTCCTAATATTCACCTGGCAATTGGCTCTCCGAGGTCCACTGTGTCCACATTGACCCCTCTAAAAGCTCCTGGCTTCAGGAATTTGGACAGGAGTTTCTTGACAAAAGGCCTGATCTTGAATTCACAAATAGAAGTAAAAGTATGTTATCGTTAATACAGTCTCACACATTACCCTAAAAAACATACCCCCTTGTAAATGATCCCTATTTATACAATTACTTAAGACTCAAGGCTAAATTAACTCTAAATAGTAAAGTGAATACTAGCCTATAGTAGACAAATAACTTTATTTGTGAGTGCAACTACAAATAACAAAGTAAAAGCAACAATAAGTGGTATGTACTTGTTCATGAAGTAGATAGACACAAGGGTCTTGCCGCTGGAATAGCAGGTTGAAATGTGTGAATGTCATCAGTGTAGACTGGTAGAATAAGAGATGGATCTCCGTCATTGGGTCCTGGAAAGATTCACGCAGCCGGGCACACCTGGCTTGCTTCTCATCTGTGGAGTTAAAGAACAGGAACAGCAAAACAAATAAATAATCATTTTGAAACAGTCATCTTCCTATATCATATATCATTCATCAAATAGTCAAAATAATCTAAACTAGACTTATACTTACGGATGCTTTCAAAATAACGAGTGCATTATAGAGACGTAGAATCCGATTGACCACCATCTCCAAACTAAGCCATCTTGTGCTCACATGCAGCAGTGTCTCCATGTAGCTTGTATCACAAAACGTACAGAATTCTGTGATGAAAAATGTAGATTACAGCAAATAAGCAGTTCAATGATGTAAGAAAAATTATTAATTTATTATTAATAAAAAAAAAATGTATTAATATATCTGTATGTAAACTATATCTTGAGAAATTAAATGGGTGAATTACCATCCAATATGTTCTTACGCTTGGTGCTAGCCTTATACCAAAGCCCACATCTACTGCCAGGTCCTCAACATCGAACCCTGTGATCTGTAAAGGCTATAGGAACATTGTGGCTGACCAGGCTGCAACTTTGACCTCTGCCCTTCTAGCCTGTAAAAAAAAATGTTTACATCTGAAGTAGATTATGTGCAAATGCATAGCCAAAGCACACATATGAAGAGATTGGATTCAAATTTTCACCTGAGTGTCCAGATTCATCTCTTCAGCCCTCGAACAAACAAATCTATTTTGTTGGTACCATCAAGGATTTTTTGTTTTTTGATGCGACTCTCTGTTGATATGCCTCTGAACATCTAACCTGCCTTGATGCCTGCATTCTAACTCATGCCAGCAGACAAAAGTGAAACACAGTTGTGCCCTGTTTAATGAAAGGCCACTCTTTAGTCCAGGCGCTGTTAAATTTGGAATTGTAAGCAGCGGCCCCTGATTTTGCCTTTTTCTTCTGCCTGACTGTGGGCTCTGTGCTTGTATCTTTCTCCTCCTTCTCCTCCTCCACCTCCACCTCATCATCATCTTTCTCCACTCTTTCCTCTATCTAAAAGGTAGGCTGTGTTAAAAAAAAAAAAAAAAAAAAACCTGCGGCCTTATTGACAAGGTAGCCTAATCATAATGACATCTCCATTAAAATTATATGTAGGTCTAGACCTGTGCTAACATTGGTGAGAGTTGTTAGGCATCAGGTGGAGGGCACACTGTCCATCTTTTAATGAAAGGTAGCCTAGTTTAACATTTTCCTTTTTGCTAACAAACAACTGAACATAAATCATTACGTGACTAGGTTACCTGCTGAAGCTCTGATTGATTCTTCTCCTCTCCATGTCCATCATCCTTTTTTCTTTTGAAATATTTCAGCAAGCTCATATAACAAAACGTAATTTGCAATGAGCATTTTAGTTAGCAATTAAGCCTACCTAGCCCTCATAACGCACGCGAGACAACGTTTGTAACTAATTTAGTTTAACTCTGTACACAGTTAGACAAGGTTAAGTCTGTAGTGACAAAGCACACAATTGTATTCAACAGGTTATACGATTTCTTTGACTATTTTATCTGCTTACCTTGACTGATTCTCATCCAAACTTCCGAACGCGCATCAGTTGGCTTCAGTTCCGCCCGAACTCTCTGAACGTTTCACACGCAACTGTGACGTACCAGGTGCATAGTTTTCAGCGAGTCGACGATCAGATAATACTGCCGTTATCACGTTGTAGGCAGATTTTACAGCTGCTAATCATCAACAGAAATGAACGGGAGATTTTTTTTTATTTTGGCGTGACATTTCGTGCGTGTGCGTGACAGCGTGACATTGATAGTGAAAGCGTGAGTGTCACGCCAGGAGTGTGAGAGTTAGCAACCCTGATTTAGCCTATTTGCGGCCCGTCATGCAGACCTAGGCTTAGGCTTAGGCTACGGTGTCTGGCCATAACGCAGGGTCGTCTCTGATAACTGTAGCCTAGTGCAAAGTATTGTGTTAGGGCTACTCACGTACTGGTTTCGTTTGCACCCAAAGCTTCTGCTACTGAAATGGTGTCCGTAGCAGCACCAACAGCACCAGTGCGGACTTCGGCAGTGGTAGTGATCTTGTCCCTCACGACTGTTTCACTTAGATCAACATCATAATCATCACCATCATCAGTAGAAGAATATGTAGTACAAGTAGGCCTGAAGGCCCGTGAGCCAATACGCATGGTGTATGCTTAAACTTTAGCCTTGGAAAATAAAGGCTTTTTAGTATTTACAATCCTATCCAAAATAGCCTACTTTCTTTCTTTCGAAGAATTCTTCGACTGGAAGAATTTAGGCAATTTATTTCTAAATTCTTCCTCCTCGCTTTTTCTTTTTCTTTTATCACTTCCACTCTGGAAACGTTTCATGGCTGTCAATCGCTCAACTCCACTCCTCACCAAGACCTCGTTCATAGCTGCTGCTGCTATGGTGACAGAAAGCGGACCTGCAGTCATTTGATTTTATGATGAGTTTATGAGCAATCAAAATATTGTTTTCAATCTTTATTATGGATTAGAATATATTGTTTGGATGCGGTGATCATTTATTTAAAAAAAACGAAATAGGCTACGATACGGGGATGACGAGGCCCCCTGGTGGCCGAGGCCCCAGGCAATTGCCTGACCATGCCTAATGGCAGGTCCGCCCCTGGGATTTCCCCCCCTCTGGTCTTGATATCCTCCCCTCTGCTTAATTATTTTCATCGCCGGGGGGGACAACATGTATCCCCCTCTGCCCCTCATATTGATTAATGCTACTTCATATAAGTAAAGCGCTGCAACGTGAGAACAGTCTAGTAGGCTAGCCTACATAATAATCTGACATCAGAAACGCACCGTCATCGTCAGCACTCATGCTGCTGACACAGTGGCTGCGTAATAACTTAATTTGGCCTTGATCGTGCAGGACATTTCTGAATGTCGACTGTGTAATCCATCATAAATGGCTAATTTCAATGGAAAAGTTAGCTGGACAAATGAAAGAAAACGAGAATCATTCAGTGAAGCATATCGTCATATTTTAGAACCTTCAAAATGAGAAAACTGATGCAACTGAGATGGAGGACAACTCCACGTATAGAACGTACAGGAGATATTAGCTGAATGTCACAAAAAGTGTTACAGAAATTGCTTGGCATCGCTCTCTACCGAAACACATGTAGTTTGCGGAGGACGAACGAGAAAGCACTCGTTTGATAAATCAGCCAGTAGGCTATGCCTAGACAAATAACTTTCAGAAATAATCTGTACTGCAAAAACGAATGTTGGTGGGTATTTAAACTATCTAGCGGGTGTTTTAACAGCTGCAAGATATAGAAGCTTCATGGTCTTTATGTTCTGGTTCGTAAATTATTTTCATAAAACTTCAAGTTGCCCTATAACTTTACTCTCCAAACTTCACTGCACTGTAGCCAATTAACTGACAGTATGATAGTAGGCTATTTATTTTCTGCAGGCTACAATAAACAACACTGACAATAAACACTTTTTCAACTTTTGCAATATTACGCACTTGCCTACTGAACGCAAATCAGCAGGAGAGAGAATGCACGTAGCCTACAGTACGCAGCGTGTAGTGCAATGTGTGCTATTTGGTTACCAACTAACACTGTTAGCCAATTCACTAACTCAAGACTTCAGTGGCATCATATACAACATTTCTTTACATAACAAATACAGAAAGGATGGAGGCAGCAAAAGTAGAGGAGTCATTTCAGATGGGGCAAGAACAAGGTGAATTTGTATGCTTGTCAAAACGTAGTCCTACCCTGCATTAGAGGAGCTGATCATCATACCAAGCACACTCGCTGTTTAAAGTCATGCATCACGGTAAACTAAAACTAAGATAAAGGTAAATGCAAAATGAATTTGGCTATGAATCGTTCAGTTTGTTGCTACCCAGGCATGAGTTTGTTGTGTGATACTGTGTGTTTGTTATTTATGGGGGGGGATCAGGGGGGATTTTGGTATCGGTGGGCTTGTGTGTGTGTGTGGGGGAAGCCTGGCAGTTTTGTCGGTTCACTGCTGGCCTCGTGGCATAGAGGGTAAGAAAGTAGGCCTTTAATAGCAGCCAGTCTCTCTCATGTGCTCATAACTTCCGTTAGGTCACTTTAGGGCCTAGGCTATGCCTACTTGCTCATGATTTGCAGGTAGCAACTTTTAAATGAGGACATTATGGTAATAAAAAATATCTGAATAATTATGGCAGTAACAGTGGCGCAAAAAGTGGGTATGCGCTATATGCGGCTCATAGGGGCGCCAAAGCGATGGTAAAAAAAAAAAATAATAATAATATATTTGGTATTTTCTATATGTAGCTACTGCTGTCCGTTTCTAAATCATTTCAACATTTTCTCAATGTTCTATAACATTTTAGAGGACTAACAGGCTAGAGTAGGCGCCCTATCTCATAAGATTCCATCATAGAATTTTGACATAGAAGAGGGGTGGGGGCCCGTGAGCGCTAGGCGAGCAGATAGGCCTCACAGTAGTGAGTTGCCGTCTATGGAAAAAGATGGATACAGCAAAAAAAGCTGTTGACGACTAAAAAAAGAAAAAGAAAGAGGGAAAAGGATGGCATGTCAAGGGATGCAACAGCAGTTAAATAAGTGGTCGGTGAAAGGCAACAGGTAGGATTTAGATGACGTCTGTACTTGGAGGAAATATGAATGTTAACAGACTAACTAGCGTTTGTTAAGCAAAATGCCGATTGAAACATAGACTATTCCATTCAGATAGCTAGGTGGCTACCATGCTCATACTGCACTTTTAATGGCACACTCAGGGATGGATTACTGCACGGGCTTACCGGGCCCAGGCCCAGGGGCCCAAGGGGTCAGGGGGCCCTGAAGCCCAAGCCTTTGCATGGAATCATTGCCTCAATATCAACACATCAGAATGTAGGCTATGAATCTGATTGAATTAAAGTATTGGCATCCCCAAAATGCACCAGAATACAGGAAATCACATCATACAAATTTAACATTTTCTGGGGGAGGACCCCCAAACCCCCCTTCCCACATATGTGACAATTAGTGGGGGGCCCTTAATACAACTGGGTCCAGGGGCCCGAAAGTTCATAATCCGTCCATGGGCACACTGCAAACAGAAATGTCATGCTAGCAGCAACTCATTACAGGTTTCCATATCCTAACAATGAAGGCTCCTTGTAATAACTTAATATTGTGTTGTCAATGTGGTGCAAACAAACAAGATTTGATGCCTCAATATTATTTAAAGGAGGGTTGCTGCTTACTGTTAAGGCATTTCTGTCCCTCCCAAACTGCATTGAAATGTTTCAAAATGTTCAGGGGGAGAAACCACCTGAATCCACACCCCAGTCAGAAAACAATTGCAATGTCCTGATTGCCCCCCCCCCCCCAGAATTTTGGCTTGCATGACGCCCCTGCATCGCTCCATAAATAAATTGAATGCAATTTTATAGATTATCTGAAATGAAGTAATCCGACCTCCCTTAGAGCTTGTTGAGCTATTGTCTTTGGGTTGCACTCACTGTGCAGTAAATGCGCTATAGCCTACAAATAAAACCGACTTGACTATTTCCACAGTGATGAATGTGGTCCAAATCTTCATCGTGTTTTTTTTTTTCGATGGTTGTTTTTTTATAGACAGTTTATCCTAAATATATCCTATTTTTTCGATTTTTTTTCGAATTTGTTTAAATGTAACCAGTTGGTTGCAATATTTATCTGTCGGATTGCGCTCAATGGATTTGTAATGTCTAATTTTTCCATTTCATAACTTTAACCTTTTAGGCTATAGGTAGGCTTGTGATATGCCTTGTCACGTGCTAGACAGCCATCAGCTGAACACTGCTGTGAAATGATCATTCACTATCTGCAGAAACTGTCTGACATCAATCCATTCTCCGACAACAACGGCGCACAACTGCTACAAAAACGTGTTGAGTTCTGACAGGGAAAAACTTTATGCTATGGAACCATCTGGGGACGAACTTGTTTTCTTTGTAAATGGGAAAAAGGTTAGTAGTGGGGAAACCCTGAATATTCTCCAATTCGTTAGCTTATATGCAGAGAATGTAGAAGTCCGGCTTCAGAAAGTAAAATTCCTTTTATTGGTACCTGTTCGCACAGGTGGTTTCACTAGCTGATCTACCTACCTTAGGAGTTGTGCTAGAATCAGCTGCCTAAGTGAAGGGTTGAAACAAAAATATGAAAGGACTATTACTTTCTGAAGCCGAACTTTTACATCTCTGCTTGATATCCGTCTGCTGTCACCAGGCAAATTTCAGCTGTTATAACAAAATTGAACATAATCTTTGAACATCTATGTATCGTGTATTGCAGATTTTGGAGCGAAATGCAGAGCCAGAGATGACGCTTTTGACTTACCTCAGAAGAAAATGTATCCATGTAATAGTCTCTCCTTTGTGTGTGCACTTTGCTTGAATTTAAATACAATTTTGGTCATTTGATATGAAGGCTAACACAGCCCATAGGCTATAATGATCATAATGAAATATTCCAGAGATACCGGTGTTAATTTAAAGCACTTACATTTACAATTATTATTATTATTATTATTATTATTATTATTATTATTATTTAACAGATCCAAAGCCACTTACAAAATGAGGAATAACATTCAAGCTACATTCCAAAGGAGACCTTAGGTAACAGTAAATACTACATTAAATACCCAACATTTGGAAGGTAAATATTGATAAAATAAAAAAAAGGTATCATGCAGATACCATTAGGAATGCGAAAATTGAAGAAGGATTGCTTCAAATTCAATGCAAGCACTTTGACATTACTAGTATTGTTTTGATTTCCTACTAATTGGGTTTTGATAAGCCTCCTAACAGATGCATTCCTGCTGTTGTGTTTTTTCACAATGTTCTGTTTGTGCCATAATCAATACTTAACCTGAATATATGTTTAAAAAGCAATGAAACTCAGATGAAATGGTCTCATGTCAACTTAAAGATTGAAGAGCTTGAACTTTGTGACTTAAATCTAAACATGCATGTATTTCCATTCTCCCTTGTCGCTGCCTTATCTGCTCTTGCACTTTTTTGTCTCCTAATGGCCTTGAATTGCCTTATGTTATAAACAGCTGTATATATTCAGGTGCAGGACAGGTTTTTGCATTTGTTGATGCTGACTTTGATCCATTACTGGTGTGTACTGCTCCTTGACGGCTGTCTCTGTCAGTGGGTCTGACCGGTACCAAGCTGGGCTGTGCTGAGGGAGGCTGTGGGGCTTGCACTGTCATGGTCTCCAAGTTCCACCGGCATCAGGATCGCATTGTGTATCCTTTTCGGACAGCTTTTATTGCTCTCACACAATATGAAACATACACAGAGACACACACACACAAACACACACACACACAACACACACACACACACAGGCATTACTGCTTGCACAACTGACACATTTCCCACTGTCATCATGTTATGTATATGTGGCAAAACAAACACCCTTCATTCCAGGAATGAGGGTGTCATTGCTGGAATGAGAGACAGAGTTGACTGATTTTAAGGAGACAATCCCTGGCGTTCTGTGTCCTTAACTACCCCTCTTGTTAGGCACCATGCGGTGAATGCCTGCCTAGCCCCACTCTGCACTTTACACCACTGTGCGGTCACCACTGTGGAGGGCATCGGCAGCGTCGCAAGTAAACTCCATCCTGTTCAGGCAAGACTGCAAACATTTGCGTACATTCATGTCTAATTCAAGACATGATATTGTGAATCAGTGTCCCCTTTGGTACAGTACAACCTGTTGCAGCCAGCAATGTCCCTTGCAACACTGTGTCCACTTAGCTGTTGACCTGCTCAGTTTTCTCCACCCAGTATCTGACAGAATCATCTGAGGTGAAGTATGCAATAGTAAACATAAGCATACCCGTAATTTCCCAACTATTAACCAAGATTTATACATTGATTTTGCTAAACGTCTTCCGCTATGAGGTAAGTACCCTGGGATTGCATTTCTTTTCTCCATTCTTCTTTATGATTTAGCACGATCTGATTCTGATTCTGATTGGACTATCGTGCACTGTGGTTAATACACAGGTGCGATTAATACGTGTTTTTTATTTGTTTTTGATTTTTTTGCATAAAACACTGCCCTGCGCTTTATACACATTGCGGCTAATGCACAGGAAATTATTGTACCATTGTAGATCTCACAAATGTTGCTATTAGAATAAGATATATTTTATCAAACTGCTCAGTTTTCTCCATGTAGCATATGTCCCCTTTCTGTTGACCCTGATGGTCAATTTGATGACTGGCATAACACTGGCTTTGGTGTTGGGTGTTTTCTGCAGGAGAGGATCGCCAAAGCCCACGGTTCTCAGTGTGGCTTCTGTACCCCTGGCATCGTGATGTCCATGTACTCACTGCTCAGAAACAAGTCCCAGCCATCCATGCAGGATGTGGAGGAAGCTTTCCAAGGTGGGACATGACAGCATGTGTGCTGTATATCTAATGCATGGAGAACCTGACGGCAGTTGACAATGTGCTTCTGGTTTCGTTTGGATTGTGCCAGATATAGACTACACAAAAGTGTATTATTTTGATATTGTGTGTTTATTGATGAATATTGTTCATTGCCGGTAGACTGTATAAAGTGTTTACATATACCACATATACATATTTATATGTTGCCACAGGTAACCTTTGTCGATGCACTGGCTACAGACCGATTTTGGAAGGTTACAAGACATTTACAAAGGTATGGTTAAATATATCAGTGATCACCTTAGTGCTAATTCCTGAGCTTTACTGTCACAGGCTATAGGAAGTCAACTTTGAAATGATGAGATAAACCATGATAAAAATGTTCATATGGCTGGATAGATAGCCATCGGTTATCAGAAAAATTTGGTTTGGATGTTTAATATACTCTTTGTGGTAAAATAATGTAGATACGATGTGTCTGGATTTTTGTCCTATTTCTGTCCCGCATGGCTCCAGGAGGGGGGCTGCTGTGGGGGGAGAGGAAAGGAAAATGGCTGCTGTATGACTAATGGAAATCATTCTAATGGCGACTCAACCAATGGACACACCAACGTAAGTCAAGCCTGTTGACTTTGATGAATCATCTTTTTAAAAATTTGTGACAGATGCGAAATCATTGTAAATACACAGTGATGAAAAGTTATCCATTTGAAAAGTGAAGTCACTGAAGTTGACCATGTTTCGCTCTGCTAAGGTAGTTTCTCTCTGGTCTAGAGTATTCAGCGGATCGTTTGCGTTTATGTTATAATCAATGTGTCATGGCTGGCTTGCACTCCCAGAGCATACTAGGAATCTGATCACATGTTTGAACTGAGTCTTACTCGTGTTCTGAAGGTCAGGAGGACTACCACAGAAAAAAAGGAACACAGGGCAGGCAGGTCCAAAAGAATAATACTATTTCACAACCCTACAACTAGACATATTGATCGATCTATTCCCCATCAAACATCATTAACTAGGCAGCCATTGATAATTGTGTGTGTTCTATTGCAGGGGAATTCAACTATCTCTGTCCAACCACTTTATGATCCATCAGAGTTCAGGCCTCTGGATCCAACACAAGAAGTCATATTTCCACCAGAGCTGATGGTTAGTGGCACAACTGTTCTCAGGGCAGATTCTACACACACACACACACACACACACACACACACACACACACACACTCACACACACACACACACACACACTACTCTCTCTCTCTCTCTCTCTCTCTCTCTCTCTCTCTCTCTCTCTATCTCTGAGCCAGCTACAGAATATAGAAAACATACTATGCATATTCAGAGTTATTTGTTCATTTGCAGAACATAAGTAAGCAATCTCAGAAAGAGCTGAAATTCAAAGGAGAGAGGGTGCTGTGGATTCAGCCCAGTTCTCTCACAGAGCTCCTGGACCTCAAAGCTCGCTATCCAGAGGCCAAACTTGTGGTCGGGAACACAGAAGTAGGTGAGCATATTTCACCTGCCAAAGAACAGAGAAAGAAAAGAGACTCAAACGGATGGACGGAGCAGGGCAAGGTCCACACACACACTATACTGTATTTCAATAGCATTCATGCCTTGTGGTCAGGTATTGCTAAACCCACCATGGAAATTATTTACTGTTGTGAAAGAAGGAATCTGTTAACAAAGACTATGACCTCAGCGCTGGTTTTGCAATGCTATCTACTGTAGACGCTTACATTAGCATTTTGTCATGGATTCCTTTTTTCCTTATATGACCACTGTCCGTATTTGAATCTGTAGGCAACTCATTTTTCAAGATTTTCCACAGATTTCCAAGTCATAATAACTTCCATGTTATCATAGCTTGTTGAAATCAGTAGTAATTGAGGTAGTTTTTATTATGTGACACAGTTTTGTGTTTTAATGAATGTACTCGTTGATAGTAAACCCCCCTCATGAATGAATCCCACTATGTTGTAGGCATTGAGATGAAGTTTAAAAACCTGCTGTACCCAGTCATCCTTGCTCCTGCCTACATCCCAGAGCTCAACAGCATTGAACACACAAAGGATGGTAAGCATGTAGTGTTGTATTAGAGATGCCTGCTTTGGCTTCACAGAGTGTTGCATCATATCGGGAGTGAACACCACTTTTTTCATTCACAACCTCCCTGCCCTTCACACCCACTTTTGGTTGGTCTGGTTTCGCATTTTTGTTAAACTGTGTGAAATTATTGTTTTGGAGTAGCAATAGCCATAATCCCCTATTTGACCTCATGTTTGGGGATGTAGCCATGTTTTTGTTTGCCATGTCTGTGTTAGTACGCATGACTGCTGTGTACTGTTCGTTCAGATTTTCCTTCGTCTTTGCATTTCTGTGACACAGGGATCGTGTTCGGGGCCTCTTGCACACTGACAGTGCTGGGGGATGTTTTGCGCGCGGCAGTGTCCAAGCTGCCCGCGCACCAGACCGAGGTCTTCAAGGCCGTGCTGGAGCAGCTGCGCTGGTTCGCTGGTCAGCAGATCAGAAACGTTGCGGTACGTCACTGAAGCACTTCTCCAAACTAATTCAAACTAAATTCTTTATCACTTGATACATAGCACAACAGTTTAGTGTTATGTGGTCATATGTGCCCCGTCTCTCTCCAGGCCATTGGAGGAAACATTATGACAGCCAGCCCCATCTCTGACCTCAACCCTGTATTCATGGCTGCAGCGTGCAAGTTAACCTTCATGTCCAAAGGTGCGGTGAGCCGTGTTTTTGTGTTTTGTCTTAGCCCACACATGGCAGTGGGTGAGTAATCATTTATATGAACTGCACTGATAAGGTGGCGCACTGATATGCACAAGTGATAGGATAGGGCCAGAGAGTGGGCAGTCCTGCCTCATAAACTCTGCACTGCTCTCTGGGTCAGGAAATTAGCGGGACTGTGAACTGTAAATATTTCTAGACATTTATAGATATCTGACTAGATGTGTGCACACAGACTCTAAACTGTAGAAATGTCTAATGGTGGGGTGGAGGAGTGCTGAAGCATTGTGCCACATCCAATGTAATTGTTTGTTTTGAAGTCTGTCATGTGTTGCTGAATAAAGATAATGTTCTAGTGTTAACTATTCTAACTATATAGTCAACTATTCAAGAAAGTTAATTATTTACAACTTGGTGCATTATGACCTGCTTATGAACTGAACTCACTGTATGCCCAAACCTGCAAAACAACCCAGGTATACAACACTGATAATTTACAGTAATCCCTTTTACTGATATTGGGAGTGTGTTTATGTGAATGTGGTGATCTTTATGGCCAAGACAGACTGGCTCATTACATGCCAAAAGGCTTAGACATGTACAGTTAGTTAGTGACATGACCTCTCATAAACCAAAGAACTTCTTGTTGCAGGAGGAACACGTGTGGTTGAGATGGATGGTAGCTTCTTCCCAGGCTACAGGAAAACTGCCCTGAAGCCTGAAGAGATTCTGTTGTCAATTGAGATCCCATACACAAAAAAGGTTAAACATGCAAGCTCATGAAGAGGGCAAATACGCTTTTTTCCCACAAAGTTGGCATGTTTCAAACAAACCAATTCTCAAAACCAACTCAAAACTCAGAAACAAACCAACCTCAGCCTCACTACCAGGAGGAACGTGTCCAAACAATCTCTACCCCTACAAGTGTAATGCCAACTTGGTAGCACTTTACTTTAATCATGAATTAATTAATACATTTATTAATTCATGATAATTCATGCACCCTTACCGTAAAGTGTTACCTATAAGGCTGATCTCCCCTCAGTCCCTCAGATGTTTTACTTGATTTAATGTTTACTTGTGCATACAGTACATGGATTGTAGCATTACTAAATCAACCATGTAAGACATAGAATCAGCTGTGGGTGAAGGTTGCAATAATACACATAACATTGTGTATCTCACAAATGTTTCTGTTAGAATAAGACATTCTTTATCTCACTGTACAGTATGTGTAGTATGTGTACATAGTGACCTCAGATTGTAACTTATGTGTTTACTGTATGTGCTGCAGGGCCAGTACTTCTCTGCCTTCAAACAGTCTCCCCGTCGAGAGGATGACATCGCCATTGTCACCTGTGGGATGAATGTGGCATTTCAAGAGGGCTCCAACATCGTGAAAGATCTGCAGCTCAGCTATGGAGGAATGGCTCCTACCACTGTCCTTGCTAAAGCCACCAGCAACAAACTCATTGGAAGGTATGTCAACTTTACTTATGTCTGTTGACAGTGATGCTATACAAATGAACATATACATTTCTATGGGTCCTTTTGTTTTGATTTTTTTGGTGTTGTTAGCCATTCTGACTGCAGTTATGGTCTCTGGCTTATTTGATCATTACTATGGTCAGAACAGCAAGACCCAACTGTATTCATGACACAAATGTAGCCCTTATGAATGTGATCTGAGTCTGACCCCTGCTGTCCAGGCCTTGGAGTGAGGGGCTGCTGGAGGATGCCTGTATGTCCTTGGCTGAGGAAATGGCTCTGGCTCCGTCGGTCCCAGGAGGGATGGTGACCTACAGATGCACCCTGACCATCAGCCTCTTCTTCAAGTTCTACCTGACTGTCCAGCATAAATTGGCTCAGGATGTGAGTGCTCTGGTTTCAGGAGAGCTGAGAATGGCAATTTGCCCTTTTCCGCGTCATGCAGATGCATTCATAGGAGGGTCAAGGGAAAGTGGGAGTTTTGTGTAAAAAGATGGGAGGAGAAGCGTAACATGTGCCTAATTAGATATTCCCCTGTATGTACGAAAACTGCCCATGAAAGTGCCCATGAAAGTTTTGCGGTGAACATCTGGCCCTTATTGTATTGTCTGCCAGTCCGTCATTATTGGACCACTTCGTCAAACTTCTGTAGAAGAATTTTCATCAGAATTCTGAAGAACCATATAATATAATATATTACCTGATCTGTTATGTTATATCTGATATGTTATAGCATATATGTTATATGTTATATATCTGACACTGAAAATAACAGACCAAAAACAACTTTGGTTTGAAAGTAAAAGATCCTTTTTTAATATGTTAAAAATGTAGATCCTCATGTTGTGTTCATTTTTATACAGGGAGTGGTTGTGGAGGATGTGCGGCCAGATTACAGCAGTGCCACAGAGATCTTTCACCCAGAATCTCCCTCAAGTGTCCAACTCTACCAGGTAAAGCACTGGCTATGGAATATCTCGGTTTCATGGTTACAACAACAAGTGCATCTGTTTGGCCACCTGTTAAGCTTTTTTAGCACTAGTAATGTCTTAGTCCAGAAAAGAAGGTTGATAGCCAATGTTTAAACCTGGATGCACTTAATAATAACCAATGATTAAACCTAGATTCCACTTTAAAAAAATGATCCCCCATTTCTCACTGAACTTTTGAAAATGCCTTCTTCAGACAGTGCCTCCTGGACAGAGTGCCGACGATGTCATCGGACGGCCCATAATGCACCTCTCTGCCTTGAAGCAGGCCACTGGGGAGGCCATCTACTGTGATGACATCCCCTGCTATGAAAATGAGCTCCACCTTGCTCTGGTCACCAGCACTAAAGCATACGCACATATCAAGTGAGTTCAAGCATGTAGCCTAGTGTGTTTAAGCTGTCTCCGTTATGAGCTGAAACCCAAAGTGAAACCACAGTGTTATCAGGGCAGATGCTTATTATGTGTGTCAGATATCCACAACAAAACCCCACCCTTCCTCTCACTACCTAACAGTATGTTAAAAACTGAAAGCTATCAGAGGAATTGTCTGAGATAGAACAGAACAGAAATTCTGAATTGTGAAATTGTTGGTGGTGCAATGCCGGTGTTTGAAATACCATCAGCAAAACAAAGAAAACAAAAGCGGAAAATAGGAGTTGTGCATCCCATGACTTATTGAGAACCCTGTCTCTGTGTGGTCATCAGATCCATTGACACAGCAGAGGCCTTGGCCGTTCCTGGAGTAGTCACCTTTGTGTCCTTTGAGGATATTCGTGGCAGCAACATGACCGGGCCAGTGGTCTATGACGAGACCGTCCTAGCGAAGGACACGGTAACATCCCGGGCCGTTTCACACTACATTTTGCAAGCACCAGTGGTGGAAAGGGAGGGGGCATGTCGTGAAAATCACATGCTGTGAAAAAATCAATTTCTTTGTGTACACAAATGACTCAGTGATTTGAATGGCCAGCCGTTACACATGACACACATTCATATGAATGGCCCGCATTCATGAAACGTGACCAGAACTGTCATGAGCGAGACAAATGTGTGAGTTAAGCATTAGAGTACTTTCCTCCTAAACCTCAATGTTAACTGGTGATTTTACATATCTTCTATCTTGTATGGTCACAAAAACACTTATTGCCAATAATTAACTAATTGAATTAATACATTATATAAAAAGTCTCAGCTTCTTTTGTTGAGTGAGTGATGCTATTCTAAACACTGACACGTATGAAGACATGCTAGTATGCCATGTTCCTCACCTGACTTTGTTATTCCTGGCAAACAGTTAATCAAAGATTTAAACGGTCCTTTAGATACTTTATATTGCAATCAGTAGTGCAGTTATTCATCTTCTAAAATGTTCTATTTCCTTCATCAGTAAGATCTAAAGAAAGAAGATTCAAAAATTTACCTCGGGATGAATAAAGTATCTATCTATCTATCTATCTATCTATCTATCTATCTATCTATCTATCTATCTATCTATCTATCTATCTATATATATATATCAATCTTAACAATTGTGAATTTAGTGCAGTATTCTCTAAGTTATGGACTAACCTACTTATCGTAGAAGCAGAAGCGGGTTTTCTCTATAGGTTCACATAGTTGTATCTGCCAAGTCATTCTTACCAAATGTGACTATTGAGTAATAAAATGATGTGTTATAATGATGCTAGCATGGCTATCCCCCTTCTGTTTGTGTGTGTGTGTGTGTGTGTGTGTGTTTTAGGTCACATGTGTGGGTCACATAGTGGGAGCGGTGGTTGCTGACACACAAGCACACGCCCAGAGAGCAGCTAAAGCCGTGAAAATCTCCTATGAGGAGATGAAACCTGTTGTCACCATCCAGGTTGGTGCACACCCCCAACCCCCCCACCACCCCACCCCCCCTCCCACACACACACACACACATACAGTACACCACCATATGTATTGAGTGTCATTCTAATGATCCTTCTAATGTATGTTTGATGTTCTCTTCTGTAAGGCTCTGTTTGTTGCTGTGAAACTGCTAGTTTCCTACCATGCTGTGTCAGTGTTATGTAAACTGGTTTTCACTCGAAACATTTACTCAGATACTAAATTGATGGTATTCATCCAAATCAGGAGATGAGGTTAAATACATTTCCACATTTCAGATTTTCCACCCTCAGATTTTCATTTTTTCTACCCTCAAACAGGACGCCATTGAAAGCCAGTCATTCTACCAGCCAGTACGGACTATAAAAAAAGGAGATGTTTCTCAAGGATTCAAAGAGTCAGATCACATTCATCAAGGTACTGTGATATTTCACAAGGATTGCTCTGATAAAGTTGACTAAAACAGGTACAATTTTGTTATAATATAATATAATATAATATAATATAATATAATATAATATAATATCTATCTACCTATCTACAACTTACAGGAATTTCTTTCTGTCTGTTCTTCGCATATCTGTCAAACCGTTCGTCCGAAATACTTTAAACTTGCCAGGTGTCTTGCTACGGGCACAAGTAAGTGCAGTGCCAAGTTTGACGTTGTTTAGATACGAATATGAAAGATTGGGTAATGCTTTAGAATAACATGTGCTTATTAGGTATTAACAGTGCATAATAAGCAGTTAACAATTCATTACTAACAGTTAGTTAACTGTTGTTATCCTTTAATAACATTATCTAACGGTTAGCATGCAGCTTGTAAGTGTTGAAGCAGCGTTTTAAGTTACTTACAAGCATATTTGTTAACAGTTAACATGCAGCTTGTAAGTGTTAACAAGCAGCTTGTTAATGCTTGTTAATGGTGTTACACAAAGAGGTGGATAACTAATACGCTTATAAGACCTTTCTTACCTATTTGTAGTAAAATTTGCAGCCCCCCAATCTAAAGCGAGGACCATGTAACTTATAGTTCAACAAGCCCAACCTTCTATCTCTATATATCTACTAACTACATCTATCTATCTAGCTTGGGAGCTGTGAGAAATGCACCTTCAAAATTGCTGCAGTGTGCAGGAATTGAACCCAGGTCTTCTGTGTCTAAGAGTGAAGTGCTACTTACTGAGCTACAGACCTGTCTATACTGTAGATGAAATTGTTCATCTTGATTCTATATTCTGTTAATGTTCCATATCATACCAGTTATGCCTTTTACAAATATGTTTCTGATGGAAAAGTGGTGTTTAATTTCCATAATCTTTGTTCAGTGAACTCATAAAACCGTCAGTTTGTCAGCAGTATAAAGATATTAAGGTTTTGCACCTCCATTCTAATGTTACGTCACCGTTTGTTGACAACTAGAGTGGTTGGCAAGAATGGTAGGCAAGGCACTGCAGAGTGGGAGGCAAGCCTACAACAGTCGGGTTGCATAGGCTACACATAGTTACAAATAGCTTCAAAATTGAAATTTTAATATCAAATATTGACTGGGATGCCGACCACTTGTGTATGCCCTAATAGTTGGTTTTACAATAAGAAGCAAAAAGGCGACGAACGACCGTTTAGCCTACCTAAGTCTCAAGTCTCTTATTCTCAAGATGGCCTAATGGTGTAGCCTAATCCACTTTCAATGAAATTCAATAGCAATAAGCGAACGTACTTCAGAAGCACAGAACACGTTGCCCTTGACAGCGGTCATTATATACTTTAGAACGGTGATTATATAGATTTAACAGACCTTCGAACGTTGGGAAGGCCCATTCATGTGAATGGAACTTTCTGCAGCACTCTGAAGAGCTGTGTAATATTTAGAAGATATTTAACTGTCTACGTTTGTGGACACCATGCATCAAAGGGGTAAAATGGGATATAAGCCACCACTGACATTTAACTCATATATGTGTATTTTTTTATGTTACTGAATGCTAACAGAAAAAATCATAATTTAACAATGGCATTTGTATGTATAACTGTAGTAAGATGTATGTGGATGCCTTGTTACAGTGTAGTACATGTGAGAAAACATTCACTACTAATTAAGACACACAAAGTGAACAATGTTTGTGCTTAACTGCCTCCCAATATAAACTGTAGGCACTCGGATGAACATATACATTTACATTTATTCAATTAGCAGAGGCTTTTATCCAAAGTGACTCACTCATCTGTCAGTTATATTACGAGGACCAGTCTCCCCATAACAACTTGGGGTTAAATGCCTTGCTCAAGGGCAGGACGGTGGAAGCCGGCCATTGAACCCACACATTTTCAGGCTAGTACATCCTAGCCTAGTTCTTTAGCCACTGTGCTACCACCAGCCCATATTTACAGTTAAAACAATAATTAAACATTTCCAATCAACTGGTAATGTGACAAACTTGCTTCCTTCCCTTCAAGGTTGGAATTTTTCCTCATTGTTTGCATTGTGAGACCAAGATAAATCACCAAAAGATGATTTTGTTATACCTCTTTTTACTCAACTTTACCAGAATGCCAATAAATGTGAAAGGCACTCTCTCTGTGTGTGTGTGTGTGTGTGTGTGTGTGTGTGTGTGTGTGTGTGTGTGTGTGTGTGTGTGTGTGTGTGTGTGTGTGTGTGTGTGTGTGTGTGTGCAAACTAGTATGATAAGAACAACTGCCACAATTTCTTGGTGTTTGCAATCGTCCGTGTGCACATACCCAAGGGAGAATCGCTAAGGCCTAACGTATTGAATTGAACGTATTAACCTTGAATTTCCCCTTGAGCCTTGAATTTCCCCTTGAGGATCAATAAAGGATCTATCTATCTATTGCGTTTGGGCCACCACAGGGGAGATTCACATTGGAGGCCAAGAGCATTTCTACTTGGAGACCAACTGCACCCTGGCTGTTCCTCGGGGTGAGGACGGGGAGATGGAGCTTTTTGTGTCCACACAAGCCGCCACTAAAACACAGGTCAGCCATGACTGTCATAACATTAGAGCATTAGAGCATGTGTGTATGAAAACACATTTTCTCAAAAACTCATACCTCATGCGTCACATATTTACCTCATTTTGTCACTTTTATTCTGCATTATAATTATAGAGGAGAATACTGCTAATGTAGGTATTAGTTTAGAATATTTTAAATGGTGCTTTATTCCTTAGACCTTGGTTGCTAAGGCACTTGGGGTGCCAGCCAATCGGGTTGTGTGTCGTGTAAAGAGAATGGGCGGCGGCTTCGGTGGCAAGGAGAGTAGAAGTACAATCCTTTCAACAGTGGTGGCCATCGCAGCACAGAAGTACGCACTTTTGGATTGTGGTATAATGTCATGTCTGTATGTTTACAGATATTAACGTAAATTATGACATTGAATTGAGAAATTGAATTATATTGTTTTTTGATGTTTTCTACCTAGAGTCAAAAGACCTGTTCGCTGCATGTTGGACAGAGATGAGGATATGCTTGTTACTGGTGGTCGACACCCATTTTTTGGTCGCTACAAGGTTAGATGTTCTCGTTTTCATCATCAGTAGAATACTGCCTTTTATTTCATTTTACTTATATATACAGTGATACACACTGGCCTAGAAAATTAATCTGTTTTAGCAAGGATTCACTGTTAATCTAAATTTCCCAGACCATATCACTAATTTGAAATATCCATTTGCTTCCCAGGTTGGCTATATGAAGTCAGGAAAAGTCAGAGCTGTAGAGATGACATTTTACAGCAATGCTGGGAATTCCTTGGATCTCTCATTATCCGTACATATCACATCTTTTACTCAACACTCTTTCCTCCCTCCATCTAGGCCCTCTTATGCGGCTGCTTGCTGAGATAGTTTCAGATGTTAGCTAGTAGCTACCTTTATATTCATGCATAGCCTCCTGCATAGAAAGTCCTCCATGGAATTGCTTTCCATGATTTGTCTGTGCTGCATGCTTGTAAGTAGAAAAGATGAGATTGTCCTGTTCTGTGTAAGACCACTTCTGGGACAGTTTGGACTTTCTCCATGTTTTACCAAAGCTTGGCCACTTCCTTATAATACCTTATACCTACCTAGATTCTGATTTTGGGTGAATCTAGTCTAAGCCTTGCTGTCAAAGAAAAAAAAACTCTTTTTTATTGAAACAAGGAGGTAGTTTCTGAGGTATAAAAGTGCCCTTACTGTATGTGTCCTTATCCCTGTGTTTGTTTTAGATCATGGAACGGGCCCTGTTTCATATGGACAACTCTTACAACATCCCACACATGTGTGGCACAGGCTACATGTGTAAAACCAACCTGCCCTCCAACTCGGCCTTCAGAGGGTTTGGAGGACCCCAGGGCATGATGGTGGCAGAGAGCTGGATAAGTGACGTGGCACTAGCCTGTGGCTTGCCATCTGAAGAGGTGACTGCCAATGTTTATGAACATATTATGAATGCTCAACGGCCCATCTGAAAATGGTTTTGAAGAAGTCATCATAGCATCTCAAGAACAATATTGATATAGGATTATAACAAGAATTTATAACAGAGGTAAATTGGCATAGATGAAGTTCAGTGTTGACCATTTTTTTCTGCAGCGCTCCGAGTGCTGAAAGTTGAAATCTGTTCAATTTTAGAACAGCGTCAATGTTACTTATTTCTCGACGACAGTAACCTAGAAGCAATAAACACTTGACCGAAGCGCTCTGAAAATGCGGTTGAGGGCGCTATCATCGCAAAATACGTGATTAGTGGACACAGGCCCTAAAAAGACTTGTATTCTATTATTCTAATGAACTCTCCTTACAGTCATGGTTTGTGGGTAATAGTTTTTTATGTTACAGTTTGAAATTGTTGTTATTTTGTGAATCATAAACATAAAAAGCCTGCCTTGGAGAAACACAATAGGTAAATCTCCAGATCATAGTAAAAAAATATCACTCTGTGTTTTAGGTGTTAAACACTCTGTGTTTTAGGAGTGTTTTATGGTACTTTCAAACCAGCTTTACAACATCCTTATGTTTCCAAATCTAGCATGCAACAAGACTTGAATTATAAAGCTAATTTTATACATTTGACTAGCGTTGTGTAGTATGACAGTACAGAGATATTTTCCACACATCAGTTCTCATTGCAAACTCCAGATATATACTGTACCTTTCAAACAGGCATCAAGTAATTGTGTTAATTATTGTATTATAACAGGTGAGGAGGTTGAATCTCTATAAGCAGGGAGATCTGACTCCATTCAACCAGTGCTTGCAACAGTTCACCATTGACCGCTGTTGGGAAGAGTGTTTGGAAATATCAAACTATCACCAGCGGAAGGCAGATGTGGAAAAGTTTAATAAGTAAGTGGCGGAAGGCAGATGTGGAGAAGTTTAATAAGTAAGTGGCGGAAGGCAGATGTGGAGAAGTTTAATAAGTAAGTGGCGGAAGGCAGATGTGGAGAAGTTTAATAAGTAAGTGGCGGGGAACATTTAGTTACTCTGTGTGTTGGCACACACACGGGTCTGTTGGCCATGGTGATGATTGACAGAGAGACTGCACTTTATCTACATCAGCATTTTAACTACATTTTTAATTAAGAAACTGAATTAATTTTACTCATTTAGCTTCTGTTGCAGCCTTTCTATAAAAAATATTGCATCCAAAAGTTCCTGCCAGACCAGTTATACAAAGTGAATAATGTGTGTTACACCTCGTAAGACACAATGGACCTGGTCACTGCTTTTACACTGCTGAGCTCCCTCTTTCTGCTCGCAGGCAGCACCGCTGGACCAAAAGAGGTCTCTGCATCATCCCCACCAAGTTTGGCATCAGCTTCACTGCTGTCTTCCTCAACCAGGTCACTTAAAAAAACTTTTTAACACAAATGTTATGATGATTTATTGATTTTGATGTCAGGTTTTCTTGATCAGAGCCATGTGTGTGAGTTTGGTTTCCAGTCTGCATACTGCTAAAGACAAATAGTTTGTGATTTTGTGTTCTCATGTGTCCAACTGGTGCAATAACAGGCAGGAGCCTTGGTTCACATCTACACAGACGGATCAGTGCTGCTGACTCACGGAGGAACTGAGATGGGACAGGGTCTGCACACTAAGATGGTCCAGGTAACGACAGAAAACATACCTGCATTGTGAGACAGAATCCATACTAAAGTAGGTAAATACTAAAAGGTAGCTAAAGAAAGATTATGAGATGAAACTTTAACATTCCTGTTAGATGTGAGTACATTGAAGTTATGGCATTCAATGAGATACTGGGATTCCAATAAAAACATGTATTGCTATTGGACAACATATAATGTGAGATTCCAGATTATAAGAATATAACTACAGGATAGGGACTAGGATGGTCCAGGAAGATACAAGGATACAAGGATACAAGGATACAAGGAAGTTTATTGTCACATGCATATAGTTACTGGAAGTAAGAAATGCAGTGAAATTATGTCTGGTGTCAGCCTATTTGTGCAAAGTGGGGGGGGGTGGCACCAACAAGGAGCACCCAGGAAGAAAGCCTAGTGCAAACATGTTTGGAAATGACATAACAAGGGACACAGGATCATTTTGCAACTTTTGGTTTGCCTTGTCCTTTGCATGAACTCAGCACATGAGGTGACTCCTCAGCACTATAGGTCAAAGGAAATGGATCTCTCCCAGTGGCCCTGGTTGTTTCCTGCACTAATACTGGTGCATTTTTTGTGGCTGTTCAGGTTGCCAGCAGGACACTGGGAATCCCCAGCTCTAAGATCCACATCACAGAGACCAGTACGAGCACTGTGCCCAACACCAGCCCCACCGCAGCCTCCGCTTCATCTGACCTCAACGGCATGGCTGTTCACGTAAGGCATCCCATAATAATCACTTATTGTGAATATTGATATTTCAAGATAAGACGTCTACATATCATTGGTTTTAATAGTGACTCATTGTCTAGCTTTTGTGTAATATTATGATGCTCCCTCCTCTCTTCCAGAACGCATGCCAGACACTACTTCAGCGTATAGAGCCATACAAGGCCAAGAACCCCACAGGCACCTGGGAAGACTGGGTCAGTGACCCGTAATGAATATTTATCTCTGAGCCCGGATAGATGCACCTGCTTCAGCCAGGGGTTTACCTGCAATGGACTGGAGTCCCATCCAGTAGTCGATTATACTCATTTGCTTAGCATCACAAAAACTGGGCACAAGTACAGCACACTCTATTAGCCTCCATGGTGGATTAGCTAACATGGTAGATGTGGAGGTAGTCCTTATCTTGGCACCATGATATTACTGTTGCCATGTGCTGTATCTGGCATCGAATGGTCAGTAGTGTAATATTGGTGTAAAATGTGTTGGTAATTCTTGTTTTAATTACTATTAATTCATATGTATTAATTGATTGTGACTTACAGTATATAGCAGTTATAGGTGATGTTACAAGGAATCTTTTATGAGTTGTGTGCTATTATTGTATACTTTTCTACAGGTTAAATCTGCATACTTTGACAGGGTCAACCTGTCAGCAAACGGGTTTTACAAGTGAGTTATACATCTTGCATTGATTGTTCCACATGTGATCATCCCATTCTGCACATTCCAATGATGGTGTAATGTTGAATTCAGAACTTATGATGGAGTATTACTTTGCATTGCAGGACCCCTGACCTGGGCTATGACTTTGAGAGTAACTCAGGAAGACCCTTTAATTACTTCAGCTACGGTGTAGCCTGCTCAGAGGTGGAGATTGACTGTCTGACAGGAAGCCATAAGGTAACACACTGGTGCATGTCACCTTTGGTGACCGGAGACATGGCTGGGCATAAGGTGGTGGTCAGTTGTCTCGTTAACATGAACAGAATCCCTTATCAGTCCCTGATACAGTATATGAAGTGTTGTATCTCCCTGAAAATGTCCATGCTATTTACTGTAAGCATGGCGGAAAGTATAGGAGAAAACAAATATTCACAATATATTCACAATTCATGTGGGTTTAAATACCTAGCAAGGCTACTGTATCGTTTTACTGTTTTTGATTTCAGTCCTCTATCCCTTTGTCTCTTAGAATGTGCACACCTCTATAGTGATGGATGTTGGTAAAAGTCTCAACCCAGCCCTAGACATTGGACAGGTGCAGTTACAACATTATTATCCTTCAATAAACAAACTCTTGCTTCTTTACAATAACTTTACATGACTGATGATTAAAACCTGATGTTCATGTTCTCGTATCATCTTTCTCATATCCCATCTTTGAAATATCCTTATCTAATATATTAGCCTAATACGTATTTCATCAACACTTTGTCTGACTACACAAGTAAGCAGAGTTGAGCAGCAGTGGTTTACATGACTGATGTGGATGTTAACTGGCTTCTCCGCTGATCAGGTGGAGGGAGCGTTCATGCAGGGCGTGGGCCTGTTCACTCTGGAAGAGCTGCGCTACTCCCCCCAGGGCTACCTCTTCACCCGTGGCCCCGGCATGTACAAGATCCCTGCCTTCGGAGACATCCCCACCCAACTGAGCGTGTCTCTGCTGAGGGACGCCCCCAATGAGAGGGCCATCTTCTCCTCAAAGGTAGAGGGGTTGAAAAACTGAACTCGTATGGACCTCATTGATAGGATCATGGATGAAAGATAAATGTAATAGACATTTGATAATCATTAGGCAAAAATGAAAAACAAGGAAAGCCAGAATGTCAGGAAAGATCATTCAGGAATGCACACAATATCAGGGAGGATATATTGATGCCATAATAGTCAAGCATTAGTCAAGGAGAAAACCTTGCCATATTTGATCATTTAGCCCATTTTACTAAAAAAAAATAATTGTAGCAATACAATCTTTTGTATTTTCTAACACTCTCTGACTTTGATACTTTAATTTGGACAAATGAAAGCTGTTCTAGTTCTATAGTTCTTATATTTCGCCCTATTCCTGAACAGGCTGTGGGAGAGCCACCGCTCTTCCTGGCTGCTTCTGTGTTCTACGCCATCAAAGAGGCCGTTGCCGCGGCCCGGGCAGAGTCAGGGTTGTGTGGCCCATTCAGACTGGACAGCCCTGCCACCCCTGAGAGGATCCGCAATGCCTGTGAAGACCAATTCACAAAACTGGTACGTCTCTTACTGAGTAATAACTTTCACATGAATTATGTAATAGGTTACTAGAGTTTATTGTAAGAGCTAAGCTAATGGTTTGCTATAGCATTCATTGAAACATACTGTGCATTTTTTTATTGCTGTCTTTGATGAATGCTCTGATGATGTTTTGTATATGTCTATGGTGTGTTTCTGTTTCTGTTTCTGCTTCAGTGTCCTCATGCAAAGCCTGGTACCTTTACACCCTGGGCTGTCCAAGTTTAAACAACACGTGGTGGATTGAAGAGCTACAGCCGCTTCAAGATCTCGCACAGTGTGTGTGTGCTTGCGAGTGAGTGTGTGATGTCTGCCACAAACCAGGTGTGTGTGTGTGTGTGTGTGCTGGACACAGAGTTGAATTGGAAAAGAAGTGGATCATGCATGGTGCAGAAAGTCCCAGCCTTCTGCCATGTCCTTAGCACAAAAAAGACATACACCTTATATCCACCTTTGTACTTTGCTGTTTTGTTTGTCTTAACTAAATACAAGAGTTGCGTCAGTCCACCTGGATGTTATGTAATGTGCAATGATTCCATTGAGATAATACATTGAAACATTCAGAATGAAAATATTTTTATTCATTGTACATCAAAATGTCACATACTCCTACATGCAGTACTACATAGTTAAGTATTTACAGTAGTAGACAGCTTATTCACATTAGAACAGCGATTACTGAACAACACTGATTACTGAACTCTTTATTTAAAATAGATTTATTTGAGCACATATGGTAATATTTATTACACATATCAACCGGTTAACAATGCCAATTTTATCAGACATGAATTAATGAATTATTAAATAATCCTATTTGCAAAAATGATGTGTCTTTACAAATAAATATACAAAGTAAAATGTGACCTGTCATTAATATTCGTCTTGAAGTATTCTTCATGAAAGAATATACTTTTGGCAAACTCATTTTTTACAAATTGAATGTGTCCAAATCTTTTCGAATGAAACACTTTAAAAGGGATCTCTCCTCAGTAAGTCTTCATAACACATTTAAGCAGTGGTCTTTTTGGCTGTGTCTCCATTTCCTCTGCTACTCTCCGGGTTTGACAGTCGCTCTGCAGCTCCGGAACACGCTCTTGATGGTCTGGCGGTACGACTTCATCCTATAGGCGTAGAGGAGGGGGTTAAAGGCCGAGTTGGCATGGGAGAGGATGATGGCCATGAGCATGATGGGCACTGGCACAGTGCACCGTGGGCACAACAGGAGGAAGCAGTTGACCACGTGCATGGGCACCCAGCAGACCGTGAAGAGGAAGAGGAGCAGGAAGAGGGACGTGGCCTTCCTCACCTCACGGCGCACGCTGGCGGCTCGGCTCGCCGGGACTTCGCCAGCAGTCTGGAGCGTAGTGATGCGCCTCATCTGCCGCCGCACCGTGGCAAAGGAGCTCCACCAGGAGCACCAACACACAGCCAAAGAAGTTGAAGTACACCATATAGGTCAAGTCGATGAAGCAGTCGAAGAAGCAGTGGCTGGACTGAGGTGGGGTCTTGTGCCAGCCCATCAGAGGTATGGAGCCGGTCAGGAAAGCAAAGACCCAAGTGACCAGTATGATCAGTCTAGCATTACAGGGTCTCATAATCCTCTGGTAGTGGAGGGGTAGAAGAATGGCTATGTAGCGCTCCACTGCCACAGCCAGTAGGCTAAAGATGGATGTGTGGGTAAGCATGATGAGTACTGAGAGCATCAGGATGCAGAGATACAGGTTGTGGTAAGGCATGCCCAGGTTTGTTAGGATGGCACAGGGGATGGCCAGGGCTCCTACAAAGAAGTCAGCCACGGCAAGTGACACCAGGAAGTAATTGGTGACAGTTTGGAGCCTCTTGTTTAGCTTGACGGCAAGGCAGACCAGGAAATTCCCTGTTGTGGAGACAGTTGCAACGACCAGCTCTGCAGCAATGTAGGGTCCATCTAAGTAGAGCTTGGGAACTCTGGCTGAATAAATGTCCATACTGATGTTCTGGGTTTCATTCATTTTGAGTGCAATAATTCCCTGTAAATAAAGGGAGGTCAGTTTTTCAGTCACTTTCACTTCTTCACAGAAAGCCATTTGCTTTCTTCTTTGTTGCAGCTTTCATTAAGATTTATGTGATATCTGACATTTATATTTTATACATGAAGTTAAGTCAGTTTGCTATAATTACAAATACTACTGTAATAGTGCATTGTGCAACCCCAAACATGATTGTGATCAAATACCTGTTGTACAGTTTTTCACAGTCGCTTTGGTGCATTTCTTGAATCAAATTAATTTATTCCTAGAATCATTAATGTGTGCACAATATGTACATTTCTCAAAATAATTTGTACAAACTGCACCACAGTGGATTACCTACAAAAGCTTATAATTTGCTCAAAAGCCTTAGTTTATGACAATGTCAGTGCCATCAGAATGTACTATTTAATCTGCAATGTTTTGGTAAGGTTTTGATTACAAATAACTGCATGGATATGCAACATCATTTGCTGTTTCTTCAAAATAATGAGAAATTGATTTTTAATGTGCCCAAGTCAGATGATGTGCAGGATGAACATGAAGTTTTGAGAATTTCAGCTCTGAGAAATGCACCAAAGCGGCTGAGACAAACTCTGGTATAACACCACCTGGTGTTACAAAGGCAGTACTGCAGTAACATGCTTAACAGTAACAAAAAAATCTATAAATGTATGCTTTAATTCAATACAACAGTGATTGATGTTTCAAAATTGCATTAAAAAAATGTAGGTTTACACTAGTCACATTTTTAAAGAATCTTGCAATTCATGCAACTAAATGATTAACCTAAGATTGTGGCTTTCATGTCTGCTATCAGTTCATTATGCCCACTATTTATTAAAACAGACCCTGATGATAAACCATAGGCCACATAGTGCTACCTCCATGTCTGATCAATTAAAGATTATGAGTAGGTTTTATTCAAACAGGTTCCATGTTATGCAAGAAACATCTTCATTGTGCATTTGTGCACAGAAACATTATATTTGGTTAGGCTGAACAACTTGATTATTGTTTAAGCAACATCTTCACATTTGCATTAATAACATTACCAAAAACAGACATTAATTTTAAATTTAAGATTCAATGTTTTGAAAATGATTATCTTAAACTATTCTTCTGAACATTCTGTATGCGTTTCTACATACAGTTGTAAAATACATGTGATGTGAACAGCTCTCCTCTATAGCCTAGTGGTTTACATTGCAAAAATGCCTTATATAAATAAAGTTATCTTACCTTATCTTACATGTACATCACATATTTCTGTTGTATATGTTCTAAAAGAGGCAAACTATTCAAATGCAAATTACGTAAGTAAATATACAGTAAATAACCTACCAACAGATCCTGAAATCGTGACAGGCGATGCACAAAGCTGGAGGCACTGTGATAAAATACGGTTCTGTTCATTGAGAACAAGGTAAGGTAGTGACTATGTAAGCAAGCAAGTTTATAAAACGGTCTTAATCCCTGAAAATGGATAATGCATTGCAAATATGTGTTCAATATCAACAAAAACAATAAACGTTTTAAACCATGGGCGGTCTATAAGAAGGAGGGGATATTTCTTATGCGAAATGACGAAATTCACCTGAAAGGGGAGAGTGAAACAAATGTTTGCTTTTCTACTGAGATAGCATTGAGGAGCTGATCTTGATAACATTTGAACATATAACAATAGTCAAGGAGGATGTGTGTTTATTATTTATTGACACTAGAATACAGTGATGTGGAATTATCTAGAAAATTATTAACTTAAACATGTGAAATGTGATTTGATGTTACATCAGACATCATAAACAACATTATTTAGTGTAGAAAGACAGATCTGTCAGCCCTATCTCTCAAGAGTAGTTTATATTCAGTAGTAAACTCAACCCCCTCTACATTAATGGTGTCTGTGTAGAGAGGGTAAAAACCTTCAAGATTCCTGGCACCCACATCTCTGTGGACCTCTCCTGGTCAAGAACATTAGAGCAGTCACCAAGAAGGCCCAGCAGCGAACACTTCCTGAGGGGAAGAACACACTGGACAGCAAGCTGCTGGAGACCTACTATTGAGGGCCTGCATTGAGGGCCTGCTGACATGTAACAGACAGGAAAAGGCTGCACAGAGTGGTAAAGACTGCACAGAAACTGGCCGGCCGGCCCTTCCCCACCCTGACATCTAACTCTCGTTGCCTCAGAGCAGCAGAGCAAGAAACATCATCACAGACGTTGCACACCCATTCTCTGGAAGGCAGACTCAGACTCAGAAAAAGCTTCATCCCCAGGGCCATAACCATGTTGAACTCGAACAAGAACTAATCTTCTCCCCCAGTTTTTCAGACTGCTGCTGATAACATTAACGATTACACTGAGTATGTAATGGGCTACATATGCAAATGCATTGATTACATTAAGGGTGACTGTAAGAACTTTCCTTAACCAGAAGCCACAGCGACAGTAGGCCTACAGTACACACACAATACCCCCATACACACACAATATATCTTTGTAATTACTACTTTAATTTATTCTTTAAGGTTAAACTGGCTCTTGAGCACAAGAATTTCATTATAATTCCTTTTATGAGTAGCCTCAGTTTATGGGTAAATTACTTGAACTTCAACTGCCAGAGCAATATTTATTAGCATTCCATTCTGAGCACCTGTCTATTGTTTAACATTTGCATATTTATTCTGTTTTTACAACCATCTGTGGTGCAAAAATAAATGCATTAAGCACTTAGCCTCCACTCAGGTTACTGTGTGAATGTATGTCGGCTTCAAGCCTTGTTGTATGTCCTTTTTATGTTGCATATGCGCTTTAAAGCGCAGAGCTTTTAATTTCATTGGACTTGTCCAATGACAAATAAAATTCTGATTCTGATTCTGACATTGAATGGTGGTAATTCAGGTGTAGGCTTGTGTGTTTTTCTGTAAAATATTCATAAATTGAGGACACAGGGGATATAACTGCATCATAAAAGGCATGGCCTAAAAATAGTATAATTCTCTCTGCTTAGTAATTGTTGTACCCACCAACTTCTCACCCACATCTCTGTTCTGTTCATCTGTTACAGTAGCTCTGCACATCATGTGAATTCATGCAGAGACTTAAAGGAATTATCCAGAGTAAAATGCACTTTAGATCAATTTACGGATGATTGGAAGTACATACGTTGAGTTGACATCCAAATCATGTCATTCGGATGTGTTTTGAGAAAGTTCAATGTTACCATTTTTCGTTAGCCTGGAAGTGAAGCGGGCATGTCATTTCACCGCTACAAAACGCTATTTTTATACCTCTTCTACAGTTCCAAAAAACATTACACTTAGTGGTAGTGAGTAGAGGGTCCCTAAAGCCAAACCAAGTATCCGAGGGTCTTTGTGTGGTTGGTTAGAGAGTCCAGAATGAATTTCATCAAGCCAGTACCTTTCGGAAATGTTGCCATCTTTGCTGCCATCTTCATGTGGAGTAACTGCAGCTCTGGAAATTCACAATTTAAATTAGCCGTTTTTTTTTTTTTTTTTTTTTTTTAAAACATAGTCCAGTATTTTTTCGAAATTGAAATGAAGTTGTATGGACTGGACTTTTTTTAAAAGCGGCTGATTTAAATTGTGAATTTCCAGAGTGTGTTACTCCACACTCAGCAATCGACTCCTACGGACTTTCCCCTTAAGTTTCACGTGAGCACATGAAAGTTTTGTGTGCGCACGCAAAACCTTTTCACATGAAACTTTCGTAATGCGCCATGAAAATTTTCACGTGAGCACATGAAAGTTTCACATGCGCACATGAAAGTTTCACGTGAGCACATGAAACTAAACTTTAGATTTTGTTTTGCTCATGTCCCCTTAAGGGCTCGGTAGCCTGGGAAGGGTCACATTGGTAAATATTTTTAGACTGCACTATTGCGTTCCCTCGCAATAGTTTTGCAATCCTTCGCAATAGTTTTGCGTTCCCTCACAACAACTTTTGCGTTCCCTCGCAATACCTTTTTGTGTTCCTCAGGATCATTTTTTTTTGTTGCTTTGCAGTTTCAACTTGGGCTCCGTACATTTCAGTCCCCATTCAAGCAGCGCTGTCAGCGCGTTACTTGAATTCAGAATTTCTTTTAACCGAAATAGTAGTACGGAGCCCGGGAAGGGTCACAATGGTAAATATTTTGGTTTTGGGTTCTCTCGCAATACTTTTGCGTTCCCTTGCAACGACTTTTGCGTTCCCTCATAATACTTTTGCGTTCCTCAGGATCAGGCCCAGGTTAAAGTAAAACTTAAAGTCCAGGTTATCCATGATGGTGAATGCAATCCAAATCAACCGAAGGCTAATGTGAGAGGCTGGAAATACAGAGCCCTGTGTTTCAAGGGAGGTCAAAAGTCCGGAGTCCGGGAAGGGTCGCGTTGGTAAATATTTAGGACCGCACTATTGCGTTCCCTCGCAATAGTTTTATTCCCTTCACAATAGTTTTTGCTCCCTTGCAATAGTTTTTCGTTCCCACGCAACAGTTTTATGCCCTCACAATACTTTTGCGTTCCCTACTTAATACCTTTTCGTTCCTCGCAGTACTTTTCGTTCCTCGCAATACCTTTTGTGTTCCTCAGGATCATTTTTTTTGTTGCTTTGCAGTTTCAACTTGGGCTCCGTACATTTCAGTCCCCATTCAAGCAGCTGTCAAGCCGTTATTTGAATTCAGAATTTCTTTTTTAACGGAAATAGTAGTACGGAGACCGGGAAGGGTCACAATGGTAAATATTTTGGTTTTGGGTTCTCTTCATACTTTTCTTTTATCCCTTTGCAACGACTTTTGCGTTCCCTCATAATACTTTTGCGTTCCTCAGGATCAGGCCCAGGTTAAAGTAAAACTTAAAGTCCAGGTTATCCATGATGGTGAATGCAATCCAAATCAACCGAAGGCTAATGTGAGAGGCTGGAAATACAGAGCCCTGTGTTTCAAGGGAGGTCAAAAGTCCGGAGTTCGGGAAGGGTCACGTGGGTAAATATTTTTAGACCGCACTATTGCGTTCCCTCGCAATAGTTTTGCGTTCCCTCACAATAGTTTTGCGCTCCCTTGCAATAGTTTTGCGTTCCCCACGCAACAGTTTTGCGTTCCCTCACAATACTTTTGCGTTCCCTCGCAATACCTTTGCGTTCCCTCGCAGTACTTTCTGCGTTCCCTCGCAATACCTTTTTGTGTTCCTCAGGATATTTTTTTGTTGTTGCTTTGCAGTTTCAACTTGGGCTCCGTACATTTCAGTCCCCATTCACGCAGCGCTGTCAGCGCGTTACTTGAATTCAGAATTCATAACTGTAGAATACCTATTATATTAAGTTCATGGTCAGTGTCATATCAGAGTGCACAGTGAGTGAGTGGGATCTAGTGGGGAGAGAGCTGGGGAGAGGGTAGGCTAACTCAATGCACACACACACACACACACACACAGCAGACGGCAACATGGATTCACAAGAGAACGGGATCCGTGAGAGGAGAAATAGTTGCTGCAACTTGAACAGCCGTGAGGCTCCTTATGAACTGGCATAACTATTAGTTGCCAGCCTCACACAGTAACATTAAAGTGAGGATTTTGAAAGTATCATTTGTCCAATTCGACATGGGATGTGGTGCGGCTCGCTGAGGGAGCAGCTGTTGACTACTGACTGGGTGTTTCTCCAAATGTTAGCTCAGTTGTTGTTAAACATGGTGGAGCGACACAACGTTCCTCAAACTGCTGTCTGCAAAATGGCAAGCAATGTCGTTCAAAACACATTCACATGTTAATGACGTCAAGCACAATATTTCGGGGAGAGAACACAAAAAGTATAGCGAGGGAACTCAATATTTAGGGAGCAAAAAAGTATTTTGTGGGAATGAGGGACAAAGTCTAAAAATATTTACCAACGTGACCCTTCCGGGGCTCCGTATTTCCAGCCTCTCACATTAGCCTTCAGTTCATTTGGATTGCAGTCACCATCATGGATAACCTGGACTTTATTGAGTTTTACTTTAACCTGGGCCTGATCCTGAGGAACATAAAACAATATTTACGAGGGCATAAAAAGTATTACGAGGGAACGCAAAAACAATATTTACCAACGTGACCCTTCCTGGACTCCGTAATAATCTACGGAGCCCCCCTGGGGACAGGGTGGGCAATATTTTTAGACCGCACTTTTTGCGTTCCCCGCTCAATACTTTTTGCGTTCCCTCGCGATAGTTTTTGCATTCCCACGCAATACTTTTGCTTTCCCTCGCAATAGTTTGGAGTGGGCTATTGCAGGACTCTGTATTCCCAGTCTGGCGTAGGAGACACACAGGTCCGTTGGTTCGGACATCATGGATAACCTCAACTTGATTATGTTTTACTTTAACATGGGGTTCACATACATAAATATGGGTAACACTTTATAATAACTACACACAATTCATCATTTATTAAGCCTTTGTTACTTATTAGTTAATGGTTTGTTCATCATTAGTAATTTCTTGTTCATACATAATTTATCATCAGTAAAGCATTTGTTCACACAATTATAAATGGTTTGTTCATAGTAAATAAGCCTATCCAAAAAAATATGTTTGTAAGTACATGATTTATACTTAATAAGTAATTATAATAATTTATTATAAACCAGTTGCAAACTATTACAAAATGCTTTGTTCATCATTTGTAAAGCATTGTTCCTATGTTAATTATAATAAATAAAGTATTTGTACACACAGTTATAAATGGTTTGTTCATAGTAAATAAGCCTATATCTAAAATATGTTTATGAATTATTGTTAATACTTAATAAATTATGCAATATACACATGCACTAATGATTTGTTAGGGTGAGGATACATATTTTATAAACCACTTCCTAATACTATAATTCATGATTAACTCAGGGGTTACAAGTGGTTAGTTAATGATATTTTGTGAGCTTATCTAAAGTGAGGACTTTCTATGCCTTGCTACACATTTTCAAATGAGTTGTAAAGATTACATTCACATTCATTCATTTAGCAGACAAGTGACGTACACATGTCAATTAAATTGAAGGCCATTGACATAACAGTGAAAGCTGGGAATCAAACCTCCAACTTTTCAGGCTACTCACATGCTAGTCCAGCTCCTTATCCACTACACTACCTTGGCCCAAATAGAAACCCCTACAACTATGCAAGAGTTTCTGTTTTCTTGTACACACTGTTTTTAAACATCTGTAAACTATTTTTAAATGCTGTATTCTTCATTTGTAAAGCATTATTCCTACATTGATTCTCATCTGTAATTCATGTTTACACACAGTTAAAAATGGTTTGTTCATAGTAAACACGCATATCTATATTATATTTTTGAATTGACTGTTGTAATACTACTGGGCAGAGGTAGTGTAGTGGATAGGGAGCCAGGTTAACATGCTGTAACCCATACAGTTGGGGGTTCAAACCCCGGTGTCCACCAATGTGGCCTTGCCCTTAAATTTAATTGACATGTGTAAGTCGCTTTGGGTGAAAGTGTCGGCTAAATGAATAAATGCAAGTGTAAACTTTATAACTCATTTGTAAATGTGTTGCAAGGCATAAAACGTCCTCACTTTAGATGAGCTCACAAAATATCATTAACTAACCATTTATTATTAATTATAGTATTAGGAAGTGGTTTATAAAATATGTATCCTCACCCTAACTAATCATTAGTGCATGTATGTATCTAACAACTGTTAAATAATGGAAATATTACTTAATCAAAAACATATTATTGCATCATTTATTAAGTATTAACAATAATGTATAAACATATTTAAGATATAGGCTTATTTACTATGAACAAACTATTTATAACTGTGTGAACAAATGCTTTACTGATGATGAATAAGAAATTACTAATGAAGAACAAACCATTAACTAATAAGTAATAAAGGCTTAATAAATGATGAATTGTGTGTAGTTATTATAAAGTGTTACCAAAATATGCTGGAGGCTTTGGCGGTGAGACACAATGTGGTTATGTGCTTGAAGACTAACTTGAAGCGTATTTTAAAGAAAAAAACGTCTGTTTCGTTACAGCTAGAAGATGCCGTGTGCTTTATCCGGGACGAACTCCGAGGCTCTGGAGGCCTGCATGGCTACAAAGTTATGCACGCCAGATGCGTCGAAAAGGGCATGTCCATCCGAAAGGAGGATGTTCGGATGATATTGTCGACACTGGATCCAGAGAGTACAGAACTCAGGAGACGCCGGAGACTGTCTCGAAGGGCTTACTTTGCCAAGGGACCAAATTTTATTTGGCATGTAGACTCCTACGATAAGTTGAAGCCCTTTGGCATCTGTATCAACGGGGCTATTGATGGGTTTTCTAGACGAATGCTATGGTTGAATGCGTACAACACCAGTAGTGACCCTAAGGTTGTTGGTGGGTACTACTTAGAGATGGCCCAAGAGCTTGGGGGATGTCCACGCATTGTCAGGACTGACATGGGGACAGAAAACAGCTCCATCCGTGATATACAGTGCTACTTTCGCCGTAATGACACAGATGCTCATGGAGGTGAGCGAAGCTTCATATATGGGAAAAGCACAAGTAATCAAAGGATAGCTGGTGGGGCTTCCTTCGCAAACAGTGCGTGGACTTCTGGCTGGAACACTTTCACCGTTTAAAAGATGAGGGGGATTTTGTGGGCGATTTCCTGGACAAAAATCTAATGTTGTTTTGTTAAAAGTTTTCTACTTTCATTTCAGGCATAGCCTGCCAGACAGAACCTTGCTTAACCTCGCTCACCTCCATTACATGAGCATCCGTGTGAAGTGTAACTTTCTTCTAAGACTCAGGTCACAGGTAAGTATACTCAGGTAAGTATACTCAGGTAATTTAACTAATTCTTTAAGTAACAGGTACGTTGGTTGGTTGGTTGCAGGTACAGTAAACCAAGTAAAAGTGAATTCAGGTATGTGAGCACATTTTCAGGAAACAGGTAAGGTCACAGGTAGGTATACTCAGGTAGGTGAACTTATTTTTTCAAGTAACAGGTACAGTAAACCAGGTGGATTCAGGTAAGTGAACACATTTTCAGGTAACAGGTAAGTGATTATATTTCTTTTTTTTTTTTTTTTTAAGTAACAGGTACAGTAAACCAAGTGGATTTAGGTAAGTGAACACATTTTCAGGTAACAGGTAAGTGATTACATTTCTTTCTTTTTTTTTTTTAAATTTTAGGGCAGCGATCCACCTACACCCTTTACATTACAGGTCGAGAGTTGGCTTTGGTCTGGAGATACGTCCAGACCTTGTCATGTAACCAGGCTGCTGTTGGTCTGTGGGTCGCAGGTGGTTGGCAGGTGCAGGGTGTGGGGGCTGTGTGTTGTGCGTGTCTGCGTGTTGCATATCTGTATGCTGTGTGTCCCTTGTGTCTGGGGTGTCTCTGTCACCGAGGTGCCAGCGTTTTCGCCGCAGAGTCTGTCCGTCTCCTGTCTGTACGAGGTAGCTTCTGTGTGTGTGTGCATGTTTTGTTACCGTTGCGGGTCTCCATGATCCATACTTACCGGTAGTTCAGACAACTTGTCATATATGTATGTACATTACATTGTAATGGCTCGAGTAGCCTTCAGACAGTGGTCTGAGGAAGTTTGGAAAATATTCAGTTGCTTAAAATGCGTTTGATCTATTTTTCCACCTCTGCAGGATGAACTGGACTGCACATACCTGGAACAACCACCTGATTCGTCCTTCAAAGAATGTGCATGTTCCCCATGGTCGACCTGATGCTATGTACACTATTCCAGAGTTATATGGCACAGAGGACCATTTGTGCCCCGTGGAAGAGGAGGATCTGGCCAGGTGTGAGGAGTTTTGCACCCATTGCCGTGCCATTGCCTGTAACGATGATCTGTTCACCCTCTGTACCAGCATAATGGCAGAAAGAAACTTACAGGTTCCTGTGGATGCATACATGGCCATTGAGCTCTACCTTTCACTGAGATCAGAGCTCACCAGGTTCTTCAATCTTGATAGAGTGGCTTTTGGACATGACACATAGACTGCAACTACTCCCAAAAAGATGTGGTCCCATATGTGCAAACACTAACTTAACTACATTTCACAATACAACACAGTGTTCTGCATTGTTTATTTGCAGAGCTGCATGCACGTTGTCATGCAAATGTCATGCAAATGTCATCTAAAACTATTTTACATTTACATTATGTTTACATCTTTGTGTTTTTTTTTTCAAAACCATAATTTGGAACATTGTAGTGCTTGAAAAGGTGTGTTGATAAAGCAGTGCTCCCCTACAATACATACAAAATATTGCCTGGAATTAAAATGTATGTCTTGGCATAACATTTGTCATTTGTTTTTTCAACAACCTTTGTTGCAATGCACAATTTGATTTTACTATACAAATCCATGACAGCCCTCTACTGTACATCTATGAAGGAATACAGAATGAATGTGCATACTGCAGAAAAAGTGAAAAATGTTCCCAGTTTATTGAACTGATCAATGCACATGGAACAAAGTGCAAACAGCATTATAAAATCAGCCCTCCAGTAAAAATTAATACTTGCTAGGACACAACAGATCTCATTCAAGTAGTTAAAACTGTTGGAGTTAACTCATTAACATCTTAATGCATGAGCCTTAATGCAAGAGTCATCACGCAATGCAGAAACAGGAAATAATATTTTCTGAACAGTATGACATTCCTCAGTGGAAAAAAAACAAACCAACAAGCACACAAGTCCCTGTCATTAACAAACTGCATGGTAAGCTTACATCAGTCTCTAGAAAATGTAAAAAAATACAGGATATAACCTATGAACAAAACACAATTTATCAAATCATACCTAGATTTAATCCATTACCCAAACAGAGCTGGCAAGTATGTTATTAAAATCACAGCGCAGCTCTGGATAGTTGTGGTAACCTACAGGTAGTTTTAAAATGCAGCCACATGTGTGGGATTGTGGTCGTCTTTGAAATTCTGAGGTCTCAATCAACTCAACAGTGATTTTTCCCCAATCAAATTGGATCCAGTGCAGAAGCGGAGGAAAAGCTGAAGCGCCTTCACAGCTTTGGCAGTAGGTATTTTCTGACATAAAACACCATGCAGAACATCAGGTGGCATAGATGTTGCAAAGTGTTGCAAAATCGGACGCCAACTCTCTATGATAAACAATGGTGCCTGAAGGAGAGCCTTGTGTCCCAATTGTGACAGCAGTATGAGATTCTCTTCATTTGGCATTTGCAGGCAATCATGTGTCTCAAGAGCATCAAATAGACCATCCTTCTCCACAGAGTTGAAATCTTCCAAAGCCTTAAGAAGAACCTGTCTTTCGTTATCTGAGACATACTGTAAGAACGAGTCCTTCAAGCTGCTGGTGTTTGTACCATATAAAGCCATTTCAAGAAATGGAGGTGCCAGTTTAACTGGAAAGTAGCGTGCAAACCTCCAACCGACTACTAAAATTCTGGCAACTGCCTGCCATTCCTCAAACTGGTAATCATGCCTAATAAATGGGACTTTAACGTCCCCTCCCAAGGTGCACCTCTCATAAAAATCTGTCCAAAACTCTGTTAGGCAATCTCTTGAAACACCACTACCCTCTCCTTCCTCCAGTGCTCCATTTGGAAGGCGCATCTTGATGGAGACATCCATATTTAAAATATCTGGGTATTTGAAGGCTTGGATCAGATCACTGAGACAATGTCCTCTTCTAATAGTTAGTGTAATTGGTTCATCTGTTGTTTGCCCATCCAGTGTATCTGGAACATCTAGATAAATGGATAGTGATGTGGATAGAGGGAGAGAGAGAGAGATAAAGAGGGAACGCAAAAGTATTGCGAGGAGCATAAAAGTATGGGGGGAAGCATAAAAAGTATTGCGGTCTAAAAATATTGCCCACCCTGTCCCCAGGGGGGCTCCGTAATAATCACTGCTCACTGCCAACGAAAAAAAAAATGATCCTGAGGAACACAAAAAGGTATTGCGAGGGAACGCAAAAAGTATTGCGAGGGAACGCAAAAGTTGTTGCAAGGGAACGCAAAAGTATTGAGAGGGAACGCAAAACTATTGCGAAGGAATGCAAAACTATTGCGAGGGAACGCAATAGTGCAGTCTAAAAATATTTACCAATGTGACCCTTCCCGGGCTCCGTATGTTTCTAAGCCACTGGGAGCCACAAAATCCCTGTGACACACATAGGCCCTAGGTTAACATATGATTCTTAGCTTAGTAGTTTCGTCAGTTAAAAAATACAGAAATATACTGAAGATGGTGATAATAATAATATTAATAGTATTACTGGACTATTATCAATCTGAAACCGGCAATGTTTTCTATCAGGCCTAATCATTCAACATAGGTAGCCTAGCCCTATCTTAATTTAATTCTTTATTTCATCTTTTGATTTCTGTATTTTATGAAGCATTGATTACTTTCAAGAAAATTTCTTCCTGATATTAATCACATTTTAGCAACTCCCTAGGTAGGAATTGGCCTTTTGTGGAAAGAACCAACTTGGTAGTTTGCAGTGTGCACTCCTTTCGAATGGCCCTCTTCAGCCGTCTCCATCCCACAATGCACCCCGACCGGCAGCCTTTGAAAACGTAGCGCGGCTGATTCAAGATGGCGGAGATGGAACAGCTGCTGGACGAAAGTGAGTAACCAGCTAACGACGATACACTGGTGGATATTTTGTAGACGTACTATGTTTCAGCTTTAGACGACCGTGTACCAGCGTAATGGCCACTTGACAAGACGCTGTGTGCTTATTTACTCAACGTTACACAGTTTACAACCACTTAACGTTATTGTTGCAAAAATTGCTTTTCAGCTTAGGACCAGCTGCTGACTTTCGTCTACCAGTTGTTCTCACTTGCTCTGTTTTGACTTTTGCTTTTTGGTTAGTCAGCTAAATATTCGGATTTGTTTTATCCCGGTTTTGGCTTCTCGTGAACTATTTTAAGACCTATGTCAGTTGGCTTGTCTGTCTGTTAATTCGACTGTTTAATTTTAGCTACTGTGGCTAGCTGATGAGGGTCCTAGCTAAGATAGTTGGCTTGCTACTGGATACCTTCGTAGCTAGAGCTAGCTCCAAACTAGCCAACTAGCCTTTACCTGTATCTGACAGGCTGTCATTTCATAAATACTGCGTCTGGAGGCCTTGGTTAATGTTGTCGATTAATGATGGCTAGATTTCAAAGAAGCAGCTAGAGACATTGACATAGACTCCGACCCCCTGCGCTGCAGTTCGTATTGGCCGTAAATTATTATGTCGACACCAATTTCATAACAAATTAGGCCTTTTTCGTCTGAACATTTGTCACTAGCTAGGTGATGTTAGCTTGCTAATGTTAATAATTTAAACACAATTTATCTAAGAGGGTTTGCTTTAAATACAGTAAGTTAAAGAACACACTTGACATTCCATTTAACAGTTTACCTTTCTCCCGTCAGGTTCGTCAGCAAAAGCTCTTGTCAGTCTGAAAGGTAATGCCACCCACGGTGCAGCAACTGATGAGGCTAATAAACATTTAAATTTCCCACAAGAATTTGTATTAACCATAAAACAAATAATTTTAATGAGCCATAAAGCAATATTGGTCCTAACTCTATAATTGTTCGAAATCTTTCATCCATTCTTTTTGTGCACTATGTTTCTATCATCATGAAGTATTTGTTTCAAACCTTGATTTTCAGAAGGTTTATCAAACACTTGGAGTGAGAAACATGGCTCATCCAGATCTCCAAAGGGAAGAGCAGATTTTTCACCTGTGGAGAATGTAAGCCTGACCACTTTTCTGTAATTCTTATTGCGCCTTAGTCTTAGTAGTTAGTCTTATGGAGTAGCCTAATGATGCAGTAGTAATCTCTGCTTGGAGGCCATTTAGCCTTTGTCTTTCTGATATTAATTGCAGACCAGGGGCTCAAAGAGGAGCCGTGTTTTGTCTGAGGAGGATGAAGGGCCAGTCACCTCCAGATCGCCTAGGAGGAGTCATAGAGTGACAACTATGCCACAGGTTAGTCTATGTATTTATCTACACCAGTGAACATGATGTTATCGATTGTAATCATAAATGGACAACTTATTGCTAGAGACCTAGAAAAGATTGGGCTCTGCAAAAACAAAATTTATCCAGAATTTTGTTTCACCTTTGCTTTGTTTCATGTTATTGTATAGAATTGGGAATATAGTAAAGAAAGTCATTATGTTTGTGACATTTTTATTTATCTGCACAGATTGTGTTTATTTATAATAATGTATTGCTGTTTAGATAAATATCTCTAAATGACTAAAATGCCTCAACTAAGCCCTCCTAAGTCTGCAACTGTCCTCATGGGTTTATGGTCCCTGGAGATTAGGTTACATTACAAGTTATAGCAACATCATCACTCTCTACTTTTACCATCCTCCCTCCAGAAATTTGCTGATTTTGCAGTCCCAGACAAAAAGGCATCTCAGAAGATTGGACTGAGATTAAGGAATTTATTGAAATTGCCTAAAGCACACAAGTGGTGCATATATGAATGGTTTTATTCAAACATTGATGGGTATGTTACCCTGCACCTTTTTTGTTAATAGCTCTCTGCTATTTATGACATTTCTCTATGAACCACACACTGCCACTTAACTGCTTTTCCTACATTGTCTAGACCTTTATTTGAAGGAGACAATGACTTCTGCCTCTGCCTGAAAGAGTCATTCCCAGGGCTAAAAACAAGGAAGTTGACAAGAGTTGAATGGGCAACAATCAGAAGATTGATGGGGAAAACCTAGAAGGTGATGCAGCATATGTAACTCTGGTGTCTCTTGAGGTTTCAAATCAGCAGTGCATCACTGTATACTTCTAGTTTTATGCATTAACAATTATGTAAATAAGGATTTTTGAATAATAACTTAAAAAAAATACAGTGCAATCTCTGGTGTTTGTATCATTTTGACTTGTTGGTGCAGCCACAGCTTAATCCTGTTTGCTTCACCAGGCAACTGTTGGCCTCAGTCAGTGTTCATTGCACTGTTCATTGTAAATGTCATTTTTGATTGCAGTAGATTGACTGTAAACTGTGACTGTGTTGGGCAGGTGTTCATCTGGATTCTTTGCGGAGGAGCGGTCAGCCCTGGAGCAGAAGAGGCAGAAGATTCGACTTCTGCAGCAGCGCAAGCTCGCAGACTTGGCACAATGCAAAGACTTGCCCGAGGAGATCCCCTTGCCCTTGGTCATAGGAACCAAAGTCACAGGTAAGAATTAGTGGAAAGGTCTAGGTGGCAGGGGTTTACGTTGAGCATTTTTTAGCAAGCATTGGTGTTTTGTTTGGGTGGGTGGAGGACTAGAACTAATTCCAGCAGATGGCAGTGTTTATGTGTTTAGATATTTAAGGTCATCATCACTGCATGAGGACAATACAGATCCTGGCAGTTAGACACTTACAATTATTTTGTCTCAAATAGTATAAAATGTGTCCTACAGTTGATCACTGGGCCATGCTCAGGCTTACGCGTAAATAGCAGGAAGGCATGTCCATGTCATGTGTGAGTCATGTATTCTAGAGACCAAAAAATTCCCTTTGTCATAGTTTTTAGTGCTAGTTAGCAGAAATGACCAGCTAGCCTCGGTGATGAGTGTTGTATATCCTCCTAGACAATGTCGTTTCTTACCACACTTTTTGTGAAAATGTGGGAAACTTAAACACCCATCCCTTCTCCAGCTCGCCTGAGAGGTGTTCACGACGGCCTCTTCACGGGCCAAATCGACGCTGTGGACACTGGTGCAGCCACATACAGGGTCACGTTTGACAGAAAGGGTCTAGGGACACACACAGTTCCGGATTATGAAGTCCTTGTAAGTCTGTCGACCACTTGCTCGTACGTGACGTGATTTGCAGGCCTAGTGTCATTTTCATCATAGCTTGTTTGCATACTGTGTCGTAATATTATTTTAGATGAGAGAATTGAACTGTAACTGTTTAGGTCTAATCAGAAAACAACTGAGGTTATTCAGGTTTCAGCTTCAAACACAGCCATGGGGCAGCCGTGGCCTACTGGTTAGCGCTTCGGACTTGTAACCGGAGGGTTGCCAGTTCGAACCCCGACCAGTAGGCACGGCTGAAGTGCCCTTGAGCAAGGCACCTAACCCCTCACTGCTCCCCGAGCGCCGCTGTTGTAGCAGGCAGCTCACTGCGCCAGGATTAGTGTGTGCTTCACCTCACACTGTGCTCACTGTGTGCTGAGTGTGTTTCACTAATTCATGGATTGGGATAAATGCAGAGACCAAATTTCCCTCACGGGATCAAAATAAAAGAGTATATATACTTATACTTATACAATCAATAGTAACATGCTGCACAGTGACACTGCACTGTTTGTACTTTTCTTTTTAGATATCTGAACCATATTGTGCATGACTAGGCTTCCTAGGCCTATTTCTCCGTAGGCTACAGTAGGACATTTAATTAGTTGCTATCTGAAACCTTTTGTCTTGGTGTATACTATACTATATACTGTTATCCTCTGCTTCCAGAGCCATGATCCAGGTGAAACCATGCCACTTTCAGCCTTTGCTCAGAAGCAGCGTCCAGCCCGCCTCCACACCTTCCTGACGCCCACTCGAGAACCGTACCCCTCATCAGCCCCATCTGCACTAATGGTATCAGCCTTTCACGCCCAATAGAGGTTACACTAGACTTGTGTGTTAGGGTAACACATATGCTCAAATGTATATTCAAAAACAAATCTACATCTGTAAAAATGTCTTAAGTTAAATGCAGTGCTTCATCATGGTGCAGCTGTGTTGGTTTGTTTGTCACCAGGATGCAGAGCTAAAGTTCAGTAGGGTTACTGATAATACCCTTCTTTTTGCCCTTCTTCTACAAATGCTCATGCTTTTTTCTGCTGTTTGTTTATCTGCAGGATAATGATCCTTTGCTCGGTCAGTCTCCATGGAAGAGTACCCTGACCACATCAGAGGGAGATACACTTGGCGGCTTTCCAGTCAATTTTCTTGTACAAGTTGTGAGTCATCTCCAAAGATTACGTATTTCTAATTAATTAGGCCCTGATTTTGATTGTATTAAATTTTGTGCTGATTAATAATCAATTAACTTATGAACTTTGTTATTTCAGACACGGTTATCAAAGATCCTCATGGTTAAGAAGGAGCATATAAAACAGTTAAAAGAGATGAATGCAGAAGCTGAAAAACTGGTATGTGTGTGTTCTGAGAAGTAGATGTATTTGTGTATTGTATCTTTCTCAGTGTGTTGAGAAATGTTAACGCCATGATCTGTTTCTACAGAAATCATATGCAATGCCAATAGAATACGAGTTTCAAAGGAGATATGCTACCATTGTGTTGGACCTTGAGCAGCTTAACAAAGACCTCAATAAAGTGCTGCATGAAGTTCAGCAGTATTGCTATAAGGTGATGAGCCATCCTTTCAGACATATACACACAATGTAGGCTATGGATCATTTACCATTGGAAGCCTGTCCTCACATGCCACTTTATTAACCTGCCTGACTAGTTTTCATGTCAAACATGGTGTACTGTGTAACTGAACTTAAGTTAGTTAGGTTAGTAATATGAAGATCATGACTAACATTTAGATTGAGATTGTGTCTTTAGATCTTCATTTACTGGAAGAGACCTTTTTTACACCTTGTCAGGGATTTTGGACATTTGGGAGATGAACCTTTCAATTGTCTTAATTTAATTTTAGGAACTTCATATGACTCTTTGAATAGACTTAAAAGGAAAATTGAACACAAGGAACACTACTGTAAGACAAAATAACTCAATGGAAGAATTTGTATTTCTCGATTTTCAATGATGTTTAGCACTTTAGCTGTACTAGTGCATCTTTAACTGACAAATGGGGTCATGTTCCTGCTGTCATAACAACACTACATTGCAATACCAATGGTGTTCTGGGCACACATTGGCAATGCCCGAGATGTCACACTCCACACTAGAAGTTATTGTATGACTTTAAAGCCGTTACGTTGAGGTCAAAGAACTATTGCATTGCGTTAATCTCGGTAAGCTCCCCCACAGCTGGCTCCAGAGCAGGGCCTTCAGCCCGCGGAGGAGGCCATTGACGTGCGGCGGCGCTGCGAGGAAGAGGCTCAAAAGATGGTCAGGCAGGCCAACGCCCTCCCCAACGGTCAGCACTGCGTCCACAGCCCACGACTCACCCAACTCATCTCCAACCTCACCACACTGCTGCTGCAGATCAAGGCAAGGAGGCAGCACAGTATCCATGTCACAGAGAGCATTTGGAGATTGGGGATTAATGACATGAATGGGATTGTTTATTAATTGAATTTTAATTCATGCTTCAAATCTCCTTGTGGGATTAATTGATTTTGGATATTTAGTTAAGTTGTGTGTGTGTGTGTGTGTGTGTGTGTGTGTGGTTACGTGTCGTGGATATTTGAGTTCATCAGCCAAGTGCACCCCGTAACTTTCAGTGCTGTTTTGAAACACTGTTGATCGGCTGGGCCAGAGTTTTTCTTGTTCTGAATTTCACCTCAAAAGATGGCATACTTCTGATTAATTAGACCCTGTTTCGAATGTTTTAAATGTGTTGAATTTTGTGCTGGTCCAAATAAACACTTTATTTCAGACATTATCAAAGATCAACTGTTCTTGAAGGTTGATTTGATTAGATGCTTTGTCATTGAATTAGTCAGCTAGATTAAATGACATTATATTATAGCATGCAATAATTCTGGTGATATTGTGTGTTCATGCGAAATGAAATAATTACTTTCCATTTTTGTTTAGTGTTTGGCTGAGGGAGGTGATTTGAATTCCTTTGGGTTTAAATCATTGACCGATTCACTCAATGATATCAAAAAGTCAATTGATACTTCTAATGCCAGGTAAGAGCTTTCACTAATTGCATTCTATTACCATGTCATTTTCACCCAAACTTTTCATCCAGCTAACAGTAAAGTGATCATTCTTATTTTGCAAACTGGGTTTCTTGTAACTTCCCTTGTTTGTCTGACGATATAAAGTTGGCCAGTTAGCAACCTAATGATGCTACCATTGAATATAGCTTCTAGAGAAATGTGTCTTCAACATTGGGCAATCGAGGGTAAATTAAGTTGTTAGCATACACTGGGCAGTTAAGTAAACACAATTCCTTCAAATGATTGTGTTCAGAAACAAGCAGAACTCCACATGAATGTAAAACGAATGTATAAAGTCTAACTGTTAGCTAGTTCGCCCATTGACTTCCATTGTGTAAGGTTAGCATTCCCCCTCGTGTGGGGCGGTAACCTTTCCGAACGTCTTAACCGACTGTATGTATAGGCTACTATTATTATGCATGTTTGAAGTCTGACTGAATAAAATGAGTGCTGTAATTATTTACACGCTTTTAGCCTACAATCTCCCCAGATACTATTAAGTAAAGATACACACATCCCAAAACATTTTCATTGTTACGGGCTATCATAATTTCTGTGTCATTCTATTGTCTTTCTGAGTGCGTGCGTGTGCAGCCTACGTGTGTGTAACTGCCTGTATGCGCACAGAAATGTGATAGGTTTGCTTGTTGTACTGCGATTGACAACAATTTCAAACAATCATGACTGACTTAAGATCTCAAATTTGAGTGAATAAAACTTATTTTATTTTTTCTCCTCTCCGTGTCGACGACAATCGAATAGCGCAATGTAAAAGGCAGATGGCTTCTTTGCTACTGATGCATGTTGCAGAGAAACGCTCAAATGCATGTCAATCGAAAGCGGAGGAGCAGGTGGACACCCAGCCCTCCCTGCATGAAACGTCCCTCTTCATTCTGCTAACATTTACAGTAGCTATTCTGACCTCTTCCTCAATTTGTCCCTGCTGGGTAACGTCTCTCCTCCATAACGTCTTTCTCCACCTCCTCCGAATCCACCTGTACTTCTCCTTCCCTGTTTCACTACACTGCACATCAAACATAATGTCTGTCTATCTCCTCCGAATCCACCTGTACTTAGCCTTCCTCTGTGTTACTACAATGCACATCAAAGCTGTGTTCCACTCCTTTAGCCTGTGCACTCGATGTCGACGGCCCTGCACCCGCTGTAACAGTCGACCTTGGGGTGAACATTTCTGTGATTTTGACACATTTTGCTGCGTCCACTTGTAGTCTTTTTAGCCTTTTGTCTCGCAGCTTCTGTGCGCCCCCCTTGCGCTTTTGTGGTTTATTAGGCCTACTATCCATTTTCACAATTTCAGACGGAAACTCACTTCTCTCCGCGGTCAGACAGCTCAAATGGCAAAATTTGATAACCCTGGGAGGGCTGAGATGTCATTGGACTAGCCCGATGTCCGTCAAGAAAATTAACCAATGGGCCACGTTTCGTGTCTCAAATGGGCTACCGTCGCGGTGGATATTTGTTTAATTATTATTAAATAATAACAGCCCCGGCCCAAAATGTGCGTCGGCCCGCCCGGCATGCCCGATGGCCAGTCCATGCCTGGTTGAACAGCTTGCCCTAGGGCATTTGCTTAATCTTTTTGCATTAAATAATGGTCTTTGCTTCCATTGAGGATATATATATATATATATATATATATATATATATATAAATATATATATGGATGGATGGTGCTACAACCCATATTGCAGTGGTGTGTTGGACATCCACGGTTAAAACAAAAATATATATATATAAATGCAGAGTGACTGTGGGTAATCATGTTTTCAATATTGACCAACATAATCATGATTATGATTTTTGCCATGATCAAGCAGCCCTACCTTCCCTGCCTCAGTTTGTGACTGCATGCTTTTCTCCACTGCACAGCTGCTTCCAGAACAACGTGGAGATTCATGTGTCCCACATCCAGAGCGGCCTGAGTCAGCTGGGGAACCTCCACGCCTTCACCACCAACAACACCCACAGCGCTTAATTCCTCCAGCATTTAGTACATATCTAAAGATCACTCTGTACATATCCTCTGACATAATCTTAATATACCTCGGACAGCAAGAAGTGCAATTTCAAAACCTCCAGAGAACATTACTCTTGAAAGGCCAGAGAGTTGGAATGAGTGGAGTTTTATGCAAGAGATTTGTGAGATGGGTAACATTTTTGCATAGTGCACACACATAATCAGGGTTCACCTCCTAAACACATATGCACACACACGCACACGCACGCACACACTAGATTGCAAAGAAATGGACTGTTTCACCCTCTTCTCATACATCACTCGCTGTTCCCAGGACCAGCCCTGTTTCCATGCTGAGCTTTTCACATTGATCTGTTTTGATTGCTTCCCTTAAATGGAAGTAGAAACATTTTGATTGTCCATAGCTGCACTTCTGGCCTTCAACTCCCTTTTAAGGGTCTGTTTCACTTTGAACCTCATTCTCACTTGTATTTTTTAGCACATTTATGAAAGTTATTTGTTTCTTCTTCTACAGCTGCAAACTGTAATTGGGTCTGCTAATTTGTATCAGTAGATGACGTGGGGCTCTGAATTGACATTGCACAGTAATAGACTTGTTACACAAAATCTCTGCATACAAGGATGTAGAGAGCAGTGGTTTGTGTTTTGCTGAAGGGTTTTTGATGGTTTTTTTTTTTTTTTATTGCATGGGATGTTTGTTAAAAAGCAAAATGTCATAGCATTGCTATTCATCTTTCCAATTTTAATTTCTGTACATTTGTAGGTGAACACTCAAAATGAGTGATTTCACAGAAATGCATACCTGAAAAAAAATACTTTAACAATATTCTGTGCTATTTTTGTACTCCTGGTAGTGTGTTTATAAGTTCGAATAAGTATTTATAATCTCTGGAGTTCTGAGATGCCTGTAATGTTATGTGTAAATACTTCTAAATGATTTTTATCACAAGTCTTTGTACAGTTATTACCATAATTCTGGAAATGTATGTTAAAAGTAGATACTTTCCTCCAGTAGTTATTTTGCTTAAATTGCAATGATCTCCCAACATAAGATCTTATTTATAAGTATATTTTATTGCATTTATGGTGCGTCAATCTCTTAAACCAAAATGGTGCACATTTTCCCTATGCAAAACTGCCTTCGAAAATCTTGTTTCCCTTGATGTGTGAAATTAAAATGATTTCTCCCACTTTCATTGGTCTCCATGAACAAGCCAGGCCAACCTTTGTTCTCTTAGTTATTATCATCAAGGTTTCCTAGGCTCATTCAACTTCATGCAGTGCTGCGCAGATCTGGCTGTAGGAATACGTGAAGCCTACTGGATTTTTGCGTAACGCATCACGTTCAGCCAGATCTGCGCAGCGCCTGATGTGATAACGTAGTGACCGCGCCAGCACAAGTTTAAGTCAAGTGTCTAGTTACACCTGTTACCCTACTGGCCAGGTGCATACCTTGCTTAAGTCAATCGTATATACCGCCTTGTGAATGACACTTGTTATTACTATAGCCTAATCCTTGCTATTAGAACAGTGCTTTTCGTTGAAGCTAATGTGTTGACTTTTACGCACAAGGTTCTGTCATTAAACGTGTACGCGTAAAGAGTCGACAAATAAGAGCATTTCCGGGAGTGAGTACGGAAGGCAGTAGGCTACGTGGCCACCTTGTTTGACAGTTCGAAGTGGAGCTATGACTATGGAAGTGCCTAAAACAGAGGCTGACAGCGGTAGCCCCACTGCTCATCAGAATGGTTCTGACAACCCACAGACGACCTCGGAATTCGGTGCCCAGGTGGAACTTTCACAGTCCTTAGAAAGGACAGAGACTGATTTGCGCCCCGACGAAAATGTGGCACATTGGTATATAGACAACAACTGGGGTCTCTCGCTGGAGGAATTGTTTGATATGTCACTGATCTTTCTGAAAGGTAATAACCATGTATCATACACAGATTCATTTAGGCTATTGACAATATAGGCCTATAATAGCCAACAATGGATGAATGACTTAGCCAGTTGTCTCAGACGGCTGGAAATGTTTGTAAGTCTATACTTCTATCCCAACAGACATTTTGCTTCAACTTAAGTTGTGATTAGTGTTTGTGTAGGCTACAAACCTAAGACATGTCTTATTCTGCACATAATTTTGTTTTGACAATCAGTATTCTCAGGTAACAAATTGTGTTCAACACATTCATTACCTTATCTGAGTTTCAGTCAGTGTTTCACCAAATATGTCAACTCACCAGCATCATGTTCTCCAAGGTGATTCTAGTTGCTGACAGTACTTGTTTAACATTTAAAGAGAAAGATGGCAAAGCTTTCCAACCAACCTATGAGGAAAAACTGAAGCTGGTTGCCCTGCATAAACAGGCATGTCAAGGGCCATATGACCCTGATGCCTGTCCAGAAGTAGGTTTCTTCGATGTCTTAGGAAATGACAGAAGGTATGTCAACAGAAATGTACCAGTGTGAAGATATACAAGTGCAAATCTGGTCTTAAAATCACATGTTTATGTAGCTTAATACAAATACTTAATACAAATGTTCAATAATACAATACTATTTTCAACTATTTTATACACACATTTTCACAGTGATTAGGCCACATCTAAAAGCCAGGTTGCTTGTAATTCATCCCATTTTTCATATAATGTGCAATTTGATTCACTTCTGTTCATTGGTCTGACAGGAAAGTATGGGCAAGCCTTGGCAAAATGACAAAAGAAGATGCCATGGCAGAATTCATTAAGCTGCTGAACACCTGTTGTCCTTTATTCTCTCCTTATGTTACATCTCATAAGATAGAAAAAGAAGAACAGGAGAGAAAAAGGTAAGCCTCAGCTTCATTTCCAATCTTTTGCAGAGCCACAATTGTTTATTTTGGTTCCCACACATCTTAGTACTAATCTGGAACTGACTCTGTTTCAAGCGATCCCAGGCAGTCTCTCTATGGCCCAAATCAGTTTGTTTCTCCACATCTTGTTAGTGTGAAGACAGTAGGTCATGGAAACAGAAGGCAGCAGTCTCAGTCCAGGTGTAATGCATCTGGTTTTTCCCGTTTGGACTGAAATGCAAGTCTTAAAGAGTCATTAGGGAGTTGGATGAGAGGGCAGCAGATAACCCATTGATTTTTATTTGCCTTGATCACTTGGACTGCCCCAACTGGACCTGGTTTAAAGCTGAAGTGTGGTTATAATTAATGCTAAGCTCTTCCCTAATCTATTGTTCACAATCAGACAAACCATTGTATAGGATATGTTAGCATTACCTTTTGACCTTTCAAAAACCTCTTCCAAAGGCTAAGTGTAATGTCTTCTCTTTGCTGACTGCAGAAAGGAGGAGGAAGAGCGACTCAGGTTGGAGAGAGAGGAGATGGAGCGACGACGACAGGAAGAGGAACAGTGTCGCAGAGAGCAGCAGGAACAACAGCAGCGTGAGGAGGAGAAGAGGAGACGAGAGGAAGAGGAGCGACTACGGATGGAAGAGCAGAAGTAAGTGGGCTTGCTCAAGCTAAAAGTCCTGCCATCTAATATAACATTAGGTGGCAGCAAGGCATCAAGGCATGTCCAAATCAAATGTTTGTGTAAAATTCTGCCTTGTAAGATACCTTGATTTTGCTGAATTTTGAAGGCAGTGTACATAATGTGTACATGATGCCTTCAAGGGAAAATTCTTCAGAATGTCTCTGCTTCAACACTCACTAATTAAAGTCAGCTGTCCTGTGTCCTGCTATGTCCTGGCAACGGCGTTCTGTGTTGCTATCTTGCTAGGCCATCCAAAACAAAGTTCATAGCTGGCACATTAATTATTCCCCTTATTCAGGCAGTGGCCATTGTGAACCAAAATGAGGCTACAGGTACACAAACCATAGGAGGTGGCAAAAATGCATTAATTATATAGTCAGTGTACCCTGTAGTGTACAATGGCCGCCGCCTGAATAAGGCGAATGACAAGTGACTCGTTAGACAGTTGAAAGCAGCAAGGCAGTTGGCAGCTGCCTTCCATTTTGGACAAACCCTACAGTATGTCTGCTCTCTGGGTATTACAGTTGAAGTCATTGAGAGCTTAGTAAATTTACCTTCGGGCCAAGTTTTTGACCACAAACCTCAAACATATTGCTGCTGTCACATTTCTACAACAAAAACACTCACACTCAGTATTTAATTTACCCCCAGTTCCATGATATTGTATAAACAATGTGTGAAAATCATTAGAGTAAAATTAATCTTGCCATGACAGACAACAGATCATGGCAGCCCTGAATGCCCAGACATCAGTCCAGTTCCAGCAGTACGCTGCCCAGCAGTGCCCAGATGACCCAGAGCAGCAGCAATTCCTCATCCAACAGCTGCAAGAGCAACACTACCAGCAATACATACAGCAGGCATGGCAACTATCCCAGCAACAGGTACAGTGTTTCAAATTACTCAACAGCTGAACAAGAAGAATTGCTTAACTGTGGTTTGGAATGTATTCCAGACGCTCAAGTGGATTTAATGTCATAACTGAGTCTCTGTAGTTTGCCCCAGCTACAGTAACTAGACCTCCTGTAGAACTGAGCGTCATCGGTCTACAGCATATTAAAGACCCATGCCTTTTTATCCAGCAGACTACTTTGGAGACCCAACAGGTCGAGTCTCCAGATAACAGAGAGCAAAGTGAGGCCTGTGCGGCTCCTCACAGTGAGAGTGTGAATGATCATCTGGACACTAGCTCCCTTTCACAAGAAGAAAGAGACACTGCTACACCACCAGGTATGTTTGATTTATGCCTATTGCCTACAATGCACTCCATTGAGAACTTTGTAATAAGAGTGATGTCTTTAATAAACCTTCAGTACATGTTTAGGAAGCAACTCTTTGATGTGCTCAACACCACAGTACAGTGATATTGACCCAGCACAAAGATACTGACCCCCCAGCACAATGATACTGACCCTTGCAGCACAAAGATACTGACTCCCCAGCACAATGATACTGACCCTTGCAGCACAATGATACTGACCCCACAGCACAATGATACTGACCAAGTACAATGATACTGACCCCGCAGTACAATGATACTGACCCCGCAGCACAATGATACTGACCCAGTACAATGATACTGACCCTGCAGCACAATGATACTGACCTTTGCAGTACAGTGCTGCCGACATCTGCAAAAATGCATTATATCTTATGACTGAAAGGTCATAAGGTATGTATTGATTGATACAGTTCAGATACTCTTTTCCATTGAAGTTTTTAGAATCTCTTCAAAACGCTGACCTTGAGTCATTCTTTAGAGAGCTCTCAACAACATGCCTGTGCTGAACTTTTCCTTGTGTCCTTCATGTTTTAAGGGATCTCGGCCCCATCCATGTGGACAAGGCCACTTATCAAAGAGTTTAAGGAAAAGATGCACGATGATCCAGACTCTATAATCACAGTTGGTAGGGGTGAAGTGGTTACAATACGTGTTCCTACCAATGAAGATGGCAAGTATATGTTCTGGGAGTTTGCCACAGATCACTATGACATTGGTTTTGGGCTCTACTTTGAGTGGACAAATTTGGCTACTGGTTCCAGCAGTGTTAGCACCGGGATTGAACCTAGCGATGAGGACACAGGAAATGGTGAGCATGGACATCCACACATTCACTCATATGTTATGAAATCGTTGGGTATAGTATGTTTAATACAGTCATGGTAAATTACAACAATTAGAACCAGCCTACTGTGTCTCCAGTGTTTTATATAGGCACTGTGTTAGTCACAGTGTATTTACAATTTAAATGGATTTCCAGTGGGATAAGATAATAGGCAGCCTTATATGAGGCCTTGGCATTTTTCATGGAGCATACAGACGTTTTGTGACATTCAGATGTATATTACATCTTCCTCAGACTGTAGTCTTGTACACCTTTTTGAGTAAATATTTTCTTTTTTGAACTTCTGTGTGGTCCAGTTTTCACTTTAAAATTCAGTGATTTATAGTATTTGCTAGTATTTGCTAGATCAACTTTCTTCCTCTCACTATTTGTTTTTCAATTCAAAGGGGAGCCTCCAGAGACAGCAAAGGTCACTCAGACGCCTTTGACCGAGGAAGTCGTGCCCGTTAATCGGCGGGATAGCCACGAGGAAGTGTATGCTGGGAGCCACCAGTATCCAGGGCAGGGGACGTATCTGCTCAAGTTCGACAACTCCTACTCCCTCTGGAGGTCCAAGGTTGTCTACTACAGGGTCTACTACACCAGATAAGGCTGGGAGCTGACCTGTTGGAGCTCAACCATTGTTGCATTACAGCATTATTATTTTTTAAATATTAGAAGGCATTACAAAGATCTACGTCCATGTTTTTTACAAAATATTTTAACACGGTAACCTATTTCAGCTGTATCTGGTGCTGTGGACCTCATGTTGGTGGTTAGACTTAGAGATGACAGTTACAAAGATAGACTGTGCAATAGCATGTTTAGAATAGCTTCACAGCAGTTGTTCTCGTAATTTAAAATCACCTTTCAGCACAAACCTTCACTTTTACTGCTTCTCTTTAAAACAAGAGCCATTAGCTGGACTGATATATGGGGAGCACAGTGCATGGAGTTTGTTTTCCTAAACCTACTTCCCCACTAATGATTTTCAAACATTCTACTTGTATTATAGGCATAATTATAACTTCTTTTCTTTGGACTGATTTGGCTGCTAAGAAGTAAAGAAATGAATAGCCCTGAAGTACAATATATTTTCATAAGTGTGTAGAAGAAATATTTAATGTGTAACCAATTTAGTATCCACATCAGACACATGAAAACAAAACTAATTTAAAAAACTTAAATAAAAAATGTATGAAACAATTGCAATTCAATGTCTTCACTGAGAAATGAACACCAAAGAAAATGGAACTTGTTCTTAATGCACCAATCTAATGTGGTTAAAGAGAAGGTCCCATATGGGCCCTAATTTGAATGATGGGTGAAATGCAAAGTCTTAAATCTAACCAAAGTTAATTCAGTTAATTTAACTACACACATTTAAATGGCTAAATTAACACCATGCTGAAGACCCTTAACCACAAACACTGATGAATCAGTGCATTGCTCCCACATACCATATGATAGCTGTAGCATAGTTCATACAGGAAGACTTTGCTTTTTTGCACAATAACTTAACACTCATTGATAATCCTGACATTAAAGCTGCAGTTGGCAAGTCTGACAGATTGAGGGGACTTAGCCAAAATGTTGAATATTTACAACTCTCATGCCCCTCCCCCACTACCACCGAGCATCCTCTCATCGAGTTTGTGCTCGTCAGTGCTCACCAGACTGTGATTGACAGTCAGATCTCACACAGCCCTGCTCTGATTGGACCAGAAGAACCGGGAGCTGTGGATTTTGTAAAACAAATAACAGGATCTAGGTGGAGGTAGAAGTGCGTTTTTTTTTTCTAAAACCGGCTGATTTATGTTGTTCTGTCGGAGCATAGTGTCAGTTTCAGTGAATATGAATAAAAAAATCTTGCCAACTGCAGCTTTAACCACCACCTAAAAGCTTTGGTTGCACTCCAGGGCCTACAATAGCCCTGTAGGCCCTCAGTGAGGTTAATCACTGCCCTGTGACTGGCACAAACTTCTGAAGTTTTCTTTAGGTACCTAAACTTTACAATGGCCGCTAGGTGCTTAGGTACCTAAAATCCACCAGTTTTGTCCCCTCTTTTCCACTCATAGTTTTCACAATGCTGACATCATCATAGAACTCTCGGGTCTGCCCTAAAGCCTGTACATGGCTTAGCCTATACAACCCACTTATTGATCGTTTTTTAATTGTTTATACAGTACAACTGGAAAGTTTCCAGACCCTTTCAAGTTTTCCACATTTTGTTTTGCTTCAGACTCATCTTAAAATGGATTAAATTATTTTTTTTCCTCATCAGTCTACACATAATACCCCAACATTCCACAAAAAAGCAGGTGTTTGGAGTGTTTTGTAAATGTATAAAAAATATAAAAGAACATTTCATTCACATAAGTATTTCAGACCCTTTGTTATGATCAATGGTCCTTGAGATGGTTCTGCAATTTCATTGGAGTCCACCTGTGCCTGATCCACAAGCTATCAGAATCCTAAATGTCCCATGCCTATGAGCCATGAGGAATAATATGTGTGTGTCTGTGTGTTGTATAGCTGTATATGTGTGCAGTATGGATAGTTTGGCCATGTGTGGTACTGTACAGTCTCTCCTACAACTCCCTTTATTTATTAGGTGGCGAAAAATGCATTAATGATATAAGCTGCTTTCAGACACAACCTCCACTGGAGATGCTGTGATTCAGATATGGTTGTTTTTTATCATATGAACTCATAACTCATAAAGAGAGCCGGCTAAGTTCAGAATTCCAAATCATTTTCATCCAAAAATAGACCCTAGGTTGTTCATAGAATTGAGTTGTCCATCAATGCAAACATTGATCAGTCAGATTAATAAAGACACTCATTTTCATCCAAAAAATCCTACATGTCCCAACAAACAATCAGCAGATTAATTAGTAGCAGGAGAACTTTGCTTATTGACAGACTTAGCGCTGCCATTTTAAACTAGATGTACCGCAGAGTGGTACAAAATATGACCGCTGCCCAGTCCAGCACATGTTTTCCTCAAAAATAAGTCACGCTGAAAGGCATATATGATTCTAACTGTCTCACTGAATTGCATTTTGCACACTCAATTCTCACTGGTATCTGCTAGACAACAAGTACCAAAACATGATTAGTTCATAGATTTCACATGTAATATACATTTTATACAACCCCACCCCCAGGGGCGGAGCTAATGGTTCACTATAAGGGGTGCGACGATCTTTAGTGGGCCCCTATACTGTCGGTGTTTATCCCAAATTCATGTTTTTATTTAGTCCACTTCATATTGTGCTTATTAGAGGTTGAGGCATGTGGTTTATGTCCTGATGACCTAGCCTACCGTTTAGTCTGTGCATCGGGGCAGCTTAGGCCTGCGACGATGCGAACTGTAGTGATCAGGCGCGCCTGCAGGTGTAGGCCTACGGCCGTACGCACTGTACGTACCATCAGGTGCATACGTGAGAGAATTTTCCCTGTGTGTGTTGTGTTCACACAAAGTTAGCCCACCATAACTTCCCAACTGCTTCACAACTGTGCAGTATCCCATTAACTGCTCGACAATAGGCTATTTACAATTTTCTTTTAAATTTGTAAACACGTTGTCAAAATCAACTTTAATGTACACACCTTTTGTTTGGGCAGGAGAGGGAATAATAGCCTAACAAACGCACGCAGCAATTACAGCCGTTGTGGGCTAGGCTACTTGTTGCTTTCTTTTACTATGGTTGCCTGTTATCAACACACAATGTTAAGCTAATTCACTAACTCAAGATTTCAAGGCTATCATGGATATAAAACGTTTTTTGGAAACAATGAAAGGGTGGAGGTAGCAAAGGATGGAGGCAGCAAAACTAGAGGAGTTATTTCAGATGAAAAAGGTAGGCAAAATGCTTGTCAAAACGTTAGCATTACATCTGGATTATACTGAATAATGTTTACTGATGTTAAAGCACGAACGCTGTTTAAAGCCATACACAACGGTAAACTAGAACAAAACTAGGTAACTTTACGCTTTATAGGGCCGTATAAAGTTGTCCAAATGAATAGGTCGTTATTAGGCGTTGTTGTTGTATATTGCATATGGATTTTGTACTACAGTAGGCTACTTTTTAGGTGACCAATGCACTAAACGAAAACCGGAAACGGACAAATATTATTAAGCCTTTCAATGTTTTGTTGCGCGGAGGGGTAGATGGTGCGCTTTAGCATTCATTCCTGCTGGCCTGATGAGTGACTGCTGTTGTCGCGGCAAGTGCACAGTGTAGGCACAGACCTACATGCTATGTCGCTGATTTTCTGTAGGCTAATAAATGCAGCCTAGTAGCATAGGCTACTTCGGCAAACCCAGACCGGTTTGCGGTCGTGGGCCCGGAGCGACCGCCCCCTTGCCCCCTTGAATTGCTGCCCTCCCGCCTGTTTATGCCCACCCCCATCTTGCCTGTTCATAATTCTGAGAAATTCTTGAATTGTGTGCATGTGTGCGTGTACAGATCAAAACGAAAAGCGATGGTTCCATGCTATCCATGTGGGGTTACATGCCCACCAAGTTTCGTGTACCCCGGTCTTTCAGTGTCCCGGAAATCCTTGTTGGTGTACCGTCACTAAATGTACACATACATTATTTTATTGTAAGGCCCCCCATGAACGAAAGTCCACGAAACTTGGCATGCATTCGGAGGGTGTCATAATGATCCTACACTTTCAATTTCGTGCAGTTTTGACCATGTCAGCCAGAGATATTGTGAGGAAAACACCTAATGTTTTGCTTTTTAATTTTTAACTAGGTGGCGCTATACATGAAATAAGTGGTAATGGGATAGGTTGACATGCCCCCTTAAGACCAACATACAAAAAAAAAGGTGGACCTCCTAGGCCCTATGGTTCTCGAGATATTTACAGAAAACTGTCTCCGGCCACCTACAGGCCAGTTGGTGTATAGTAACATAAATTAATTTATTGTGTGGCCCCCCATGAACGGAATTCCACGAAACTTGGCGTGCATTCAGAGGGTGTCATAATGATCCTACACTTCCAATTTCGTGCAGTTTTGACTAGGTTAGGTCACAGATACTCCGCGATTACAACACCTCATTTTTACTTTTTGTGTTTAACTAGGTGGCTTATACATGAAATGAGTGGTTATGGAATGGGTTGGGACATGGCCCTTTGAGATCAACATACAAAAAAAAATGGTCCTCCTAAACCCTACGGTTCTCGAGATATTCACAGAAAACTGTGTCTGCCCTACCCTCTTTTCGGGGTAAAAGTCCAGCGGGGGGGCTACAGATCAAAACGAAAACAGGAGGTTCCATGCTATCCATGTGGGGTTACATGCCCACCAAGTTTCGTGTAGCCCGGTCTTACAGTGTCCCGGGAATCCTTGACGGAAATTTGGACATGTGAAAAAGAAAAAAAAAAACCTTTGCTGCGCGGCGGTCATAATAAGGTGGACCATGAAGATTTACTTTCCCTCCCCCAACATCTAAAAGCAACGGAGACAAATAAGGGGAGTTGGGAGAATGCCAGTGACTGTGATTCATGACTACAAATCAGTTTCCAAGAACATTTTGCAATTATTTCTTTATGCACTGGGCTCTTTCAGTTGAGAGTCCAGGATATACTGCTGCTTCCTCAAAGCACACTCTCACAGAGCATCATGGTGGCAGTGGCACAAACATGACAAAACAGGGCTTCTCTTTATGGAGTCTGTATGAAATCACATTGACTTGCTACAAGTCACTCATTGATCATTATTATTGAAAACATATGTGAAAAGAAATAGCCAAAATGGGACGAAATAAAACAAACAAATATTGATGCAATTCTTGTATCAGTTAATCATTTGGATGTTCATATTTTTACAAACGTTCATTATGGCATATATTGCAAGAAGCAAAGACGTTGTGGTTGTTCTTAGACCTATATGTGGTGAGATTAACCCCTGAGATTAAGTGTAAACACACTGAACATGCAAATGATAATACAAATAATGTGCAAATGCTGTGCTTCCATAAAGCAGCTGAAATTTCCAGAACAGTCATACAGAGGGTGGTTAACTTGTGCGTCATTTGGAATATAATAGTCTAAGAGGACTTTTATATTTTGTATTTTATCTTGCCTTCCCTTTCTCTCTCTCAGACAAACACATACTCAAATTATTTATCAAAAAAGTGAAGAAAGTGCTTCATTCAGGGATCTGTGATATCTGAAACTAACTGAACCAACAAAAGTAAGTTCCATCCTTTTAATTGTTCTTGAATGTCTTAATGAATTTACAAGCCTTAATACAGTTTACAGTATTTTTAATAAAACAATAATACAATATGCCCTTAAATAGTACAGATAAACATGAACATTAATGTTCAAATAAATGCTGTTTTTATTCATTTGCGATACTAACACAAAAGATCATGCCAATGAGAGACAGATTATGAAAGTATAGGCTACTGATACTTTTATTTCACACTTGTATGTGCCTTTAAGCCTGGAATTGCCCAAATGGAACCCGCCCACACAATTTGAGGAAATGATGGCTACACCAGACTATATATTTTTGTCTCTGCAGTAGGACATAAAAAGCAAAAGTGACATAGGCAATGGGTAAGTCTGCAACATGATATTCCACAAAAGTTCCCACTTCCTCCAGTGGAATGTTTTGCATATCAATGGCTATAAATGCCAAACAAAGTCTAAAGGTGGAACTGAGCCAAATATATTCTGTTGAAAATAGTTGTAGAAGAGTTATAATTAAAGGACAATTTTAGCTTTTTCACATAGCCTAGATCTCTGTTTCTTGAGGTCACCGAAAGTACTGTCGGTACAAAAAACCCCGAAACCAATCGGTTTTACCCCTAGCTCCAGTTGCTGCAGCCAGCAGCTAGAACTACCAGGAAGCGACGGTGCTGTACTGGGGTTATGTTCATGAGCCCCTATCTTCATGTGACCTTGAGAAACAGAGATGTGAAAAATCACTGGAATTCTCCTTTAAGGTGTTATGAATGCTCTACACAGTCCAAAAATTTAAACATGTCCTTTATTTATTTTTCTAGAAAATTCGTCAAGATATGAGATTTCATCAAGTTGTCCACTATGCAAATCATCTCTCTAGTAATTTACTGCGTCATTTTTGTGCTGGGTGTTATTGGCAATGGCCTTGTCATCTATGTGACAGGCTTCAAGATGAAGACCACAGTTAACTCTGTCTGGCTCCTGAATCTGGCGTTGGCTGATTTCTTTTTCACGCTGTTCCTCATTTTTAACATTGTCAGTCTTTCCCTCAATTATAGATGGCCCTTTGGAGCTCTCATGTGTAAGCTAAACGCTCTAGTCCAAATAATCACTATGTTTACAAGCATTTTTCTACTCACAGCCATGAGTTTGGAGCGTTGCTTGGCAACATGGGTTGTACACTGGACTCGAAAACAACTCTACACCAAAGTGGGCCAGGATCCTTTGCTTGTCCACATGGGTAATTTCACTGATGTGCAGCATTCCGTTTGTGGAGCCACGCACAGTTGTGAAAAACCAATGTGTACGAAATAAAGATCCACTGTCCATGAAGCACCTTGCCATGTTCCGATTTGTGATTGGCTTTCTGATCCCATTCCTTGTGATCACATGTTGCTATGTCGCCATTGCTGTGCGTGTCAGCAGGCTGAAGAGCACGAAGGTAAAGCCATTTAGTCTCATCCTGACAATCATCTTAGCATTCTTCATCTGCTGGCTACCTCTTCACATCAACGACTTGATCATGATTGAGCAAGAGTATGCCTTTCGTTATAATCATGAGCACTATAACCAATCTCTGCACCAGAGGGCCAGAATGATATCTCCAGTTGTGGTCAGCTTGGCCTTCTTCAACAGCTGTGTGAACCCCTTTCTGTACACATGCATGTGTGAGGACTTTCGGCACGAACTCAGGCTGAGGAACAACAATGTTAAATTCTCGGCCCCAGCCGTGGCGCAACTGGCTGGGGCACCTGCACGTACGCCGGCGACCTGGGTTCAATTTCCGCCCCGTGGTCCTTTCCAGATCCCACCCCGACTCTCTCTCCCACTCACTTCCTGTCATTCTCTACTATCCTGTCAATAGAAGGCTAAAAAACATTGTTAAATTCTCTGAAGTGAGACCAAATATGGACGAGGAAGAGGAATCATTGTGATTGCAAATGAGGCTTTCACTTTGCTGGGATAAGTATGCTAAGTTTCTAAGGCCACAGATTGGAGGCCGTTGAAGAAGGCCAAGCTGACCACAACTGGAGATATCATTCTGGCCCTCTGGTGCAGAGATTGGTTATAGTGCTCATGATTATAACGAAAGGCATACTCTTGCTCAATCATGATCAAGTCGTTGATGTGAAGAGGTAGCCAGCAGATGAAGAATGCTAAGATGATTGTCAGGATGAGACTAAATGGCTTTACCTTCGTGGTTTCAGCCTGCTTGACACGCACAGCAATGGCTTACATAGCAACATGTGATCACAAGGAATGGGATCAGAAAGCCAATCACAAATCGAACATGGCAAGGTGCTTCATGGACAGTGGATCTTTATTTCGTACACATTGGTTTTTCACAACTGTGCGTGGCTCCACAAACGGAATGCTGCACATCAGTGAAATTACCCATGTGGACAAGCAAAGGATCCTGGCCCACTTTGGTGTAGAGTTGTTTTCGAGTCCAGTGTACAACCCATGTTGCCAACAACGCCCAAACTCATGGCTGTGAGTAGAAAAAATGCTTGTAAACATAGTGATTATTTGACTAGAGCGTTTAGTTTACTACATGAGAGCTCCAAAGGGCCATCTATAATTGAGGGAAAGACTGACAATGTTAAAATGAGGAACAGCTTGAAAAGAAATCAGCCAACGCCAGATTCAGGAGCCAGACAGAGTTAACTGTGGTCTTCATCTTGAAGCCTGTCACATAGATGACAAGGCCATTGCCAATAACACCCAGCACAAAAATGACGCAGTAAATTACTAGAGAGATGATTTGCATAGTGGACAACTTGATGAAATCTCATATCTTGACGAATTTTCTAGAACCAATGGTGTATAGCCTTAGCATTTTGTTCTCTCAGATGTAATTTTTTTTTATTTTGCATGACATTTTGAAAATAAAGCTTGATAACAGATGCGTTTAGAACTGGTTTGGTTATTTAAAAACACAAGTTAGACTGTTCCATTGTTTTAATGCAACCACTTTGTTCTTATTTGCCATGTCTGAGTAGTGTAGTAAGAAATTTTGGCCTTAAAGGTGTTTCCATTTAAGTGCAGGCTATATTCAACCATTTGCTCTTTTGGTATGGTCTGTGTAAAGCTGAAGGGAAGAGTCGCTGCTGTAAGCAGAAAGTGAAGGAGAGATTTATGAGGTAACAACTGTGGAATTCTATGTTCAAGGTGTTTGCACAGCCATGCTGAGTGTGTAAGTGTGCAGTCCTGCTGTGTGTGTATGTGCCTTCATGCTGAGCGCGTGAGCGCAGCCTTGTTGTATGTGTGTGCGTATGCCATGCTGTCTGGATGTATGTGTGTGTGTCAATGCCGTGTAAGTGTGTAACATGGCTGAGTGTGTGTGTGTCCTCGAAGGAGGCTGGGTAGGCCTCTTCTCGACGGCTGGCGCCCTAAGACCTTATTTACTGTCTTGGGGTCAATCTTGACTGGATTCCATGGGCCTTGGTCGTTATGGGATACAGCCTTATAGATATGGTTGACTCTTTGGGTAACTATGTCGTAAACAAGTTTGCGTACCATTAATGGAGATGTCATGTCTTGTCTGACCTGTCAGCGAGGTATAAAAAGTGTTTCCCTGTTTGTAACATCAGACTGCGTCTGTTAGCAACACGACGTAGGTCTCCGGATTCGTGAATAAAGCTCTCTGAGATTTCTGACTTGACTCCTGGCTGACTGAGACTTCATTTCTGAAACAATCCCTAGACAATTTAAGTTCCTACAGTAGCACACATGCAAAAAGATTATATCAGAGTGGCCTCACAAGCCTCCATTTTAATGAATTTTCATTTTGTTTAATCAATTTACATTTTGTTCGAAGTAATTTCTCAACAAAACAACACAACTGCATTTTCATTGATATTACCTGAAATACACAATTAAATAACATGACTTATCAATGTTTTTAAAATGGAGATATAGCATTTTGGAACCAATCTCTTCACATACTTCTAATCACCTTTGGATTTTTAAAAGGCAAAACTGCATACGTTTGATCAGAACAGGCATATTGTGTTTGCAAGGTTTTGTATTTTGGTAGTCAACTCCGCAGCTTCAGACCAGAGGTCCCTCATTTGGACCTTTTTAACAGTTTAGTTGTTCTTTGGTTCATTTGTCCATTAATTATAACAATAATGCACAGTCCCTAAACACTCCTTGAAGCCTGTGTCTCTGACTGACCCGTGTAACATACTATGCATATGTTGTTGTGGAGGGTGTACATGTAGGAAATATACAATGTATTAACAGTGGCTGTAATGCAACATAGAGCTGTGTATGGAGTAACTGGGTGGTATTGGGGGGCGTTCTACAGCAGCCAGATCCAGAGCCGGACAGTAACGGAGTACATTTACTTGAGTACAGTACTTGAGTACAATTTTGAGGGTTCTGTATTTTTACTCAATGTTGTTATTTAGTATCATTTTGGGGGAATGCTCATGACTTTACTCAAGTACATTTGAGAGTCAAATATTGTACTCTTTACTCTGCTACATTTATATCTATAACCGTGGTACCGTTACTTCTAAAAAAAAAAAAAAAAAGAAAAAAGAAAAAAATCTCGGAAACCCTCAATTTGTTGTTTCCCTCTCAAATGTGATTGGATTGGGCAGGCACCACTGATTGCCAAAATTCTATTTTGTATTTTAAATACATGTATTAGAAATACTGCCCATCCCTGGTAACATGGTGAAAAGATGAAAATGACTTGATTTTACTTTCAATTCCTTTTACATTCTCCAAGGTATTAACATTAACATTTTTCCTAACGTTTCTATACATAAATGTAAGCACTGTGGCAGTAGTAATGCAATATTTAGAAAATATAGGCTACTCTTGTACTCTTGATACTCAAGTACTTCAATAAAAACAAGTACTTCAGTACTTTTACTTAAGTAGACATCTGACTGTTACTTGTACTTGAGTAAAATTTAGCAAAGGGTATCTGTACTTTTACTCAAGTAATGAAGCTGTGTACTCTGTCCGCCTCTGGCCAGATCTCACAGCATCGCATGCAAGTAACCATACCTAAGCTACCTTCCGGATCTAGTATAAGTGAATCATACCTAAGCTTCTTGATCTAGTAGGCAAGGATACAAGGATGTTTATCGTCACATGCATATAGTTACTGGAAGTAAGAAAGTGAAATTATGTCTAGTGTCAGCCCTATTTGTGCATTTATGGGGGTAAAATGTGCAGTAGAAGAGGGGTTTAGTAGATTAAGTGGCAAAGGGCTGCATAAGAAGGTGGGGGAGGATTGGGATTGGGGGCACCAACAAGGAGCACCCAAGAGCAACAGGGGGCAAGGAAAAACTCCCTTACTAAAGGAAGAAACCTTTGGGCAGATCCACAGCTCAAGGGGCTAACCCAACACCCAGGGTCTTGGTGTGTGTGTTGGGGGATGACAAGGAGATGGGATAGTGTGCTGTGTATGTGGGGGGAGAGGGCAGTGTGCAATATGTGTGTTGGAGAAGCTTCCTCATGAGACAATGTGCTGTGTATTGGGGGGGGGGGGGGGCTGCAAGTATGGTGAAGGGACTTACTATTGCAAGCAGATTACTGTATGTATGATGTATGTGAGTGATGACAGTGAAGATGTGTGTGTGGGTGGGAGGGGAGTGGAGTAGTGATGTGTAGTGTGTGTGTGGGTACAGTAGGTGGGGGCAGTGTGCTGTAAGTATGTAGAGGATGTGTGTTGGAGAAGATTGTGAAGACAATGTGCTGTGTATGTAGGGAGGGGGGGGGGCAGTGAGCAGCAAGTATGTAGAGGAGGCTTACTGTAGCAAGCAGTGTGCTGTATGTATGTGAGGTGATGACAGTGATGATGTAATTGTGTGTGTTTTTTGTGTGTGTGTTGGGGATGGGGGTGGGGGGTGCAGAAATATAAGTTAATCATACCTAAGCTACCTTCTGGATCTAGTATACAATAAGTTAATCATTAGGCTACCTTCTGGATCTAGTATACCATAGGTTAATCAAACCTAGGCTACCTTCAGGATCCACAACAAAATACTGAACGATAGCCTACTTAAAGGGACACCAGGCAACATTTTCGTGTTAATTACTCATCTTTGTCAGTTGGTATATGGTTAAATGACTCATTACAGGGCGAATGAAGACTCTCTCGCCCGCCCCTACTGCCTGTAGGAAGAATATCCCGCAAGAAGTATAGCAGCCAAGTGGTGATGTGGCAGAATCACCAGTAGGGGGAGGTGTTGCTATTGTGGTGATGGTAAAATGTGACCTAAAATGTGCCCAATGAAAATGGCAGGTCAATATATTGTACCGCTGCATACTCAATACTTTATCTTCTTAAATCTCATATATTAATTTCTGATTATATCTCATATAATTCCTCAATTAATGTAAATGTACTTGCAGACACAGATACATAATTGCATGACTAGAAACACACTTGCACTGTAGGCCTAATGCCAATTAAAGATTGCATCAGCGATTTCAGGCCCAAACATAAATGATCACATTCATCTAATCTTTCCGAATGATCCGCTAGCTGCCTGCCAGGCAGGCCATCAAAAAAACGCGTCTCTGTAGGTAGCCTCCGAGATCTGTACACAAAAACAATTGCTATCAACAAGGGTTGGCAACCACTCAAAGGCAAAATAAAGTGTTTCAACCAATAACCGACGAGATGCTCGTTTAGGAGAGTTTTAATTAGCTAGCTCTCTGTTTTGTTTGAACATGAACAGAAGTGACGTATCCCGCTATAGCTGATACAACTTTTAAAGTCATCTTGGAATGGATTATCTATTTTAGTAGGTAAAATGCAGCAAGTTTTATTTGAAAACAACAGACGTAACAGGGTATATTAAAGGTGACAGAAAAGCATGTAGCACACTGAATCAACAAATGCATTTTCGTTCAGGATGGATAAGAGTCCAGGCATGCTACTCATTTGGCTACTAAATATTGCAGCCTTTCATATGAAAACTTTCTATCAAACCTTATACATATGAAAAAAAGCATTTATGGAGAGTGAAAAGTAATTAAAATCGTAATTTTCTTAATTCCTGTCATATCGAAATAATTAGGAAAGTGGAGACTAGTTTCACACATTCAACTCATAACAGGAAGAAACAAGACTACCGCACAAATTCCAATAAACGGCCCAGGGTGAAATCCGCGGGATGTCCGAGGCAGATTTATTGAAACAGCCAAACCACAGGGCACAACCAGGGTGACAAAACGTGGGCATCCTGATGACTGGCAGCACGCCAGCAATGGGCAGGTCAATTCTCCCAATTATTTATTCCCTGCAAGCAGCTCTATTTATTTCATCTCATCTGCAGAGAGGTTTGCCTTGAGGTTGTATCCTTTCACTCCGCTACAGATGGTCTTGTTCCTGAGAAGGCTAACAGGGACCCCGGAGTTCCTTTTCTTTGGTTTGTCCCTGAGGACGCAGACTGGCGCAACGTGACCGACAACTGTAAGGAGAAATAGACCAGATGCTCCTCAGCAAAGGCGTGCTCCAGCACCACAAACACTGAGCGCTTCAGCTTCTGCAGAAACTCCTCACACATGAACATGTACAGAAAAGGGTTCATGCAGCTGTTCAGGAAGGCCAAGCTGGCTGCCACTGGAGAGATCTTTCGTGCCATGTAGTACACATCACCATTGAAAAGGTTTGGGTTAATGCTGTGAAGGTATAACTGATCTGTCATAATGAGGTCGACAATTTGAATGGGTAGCCAGCAGATGAAGAAGGCCAAGATGACTGCCAGGATGACGAGGAAAGGCCTCATCTTCTTCCTCCTGTTAGTTCGTCTGGCACGGACACCGATGGCCACGTAACAACATGTGATTATGAGGAACGGGATCAGAAATCCAACTACAAAACGGAACACTGCAAGCTGCTTGGTTGTCAGTTTGGCTTCAGACTTTGTACACCTGTTTTTTTCTACTCTGCGCGAGATTATGAAAGGAATGCTACATGCCAGGGCGAGGAGCCAGATAAACACACAAATGAGCCTGGCTTTGTTTGGAGTGCGTTTGTTGTGAGCCCAGACCACCACCCATATAGTCAAACAGCGGTCCAAACTGATGGCTGTCAGTAGAAAGACACTCGCAAACATATTGATAATTTGAATAAGACTGTTGAACTTGCACATGTATTCTCCAAAAGGCCATTCATGATTGAGGGAAAGACTGATGATGCTGAAAATGAGGAAAAGTGTGAAAAGGAAATCAGCCAACGCCAGATTCAAGAACCAGACGGAGTTAACAGAGGTCTTCATCCTGTACCCTGTCACATAGATGACAAGGCCATTGCCAATAACACCCAGCACAAAAATGACACAGTAAATTACTAGAGAAATTATTTGCAAAGGGGACAAAGAGTCCTCTTCTTTCGAAGTTGTGTTGTTTGACAGAGGGGAACTCGATGAAATCTCATGTCTTGATAAATTATCTAGAAAAATAAATATAGGACGTTTCAACTTTCGGAAACAGAGTAAAGCATTCATAACACCTTAATAATAACATCTGCAAATATGTACTAGTTACTTCAGTATGAGCAGATTATGTTTGTTTGTATGTGTGACTAGCTTGTGCAACACTTAATTCCAGTACAAGAAAAAGAGATAATCTCAAGCAATGGCATATAAAAGAAATACAATTACAGGTTATGAGAATGCTTTTTATCAACTATTGCTTTTGTTTATGTAAAGCACATTGAATGACCTCTGTATGAAATGCGCTAAATAAAAGTTGATTTGACTTGAAAAGGAAGCAGGAGCAAAATGTAGGGAAAACTTTTTTTTTTTAATATATGCTAATCTTACCCATGGCGTAATCAAGATTCTTGCTTTCAGCAGACGTTTCAGTAGAATGTCTAAAAAGTCTAAAGAGACACACAAGATCTCAATCTCTCATTGCACAAAATCAGATTGAATGTCACATTGTGAAGACAAGAACTATGACTACCCTTTCATCATTTACTTATGTCAAAGTTTTGATAAACAGATGGTTGTTTTCTCAGAAAACAATTTCAGGCCAGAAATTCAGCCAATTCAGTTGTTTAATGTTGGATATGTTTGTGTAAGGACACTGATACATGACAATAATAAGGCATGTTGTTTAAACTACTTAACTTTCTTCACTGAACACATACATAATACTTATTCTGTACAATACTAAATGTAGACATAGCACATTTTTCTGTTTCTTGTTAAGAAACTTTGTACAAGAGAAGAGACAGCACTTGCCTTTTGTGTCTTCTGAGTGACAAGAAGCCCAGTCATTTCTGTTCATGCAGCTGCAGCTGCCGGTGATGAATGAAAGTGTAGTTCTCCGACTAGCGAGTAATAGACCACCAGATGGAGATTGTTTCCTCAAAGAGATTGTCTCATGAGATACATTTCAGGGTGTAGCCTTTGAATGAACAACTGATAATTAAGTTACTGGGTCTTGGAGCTACAGTAGTCAGGAAAATTAATTTGCAGGGCAAAGTAAAGGACATTAGCTAAGCCAAAAAGATAATTAATCCAAACCCATCTCCATATACGTTGCAACCAACCCCATATACACCATTGATTGTTAGATCATTGTCGGCTATGTTACAACAATAAAAGTTATTTCCAAATAGCCTTGCAATTTTCTACATTTTTGGATAACACCCTAATAAATCAAGACGAGGCCAGACAAAGACTGAGGGGAGACTGGGGTTTAAGTAGGGAGTGAGGCTGATTGGGAACAGGTGCAGGTCATTAGTAGACTGGGGAGTGTGAACGAGTTAGGGGAGCTTCAGGAGAGTGAGCAGTGGGTGTGGCTGGAGGGGCTGGAGCAGCCTGGTGTGGCTGTGACATTACCCCCCCCTCCAGGAGCTGCTCCCCTGGACGAGGGGCGGCGCCGGGGTAGTCCCCGACTGCGAGGGGCAGGTCGACTGGGATGGGTCCGATGGAATTCAGCAAGCAATAAGGGGTCCAGAATATCACTACGGCTAACCCAGGAGCGGTCCTCAGGGCCATAACCCTCCCAGTCGACCAGGTATTCCAGTCGACCTTGGCGTCGTCGGGAGTCGAGGATGTCATGTATAGCATAGACTGGACCCTCGTCCAGGAGAAGGCGGAGGGGGCTCCACAGCAGTACCAGGCTCTGTAGAAAGGAGAGTGGGGGAGTGGGGTGATATATATATATATATATATATATATATATATATATATATATATATATATATTCACTCACCCATCACTCACCTATATATATATATATATATATATATATATATATATATATATATATATATATATATATATATTCACTCACCCATCACTCACCCCTATATATATATATATATATATATTTATTCACTGATCAGGGTATATATATATATATATATATATATATATATATATATATATATATATATTTATTCATACCCATCATATATATATATATATATATATATATATATATATTTATTCACTCACCCATCACTCACCCCTATATATATATATATATATACACACACTTTTGATCCCATGAGGGAAATTTGGTCTCTGCATTTAACCCAATCGGTGAATTAGTGAAACAAACGGCACACAGTGAACACAGTGAGGTGAAGCACACACTAATCCCGGCGCAGTGAGCTGCCTGCTACAACAGCGGCGCTCGGGGAGCAGTGAGGGGGTTAGGTGCCTTGCTCAAGGGCACTTCAGCCGCGGCCCACTGGTCGGGGCTCGAACCGGCAACCCTCCAGTTACAAGTCCAGAGTGCTAACCAGTGGGCCACGGCTGCCCTTGAGGAGTGATACATGGAAGGTGGGATGGATTTTGTAGTTTGAGGGGAGTAGGAGACGATATGTGACTGGGTTTATTTGATGTGTAATGGGAAAGGGACCGATGTATCGGGGACTTAGCTTTTTTGACAGGAGCCTCATCCGGATGTCTCGGGTGGAGAGCCACACCTTCTGGCCAATGGCAAACTCCAGGGCTGTGCATCGTCGAATGTTGGCCTGGTGGCTCTGGCGACGGATAGCTCGCTACAGCTGGTGGTAGGCGTCGTTCCAGACCCTCTCACTATCTCGGAACCAGGAGTCTACTGCAGGAACATCCGAGGGTTCTCCCGACCAGGGAAAGAGTGGCGGTTGGTGACCGAGCACACACTGGAAAGGGGTCAAGCCAGTGGAAGACTGGCGCAGGGAGTTCTGGGCATACTCAGCCCATGGCAGGAACTGGCTCCAGGTGTGTTGGTGACTCTGGCAGTAGGGCCGCAGGAATTGGCTGACCTCCTGAATCTTGCGCTCGGTCTGCCCATTTGTCTGGGGGTGGTACCCAGAAGACAGACTCACTGTCACACCCAGCAGTCGGAGGAAGGCTCGCCAGAACCAGGAGATGAATTGTGGTCCTCGATCCGAAACAATATCTTCTGGCAGGCCAAAGTTGCGGAACACGTGGGTGAATAGCGCTGCCGCCGTTTCCGCAGCTGATGGGAGTCCTTTCAGGGGAATCAACTTGCAGGCCTTGGAGAAGCGATCTATGATGACCAGTATGCATGTGTTGCCATGGGATGACGGGAGATCGTTAAAAAGTCCACTCCGAGGTGTGACCATGGCCGCTGGGGAATGGGCAGAGGTAGAAGTTTTCCTGCAGGTAGACGTCAAGGGGTCTTTGCCATGGCACAGTCAGCACACCCTGCAACGAACCTTCGAACATCCCTTGTCATACCAGGCCACCAGTAACATTCTTGGAGGAGTGAGCGGGTGCCACTTGTCCCAGGGTGTCCAGAGCCTGGTGTGGAATGTGGCGTGGTGAGTAGATTCATGCGGAGGGTCTTGGGCACATACGTGCGGCCACCCGGGATATTTGGAGGTGGAGGGTCTGTCTCTTGTGCAGCAGCTATTTGCTCCTCCAGAGTCCACTGAATGGGGCTCACCACCACACCAGCAGGCAAGATGGGTTCAGGTTGCTCACTGCATTCCTCGGGATTGAAGACACGGGAAAGGGCATCAGCTCGACAATTCCTAGAGCCCGGTCTGTACTTTATGGTAAAATGGAAACGAGTGAACAGGGCCCACCTAGCCTGTCGAGGGTTGAGTCTCTTTGCTTCCCGGAGGTACTGCAGGTTCTTGTGATCTGTGAGGACCATAAACGGATGTTTTGCCCCTTCCAACCAATGACGCCACTCCTCCAGGGCAAGCTTGATAGCCAGGAGCTCCCTGTTACCGATGTCATAGTTCTGTTCAGCTGGGCTCAGCTTCCTGGAGAAGTAGGCGCACGGATGGAGCCGGGGTGGATCACCATGGTATTGAGATAGAACAGCTCCCACTACTATGGTGGAGGCATCAACTTCAACCACGAAGTTCCGATCTGGGTCTGGATGGCGGAGGACAGGTGCTGTGGAGAATGCCTCTTGAAGTGTGTGGAAGGCTGTGGTGGCTTCGGAATTCCAGACTAGGCTCTTTGGTTTCTTGCAAAGGAGGGTAGTCAAGGGTGCAGCAAGACGACTGTAGTTGTTGATAAATCGTCTGTAAAAATTGGCAAAGCCAAGGAAGCATTGGAGTTCCTTTACAGTATTTGGGACTGACCAGGACAAGATGGCGTCTACCTTTTTGTCATCCATGCTCACACCATGGGGTCCAATGTTATAGCCCAGGAACTGAATGGAGGACTGGTGGAAGCTGCACTTCTCTGCCTTCAAGTACAAGTGGAACTGGCGCAGTTTATCTAGAACCAGAGACACGTGCTGGATATGGCTAGTTAGGTCAGTGGAATGAATTAGGACATCAATGTACACTATGATAAAGTGGAGGAGGTACTCACGGAGGATCTCATTCATGAAGCCCTGGAAGACGGAAGGGGCGTTCGAAAGCACATAGGGCATAACAAGGTATTCGTAGTGCCCTGTGGGTGTGACGAATGTGGTCTTCCACTCATCTCCTTGGCGTATGCAGACTAAGTTATAGGCGCTGCGCAGGTCTAACTTAGAGAAGATGGTGGCTCCTCGGAGCTGTTCCAGGGCTGAAGGAATGAGTGGAAGGGGATACCGGAACTTCACTGTGATCCGGTTGAGGGCACGGTAATCTATGCAGGGACGTAAACCCCCGTCTTTCTTGGCCACAAAGAAGAACGGTGAGGCTACTGGAGATGTTGATGGACGAATGTATCCTTGCTTCAGAGCTTCATTGAGGTACTCAGTCATTGCTTTCTGCTCGGGAAGGAAGAGTGGATAAATCTTACCATGAGGCAATGGTTGATCTGGGATGAGGTCTATGGCGCAGTCCCAAGGTCGATGGGGTGGAAGTTGGGAGGCTTGTTTCGAGCAGAACACATCGGAATAAGTAGCATAGATTGGAGGGATCGAGACTGGCTGATTCAAATCAGGGCTTTCAATGGAGGTTGCTTGCAGAGAAATCCTTGTCAGTCGCTGGCGGGAAAGTGGAAGTTAAGGGAAGCAGAATGATTGGCATGCGTCACCCCAGCGCAAAACTTCACTGGTGTGTCCCAGGAAATAAAGGGTGCATGTTTGACTAGCCAGGGACGTCCCAGGATAACATCTGCAGTGGAATTTTCAAGGACAAAAAGGGTGATAGTTTCCACATGGAGAATACCTACTCGCACCTCGAGCGGTGAGGTCTGAAAACGTATCAGTCCGTGGGTCAGGGGTTTGCCTACTATAGAGTGGAGTTCAGGAGACTGCTGTTGAGCAACGGACCCTCAGAATCTGGAGCTGTCGGCAGAGTTGGCCGGAGATGAAGTTCCCGGCCGCACCGGAGTCGATGAGGGCTGTGGCTGAATAGGTGGCCATGGAGACAGTAACCAGCACAGGAGTAGTCAAAGGCTTTAAATAAATAGGAGGCATTAGAACAGCACTCACCTGAGGCCGTGGAGGACGTGTAGGGCAGTGAGTGATGTGGCCCGAAGTATCACAATATAGGCAGAGGCCGAAGCTCATTCGATGACGACGCTCTGCAAGGGTGAGCCGTGTGGAGTCAATCTGCCTGGGCTCCTCTTGATCTCCCCTGGCGTCTTTATAAATTTGATGGGTACCTGCAGGGTGGTTGCGGAGCTCATGCACACAGTTCTCACGTCGGTGAGCCACTCTCGTGGCCAGCTGGATAAATTTCTCTAGGCCCAGGGCGTCATCATAGGTGGATAGTTGGAGACGGAGACATGGTTCCAGTCCCTGGCGGAAAGCTGTAATCAGGGCTGGCTCATTCCAGCCACTGGCAACAGCAAGAGTACGGAATCGCAGAGTGTATTCGCCAATAGGCATCTTGCATTGTCGTAAGGCGTATAGCTGTGCTTGCGTGGAGGTGTCGCCCTCCGGAAGACTGAAGACCTCTCTGAAGTGGGTCACAAAGGTTTTAACTGACTCGGTGAGTGGTCCTCCCTGGCTCCATATGCTCTCAGCCCATGTTAGAGCATGTCCAGCGAGCAGCGAAATTATGTAGGCTATACGAGAGCGCTCTGTGGGGAAGCGATGGGGTTGCATCTCCAGCGTGAGTGAACATTGCAGAAGGAATCCCCTACAGGCGTCTGGGTCACCCGAGTATGGAGCCGGACTCTACAGGAGGTGACCTACAGCAAAGAGTCCAAACAATACTCACAAAAGGCCCACAGGAATCAACAAGCTCTTGACAAAGTTTGCACGTAACACTCAGGAGAGCTTAGAGGTAGGAGTCTGCGTCTCTGGGGAAAACTTCTTCACGCCGAACAGGAATGAGGGGTTGCCAAAGACTGAGGGGAGACTGGGGTTTAAGTAGGGAGTGAGGCTGATTGGGAACAGGTGCAGGTCATTAGTAGACTGGGGAGTGTGAACGAGTTAGGGGAGCTTCAGGAGAGTGAGCAGTGGGTGTGGCTGGAGGGGAGCCTGGTGTGGCTGTGACAACCTGTTGAAATTTGGAGATGTGCGTGCACTCCACTCTTTAAGCAACCACTTTTTGTCATGACTCATTTCGTCACCACCACTTTTTGAAATCTCTCTCTTGAACTGCATATCAAAAGTGAAACAAATGAAAAAGTATATGTACTAGGCTACTCACATAGAATAGAATAGCAGTGCTAGATTAAGCATGTCCATCTGTTAATTGTGCTAAGAGAGGAGGTAGGGTACTCTTGGAAGAGTTGGGCCTTCAGGAGGTTTTTGAAATTAGAGAGGGATGCCCCTGCTCTGGTAGGAACTGGTAGCGCATTCCACCAAAAGGGAGCTACAGATGAGAAAAGTTTGGATTGGCCAAGGTGTGGAGCAGTATGTTGGTTTCTTTTGGAGTACTCCAGCTAGCATAACAATATTTCTCAAAATCGGAATAAGGGCTTATTCAGGGTTCTGAAATCGAGATATGATGTTTACATGTGCAAACACAAAACTAGAATACTTAAAATCCCCGATCATGCCCGTGATACTGATGTGCATGTAAACTCAATCTTTGTCAGGGACACCATCTTTCATTTATGATTATGGTTAGGGGTACTTAGTAGACACTTTCATCTAAAGTGCCTTACAACATAAAACAATACAATAGCATTACATTATCAACATTATATTACAATAGCATTAAAAAATAGCAGTAACAAAATAACAAACAATAAAATGATAATAAAAATGCTAATCATCATAGTAACAATAACCTTAAACATATTCAAAAATATGACACTTTAAAAAATAATTCATTAGACCTACAATATTATATAATTTAGGGCTCTAACTTCTACTTTGGCCCGTTTCTCTTCTGCCACCAGCTCCTTTCTCAACACACATGTATTGTAACATCATGAATTCAGCCACACAGGGCGTTATCTGATCCTACTGCAAGAGCAGGCAAGCTGTTGTGGATATCCTGTTTTTATTCTGAACTCAGTATGAGTTTTCTCTCTTCTACAGTATTTCATGCTTCTGGAGACACATGAGGAAAGAGGGGAAAAACTCAGTGGTAAGCACACCTTAAATTATTGTAAGCGAAGTATTGTCATTTTTCCTGAATACATTTTTCCATAACAGTATTGTAAAATTGCATTCAGATTTTTAAAAATACATGTTATACATAAGAGATGTCAGTTCATAATTTGCATACAGTAGATTTTATTATATTAGCCCACCCATTTACTTGTAACTAGATACTAGGGGACTGTAATTGTGGTTTATCTGTTTAAATAAATGTCTGTATATGCAGAAATATGTTTTAATTATAGAAATTCGATAATCAGATAATATCAGATGCTACCAGTGATATTACAATATCACTGTGTTTGTGATACAATATCTCTGTGTTTAAAATGTTGTGGGCCATTTTTGTCACTTCTTAGACATTTCTCTGGTACTCCTATTGTATGGTGTTGGATACATTGGATGACCTTAAGGCAACACTTCACTATGGGTAAGAATATCAGAGACATCACATCTAGAATGTGCAGACTGAATTCCTACCCTTCTGCCCCTCTGTGTTCTATGCATATAAGATGCTATTGGGCTGATAGATTTCTTTTTGTCCTTTTTCATTTTGTAGATAACTCCTCAAGTAATGGAACAACGTCAAACCAGAATCCAACATCTCTCAACTCCATTCAGATATTTTGTATGGTCACATTCAGTATAATTTTTGTGCTGGGTGTTATTGGCAATGGCCTTGTCATCTATGTGACAGGGTACAGGATGAAGACCTCTGTTAACTCCGTCTGGTTCTTGAATCTGGCGTTGGCTGATTTCCTTTTCACGCTTTTCCTCATTTTCAGCATCATCAGTCTTTCCCTCAATCATGAATGGCCTTTTGGAGAATACATGTGCAAGTTCAACAGTCTTATGCAAATTATCAATATGTTTGCGAGTGTCTTTCTACTGACAGCCATCAGTTTGGACCGCTGTTTGACTATATGGGTGGTGGTCTGGGCTCACAACAAACGCACTCCAAACAAAGCCAGGCTCATTTGTGTGTTTATCTGGCTCCTCGCCCTGGCATGTAGCATTCCTTTCATAATCTCGCGCAGAGTAGAAAATAACAGGTGTGCAAAGTCTGAAGCCAAACTGACAACCAAGCAGCTTGCAGTGTTCCGTTTTGTAGTTGGATTTCTGATCCCGTTCCTCATAATCACATGTTGTTACGTGGCCATCGGTGTCCGTGCCAGACGAACTAACAGGAGGAAGAAGATGAGGCCTTTCCTCGTCATCCTGGCAGTCATCTTGGCCTTCTTCATCTGCTGGCTACCCATTCAAATTGTCGACCTCATTATGACAGATCAGTTATACCTTCACAGCATTAACCCAAACCTTTTCAACGGTGATGTGTACTACATGGCACGAAAGATCTCTCCAGTGGCAGCCAGCTTGGCCTTCCTGAACAGCTGCATGAACCCTTTTCTGTACATGTTCATGTGTGAGGAGTTTCTGCAGAAGCTGAAGCGCTCAGTGTTTGTGGTGCTGGAGCACGCCTTTGCTGAGGAGCATCTGGTCTATTTCTCCTCACAGTTCTCGGTCACGTCGCGCCAGTCTGTGAGCTCTGGGACAAACCAAAGAAAAGGAACTCTGACCTCCCTGGTAGCCTTTGGGAGGACACCATCCGTAGGAGAATGAGCAGATGCTGTGGTGTAAATCCACTGCTGGGTAGAGAGAGTTGACTTCAAAAGCTTCATCCATGCTGTGTTTAGCACTCTCAAATTATATATTTTTTTCTTGCTTGTTTGATTTGGTTTGGTCTGCTTTGAAGCTATTCACTTTTGGAAATTATTTTTTAATATACTGTCATTTGGTGTTTATTGCATTTTGCTGTTTATGAGAAATAAAGTCTGAGAATAAAAAGTATTTTCTAGTAAACATTGCAGAAGTGTTCTGCCCTTCACAATAGGATCCAAAGCTTCATGACTATGACTTCTCTGTGTGTATATGCTGTGTAGTGGGTGCTGGTGAAATAATGTGTCTGTGTCCCATGTACAGTGTGTGCCTGTTAGACTTTTGTACTGATACATTTCCCATGTGGACAATAAAGATCGACCAGTATCTATTCTGGTGAAAATGTTTATGTAGACTCTTGAGTCTTTTTCTCACAAAGTGCCATAACATCTTTGTATGTTCATAGTGTCCAGATCAGAAATGTTTACCTATTGGACTGTATTTACTTGCCTCAGAAGGACTTGCATAATCTGATGTGCTGTTATTTCCTGATTTCATTTCACATTGTCTCAATTCTTTTCTCCTGTTCTCAATCAGCAGGTACACGCGACCCTCCACCCTCAGAAGAGTGTGTAGGCCTACATAAACAGGACATGATCACCTCTTCAAGGGGAAATGAAAAAGTTAGTTATCAGCAGAAATCTGATCATAATCTGCAAAAACCTTCTGCTTTGTCATTTCCACACAGCAACACAGTTGCACAATCTCACTTTGGCATCCACCCCTGAACATATTTTGAAATAATAGTTCACATAGTTTTCAATCACACATCACATTATTAAGTATGTTTTCTTACAGAACACGACAGCATTAGAATAGTCTGTTTTTGATACTCTAAGTATGAAAAGACAAATTAAGTACTGTATGATAAAGCGGACAACTACCTGTCACCAACTCTGAATAGTCAACCATTATTCTAGCCACCATTCTGACCTACATAGAATACAAGACCTACTTTTAATTCTACTAACAGCAATCCTTTCAATAATGTCCTAAATATCCAAAATGCAAGGAGAATGTAGAAATGCTGGTGACCAGATTCTGACATCTCACCCATCTCATGAGCAATTCTTTAAGATATTACAGTTGTTGTAGAATGGATGAACAGAGTAGTTTATCTTGTTCTCTGATAGATAGATAGATAGATAGATAGATAGATAGATAGATAGATAGCATACAGTAGCATACAGACATCACACACAACATGCACTTACAGCAGAAAAAGTAATATATATATATATATAAATATCCACTGCACAATAGAAACAATAGAAAACTAAATCAAATATCCACATAGTGTGCTTAAGGATGATCAAGTATGAGGCGCTTGCAGTAATAGGGCAGGGACTGAGCCTGTAGTTCCGTATGCATGGTAAGGTGCTCTATGAGAGTGAGTGTCATGGTGCTCGTGCAAATAAGCAAGTCCAACAGTGCAACAGTGCAAGAATAAAGTCTAGAGACCAGCATAAAATAAATATGGACATATAAGAGAATGATGTAGACAAGTAATATAAAAACTATATCAGTGCAAGAATAGGTTGAAGTAATAGGGTTACAGACATTGGTCAAGTATTAAAGGAACCGTATGTAAGAAAAATATTTCAATTAATCATAAAATGGCCCTGATATGTCACTAGACATTAAGAAATCATGTTCATTTCAAATACTTATATCACTGACAACAGTAGTCCTGCCAGGATATTGTCATTTAAAAAAAGTTGCAGCCCTCAACTGATGTTGATGTTGTGTTTTGTTATGTCATGTTGTGTTTTGGCCTGATGCGCCACCCTCCACCTATCTACTAATCACAAAGTCAGTAGTGTTTCGCCATCAGGGTTGGCAACCTCAAGTCAGGGGGGAGGGGGATGGGATACACCGCTCTTCCGTATTTTGAAAGTGATTGCAGTACCAGTTTTGGCCACAATCTTACATATGGTTCCTTTAAATAAAAAGTATTAAGTACAGCCACAATCCAGGCTGTGGGAGGGAGGGAGGAAATATGCATTATGTGCTAATATACTGTAGCATGTAAACAGTGTAACAGTAAAACAGTAGTGGACAGTACGTACACAATCATGGAGAAGGTGGAGAGGCAGACAGGCTATGCAGAGAAGTCTATCTCTCCTCTACCCTTAAAGGAGAATTCCGGTGTGATATTGACCTAAAGTGTATTGAAACATGATACCGAGTGTGAACGTATGTCTCATAGCCCATCTCGGCTTGTCCCCTGCACTCCAAAATCTGGCGCTAGTTAGCCGATGCTACCAACAGCTTTTTCAATAGTGGTGCTTTCGCATCGGCTAGCCATGCCAATAAATCACTGTTTTACACCCATTTACGAGGCTCAATGTATCTCCACACTTCATTGGTAGGCTTCTGAGGGGCCCTGACATTTAAAAACGAGACATTGAGAACTTTGAAAAGCACTGGTAGTTTACTTACAAGACGATTTATACAGACAGTATCTTCACGAAGTTTAGCGTTTACAGCCATCTTGAATTTAGTCACGATAAGTCGAGCAACGAGTAAGAACTAGAATGTAATGCCAAAGGAATTACAATAGTGGATGGAAAGCTGCTAAAGTTGGTGGGGAAATTCCTGAAAAAAAACCAACATTAAATCACTTAATCTTTGAGTTCATACAAACCCTCGTACCAAAAGACCTTGTGTGTCAAGGCGTTCTTGAGATATAACACTCAAGGTGTTTTTCACCTTGACATTTGACCTCCAACATCAATTCACTTCATCTTTGAATCCATACAAATACTCATACCAAATTTCAGGCATGTATGTCAAGGCATTCTTGAGATATCGCACTCAGAGTGTTCATTGACTTGACCATTGACCTTTGACCTCCAACATCAACTCACTTCATCTTTGAGTCATACAAACACTTGTACCAAATTTGAAGCACATCGTCAAACCGTTCTGGAGATATAATCATAAAAGCATGAGATATGGCTGTGACTTTTATTTTGACACACGGAAACACTTAAACAGGATGTGTAGTTTTAGGGAGCACCAGATTGTATGCATTAGAAGCTGAGACAGTTGATTTCACAGGTGACACCTGTGTCAGTGTTCTAATTAGCCCGGGAACTACTCTGGGAGCTTAAAGCCTGTGTTGCAGGTTAAACACCACTGTTGATTAATGGGTACATAAAGCACTCAATATATGTATATAATTTTAAAAATGTCTCCAAATGGTGTTAAATGCCAGTTTTTGTTGTTTTTAGCATTAGCTGGTTTTTTGCGCTAATTCGGTGATGACGCGTCACTTTGGGGACTACTTGATCTGCGCTTCATTCATTTCAATGCATTTCAATGGACATCAAAGGGTTACACTTTCAACATAAAGTTTGTATATTTACATTTCGTCACAGCATTTATATCACAGCTACCCTATGATCTACCAATGGTAATAATGGTGCCTGATATCAATTTAGTATTTTTTCTGAATTTCGGGAGGTCTCGTTTTGGAGGGTATATGTTTTACATTCATTCCTATGGGAAACGGTCGCGGTTACACGTTCAACATAAAGTTTGTATATTTACACTTCGAATTTCGTTACAGCATTTATATGACAACGACCCTATGGTCTAACAAAGATAACAATGTCTTCCGATTTTAGTTTAATGCAATTTTCTGAATTTGAGAGGCCTCGTTATGAGGCTATAATGCACCTATTCAGTTCAATGTATTATGCTTATGACATTACGACACTTTTTTTGTTACTGTCAGTGAACAGCACCGAATGAAAGTCAACATGTTCTTTATATCTAGTGATAGTGATCATGTCGTTAGTTCAGATAAGTAGGCTACCGGGCAAAGATCAGAATAGATCAGAATATGAAGCATCATGATAGCTAGCTGGGCTAACTTTTTAGTCCCACCTGTGAGCCACCCCAGTTACTTAGCTTCTAGCCACGATTAGGCTGGTCGTGTCTTCAGCATGAATATTTTCGATAACTACTGCTCGTGATTGATTGCCATTGACATCGTCAGGGTACGGCCTACCAAAGAGGGAGATAATATGGGCAAGTCGCAGTTTTGCAGGTGCTTGTGTGGGCTGTGCCCTCCCGATGGAAACTGTGGTGGAGAGCTGCAGTAACTAGGGAAGCGAGTGCATTTTGGCCGCTGGTCGAGGAGCTCCCCTGTGACCAGCATAATGACATGATCTATCTAGCTATCTATCTGTCTATATACATATCTAGGCTATCTATAGCCTATATATTTATCTATAATCTGCGCCATCTACTGCTGAACAATACCTTACTCGTCTCTCTTTACTCCCTCTCTCGTTATTCTCAAGGGTCTCAAGGTGGGCTTTGGTCTGTAGTCTCCCCAAGGTGACGAATGCAATGCATTGTGGGGAAAGGAGAATCACTTCAAATGCTGTGAAATATTACCTGCTTTTTCGTATTATATTCCGTTTTTGTGATACCCAACAACATCAAATACAATGGATAACAGTTTAAATGTTTATTATCAACAAGCAAATTGTGCAAATTCGTTGGAAAATGAACCCTGCAACACGGCCTTTAATAAGTGCAGCTGCCTTTAGGCCATTATGACATCACAGCCTATGAAGTCTAAGGGGGAAAATTGAGCTTTTTAACATTTTTAATCCCCTATTTCTCAAAAAAAGTATAAACTTTATAAAAAAATCTGAAATAATAACTCTCTTGCCCCACTCCAGACCTTCAGAACGGTTATTTCAACATGTCTGCAACGCTAAGCGGTTAGAGTCGCATTAATTCTTGAAAAGGTAAAAAGAAAAGGTTATAATAATAACTAGAAAAGCATTTCCTGAAGGAAATACAGTGCATGAAAATGCAAAAATATACAGAGTAAAAACAAACTATATTGGTTGCTAAGTAGATGAGGTTTAATATAGTTGGAATGACTGAACAGTTAAATAGGTGGATAGTTTAAATGGTTAAATTATTTAGGTAGACAGTTGACGATAACTGACAGTTGGAATGGCTCTAATGTTTGCTAGTAGTTATGCTAACTATGTTAACAAAGATAATAATATTAACAAAGTTACTATGCTAACTAGCATGCTAACACGCTAGTATGCAAACTATGCTAACCACGTTACTTAGCTAACTTAGCTAATCATTTTAAGCAGTTTTGCTTAAAATGCTAATTAGCATGCTAACATGCTAGCATGCTAACTATGCTAGCCATGTGACTTAGCTAACTTAGCTAATCATTTTAGCAGTTTTGCTAAAAATGCTAACTAACATGCTAGCATGCTAACTATGTTAACCATGTGACTTAGCTAACTTAGCTAACTAGCTACAGTGGGTAGGAGTCATAGTTGATGATAAGTAACAGTTACAATGGCTGAACAGTTAAAAGGTTCAGTAGTTTAAACGGTTAAATTGTTTAACAGTGAAATATTGTAGTGAGGACTTTTATTTTGAAACAGTATTTGGCAGAGGAAGCAGTTGAACAGGATGTGTAGTCTTAATAGGGCCAGTTTGTATGCTTAAAGCCTGAGACTGGCAGTTGGTCCAGGTGGCCCGAACACCTGCCATAGGATTCTAATTGCTTAACGGCTCTATTGTGATGTCATCAGCCCATGTTAAGTCTATGGGGAAATTTTGACTAGTTTTTAATTAATAGTTTAAAAAGTATAAAAGTTACACAGTTGAAAAATACAAAGCCCACATGTCCTAAGTAAGACCTAATTAACATAGTTTGAATGAAGTTTCTACTTAAACGGTTTAAGTTTTTGCATTAACTGCTTTTAGAAGAAGAATAATAATAACTAGAAAAGCATTTCCTGAAGGAAATACAGTGCATGAAAATGCAAAAATATGATGTAAAATATCATACAGAGTAAAAACAAACTATATTGGTTGCTAGGTAGATGAGGTTTAATATAGTTGGAATGACTGAACAGTTAAATAAGTGGATAGTTTAAATGGTTAAATTATTTAGGTAGATAGTTGACGATAACTGACACTTGGAATGGCTCTAATGTTTGCTAGCAGTTATGCTAACTATGTTAACAAAGATAATAATGTTAACCAAGTATGCTAACTAGCATGCTAACAATGTTAAAATGCTAAGTATGCTAACCATGTGACTTAGCTAACTTAGCTAATCATTTTTAGCAGTTTTGCTAAAAATGCTAACTAGCATGCTAACATGCTAGCATGCTAACTTTGCTAACCATGTGACTTAGCTAACTTAGCTAATCATTATAAGTAGTTTTGCTAAAAATGCTAACTAGCATGCTAACATGCTATCATGCTAACTTTACTAACCATGTGACTTAGCTAACTTAGCTAATAATTTTTAGCAGTTTTGCTAAAAATGCTAACTAGCATGCTAACATGCTAGCATGCTAACTATGCTAACCATGTTACTTAGCTAACTTAGCTAACTAGCTACAGTGGCAGGGAGTCATAGTTGATGACAAGTAACAGTTACAATGGCTGAACAGTTAAAAAGTTCAGTAGTTTAAAGCGTTAAATTGTTTAACAGTGAAATATTGTAGTGAGGACTTTTATTTTGAAACAGTTTTTGGCAGAGGAAGCAGTTGAACAGGATGTGTAGTCTTAATAGGGCCAGTTTGTATGCTTAAAGCCTGAGACTGGCAGTTGGTCCAGGTGGCCCGAACACCTGCCATAGGATTCTAATTGCCTAACGGCTCTATTGTGATGTCATCAGCCCATGTTAAGTCTATGGGGAAATTTTGACTAGTTTTTAATTAATAGTTTAAAAAGTATAAAAGTTACAAAGTTGAAAAATACAAAGCCCACATGTCCTAAGTAAGACCTACGTAACATAGTTTGAATGAAGTTTCTACGTTACACAGTTTAAGCTGCATTAACTGCGTTAGAAGAAGAAGAAGAAGAAGAAAAAGCCTTGGAATAACAGTACAGTGCATTTTCATGCACTGTAACTAGAAAAGCATTTCCTGAAGGAAATACAGTGCATGAAAATGCCAAAAATATGATGTCAAATATCATACAGAGTAAAAACAAACTATATTGGTTGCTAGGTAGATGAGGTTTAATATAGTTGGAATGACTCAACAGTTAAATAGGTGGATAGTTTATATAGGTAAATAATTTACTTGGTAGATAAGGTTTAATATAGTTGGAATGATTGAACGGTTAAATAAGTGGATAGTTTAAATGGTTAAATTATTTAGGTAGATAGTTGACTTATAACTGACACTTGGAATGGCTCTAATGTTTGCTAGCAGTTATGCTAACTATATTAACAAAGATAATAATGTTAACAAAGTTACTATGCTAACTAGCATGCTAACAATGTCAAAATGCAAAAGTATGCTAACCATGTGACTTAGTTAACTTAGCTAATTATTTTTAGCAGTTATGCTAACTAGCATGTTAACATGCTAATTATGCTAACTATGCTAACCATGTTACTTAGCTGACTTAGCTAATCATTTTAAGCAGTTTTGCTAAAAATGCTAACTAGCATGCTAACATGTTAGCATGCTAACTATGCTAACCATGTGACTTAGCTAATCGTTTTAAGCAGTTTTGTTAAAAATGCTAACTAGCATGCTAGCATGCTAACTATGCTAACCATGTGACTTAGCTAACTTAGCTAATCATTTTTAACAGTTTTCCTAAAAATTCTAACTAGCATGCTAACATGCTAGCATGCTAACTATGCTAACCATGTGACTTAGCTAACTTAGCTAATCATTTTAAGCAGTTTTGCTAAAAATGCTAATTAGCATGCTAACATGCTAGCATGCTAACTATGCTAACCATGTGACTTAGCTAACTTAGCTAACTAGCTACAGTGGGTAGGAGTCATAGTTGATGACAAGTAACAGTTACAATGGCTGAACAGTTAAAAAGTTCAGTAGTTTAAAGGGTTAAATTGTTTAACAGTGAAATATTGTAGTGAGGACTTTTATTTTGAAACAGTTTTTGGCAGAGGAAGCAGTTGAACAGGATGTGTAGTCTTAATAGGGCCAGTTTGTATGCTTAAAGCCTGAGACTGGCAGTTGGTCCAGGTGGCCCAAACACCTGCCATAGGATTCTAATTGCTTAACGGCTCTATTGTGATGTCATCAGCCCATGTTAAGTCTATGGGGAAATTTTGACTAGTTTTTAATTAATAGTTTAAAAAGTATAAAAGTTACAAAGTTGAAAAATACAAAGCCCACATGTCCTAAGTAAGACCCACGTAACATAGTTTGAATGAAGTTTCTACGCTAAACGGTTTAAGCTGCATTAACTGCGTTAGAAGAAGAAGAAGAAGAAGAAGAAAAAGCCTTGGAATAACAGTACAGTGCATTTTCATGCACTGTAATAAGAAAAAGCCTTGGAATAACAGTACAGTGCATTTTCATGCACTGTAATAAGAAGCAGCCAGGAGATTTCAAGATAGTGGATGGAATCCACTATAATGAACAGGTATGATAAGGGATCAGATTCCAAAAATAATTCAGTGGAAATGCATGGATTCCAGTTTCTTCCAGTAGCAGCAACTGGAATCCATGCATTTCCACTGAATTCTTTTTGGAATCTGATCCCTTATCATAGCTGATCAGTGTCAGAGAGACAGTTCTTTCAGTCTGACGAACTGTCAAATCAAATCAAATCAAATCAGTTTTATTTGTATAGCGCATTTAACATGCACAAAGTGCAACCCAAAGCGCTCCACATATAAGACATTGTCATTGACACATAGACTAACAAAGACAATAGCGGACGGAGCGGCGTAGTCGCCAGCATACCCTTGACACCAAGACATAGAACTACATTTAAGAAATAACAAACGCAAAAGATGCCGGAAGGAATGGCGTAATCGCCAGCGTACCCGTGACACCAAGACATACAAGACAGACAACAAACAAATGAATAAATAAAATAAATCAAAAATAAAAATAGAATTAGTCCAATTTCCAACCGGCTGAAAATGTCCAAGGGCAATGATGACTCGCGTGAAACTGCGCACAGCTGTGTCTCCACAACCGATGCAACGCCAACAAAGTTCTTTACACTCACTGGCAGTCTGGAGATAACGTGAACGTTAGGCCTTGTTAGTCTGGATATCACTGGAAGCATAGCTCTACCAGTCCGAAAGTCGTGGGCGATCTTGTAGATCAGCTACTCGGTGGACTTATAAAAGCGACAGTTTGTTGGTCCGTAATGCAGAGTTACTGGCCACTCGGTCAGGTAATCAGATAATAGAAGTCAGATAATAGAAGGTATGCAACATTAGTCTGTCAAATTCTGATAATAAGATGTTATTTTACAAGCCAATTTATAACCCTATAATTAGACTGGGGAATAAAACGGTCCATTATAGGAGATATCTAGTGCTCCCTTATGGTGTTTTGACATCCATATTAATTGCCAATGAATACACTCCAGCTTCTACCTGAATCTCTGACTCAAATTGGTAACATAACGTTATGCTGTGAGTTCCATGCAGCTATTCCGACATGCTGCTACTTAGACATTGGCGTCTAATTGTTGAAGTGGCGGCATTACTACTGCAACATTTTTTTTTCCATGACTTTTTTTTCAAACGTCCTGCTATTCCGACACGAAGTCATTAACAGGGCGTAGCCAGGATTTTTCAACGGAGTGGACTTTTGCAAAGTAGACCTAGGGTGGGCCTACTTCCCACCAGTATAGCCTAGGCCTACAGTAATCGTCCCAACTTTAAACAACACATGATTATCACAGCTCAGACGATTCATGGCAAAAAAAAAAAAAATAAAAGGCTACATTGATAAATAGCAGGGGAAACAACAGGATTGGATTCTATAATAGCCTACGCACAAGAACTTCAACCGAAAGGTTAGTCGCGTCTCAAGGAGTCCAAGAGTGCGCCTCACACACCAGCTCCGTTGAACAGTGTATTTTTCGTGTTTAAGAGCTAAAAAAGTTGATTAGAGAGTCATATTTGAAATGTCGGGTAGCCTAAATTATAGCCAGAGGAAGAGATTTTGGAGAGAGAGATAGGATTTAACCTACCGTAGGTAATGATTACTTGTGTCTGGTGGTAATTAGACTTGAGCATGGATACCTACGAATTGTTTTGAATAAAAAAAAGATAAGACAAAATTAAATGTGACCCTGCAAGGCAAAACCAGTCGTTTTGGTAAAATTTACAAAATTAAAAGTTATTGTACTCACACGAACGGCCATAAACCAAGCTTTCCAACAATATGTATATCGAGGGTATTGCAAATAGTATTGGGTATTGAATAGTCGCCGACCCTCATTAGATGTGGATATTTGGAGGTAAGGATAGCCTTCAAGAAACAAGGTTATCGCAGTTGCTGTGAGACATACGGCTCTTCTCCAGTCTCTCTCAAAATCAAAACACACCCAATTCACGCTTGGACTTTTCAATTATGTTTCTAAATGTTGGCACTGATGGACACTGAACTCTGGGGGTTATTTGAACGTTCGTTGTTGTCAGGGCACACAGACTCAGGAAACAAGGTTAGGATCAATCAAGTCGTTTTAATTTGTAAACATCAACCAAAGCAGGAAAATTTAAACAAGGTCTTGAAGTGAAGTTAACGCTCAGAAGATCATGACTTGACAAATAAGGCAGTCCAACATAAAGGCTCCAATCTTGCAAGAGTAAATCGTCCAACCGAAAGAGTCCAATAGAAAATCTCCAACATAAAAGTACTACAACCTGGGACGTAGCAGGAAATTCCGGAAACGAGGAGTTGGGTTTGGGAACAAGGAGCAGTCCGTGCGCTCTGGAGTAAGTGTCTACGTTGAAGAGGCCAGACGCAGAGAGCAGAGTGACAGGGGTTTATATAGGCAGTAGGAGATTGGCTACAGGTGCTGGGGAGTAGCAGACGGGAGATTGGCTGATTGGGTAATCAGTAGACAGGGGAATTAGATTGGGAGGTCGTTGGAGCAGAGTGACTAGGAGGAGAGACTGGTGGAGAACCTGGTGGTGTCGTGACAGTTGTGAAGTGGTTTAGCCTACACTGAAAAAAGTTTAACGTAAAATTTACAGCAACTTGCTGGCAGCAAATAACCAGCAAGTTGCTGTATTTCACTCTACAGTACACCTACTGTATATGAAATCACAGTACCTATGCCTGATACTGTAAATGCAAACTACAGTAGTACTACCAGTGCTGTAATGTATACAGTATTGAATTGTCTACCGTATTTTTAATCACAGTACTTATGGATCATACTGTAACTTAGTACAGTAGTAATACCAGTGCTGTAATATTATATACAGTAATTTTGGGAAATTCATATCCTGCTTTATCTACAGCCAGGATAAATTTGACTAGGCCTAGGTATGGTTTAGGCTACACAAACTTGCATAAATAACCATTGACAACTTGTTATCAGTTTGAAAAGCAAGTACATTTATTCACTTTTTTCCGTTTAGAAATTTTCGTGTGCTGCATCCTAACGTTAGACCAACGGTTGCAGTCAGCCTGATCCACCACCAGTAGCAGAGTGAAGCAGCACCTAGCAGAAATAGAAGAAAAAAAGATAAACAGTGTTAGATAACAATTTCAACTGAAACTGAAGGCTACTTACAAGTGAAACTTTAGAATAATCATTTATATATATACTGTGTGTTTTTTGAGTTTACTGTCAAAATGCCAGGCTGAAGATGGTGTTAGCATAACTCAGTTTCACAAGGTATATTTATTTAGCTGCTAACGTTAGCCAGCTGGGTGAGCTCATTGATGATGTTTGCTTGCAGCAACACATAGATATTAACGTTTTTCATGTGACGTATTCTAGGTTCTATAGCTTTGTTTACATCCAGCTGGTAGGCAAGGGACAAGTTGAACCCATTGAACATCGTTGTCTGCAGCTGCCTCTCAGTAGGCTACATCTCTGTATTTCAGCAATGTCAACATTTCAGGCATCAATGAAGGTGATGATGAAACGTTATCCCATTGTTCAATATTTGATAGCCTGTCACAGGAACGTTGTTTCGCTAAAATCGCCCTGAGTTGGTGCATTGATCTGTATCGGAGAACCTGCATGTAGCCTAATGGTAGCCTAACTTTTTTTCTCTGTTCAAAACTCGGTTTACACGAAGACGATAGCCTTTCTTAGAAGCTGTGAAATTTGACCAGAAAGGAACATGTCTTCCTTCTGAAAGCTGACACAAAATCAAACAATATTTGATCATTTAACTTCAACTGAACAGCGACAGGTTTTGGTAGGCAGTAGACTCAGCAGACTTTAAAACGGTAGCCTAGAAGCTACTGTTATAGCCAGCGTCAGTCAGCATCATAACATTAATGGCGTTAGTCATGAATCCTGTAACATATTATATCATATAACAGCGATGGCTTATTCCAAGACGATCTGCATGGATATATAACCACCCAGAAAAACTCAGAATGTGAGTGATAAAGTTCATTAATTGTGTGAAACTTTATTAGTTATCCATTGCAGCATCGCCTATATTAGGCTGTTATGCTAGCTCAGCCTTTAAATATGTTGTTATTTTGGTCATGTGGACTTGATTAAACGGGTAAAGATAATTCATAAACTGCTTATTTCTTACATGACTGAAGCAGTAGCCTAGGTTCAACAGTGGTGTTTGAGGTTGCTGTGTTAAGTTGTCGTGTGTGATCGCTAAACTATTAGGATCAAATCAGTTTATTTTGGCATACGGGAGTTAGCCTAAGTGACCTGTAACGTTAGTCTATAGCACAAAAGCCTATTCTGTTTTCATTTATTAGCATTTGTTGTGATTATATAATCAAATGACACACATGATAACTTGAAATAGAAGGACAGAAGATAGGTGATTGATGTCCACAAGCACGAATTTCACGAGACAAATTAGAACAAACTGTTCCGGTAAAAATAATCTTGCCATGTTTAAAATGCTGCACTTTTTCCCTTCATAGCCTGTCTGGCAATTCATTTTTGGATGACTGTAGATAGTTGTATTTTAGCCTACGTCTTCGTAGACAGTAGGCTACACCATTAGGCTATCTTGAGAATAAAAGACTTCACAGCTGCTAACGATCATCCTCCACAACCACGAGGATAGGTAGGCTAAACGGTCGTTCGTCGCCTTTTTGCTTCTTATTGTAAAACCAACTGTTAGGGCCTACACAAGTGGTCGGCATCGCGGTCAATATTTGATATTAAAATTTCAATTTTGAAGCTATTTGTAACTATGTGTAGCCTATGCAACCCGACTGTTGTAGGCTTGCCTACCACTCTCTGCAGTGCCTTGCCTACCATTCTTGCATAGACTGTAAAAAATATGGACAAAGCATCTTGCCTACCACTCTAGTTGTAAACAAACGGTCACATGACATTATGACGTAGGTGCAAAACCTTAATATGTACTGATTACAATGAGTTAACGTTACATAAGTTAGCTGGTAGCAGCTAAACCTCCACGTTAACCAGCAGCACATCATCTTCAGCCTAACATTGTGACAGTAACATACTAGGCCTAGCACTACTAGCGAATGTTTTATATAAATTATATGAATATAATAAACTGTAACTTACTGAGAACTAAGGTAGGCCTAATATAAATGAGACTGCCAAAACGTTAACGTAACATAAAACATTAACGTTAATGCCACCTTCACAGCAACAGCAACTATGATAGCTAGCCTAACGTTACTTACTTAGTTGATCCAACAAGCATGGATGAGTTTGTAAGTTAGACAGTACAACGTACATAGACTGTACACATGCCCGAATTTAATGTAGTACAATTTCACAATGAAACATTAACGTTACATAAATAAATGCTTGCTTACCATTAAGGTGGAGCTGCGAACTTGACAGAGTGCTGAACACCGTTGGTCTGACTGACTGAACTGTTGCTCAAAATGATCTCCCCCGCCCGGACAGTTCAAACGCCGTCGCTGGGTGCACGCTTCAATCACCACGTCAAAATTTCCCAGTAAACCATAAATCCATGACTTTTCAATATGATGATTTGGATGGAAAATCAACATAATATCAATGTCACCTTGCTATCTGGTAGCTTAACTTTGTATTTATGTGCAAAAAGAAAACAGAAAACGCCAACTGATTTTCCGCCATGTTTTTTCAAAATTTTCAAAAAGCTGACAAGTGAGGGAGGAGTCAGATTTATTACTGTGTTATGATTCGCAGCAAATTTTTATTACTGTAGTTTGACCATTTTTGACCATAATTCATAGCGAAACTACAACAACATACTGTATTCACAAATACAGTACACATTTTTCTCAAAAACAGCAGTGATGCTGTGAAAATCACAGAATCTTGTTACAGTGTACTGTAAAAGGAGCGTCGGATATCCTGCCTGTCTTTGCACAATTATAGGGTCATGATAATGCATGCGCTAGCCTACAGTCGAGAGAAAGAAGACTAAATAAATATGCAGACATGTTATGTGCAATTCAACAACTGCACGCATGACATAAAAGATATAGGCCTAGTAAATTCAGTTTATCCAACCTGCTGGCAAGCCAAAATGCGTTGCACGCTTTATTATTGTCCTCTAAAATGCAATATAAGCAACTTGAATATATCGCACATGCAGTTTGAACACCCTGATGGACACTGAACTCTGGGGGTTATTTGAACGTTCACTGAAGTGGTTTAGGCTACTGGAGCATAAGAATTCCGCCCGTCTTTGCGCAATTGGCCATTGATTGACGGCCGTTAATTAGGCTAATTCATTAATGGCCTGGACGCACAGAGTTTGTTTGATGCATGGAGTTTCCGACGGTTTTCCCCTGAGAGCTTAGAGAATAAAATGAGGAGAGCTACATGTGTTTTACATAATGTGTAACATTTATGCATGAACAGTTCAAAATCACCTAAGGTTTTGACTGAAATGTGTGCCGATATCAATTATTGGGAAAAACATTGTTTGGAGTGGATGGCGGGTGGATTGTTGATGTAGCTGCAGGTGCAGATGACATGACTACAGCTCATCCATGCATCTAGGATGTTGGAATTTGATAGGATACAGGAACTGCAGAGATAAATTGAAAATGAGGATTGGTAATGTCGGAATAGCGGTGTCACTCCCGATGTGAATCGCTACCGATGTGAGTCGCGGATGCGTCACTTTGCTACTTTGCGACTACCAGTACTGTAGCCTACACAGCAGTAATGTATTATTTAGCGTAAGGCATCACATTTTCACGCCATGATCTCTAATGTCAGTTCTAGATTAGAGGCTGAAGTAGCCTGCTAGCGAGAGACTTCTGTAATATCAATAAAAATTGACCTATAACGAAGTTTGTTCACTGCTGGCAAGTAAGTAAGCAATCAAGCACAACAAAGGCTGTCACTTGAATGGCGTTATTAACGCGTTAGCAATCAAACAATCTTAGATAGCTAAAACGTTTTTTGAAACAGAAAAGTTAACTATTTTATGGATTTCAGTCGGATCCCTTGGCGTTATGCCGTAAAACCTATCAATCTGAGCATGCGTGACTCACATCGGGTAGCGACTCACATCGGGGAGTGACAGCGGTACTAAAAAAAATCGGAGTAGGGGCATGTCTAAATAGAGGCATGTCGTAATAACCGTATGTTGTAATAGAGGGTTGTTGTAATAACGGGATGTCGTAATAAAGGGTGAACCCTGTGAGTGTCAAGCAACCCATTGCTATTTTGAAAGTTTCCTCTACTGTCATAATCATAGCACTTCAGCCTAGACACAAAGGGCTATATTTTAACGGTCTGAAATGGGAGTGATGTCTTTGCGCAAAACGCAAGTCACTTTGTGGGCGGATCTTGGGAGCTGATGCTATTTTACCGGCGGGATATTTGACTGTTGCGCCCGACGCAAATCTAAAATGGGGTGGTCTGAAGTAGCTACATTAATCATGAGTGTGGTTTGGGCGTAACGTGCAATAAACCAATCAGGGGGTCGTTTCTAGAAAGCGTCGTTTGCTAACTTGCTGCAACCTTTGTAGTTCGCTCCATCGTTCTTGGATTTGGCGTTTCTTGAAAGGGTAGTTCGAACTCTCAATCGCAAACAAGGACGCAAAGTTGAACTACTGCCCTAGGCAGTCGCGCACTTGTGTCGTTCCTTGGTAGTTCCTGTTGGTGTGGGAGCCTAACCAAAAATCACAACCGCCTCACAAAAATTACGAAGTGGATGTTTATCTCAGTGACTCAATGATTGATCTATCCTGTAGCTTTATTTTGATTAAGAGACTGACTCCCCTACTTGGCTCATTCTTGCTATTTATGTTAATTCGAGTATTGCCTTGCTTTTTGATAAGCTAGTAGGCCTATTATAATCTTCACAGACTCTTAAAATCAGCACAGTGATAAATGGTTTAGTGGCTAAAGCAGGTGACTTGTTACCCCAGCGTTGTAGGTTCGATTTTCTTATGATGTGAGATTTGCTTCTCGCTACCTGCAGGTGAGCTAGTGTGACACGTAGATTCAATTGTTTTTGACTGATGTCTTGTACCTATGGTCTCTCGATGTAGAGTAACTATATACATTAATATGTATGGTCAAAACCTATTGTTGTGTCTTGTAGGCCTACTCTTACTCAGAAGTGAAAAGAAGAGATAGGATGCGAACTCCGGCCGAACGCGTAGTGCACTGACGCACTGCCGTTAAACCACGAGACAATTAAAAACATATGCGATACCCAGACATATGTCCAGGCTATATATTTTTTCCAACATAGATATTTAACACAAATAATGACACATATTGGTCGGCTTCAGTAAAATGTTTTATATACTTAATAGGTTTAGGTTTTTTGCAGATGACTATGACAACAGCATTAATCACTCAGTTTAAATTAGAAAGATGTCAACATAGGCCGTGGCAGAGAATTTCTAGGGGGTGGGGTATTACACATTGCCACTGTTTCCACCAATGATATGTATTGCTGCATCATCAACAACGTTGTTGGAACTACAGTGTTCGAACGTCGGAGGTAGCGAATTGTGACACAGGTACGATGCTTTCTGGAAACAGTTGTAATGTCGTTGTTTGGTCGCAAGTTGCGTCGTACCATGGTGGTTGAGCAACGTCGTTGCTAACTTTTCTAGAAACGACCCCCTGAGCGTTATCACACATTCCCTTTAACAACAGGCACGCTCCATTGTTCCATAGCTGATTGCTATGGTTGGGCTGTGTGTGTGTGCTAGACTGCGTGTTTCAATGTATTTGACGTCGTGGCTGGCTAGGGCTGCGTGTTACAGTGTATTACAGACAGCGTGTTACAATGCATCATGATGTGGCTGTGTGCGTGCGCGCCAAACTCTAGGCTACAATGTTTCATGAGTTCAGAGTTCGGGAGTTGCACATTTTAGTCTGACCTGGGTACCACTGGCAGTTTTCAAGCCTGCCTTTCAAGCGCTGCCTTCCCGGAATGCTTTGCGGGGGCGTTAAAGTCGCTTGACGTCATCCATAGGACTAGAGTGGAATGCGACACGACAAAATGAAGTGTCGTGCAAGTGGATCGGTACCGTAACGGCGACTTTAACGCGCCCGCAAAGCATTCCGGGAAGGCAGTGCTGCATTTGAAAATATGTCGCGCATCAAAAAGCTGGGCGAAGCCCATCTTTATGCAAATTAATCCGTTGAACGCCAGGCGACTCTCCAATGAAAGGACGAGGTTGTAGGTCCTTTGTTCTACCACAACGGTGCCTGTGAAACTTTGGTTCCGCTTACAAGACAAATAATGTTTTAACGATCTCTTCCACGACCACCTAGTTGTCCATAAAACAAACGAAACTAGGATTTGGATGAATATATTGACTGTTGGTGTTTCTGGTAAGGATTTGAGATTGCATTGAGTAGTTTAAATAAAACAAGATTTCCAAATGGCTTGCATAGTTTGTTTAGGCTATTAATGTGTTGTATACTGTTAAGTACATGCCTAAAATTGTGGTCCATTTGTGGAAAAACACTTAAGATACGTTAAAATGAACTGAGTATGAGCTGGTAACTGACATTTTAAACAAAATGCCCACACACGACTGAACGTGGGGAGGCAGCGCGACATCTATGCGACACGACAAAATGAAGTGTCGTGCAAGTGGATCGGTACCGTAAAATCCTGGCGCGCCAGCAAGATCTACGTCATTTTGACATCACGGTGTCGCACTACCGGTCGGGTACGTCGAGTATTTAGAAGCCCTTACTGAGAACGCCTGGCTCTTTTTTCGAGATCCGCTTTCATATTTCCTAATTGTCTCATGCGAAGCCATTGTTGTCTGTGATAGCATGCATTGATACGGGCAAAGACAGGTGACGATAAGACACTTTTCTTTTTTAAATGTCCCGCCCTGGGGCCCCCTAGTGGCCAGGGCCCGGGGCAGCAGCCCCTTTGCCCAATGCCCAAACGCGGCCCTGGTTGCGCAGCACAGGCGGCCTGTGAGAAACAGTTTCCAAGTTGACCTAACTTTCAACTCTGCACAGTATCCCATTAACTGCATGACAGTAGGCTATTTACAATATTTTCTGTTAAGTAGAGTTTGTAAACACTTTATCTCCAACTTAATGCATGCACAACATTCGTTTGAGCAGGAGAGAGAATAACAATGAATGGGTGCAGCAACTACAGAAATTGTAGCCATACTTGCTGCTTTCTTGTACTATTTGCTGGTTAACAGCATATAAAAGCTGATTTAAGCTAATTCACTAACTCAAGACTTTAAGGCCATCATGGATATAAAACGTTTTTTGAAAATAACGAAAGGATGGAGGGAACATAACAAAGCTTGGAGTTATTTCAGATGGGTTACAACAAGGTAGGCAAAGTTGTGGTGCTTAAAACCTTAGCGCAGCTGGAATAATGCTTACGCCCCTGATCCACTAGCATGCGATGCGAATTCCCCAAATCGCGACGCTACCCTCCATGAGAGACACTTTGATGGGCGTTCCCTTTTGTAGATGTGGAAACGGCAGGGCAAGAGCAGGTAGCCTAGTAAACAACCAAACAAAATGTTTCCCTCCACTATTTTGAAATTACCGAGGGAAAGTCACAAATCTATAAATTAGTTTGCAAGTTTGGCGGTCATTTCAATCATGAAGTTGTCTCTGTAGGATTCTAGCCAAACATACAAACACGGAAATGTAGACACTGCTATGATTATTTTTTCTCATCTGACATGTTTCTGTACGTTGGCGGTAACCACACTACCGGAAAATAAGGTTTTGTTTAGGCTATGTGATGATGAACCTTCCCTGCGTTTTGCTCTACTATTGGATACTCGCCTCGCGATGGACGGATTCATTTGCATAAAGTTGGGGATTGCTGAACTTTTTGACGCACCGCAACCACAGCACTCGTCGCACCGCATACCCAGAATCCTATGCGGGTGCGGAATTCGCTTCTCATAGAAATGAATAGGGATACTGCGTTGCGTGTTCGCATCGCGTGCTAGTGGACTGATGTTAAAGCGCACGCGATGTTTAAAGCCATACACAACGGTAAATTGGAACAAAACTAAAGGTAACTTTAGCCTTTATGGGGCTGTATAAAGTTGTCCAAATGAATAGGTCATAATTAGGCGTTGTTGTTGTAAAGATATTGCATGTAGATGTTGTACTATATAGTCTACTAAATTTTTAGGTCACCAATGCACGAACAAAACCGGGAAATGGACAAATATTTTCAAGGCTTTGAATCTTTCAGTCTGTGCACGGGGGTGTCTGTAGATTGGTGTGCAACACATTCATTCATGCAGGCCTGTGGTCATGCATGCGCCCTTAAAATAGCATCTGCATTTGCGCCACAGACTTTAGACCAGGGAGTTCCTGGTCTGTGGCGGAAATGTTTTCTGAAACGGCAAAATATCAACAGTGAGCGTTTTGGCGAAACCGCCCGTCTTTTCGCTGAACCCCGGTGGTCGCAATCGAATTCCCCTAATTTACAGGCACGCATTACCTGTCGAGGGGAAAATTCCAATATGCGCTGACTGCAAAATAGGAAAGACAAAAGCGCGAGTATACAAAGTCAATTGCGCTGGGATGCACGATAGAGCCCAAAGTGTCAAAGTGTTAGGAAAGTCTTACGCATCACGACAGAAGTCTCAAGTGAACAATACATATCTGGTTTACAAAAGCAACACCATAAGCTGCATTATTCTGCACATTCTTGTCCGAACCAACAACAACAACTCGTTACCATTTGTCGGTTCCAGTGTTGACCACTGAGTTTGTGTCCCAGGTTTCAGTGGTCTTGTCATGGAAAGTAACATAAAGCATAAAGGAAGGATGAATCCTAATTTAATATTGTAATACAGTGTACAGTCGAGGTCACTGGAGAGTCCAGTCACTGGTTAATCAGTATTCCTGGTTACATTTACATTTGGCAAATGCTTTTTTCCAAAGCGACTTACAGCAATGGAATAACATTAAAGCTACATAGTTACAGCGACAGCAATAGAATAACATCTAAGCTACAGTGAAGAGACCATATCGAGGAATTACCACTGCATCTGTCAGCAGTACTAAAGGATAGAAGTGTCTGTATTTTAAGTACTACAGTAGTCAAAGTGTGAGGAGAAGTGGTAGAAGAGGAGGTAGGCCTAGAGGAGGGAAGAGAGGGAGTATGTGTTGGGTTAGGTATGGTCTGATTGCCCAGGTGAAAAAAAATCTATTAAAAATATACTTGTTAAGTATACTAAGTACAGTGCATACTTTTTTCGTCAAATCCAAGTGTAGTTAAGTGTATTCAATTATGTATTAAGTTCAACTTAAAATCTATTTTAAGTTGAACTTAATACATAAGTACTACACTTCAAGTGTAAATTGTATGCTAAAATGGAACAACTTTTTTCAAACTTTAAGTGTTCTTAAGTACATTATACAAAGAGATTCATGAGCATTCGGAACACAGTCGCAGTACAATTTTGTAACATTCCAAGTGTATTGGAAATGTACTTAAAAGGCATTACAGTATAACTAATAATAGTGTAGTGGTGTATTTTGAATACACTATTATCATCCTCATTTCTATTCATTTGGCATGCTTCTGTAATATTTTAAATTAACTTCAAATGTACTTCCTGACTACAATAAGTGCCTTGAAAGTTTGCAGTTATGTTAATAAAAGTATAGTCTTAAGATACTTTAAGCATTATAAAGGCATGCAATTTAAGTATAATATTAGTATGATTTAAAATTGTACTATTAGTACTCTCCTACCTATTCTGTTACATGACAAATTACACTTTGATTATGAGAAAAACATTTTATTTACATGAATGAAAACAAAACATAATATTCATCCATAACAAAAGTAAAAAAAAAATCTGAAAGTTATGGATCTCTTGAGCATATCTTTTCAAGATCTTTTTGCCACTATTGTGTCGCGATACTCTACAGCCTCACTGGTAGACCATCAATTCAAAATGCAGATTTCATGAAAAACAAAAGTTGTTTACCCTCCTAGGTGAGAGAATTTGCCCTCTAAGCTTGAAATTGTTTACTGGACACCCAGCCTACAAGCCACCAACTTAACTCTAACATGGCTAAATTTGTAATGCATGATCATTTATTGCTTATTTGTTTGCAAAGTCTTCTGGCCCAGAAAGAAAACCATGGTGTGGGTCCTCCCCAGAATCTCTTTTAATTTGTTTGAAGGTTTTTTGAGACTGTTTCGACCTAAAATGCCTGGATGGAAGTTGCAGTGTTTTTAGCTGTTTCTTGTGGAGAAATTGCGGAAGGGAAAATTGCAAAAATAGTTGCTATTTTTTTTTTTTTTTTAATTTAGGGCAATTAAGGTTAGTAAGACCAAAATCACACTGATAATCTTGATGCTTATTAAAAAAGGATAACCAAAGGTAAACAGTAAGGATTACAGAAAATCAAAGTAGGCCTACTTTATTTGTGAAAATGCTTTTGACTGAGGTAATTCACAAAGCAGTATAACCTTTAAGTAGAACTGTCAAAAAAAGACAGTCACCTAAAGAGATGGCATCATGTCATATGTTTCAATACATTCATTTATTTTGTAATTCATATTAGGTTCATATCTTTTTAATAATTCATAGTCTGTGGCCTGCATAATTACTAACAGCCAAGTAAGTATCTAGTAATTTCATATTGATGTAATTGACTGCCTGCCCCTTTTAGGAACGTGAGAGTAGCCTAATTACATTTCTGAGTGGATTGGAAGGCTTGCATCTCGCTGTGTTCGGCTACGAGTGTAAATCACTTTTTGCATAGTGTATTACGATATGTGGATGCAATTGGGAATGTCTTCTATGTCATTAGTTAAAATAAATGTAAAAAAAACAACTCGAATGAAATCATTCTTGGATCATAGAAGAGGTACTGTAAATGTCTTGCAATTTTATTAATTTCTATGATTTTGGTAGCACTACTCAAACTAAGCCCACAAGCTATCAAACATGACATAAGCTAAAAGGACATATCCAGGTAAACGTTTGCCAATGGGTTGCATAGCCTACTCAAATGTCAGTAAACCAAGTAGGCCTTAATTAACTTACTTTCATAGCCTAGGTAGGTTAGCAACACCAGGTTGGATCATTAACGTTAGCCTTCTATTTATTGTCATCAAAACTGCGAGGAACGAACAAGTTAGGGCAGTCTTTGGTGTCATATGCAGAAGGTGCAGAAGTAAGTGTGCCATCTGGCTCAATATTCTGCGCGAGGGACTGTTGTGGTAGGTGAAATTTCACGGTGAAACCATGATGATTGGTCAAATTTGCGAAAAAGTTGCGGTGTTTGGACAAAATTGCGAGTGCCTTGGTAAGTGACGAAAACAATCGTCTTCGTGAACAGCTGTGCATAGGCTACTTTGTAAAAGAGATAATACGCTCATCCCTTTACATAACGCAAGGGGTAATTAATGTAATTATAGTTCGCCTTTTATTTGTGGATTTATTTAATGTAGCCTAGACTATTTAGTGTTATTATTCAAGGCAAGGGCTTTATCTGTAGCCATCCACACAATGAACTAAGCAGTCCAGCACTACCACTGTCCTAGCGCTCCTTTAGGGCAGCACTGATGGCACTCTTCAAGGCAGACAGCCACGTGAGCTTGTTGTCCTCTTTCTCAGTTGCACAGATCCACTGACGCTTTGGGCCCTCCAGCACAAACGCGTTCTGAACATCTATGGAAGGAACACCAGAACGGAGTCAATGTATTTCAGCAGACTGAATGCAAAACATATTTGGTAGTAGCACCACATACAATAAAGATTGCAACACATGCAGTTTCATGTCAGCAGAAGAACAAACCAAAAGGACAGATGAAAAAGAACATGTACTATTGCCTGTACTGTACCAAGCACACAGACAGCTAGTTTGGCTCCATTTGCCAACCTGATCTACCTGCAGTTACACTGAAGAGTCAGAATTGATCAGATGTTCAAAAAATGATTAATATAACAATCGTTACCAGTGATAACAACGAATCACGCAAACGTCTCCAATTAGGCCTCTTTCTCATAAAATTCGTTACAAGAATGACCGTCATGGTGTAGCATTCCACCATGCGTAAAGGCATTAGAAAACTATGCAGCTCGTCATTCCGCGTTACCCTAAAGTAGCTAGAAAGTGGCTAGAGAACCATAGATTATACAACTGCCTGTATCCGAATCTAGCAGGCATCTTCATGGCCCACTGTTCCAATTCCTTCGTTTGTGTTTTGCAGAAGGCAGGTAGGCTAATCCAGTGGTCAAAATGAAACGATAACCATGTGTGAGTTATACGAGTGATTTTTATCGAGGGAGCTCCAATATAAGTGATAGACTATATAACCATAAGTAATGACCCAACGGTGAACCTGCGCACGAAACAACTTTAGGAAAAACTTTCGATTGGTGCAGCTACTTTCATCCAAACAAAAACTTTTCAAAGACAGCAATGACTGGCAATTGCCTGCCCAATGTTCTTTCTGTTATTTTTTTTGTTTTGTTTTATTGACTATGCACCTCTGCATTTTAATCATTTGCAATGACGTTGATATGATTCCCCTCAAATTGAGCTAATAATAAATAATAATAATAATAATAATAATATGTTTATTTTATATAGCGCCTTTCTCAAACCCAAGGTCGCTTTACATAGTAGGGAGGCAAGGAAACACAACAACAAACAAACAAAACAGTACAGCAAAGGCAGGTTATCTGTATGGAGCTACTGTATGTGTTGGGTGTGGAGGAGAAGTGATCATTAAACAGAAAGGTCTTGAGATGTGCTTTGAATAAAGAATGAGAAGGACAGGCACGAAGATGTTGGGGGAGGGAGTTCCAGAGTTTGGGGGCCAAGGCACTGAAGGACCTGCCACCCAGGGTGGGGAGTCTAGAGCGGGATAGCCAAGAGGTTTTGGTCAGAGGATCTGAGCGGGAAGGAGTGTAAGGGGTCAGGAGGTCGTGGATGTACTGTAGTGGGGAGCAAGGTTGTGAAGGGCTTTGAAGGTGAGTAGTAGTACTTTGTATTTGATCCAGGACGGAACTGGTAGCCATTGGAGTTGATGGAGAATGGGGGTGATGTGTGCTGATTGTCTGGTATGGGTGAGGAGCTTGGCTGTGCCAGAAACACCAATAGCAGACAGACAGGAGATTAGAACATTGTGGATGATGATATCGAAAGCAGCACTAAGGGGTCAAGGAGGATGAGAGCTACACTGCCCACAGCATGTTGAATGCGTGGGAATCCTGCATGTGCTATTGTTATTGCCATGGTTTACGTGTGGTATTGAATGAAGCCATGCCGCATGTGAGATTAGATTACGCTAGATTACCTAGGCTACTCTACATTTTGGTTTCTTGGTTTCTCTGTTTATTGTATGATACAACGAAATGAAAAGCGACAGACGATATTCATAGACTTTGGTGGAAAAGTGTAGTTTGGGTGAAGACATTACATTTTGAAGCTAATCAAAGTCATTTAATTGTTTTTTTCTGCTGGTAGCAGTGATTCCCACACCTTGGTTAAGATCAAATTCAAGGACCTTTGAAGGACTTTCCAGGCCCAATATCCTCAAATTCAACGACCTCATGTGTCGATAAATTTCAAGCGCGGGCATGGTTAAATCATGTTACCTTCAACAGACCAAGGATACCTTGTCGCAGTTTTCTTTTATTTTTGGTCATATGACAGATGGTAGGCCTATTCTATTTTTCATGTTTGTATTTTGCATAAAAATGAGCTGAAATAAATTTTTCTAAACAAGTTAAACTCGTTACCATGAACCTATTGGTTTATTCATCAATATGTTAAATGAAATATTTGGGCAACAAACACTACACGCGGGTAACACGCAGAAATCACGCTGGCCGTGTAGTTCTAACCAACGTAAATCAGGCATACGCATAGGATATAGACAGAAGTGGTGGTGAAATAATGGAAACATGTTAATAAGCGTATGGAATTTTTTCCTCAAAAAGAAATTCAAGGACTTTCAAGGACCTCTATTTATTTTATGTCTGTTTTCAAAAACTTTCAAGGGCCTTGATTTCCAGATTCACAAACTTTCAAGGATTTCAAGGACCCGTGGGAACCCTGTGGTAATTTGGCCTTGGCCTTACACACCGATGTATGTGGAGGTGCGAGTGGGACAGTTTTTGCAATGATGCCATTAAAATAGCGTACCCCCACTTTAAAAATCCCCACTACACCACTGCAGAGATATTGAGAAGTCATATAGTACACTTACATTTGGTGTCAGCTATGTCTCTGAGGACAAGACTATGGAGCGCCACAGAGGCCAAAAAGGTATGGGATGTCCTGAGAGCATGGCTGTATGGCTGGTAGGAAACGTGCCTCTCACTTAGCACCAGAGCGTCATTAAAAAGGAACAGTCCCAAGTCTCTGACCTGCTCGTACATCCTGACAAGAAGCACCATAGAGTAAAGAGAAAGGAATTAATAACAACAAACAAGTTGTCTATGATTCTTTGATGAAGTCATATGATTTCCTATCTTATTACAATGAAGATGTAATTGGCCAGTATGTGTGCGTCATGTACAACACATATCATCAAAATGATTGTTGTGCTGATCTGTAACAACTTCGGTATTATCTTAGGGGCTTGGTTAGTAATGCAATTAGTTTACCTTCTTTTCTTCTCATTCTCATTCATTTGATGATCGAACGTATTACAAATATTACATTTTGTTTCTGGCTTCGTCTTACCTGAGGGAGGCAATGATGTCCTCATTTGAGCACTTCAATAATGCCACATCTTGTGTTGTGATTAAATATCTGTCCCCCTCTTTTAAATTCTGAAATTACAAGTTTTGTATTAATTCCCACCATATTTAATAGAAACTGCAGAACTGTATATTGTTTTGCTTAATTGCAAGACCGAATACAGAAAAATAATCTTTGTATCTCAATTATGTTTGATCGGAATTTGATTCAAATGAATTGCACAGCCCTAGTGCACACTGAAGCAATGCTGTGCCAAACCTACCCCTGAACTGTCACAATATAACACACTTTGTTGTGGCAATAACAGGCTTATCTAAATATCTCTGTAACTTCCCTTGACACTTTATGTGTGTGGTCTATCTCTGCAACCCTGAGCATGACTCATACATCTTTGCTGAGTCTCTTCCTGTTAAGCTCTGTCAAAAATGGCGGCTGTCATGAATAATGTAGGTGTTTGACTTTGGGGAATATGTTACAGGGCAGCTCTGAATCATCCGCTGGGTCTCCTGCATTCGCACGTCACTGTCCACACTCCTCTTCAACTGAAACCAGATCATGGGGAACATGTGAAGGGAATTGGGCACGTTTTAGATGAGGAAGAGGAAGACAGAAATGAGATAACTGAATCAATACCTCACACTGTGATAAATTATTATATGTGCAGCATTTTCTTGAGGAAAGGACATTGGCAGGCATATTTCAGCATCTTGATTATGCAAACAAGCAAATGTACACACAGCTGTTAAAATAACTAATAATAAAAAATAATAATATAATAAAAAATATAACCACTGTCTTTATCATGCCATTTAAGAATTACACCAAAATGGTTGTGTAGGTGGTGCACCTTGCGTAAGAAGGACCTGTAGCTGGACATCGTGATCAGGGAAGACGTTAGGTGACCGTGCTCTTTGTGTTCAGGAGGGGAGTGCACAGAAAGGGCCTGCAGTAGAGTCACATACTCCTCAACACGAGCAGACGGAGCTAGCAGCAGCTCCTGGAGACTGCATGGTGAGGAACATTGGAAAACAAAAAGGAGGGAGATTAAACATACAGTGCATTACTTTAAGCTACACTAATGCTTCCAGGAACATCAAATAGAGCACTTAAGAAGAACCTCAATTCTGTGTCACCCATGGTCACAGAACTGAGTTTCTTCTTAAGAACTCTGCCTTGAAAGCCTGGCAAGACATAAATGGTGTTTTGTGGGTACAATTTGAGTTCCAGCACAAGTGTGCACTGGACACTTCTGACTGTAGTTTGATTAGGGGCTAGTTTGTGCTGTTCCGTAAAGTATGAGGAAAGCCTCTGATCTTGTGCCATGAAAATGGCACAGCCAAATGCGTCAGCCAAATGGAATGTGTCAGCCAAATGTAATGTAATGTAATGTAATCTTGCTTTTGAAAGACCATGATCAAATCATCAAGTGCCGATGTTCAAGTTGCCCCAAAAAAGGCAGATTTATTGCTTCAGCAAACTACACATTCGTTTTCAAATGCACCCCAACGTAGCTGCAAATGGGATTCTTGATGGTTATAGTGAATTATAAATGGCTTATATGTTAAAGTTATACTATGCAGATTTAGGTATTTTTGGCGAGTGTAGAGCTCCCTCTTGAGTCGTGATGTATTTATATGTTACTCTGCTATTGTAAATAGCAAACCTCTTGCGACTTAGCCCCCCTGTACACAATGCAAATGCTTTTGTTGTGGAGGTGAAGAATTAAGAACAGGCAAAAACTCTCTCCAAAGAGCTTTAAACTGACAAGGTAATGTTTCACGATTCTCATGAGATTTGGCGGGGCGCCTCTCTTGGAAGTCGCATGGCTGGTTTTCTCGGTAGGGACTATAGCTATGCTAGGTGAAGGATTCACCTATTACAAGTTTGTTTACCATCAAATTAGCTTCGTAAAGGTGAACATCTTGTATAGTGTGCCTTTAATTTAGGAATTGTTATCATAATGTGCCATTAAAACACAAGAGTGATGGTTGTAGAAAATGTAACTTTTATTCATTCATCTGATCATCCGATCATTTAGCCTACAACAAAATGATTCAAAACTTTTTAATGATACAGTACTAAAAACAGCGGAGTAGTTAAGTAACATGGGATTCTTCTTTTAGTAAATTAAGAACTACAATAGAAGTTGTCAGACCACTGCAAGCCACCATCTGATGATCCCAAGAATTTAACAAATGTTTTGTGTAAGTTGAATCCTGTAGCATTAATAAGCAACTAAAAAATGTCTCACATGGATTAATATGATCCGTACCTCAGCATGAATGTGTTGGGTGTTCTATCGTGTCTTTTCAAAAATGATCGAAATGCAGGTAGTATTTCTTTGCACTGTAAGTAAACAGCAACATCAACAAACATTAACACGTTCAGTATTTTTGTGTCATGTTTTGCACACCGTTTGCTTGGCAATATGATTAAGTCAACATGATAAGTGATAGTGAATGGCATCTGATATCCATCACTCATTATACACATCATCCCTCACTTACCACAGACTGCATTGTTACGAAAACATCACATTTTTAGTTCGCCAACATGTGCCAGCACGTTACCTTGTCTATGGTTTTGAGGATAGTCGGATAGTTATTGAAGAAATTGGTGTAGACCCACAGCTTGGTGCAGAGCTTTTTGAATATGTCACCAACACACTGCTGTGGATTCCATTCCTCTAGACGCTCAGTCAGGTCCCTGAGAAAGACACTTCACAGAAGACACTGTTATGAAAAGGGGGGTTTAGGTTCTTGAATTTCCCCTTGGGGATCAATAATGTATCTATCTGTACTATTTTTTCCAATATTCTATACTTTTGTCCAATATTCTTCTTGTCACAGTACTGACACATAATTTACATAAGTACTGTTTATCATTCAAAACTGGAATTTGACAGTGTTGTTGGAAACTACAACACTGGCTATAACTAGAATATACCCGCAGTACAGAGTTCAACTGCATCAAGCTGCTGACTTTTTAAAACCCAACCAAAGAAATTTCACACCCTACTTAACTGTACTCTACTCTACTTAACTGTACTCTACTACTCTACTCTACTTCATTTGACATCAGTCCTCTTTGTGCCTTGAGACACGTGGCTTCCACAGAAGGCTTCCACTTAGTGTCTATTTTTTCCAGATTGCCAGCCAGCATGTACCTTTTCTTTTTCTTTTCTTCTTCTACTTTCAGGACATAACTCTCCAAAAAAGACCAAACCCTTACCTGTTGACCTCCAGTATATCGAGGACAGGAGCGAAGACCATGAGAATGTTGGCAGAGCTGAGGAGGGCCCGGTTGGAGTCCAGGGCCGCCCTGAGAGGGGTGTAGTACTCTCTTCTCACACTCTGGAGGCGCTGGATGTATCGGCTCTCACTCCACTTCAGCTCTCTGACCACTGCCCAGCGCCTGTCCGCCTCACTGACAATGTCCTGCGGGGGAGATGGAGGGGGAGAGGTGAGGACGGGACAGGCATGCCGAGAAGAGACGATGGAGGAGGAGAGGATGAAGCAGAAGGAGAAGAAGAAAGAAATATTATACACAGTGTAGGACATGACCACGGACCTGTGGCAGCTCAGTGAGTGGACTGAGGACTCCTTTATTTGTGCTCTTGGTCTGGCCCACCGTGTCAGACTCCATGCCAGCAGTGCCCTCGGATCTTCTCTGCAAGAACCTCCCCAGAAATTCCACAGGCCTCTCCTGCACCACCACACATTTAGGAAGTTGATGGACAACCACTCACATGACCATGGCTTCACATCAGCCCCCCCTTAACTAACATCAGTAAATCTGTTGGATAACATAATCAAGATTTAGGGCCCTATTCTGATGCTCAGAAATGCAGCGCAAAAGCGTATTCTTATCACGACGCAAAGCATATTCCTATCTCAAATTTTTCGCCATGCGCTTCTCTTTTATTAAACAATGCACCCAGGGGTGTGGCAATTAACAACAACAATAAAATGTTTTTGATGGTAACCTATTGTCAGTCAATAGTGAAAGTAAAGTGTTTTGTCGTTGACTACGGTGAAGGTAGTTTCACTTTGCCTATGAGTTCAAATATTGACGAGTGCAGATGTCACAAACAGGTTTTAGTTAAACATGGTTTAGTGGAATACCTGTTTCATACGGTCTCACGTGCAAGCAGATTCCTTCAAATGTGCCGCTGACTATCAAAATACCGATGCGCTGTTTGAAGTTGCGCTGCTTGATGACAGATGTCATTTTCATTGGTTTAAAGGATGTTACACCCAAAACACACCCATGACTGATTAAGAAACATAAGAACCACCTTTTTGCATTAACCCGCCCGACGTTTGATAACAAAACCACCCTGAATGTGGACTGAACAAACCCCTAAATGTATTTTAGCTATACACCAGATGACCATGCGTTTTAGATCACCAAGATAGGGCCCATTAACTTCAGGATTAGTAAACATCAATAGATATTACTGTAAGTGCCGTCTTCAGTGTTTTATCCATGTTAAATACTTTATAATAAGGTAATGGTCAGTAAGTGTAAATAAAGCTATACTGATTTGTAATGGGTGAGAACACATGTAGAGTGTACAGTAATATTATTGTTATGATTATGGTTATGGTATTTGGCAGACACATTTGTCCAAAGCAACAGTATATGAACACTACTTACACTAACATTACTTAAAAATAATAGTTTTAAAATGGAAAATAATAGTAAAAGATAATAGTTTCAAATGATCTCACAGGTCTTTCTACACACAGTGCCATCAGGGCTTCAGTCAACGCTGCTGTGACCTCAGACTTGACAAGGGTGTCTGGTAGGTTCACTCTGTCACACAGAAACTGACCTGAAGAGATAATATGAGAGACAGAATCATAGGATTTATTTTAAAAGTGACTATTGAACCAGATCTTTTGAAACTCATGAACCCACATTGAACAACACATTAAATGAACCTGCTCAAAGCAACATGAAGCAAACAAGGGCTGTGTAAACATTGTCGTATCAATGATATACATTGCAGTATCTTTGACAGACTAGCAAAGTTATCCATACCAAAAGGAATGTCTCAAGCAGTTGGTATAAAACATGATTTAAAACACTTCAATAACTTAAAAAATGGGTGCTGAATCTTCCATGAAGTGAACATTAAAAAATTATAAGACAGCACTTCAAAAAGACTTTTTAATCGCCACACAGATTTTTAAGGCCAGGCACCCTTCTACTGGTACTGATGGTAAAATAGTGTTGTCCTACTCATTGTTATCCCCATTGTGTCCAGGGAAGTTCATTTAAAAATAATCCTTCAAAAGTCTTTGAATATGCCCAATTTAAGATAAGTGCGCCATTGTTCAAGTTCATCAAGGCATCCCAGATCTTCACCCAGAGAGAGACTCACCCAGCATGCGGCCCTGTGTCTCTCTACTCAGCCTGTGGAGCTGTGGCCCCATGTGCTCCCTGAGGCCCCCAAGGGCCTCCTCCAGCCACTCGGCCTGCCAGCACCAGCTCAGCAGGGGCCCCTCACTGAAATACGTCAGCGGAGGGAACTGGCCTGCCCCCCACCACTCACTGAGGACTGGAGATGGAGAGAATAAGGGTGATGTGGGTAAATCCATTTCTCATTCACATAGAATGGTCTATAGATTGAGCATACACTACAATCTTTCAGATTCTTTAATCCAACAATTTAACTCTAATAGAAAAGAATACTAGTCTAATCTGGTAGAGTGAGATATAGTGCATACTCTGAGTTCTGACCGAGTTTGCCTGAACTAAATATTGTAGAAAACTTTAAATATTTTACTCTTCTGAATAAACCAATGTTATGTTCTAATGTGTATTGGACAGCCACCAGGATGTAAAAGTGCAGTAGTAATTTGTTGGCGTTTCAGGACTTAACAGCCAGTGGGGACTTACTGAGCTGGTAGGAGCCAGTGCAGATGCCAGAGGGGACCCTAATGTCCAGCCCAGTTAGAGAGGCCAGCTTCCTCACCAGGTTGGCTCCCGAGGCTTTCCGTAGGTTGAGGAATAGACCAGAGAGTGTTATTAAGTCACCCCATACGCGAGGTTTAACACATTGACATTCAGAAAGATTAGTATAGTATCTTAGCCACATACTACAGCCATACAACTGCCGGTTAGAGGGTTCTTACATGCAGAATTCAAACCGTCCAATGTCATATAAAATAATGTTCTCTCGATGAGGGATTGGATTAATCAAAAAACATATTTTGACTCACTGGAGGCTGCCAGAGGTAGGAATATATCCATGCTTCCCCCCTCAGTCTGGGGAATAATCCAACCTGATATATTTTCCCAGAATTCCCTCACCTTGGGGTTAAGGACTGTGCTCTCACTAACCGTCAGTCCTGTAAATACATTTGACAGACATCCACCTTCATCAATTTTTGTAAAGATCACAGACCAGGCACTAGCAACACAGCAAAGTCATATGACTAGTGCAGAGCCCATACAAAGGATGGCCATGTGTAGGGAATTTTCCAGTAATTAGAATAACACTTTAGCTGTTAAATGTCTACTGGGGTGGTTGTTGTCTATTTGTCTACAGTACACTTTAAAGAAATGTAAACATTACAAGGATGATCTCAGTTCAGGGTTCCCACACCTTGGTTAAGATCAAGTTCAAGGACCTTTCAAGGACTTTCCAGGCCCAATATCCTCAAATTCAAGGACCTAATGTGTTGATAAATTTTAAGCGCGGGCATGGTCTTGGGCACGGACATGGGCTTGGTCAACAGACCAAGGATACCTTGTCTCAGTTTTCTTTTATTTGACAGATGGTAGGCCTATTCTATTTTTCATGTTTGTATTTTGCATAAAAATGAGCTGAAATAAACTTTTTAACTGAAAAGTTAAACTCGTTACCATGAACCTGTTGGTTTATTCATCAATATGTTAAATTAAATATTTGGACAACAAACACTACATGCGGGAAACATGCAGAAATCACACTGGCCGTGTAGTTCTAACCAACGTAAATCAGGCATAGGCCCTACGCATAGGATATCGACAGAAGTGGTGGCGAAATAATGGAAACATGTTAATTAGCAGACGGAATTGTATGGATTTTTTTCCTCAAAAAGAAATTCAACGACTTTCAAGGACCTCCATTGATTTATGTCTGTTTTCAAAAACTTTCAGATTCGCAAACTTTCAAGGATTTCAAAGACCCGTGAGAACCCTGTATTTTGTTTTTCTCTTAGCTGTGACCTCCACAGCTCCTCCTCTTGTCCATGACCTTTGAGGTCAACTGTCTTAGGGAGTCTGGAGTAATAACAGCCTTCTTATAATTAACTTTTTTATCATGACAGTTCTTTTTTACTTTTATTTTCAAGAATTCCCTGTCCTATAAATATCGGTAAGACTTTGTCTACGAAAGACTTGTTGTTCTAATGCTTGCCTAGGATGCTTGTGTGTTTGCAACCTGTCTCCGGCGTCGTGGATAAAGCTTTGTGATTGAGGGTGCAGTGTTGTGCCTGAGCGCGTTCATTGAACTAAAGTTCATGAACTCGTTCATATTTTGGGCGAACGTGAACTGAACGTACTGTTTTACTGCCTGATAAACTTTACTGTGAACTCGTTCATTCTGGTGTCTGTGAACTGCACACTCTCTCAGTTTAACTTCCTTCAATAGGGTGCCAGACAAAAGCTATTAATTAGTCTTAATTACTAAGATCTCCAGATCAGTGATTTAGGCCTCTCTGATCCGCCATTTACAATTCACAAAAGCTGGTATTGTGTTTCCTGGATCCTTACATTCAGGCATTCAAAGGAAATGTAATTAAATGGTATATTCTTTCTGCCTCCCAGATGCTTGCATGAGGGAACCATCCCAAAACAATGGTACCCATATAGTTGCTGTTGCTTTGAGAAGTATTTCTCATGCAAGCTTCATGCAACCATGCAAAAACAATGAAACTAATGTAATTAAATGTTACATTAGTAACATTTGTTAACAATCTTAGCACTTTAAACATTGACAGCTTTGAAGTGCATGTATAATAATATAGCATACCAATAATAATTGTGATATCATAATGATAATTTGATGGGGGGTGAGTTCATAGGTAGGCCCTATGACCCCAAAGTATGCCTTGACTGGGCCTCAGGTCAAAGAAGTTTGAGAAAGGCGTCGAATGATCATTTAAATGAGTTTGATAACAAGGTTGGTGAGGATGGGGGAAATCTTATATTTCTATGCAAACTTTGCTCGCCGGCTTTCAAAAGGAAAATCTGCACTTCAGTCACATCCACAGCAAACCTGAAACGGCACATTGAACTGAAGCACCCGGCTAGCCTTCCAAGGTATGTGCAAGCCAATAAAAAATCAAAAGACAGTCAAGATAGATCCTCGACCCTAATCCCATTAACTGCGTTCTATATGGGCTCTGGTAATAATTTTGAAAAATAATAGCTCGCAACAACATATGAAAAAAAGAACTATAAACTAGTTCATTCTTTGGAACTGTGAACTTAGTTCAAAATTTTGAATATTGAACTATGAACTGAACTAGTTCATTTTAAAATTTGTGAACTGAACTTTGAACTAGTTCACATAAAAAGTGAACTTTCCCAACACTGTGAGGATCTGTGTAAATGTGTATTACTGTATGATGTAATCACACCTTGTATGATATGAATCTCCTCAGTGCTCCCATCTGTGATGAGGCCTATGCTCTGGACCCTCCGGCCCTGTGTGAGCCTCTCAGCCTGAATCAGAAGCAGCTCCAGGGTGGCAGTGCTGTGGTCATACAGCAGCGGCTCCACTGAGACATGGGCGCCAGCCAGCAGCAGCTGCAACACAACCATTGTTGAGCAAGTCACTTGCTCTTGTATTTGCAATTGCGCAAACTTGTACAAGAGCAAGAAAAGACAAAAGAGGAAGAACTACTGACTAAACATTATTCTTTAAATACAGCAACTATTTATGTCAGCATTCTTCTGGCTTACCTCATATGCAGGTACTCTGGATGAGATCAGGACCAGGTTAACACAAGTTGGACCTGTACATGTTCTGAAACTTGACAGCTTAATATGTGACCTGTGTGGAAAAAAGGATGTGTTGTTGAGCATGTGTCATATTTTGGTAGGCCACAACACCAAATCAGCATTTCATTCTTACCAAGCAATGTCTCACTTTACAGCTGCAGACAGATTAAGATACCTCATTGATGTTGTAAGTGATGTCTGCTCCATGTTGGATCTTTTGCTTGGAAAAACCACATCTTCTTTATTTTGCAGTGACAACTGTGACCGGCACTTTTCCTAGACACAGAAGAAAACAGGGATGGGCAAAAACACATCAAAATGTATTTTAAAGGGACACCAGGCAAGTCTGATGCTTTTTCTCTACGAAACTCCCCCTCGCTCGGTCTGAAGCTCTTTTCATTTTCTTTGCATCTTCTGTCAAGGGTTTTCTCTGCTTCTTCGCCGGCTCTTGCCATTATACACACGTTTGCAACAATCGTTAGCGTTTCATTAGCCTGCCTCTGTGCTGTGGATGCAGGATGTAAACTGATCTGCTTCGGTCGGCGGGTACGATACACTGATCTTGAAAGCGGGATATTCTTCCTACAGGCAGTAGGGGCGGGCGAGAGAGTCTTCATTTGCCCTGTAATGAGTCATTTAACCATATACCGACTTACGAAGATGAGTAATTAACACAAAAACGTTGCCTGGTGTCCCTTTAAAATAAAAAATTAAATTCCCTAATTTTAAGTTAAAAATAAACTACAAAATATAGAAGCCACGCCATGTATCAAAATAAAATACTGTATGTTTGTATTTTGAAAATACTAAAAACACTCTTTACAGGGAGCATGAAATCACTTTGCATATCCATAATGTCATCTGTCTATTTAATATATTCCTTCACCAATACACTGACTATTGATTCAGTGGACAGTGTTAGAGAGCAGCAGCTTTTCTCTGCCTATGAGACATGCCATAAACCTGCAAACAGTCAACAGATCAATTATGCTGACCTGTCTGTTACATCTCATAGTCTAAATACTGTATCAGAGATGCACTCAAAAAGTCACGACTAAACTTGTCAACTGGTACAAAGTGGAGACAAGTCTCTGACATTGCCAATGCATGCCCAGATTGCTTGATGTAATGCTGTTCAGGAAGGATCATGATCCTTTTGTTGGTTTTTAACTAACTGGGTACTGTGTAAGCGCTAAATGGTGATATATTGACGCCAAGAGGTAGCCTAGAAATCTAGACGCACCCTAGCGGCAGCAAATTAATTTGCTCAGCCTGTACGTCTAGTAGCAAACCATAGGGATTTCTATTGGCTGACGCCGTGGACGTCATCCAATCACAGCGCTTTATTTTGTTAGAGAGTCTTAAGGCGGGCTTAACAGGATGACGACAGTCCTGCGACGGTGAACAACAAGGAAGGTGGCTATGGCAAACGAAGAGCGGTTGTTTGAATCGGCGTTGGCGTCAACTTTGGAGGAGTTGGACTTGTGCTTTTCTTTGAAAGTTGAATAACACAATGCACTTAAGTCATTCCTTTCGAAGAAGGATGTATTTGCTAGCTGTCATCCAGCTCTTTGTTCTGATTGGTCGTAGCGCTGGCCTAATGCATGCCTAGGCAGTTTGAAAGACAATTCTCTGCCTGCCCCTTGGATTAAGCGAGGTGAATGGGTCGATTCCAGACTATATATTTCAATGATATAGGATGGCCCGCCAGGCTAGCCAAGAGGCATAAATGTGAATTTTCCATCGTGTTGCTTTAGGTGGTACATGACGCAACTTTTTATATATGTTGTATATGTTATATATGTACAGTATGTGTTATATATATGTTTTCCAATTGAATGATTCAAGTTCTCAAGAAACTTGAGGTTGGTGTGAGAGGGAGTCTATTGTATGTGTGTGTGAGCAACCTACACGTTACTCATCTTGCACCAACCAGTGAGAGGCTCCAGTGATTTATTTTTTTGCAGTTTTATGTCACATCACCAAAAGTATTGATTTTACCAAACATAGTTGGCAATATTTTTAAAACTACAAAAACACACACTAATAAAGTAAGTATTTTGATACCAACCCATTAAAATACAACTGACAAAATACTATTTTGTAATAATAATGTATTTTAACATATACACCAAATTAATATCCACTAGAACTTAAATGTGAAGTCCTTGCCTTACCCCTAAAATGACCAGAGATGAGGTTAGTCCCATTCCTGATGGTTTCTGGTGGCCATGAACACTACTGGCCTGTGATCCAGCGGTCCAGCTGTTACTTAACCAGGCTCTTCTAGATTTCACTGAGCCTCCTATTGGAGAACACAAACCTGTAGGTCAGGGGTGTCAAATATACAGCCCTGGGGGTTAGATACAGCCCGTAAACAGGCCTTATACATCGACTATGTGTAATATAATAAGAATCGATATGATATGATCAATTAATTAAACCTAACACTACAAACCATCCTCAAGTAGGAAGATGCAGAACAGGAAAAATAAGGTTTGCTGCACTGACAATTATATTTTGTTGGCCTAGCCGGGGAAATAAGTATTGAACACATTTTCTTCAGTAAGTATACTTCCAGTGAGGCTATTTGCATGAAATTTTCACCAGACATTAGTATTAACTCAGGTAGTAGTTATGTGTAATTGTGAAATGACACAGGAAAAAAGTATTGAACGTGCCTCCTGAAATGTCTTAAATACTTTGTAAGTTATTTATTAAATAATTTATTAAATCACTTGTAAATTATTTGTAATGACGGCTTCAAGACATTTGCTGTATGACGAAACTAATCAGTCGCAGTATTCAGGTGTGATTTTGGCCCATTCTTCTAAACAAGTCTTTAAATCTTGAAGATTCCAGGGGTCCCTCTTGTGAATCCTGATAATTGTCAGAACTGTTCAATTGGACTTAAGTCAGGGCCTTGATTTCCTTTCTCTGAAACCAATTGAGAGTTTCCTTTGCTGCATGCTTTGAATCATTGTCCTGCTGGAAGGTCTAGCCATGTCTCATTCTCATCATCCTGGTGGATGGCAAGATGCTCCTGGAAAAACATGACTCCATTCATCATTCCTTCAACTGTATGAAATCTGCCAGTACGATGAGATAAAAACAGTCCCACACTATGATGCCTCCACCTCCAAACCTCGCTGTTGATATGGTATTTTAGGGTTATATGCAGTGCCATTTCTCCTCCAAACATGATGTGTAGTATGACATCCAAACGTTAAATTTTGCTCTCACCTAACCAGACTACATCCTCTCAGTATTCCATAAGCTTGTCCAACTTTTAGTTAACAAACTTTAAACAAGCTTCGACATGTTTTTCTTCAGTAATGGAAGATGCAGTGATGTTCTTTCCACTTGCAGATAATGGCCCTAATGCTGCTTACTGGAAGATTCTGAAGTTTTGAAATGTATTTGTGACCAGTTCTATTGATATGTTTTGCAATAAGGTTGCGAAGGTCTTGGGAGAGCTATTTGCTTGTACCCATCATTAAATCTTTCTTGTGTGACACCTTGGTAACGAAAAACCTTTTAATAGCCCATCAATATGTACTAACCCAGCTTATATTAATTTGCACAGATAGGAGGGATAATTACTCTCTAACTACTTATAGATTTCAGCTCATTCCTTGCCTTGGTGTACTGTTTTTTCTAAACGTATTTAATACTTTTTTCGTCATTCCACTTGACTTTATTACCGTAATTTCCCAACTATTAGCCACGGTTTATACGTTGATTTTGCAAAATTTCTTCAGCTATGAGGTTAATACACGAGGCAGTTAATATGGTTTTGTTTTTTTAACTTGCATAAACCACTGTCCTGCAGCTTAAACACAATGTCGCTAATACACAGGAAATTACTGTAGACATAACTCTACTTATGGTCATAAATCTACTTACTTTATTGTTTGATTTTTTTATATGTGTGGATTACTTGAGTTAATACTAATGTCTGGTATTCATGCGAATAGCCTCAATGGAAGTATACTTTTTATGCGTTCAATGCTTATTCCCCCTCTGTATTCTCTATGCTGGTAAAAGGCTGATATGGAAGCTACATGTAGGATATTTCAGGAAAGAAAGAGCAGTATGACAGCAGTACATGCAGTACATGATAAACCTATATGCCTTGACAGCTCATAAGTGGGTGTAGTAAACTACAATCTGATACCATTCAGGACAATTATAATGACCATGATAGCCTTCGTGAAGTCTCCTTCTATAAATCTGGCCCACTGCCTAATATGAGTCTGACATCCATGCTATAGGTCTAAGTTAACCCAACAACTGTGTGATTAAAGACATTTACAGACATTCACCATAGATCTTGGTTAATGTACATGAATAGTAAATCATATAATTATCTAGTTGACCCAAAAGTAAAAGTTGGTGGATTAGATTTAGTCATTTTTCCACACTTGATGGAAATATTCACATCCAGAATCAAAACTGCATATTGGGCTCACAGGTGGACCTTATCTGGAATATACGGTAGTACATACTCTTGAATTCTGCGGCCTTTTCCCTGATGGCCTTTCGTATCATGTGCTCTCTCAGTCTCTCCTTCTTCTCCTCGGTCTCGCCAACGGTCTCGTTCAGGGTGCCATACACCTCCGCAGCCTCCCGTGGTGTCAGGTAGTCTAAGCTTGAGGCACAGTTGATGTAGTGAGTTTTCCAAGCCCCAAACTCCCTGTTGGATGGTGTGTATGGCAGGAACCAGCCCCGTCGCACACACCTGTCCGACCATAAGCAATCCTAACAGATATCAAGTATTTTGAGAATAGCAACACACTGATTATTACAAATAATAATACAGAATACTATATAAGATTGCTTTAATTTATATTACACTAACAATATTACACAATTCACCTGTTCTGCCAGAAACTTCCAGTGCCAGGACACCTGCACAGCCTTGCAGAGCTCCATGGGATTAAGAAAGGTGAAGATGTAGAGAGAGAGGCAACGAGGTAGCACTGATGTGAAATCCATGTGTTTGATTGGCACCACTTCTATCAGCCAGTCTCTAGCAAACCTGTTTACATGATTAAGAATAGCCATAATTCAACACTCATGTAACTAACTGGTTTACAACCTAATCAAATAAACAGGCAAATAGGTCTATAATTATCAAAATATTATCAAATATAACAGATAGTCAGTTCTGGTCACGCAATTAGTTGACAAACAATAGTGTGATGGTCAACGTTTTAATTGGCTTTACTTCCGCTGTGAATGGGAGCATCTCAAAAGTAGGTCATCCATAAACTGTTTCCTCTGCTGGTCAGTCCACAGGTCAAACCAGTGAAATATTAGAGTTGTTCTCTCCTGAAAGAGCTAACAAAACAGGCAACAGCATTCGCAGCTTAATACTTCCATTGGATGGCAAATCAGGGAATATAAAAGGCTGTTTCTAGCTTACCTGCTGATTTGATGATTTATTAATGATTGGTGTCCAAGCACTAAATCTGACATCCGAAACATTTTCATTCAGTAATCCGTCGATTCCGTCCATTAATGGGGGTTGGTAGTCTCTGGACCTACGATGCCAAGGACGTTGCTTGCTGCTTGAATTTAGCGACTCAAATTCCATCTAGCCAGTCAAATTGACGGCACATAGGCCTAAAGATCCAGAGGCCTCTGCAATTGCTTCGCAGAACAAACTTTGGTGATTACCTAATGCAAATCATTGCAGTGTAACACAATTTGCGACGAAAGGGTTGGCGTCGACATCAAACAAACATAAAGGAAACTACATTTGAATAGAGAGCAATTTCTGAGGTTTTCAGACAATGTTTTACCATAAACCTATGAGCGAATCACTCCTGTATTTCCCACGAGCATTCTCCACATACCTATGGTTGTACCACATTACCCAGCTAGGTTTCCTTAGAAACATAATAACAAAGGAAGCAGGCTACTGGTCCAAACAATTGCGCCTCCATGGTCGGTGTTTACTATGGGTCGGACCCAACGAAGTGGAAATGCAAGGCTCAAATAATCACATTTTTTCTATCCATCCATTGAATAATGCAGACCATCTCTTCTTATTACAGCACATGCAAATGGAACGCATGCAGAGTCTTTCGAGAGAAGTGGACACATAATAAACAAATACGTTTTCTCTGAATTAGATTTTTATTGACATTCATAAACCTCTAAAAATAAAATTCAAACAAATCAGGAAAAATCAACCCGTTCCCATGCCAATAATGTCTATTAAAATTCACCTTAAATTAAAAGTAAACAAAATCTGAAATATACAATATTAGGAAAAAAATAAAATACACCTTACAATCACCTTAGTTTCAGAGTCTGTAATTAAAACATTAAACTATTTCATAAAATCGTAAAAGTAAGGCAAATAGTAAAATATTGTTGTATTTTGATACCTTTACTCAGTGCATTACATGTTATATGTTAATACCTTTCACCCATTGTGGACATTTTACCAAATGCACACTCTAGGGGGGAAAAAAAGTGTTTTTTCAGTTTGATCAAATGGAGGAACATTTAAAGACTACACTGGCAAGTTCTACAAGACTTAAAAGTTCTAGACAGAACTATTAAGGTGTCAGAACGTCTGCTTCTCTGAAGGCAAGCTGAGAAACCCTTGAAAGTTATATATGTAGGTAAAACATTTACTGTAAGAGTGTACATATGGTTTAAAAACACAATAACTCACCAGTATATTGGTACTGTAAGAGGTGAATGCTGGCATGATCACAACATCAAGAACATTACAGTGGTAATACAGACTAATTAGGAAAGTGCTTGATGTGACAAAAGCATAGATATGCATAAAGAAGTTTGACTGGACTCAAACTGCTCGTCTTAACACCCAAAGGCATGACATTACCACAGATCTTTTGGGAATCATTCCCAAATTGTGATCAGTTGGACAAAGTCCACATTTGATCAAAGCCAAATGAGCATTTGTCTCAGTGTGTCATCTAACACGACGCACACACATGGGGCAAGCAAAGCATGCCCCTGAAGCCACTCTCATTCACATAATACTGAATCCATGTGATAATGTGTCATATGTATTGCTGCTTCACCCTATTTTGATGCTTGATGGTGCAGGTAAAGAGATATGTACAGCAAATGGAGCTCTCCTTGGTAGGCATGGCACAGTCCTGGGACATTACATGCTGGATGTCCGGGGCACGTCTTGACTATCTGCAAGGTTGAGCTTCAGTCTACAGGCAAAATCAGTTAAGGATTTCCAATCTGCTGCTTAGCCATTACAGTTACCATGAACACAATAAAAACATTCTATGGTGAAATGTAGGATTCTCTCTTAAGCCCAATTCACACCAAAGATTCGCGACGAGACAAAACCATTGCAGAAAGGAGTTGCAGCGGTGTGAATTAAATGTTGCACGTCGTTGCCAGCTGTTGCAAGCAGTCACAAAGCATTCTCCATGTCTAGTCGCAGTTGCAAGGTTTTAGAACGTTGCAGCAAGTGGCTGGTTTATAGAATGTTGCAGCTCATCTCGTCGCGAATCTTTGGTGTGAATTGGGGTTTATGGTAAGCATACAGTACAGAGGATAAAGGATACATTGATGAACTGAGCTCTTCCAGCTGAAAAAGAAAACAGGGGAAATAACTTCAACCAGTAAAATTTATTTTTACTTATCACTTATCACAATATGTATAACATATTTGAGTAAAATACGTGACTCAAGTGGGTTGTGACTGCCTACATGCTTTACTCACATTCAATAGTAATTTATCCATGTTGGCGTCACAGGCCTGCTTGTGCTGGTCTTCTGGCTTCTCATCCATCTCTCCGTACAGATCAAAGTGCAGCCTGGCAAGTTTCTCCTGCATCTCTCTGACATGTTCCATTTGATCAATAGAGCACTCGTTACCTGAACCAATAGAGAAGGGGGACAGAATTACTGTGATGTTGAATAATGCTTTGGATGAAATCGCCTAAATATCAATGGGGTCCCAATAGACCCCAATACTCTAGCACTGATCACATGAAGTGGACCAGGAATTGTTTCTACATTGAGTAAATATATATATATAATTTTTTTTTTTTAAAATTTAAATACGCCAATGTTTTGTGAATGGTGGGTGCTTATTTTCTTACTTAGAAAGATTGAAATAAGCCCCCAAAGCTTGTTGTTAGATGACATCATATAAAAAGAAAAAGAAACAGTACACTTAATTTCAGTTTACACCAGGTGTTGTGTATGACTTACCAAAAGCTTGAAGTTTACCGGAGTGAAAATCATTCAGTAAACTGAGAAGGCCCTTTTCCATCTCCTGGACATCGGAGACATCTGTGAGGAAGGTGTGTTGGGTGGGGGCAGTCTGTCCGCTCTTGCCTGATTGGCTCTGTGGTCTTGGCTTGTCTCTCATTCCCCTAAAGCAGAATGTATCCATTGATCAAACACTTCAAGGCAGCACAACCCTATGAACTTATTATTTCAGTGCACATATGGCTATATGATTGTCACTACAGTATATTACACTATTCTATATGCTATTTCAGGAAAAGGGTGTTTGAAAAGTGTTGAGTGATAATCTAAACACAGTATTTTACATGCTTACTTGTTCCAAATCCATACCTTTTATACTTGTTCTTCTGACTAGAATGCGTACCCATGCCACTAAAGCCAAGGTTTTTACTTGATGCATTTTTCCTGGCTGTGCTGGGAGGACCAGATTGGGAGTTTGTGGCTGGCCTAGGGCTTTTACGTTTAATCTTCCTTTCCTCCATTGTGGAAACCTATGTGTACACACCTTGAAAATGTCAACGGAACAGCAAGCATAAACAAAACAGTGCCATACACCAATCACAGTTTTAGAAATGATAAGTGAAAATCGACTTCAATTGATCCTGTTGAATAGAAAACGGTCAAACGATTCCCCCCGCCATGCACTTATTCACACACATTGTAAATTGTGTGTGGATTAATCACTCTGCTGCATATGACATAACTAGTAAAATAACCTGTTCTCAATCGTTGTCTAGCTATTTGGTTCCAAGCTCTTCACTTTAGCTACAATGCTAATCAACGGCTGATCTTCCATGCGTCACCAAGTCACTTTGCTAAAACAATCCTTCAAACGGTGACAACCTAAATTAATTTACATATTTACATACACAGTTTAAGTTTAGCAGATTGTCACGACTGAAAGCCAATGGCTCTCATAAAAACATGAACCACTACCAACAGGTCTAGCTCAGGCTAAAAAACGAGTTGCATTAGTTAGTCTGGTTAGCTAATCCTGTATTTGGCTTGGCTGCACACAAACCACTAACTTTAGTATATCAATGAAAAGTAAACAAACCTAGAGTTAATGTTACTGTGTGTACGATGTTTCCACTACGCCTTAGCATAAAACAGACACTATTTTATCGCTGAAATATAACTTAAAAGTAACTACAGCTGCCGCATCCTCGCGAGTTGACATTCCACTTCCTGGTCTTTACGTGCTGTCATCACTACGTTCAGCTGTAGAAGATACGTCATCGCACACAGCACTACACTGGATGTAAACAATTTAGGCCTATTTGGCCTGCAAAATGCTTAGTATAACCTGTATGTTTAACAGTTAACACTAAAGTAGAACCGTGTAAATAGATACTGACAATGTCAAAGAATAATAACTGCATTCTATGCTATAGGCCTTAGCTGGCGTGTAGATAACCAGACTATTTCTAAATACTAAATATTTTGATCTATTTTAATAAATTAAAGTTTCAAGTTGTTTGGATCAATGAAACAACGTAACAGTGTTTTGTTTTTCACGATTGTCAGTAATTTCGGACTACTATGCTTACAATACAGGGACAATGATGCTTAACCTTTTGGCCAAGTTTTTGCTGTGCATGTGCATGTTCTGATTAGATAGAGGACCACGGCGCTTGTCAGGCTATCACCAATCACTAAGATGTCAACGTGGAGGCGACGGTCAAAATATAATTGCAAAGGTAACCACTTGAATCAAGTATAGCTTCATGAACTTACTAAACTTTGTGTATGCTTGAATGTTTGGGTGATCAATAAAGTATCTATCTATCTATCTGTATTCGTTTTGGATTAAAGGCATATTTCTCGCGCCTCAAGCACGTGCTACTGCTTCACATTCACCTGCACACGCCATTAATGATTGCTTTCATAGCAGTGTTCTGCCACTTTCTCTTTACAGCAAATCGAGAAGACAAACATGTCCACAGAGGCCCAGACAGAGTGGATATACTAACATTTAAATACAAGGTGGGGTTCTCCTTTATGGCCATTTAAAGTTGAAATGTCCACCCCAATGGCCTAATTCATGTTAACAAAATATGTGAATGAACTGTAAACTGCCACACGCCTAAAAATACATGTTTTTGCATTAGGAAATGTGTAAAATGGACTCAAGCTCTGATTCAGAGTCCGACGCGAGCCCTAGGTGGTCAGACACCAGCAGCAAGGTGGGGCTATAGATATATCAATGTCAGCAGCCAGCAACTATCTTCATGAATGTTTAATTTACACCTGACACTGATTTTAAAACCCTGATGATACATCACTGGACCTTCTCTTTCTCACCCAATGGCATGGAAATAACATTATATGCACAATGGAAAACAATTACAGTGTTATCTTTACCTGTCTGGATCTCTTTGGTGTCAGGGCAATGTCAGCAGTGCAGCAGAAAGAAAAGCTGCACAGAAACTGCCATCAATGACACACAAACCAACTGGATGGCATAATGTGGTGAGTTATGATGAACATTACTGAGCGTGTGAAACAGAGAGCACCTGACTTTGGAACCAGAGACCTCTTACAGTCAGCTGGTATCTGGGTTTCCAGTCTGTTCATTTATTTGTAGACATCAAGTCTAATGTCAATAGAAACAAATGAATAACAAACAGAAGATCAGCTATTGAAAATGTTCCAAATGGTACTGGCAAAATAAAAAAAGCAGTGGTCTGCAGGCCCCCATTTCAAGATTCAATACTTTATTGCCATATCAATGTGTTTGATAGGGATTTGGCTTAGTGTGCTCACAGAGAAGGCAAAACATGCATAACAGTTAACCACCCGCTCATAACTCAATCCATAAAACAATAAATTATACAAACCATCCCATAGAAAGTAAACACAAAACAAGATTAAAATAAAACAACATAAGTGGTACTAACCATAAGAGTATAATAGATAGATAGGTAAATAGGCAGACCACAATAAATGTGTGTTTATGTAACATTGCTGATACACCCCTTCAGTGTATAGATCCGTATGATGGAAGCTCAGAGGATTCCTGCACCTCCACGAATGATTCCAGACGGCCAAAGAAGGGCAGCTGCCGGTTTTGGGTAAAGTTCCGGAGAGGGTCAGCCATGCATGGCCCTCTCCCCAAGGAGGTGAAGAGGAGTGGCCCAGCTGATGGTGCAGGAGACATCCACATGTTAAGCGACCCAGAGATTGATATCACCAACCAGAAGGGACACTGGCCATCTAGCGATGTGAACGGTTCAGAGGCAAAGATGTTAGAAGATAGCGGCGTGTTCACCAAATCTCTTTCTGACTCACCTAGCCCCGTGCTGTTGACTGATGGAGGTGATTGTGTGCAGTCTTTGCATGGTCCATCCAATGAAAACAGTCAAGAGACAGGAACACAGCCACCTGACTATATCTCAGGTCATGATTCACTTTTCAAAAGGAAGCTGTTTCCTGCCCAGGGTGAAATGGGGTATTGGAACAGGAAAAGGCAATGTGTGACTAAAATGGGCAGAGAGAGCAACAGTCCTTAGGTAAGTACAGCTGGATGTAACTGGGAGAGGCAGTTATTTGAAAATAAAAGACTTTCATGAAGTTGTTTAAAGTATGTCATCTGTTCTCTCAACAGTGAAATGAAGGAGCCACAAGATCAAGCACTGAAACATTTTGAGTTACCTTATAGACTACTTACACTGTAAATAAAGCACTTGGTGGTACACTTATGTATTTTAGTTGTTAATACTATTAATGAAATGAGAACAATACATTAATTACTACTAAATATTTGTTTAAGTTGAGATCTTACAGAATAGTAGAGATAAGAAAATGTTGAGGTGTATTTTGAATCATGGTTCTGATCTCCATTGGGAAATTAAAACTGGTATGAATCACATTTGGTTGAATGATGGGAACATAAAAAATGTTCCAGGTTTTAGACTAGCTGGGACAGACAAAAAAGAAACAAAACCGAAACATGTTGTGAAGAAATTATTTTTAAATGCAGATTAGCAGTGTCAGATGTCTGCCACTGGTAAGATTCTGATCACAACTCTATGCAAGCAGGCAGTGGACATACACCGCTTTCTTTTGCACATGTTGTGAAATGATTGCACCATGTCCGCTATTATATGGTATTTGTTGAGTGTAGAACTGAAGGTTGGTTCTACTTATGAAGCTATTGAAAATATGCTTGACATCTGCCTATTAAAACCCAGTCAGGAAATACAATGCTGAATAAGCATTGTGGTAAGGGATTGTGAAACAACCCCGGACAAAACCCAAAAACAAATCATGAACCAGTGACTCCTAACGTTTCCCCTCAGGAATCCCAGCATATGGCATTAATGGTGCTATGAGATTTTTCTTTATAGTTTCAAATATTCAAACATGACCTAAAAATAGCAACTGAATGTGAACAAACAACCATTTTGACTTCCTGTCAAAAGCACTGTGCTAATGCTCCATTAAGTCTAGATATCCAATGGAGTTAGCATATAATGCCAGGGTGCTTCTCAGCAACACATGTAGTGCTGTATTAAACACTTTGCAAGTAATGTGAATGTCGGTGGCTGCATTAATGAATGACATGTACAGTCATTTCTTTAGGAATGTTCTTGCACTTATGTGGGGATTGTTCAACTACATGCATTGCGCACAGGCACACACACGACACACTTCAATTAGAAACACACCAGTCACAATTAATGAATACCACCTTTAATGTAAACAGACCTACAGACATGGGTTCTTTCTAAAAACACGTACAGACATCCTTCTTTAAAAACGTCATCTTTCCCTCCTCCCATCTTCCTTGATTTCAAACCTCCTCCTGCCTTCGTTCACAAACCTTTTGTCCCACTTTCCACATCCTTTCTTATCTCATTCCAAAAGACTGAATATTAATTGTGCTGACACATTGATTACTACTCTAATAAAAGCCATGTTTAATAGATGCAAGTGTATGTTTGAACCATGTTTATGCTAGCAAACTACTTGTAATACAGGCATGCTAGTTACTAGGAATTATTAACCACTTTGTTTTGGTGAGAAGCGCTCTCTACTCTGTGCAGAGAATGGCAACCCCGCGCTCATAGAAGTTGTGAGGGTCCTCCTTGGTGGCGATGTCGAAGTCGACGGTGAAAATAAGGTCGGCTCGAGTGAAGTTGAGGTACACGGGCAGAGTTACCTGCAATAAGAAATTGTGGGATAAGTAAGATGAAGAATGTGAGTAAAATATTATTATTTGCAACACTTGTGACATGAATGGCAGATGATATTGATCAGGAGGCACTGGACAAATATATTGAAAATAAAACATGGCACTTTTATCCAAAGGAACTTACAATTAGTTGTCATTTGTAAGTTCCTTTGGATAAAAGTGTCAGCTAAATGTGTATGACAATGTGTGTGAGGACATGAGTGAGTTTGAGTGATCTGAAATGACCTTTAATCACTCACCATCTCCACACTCAAAAGGATTTGTAATGAACTGCAACTACTTGACACTAGTGACTTGTTGCAATCAAAACTATAGGAATTACGGTACTATTTTTGCTCTGCTTGCAATCAAGTGTTCTAAAGTCAGGCTTCTTTGGGTGTTTTCACATAAATAGTACTGATCTTCGTCCACTAAAAGGGGACCAGAAAGTGGACCAAAACAAAAGGATATTCATTAACCCAACTTACAGTAGAACACACTTGTTTGGCTGTAGCCAAATTACAAATGTCTATCATGAGCCTAATGATAGTTTTTTCTTTTTACGTAATAAATGACATGCCTTCTCTTTTGTCAATGGCAAGTCAATTAGGACAAAATAGGCTAGTCTACATTGCAAAATGTGAACGAGAACCTAGGGCGTTTTTTGTTCACCATGCAAAGATTAGGCGAACCGCACCATGGACGTCAAAATCAACCGTGCCGAGACAACATCCCGAGGTGGTCTCAGTTCGAGGCGCTTTAGAGGGGTCTGATTTTGATTAGTGTTCACATGTGCACATAAAATGCAGTCATCAATCAGAGTTTGTTTGGAAGGCTGAAAGGGACAAAGTGGGAAAGCCTGGAACATCACCAACACCAAGGCCTTTGTAACAGCATTCCTTGAAACCAGATGTTAGTTGGCCAGCAAAGTTAGCCAACTAGATGTCAAAAAGCACATTCTAACAGATAATGGAGATCCTCAAATAAATCAAGTATTCCCCATCTCTCCTTTGACCAAAACTCCCTCCATACAATGTCTTGACAGTCACAAAAACTCAAACAGAGAAGTGTTGTAATAGTTCTAAAACCTTCTAACAACTCTTTTGCAGCTGTAGGTGGAACAATTAATACACACCACGGCAACTTGTCTCTGCAACTTCCAGAAACACTTGTATCTCATCGCATATCTGTTCATTTCCTTGAGTAGAGTGTGTGTGAGTGTGTCAGGCTTGCAGCATGAAAGTGTATGTGTGTACCATGTTCCTCTTTTCAGCATTGAACTGCTTGAGCCAGCGCAGCTGTGTGAGGGGCAGCTCTGTGGAGATAGACGTGGAGAGGGACAGCTTGTTGTTGCCACAAGTGGCACCTTGCAGCTTCAGACCTGTGGGGAAGCACGAGAGATGAGTGGAGTCAGTGCTAAATCAAGAAAGGAGCCTTTCAAATGCAGCAACCTTCATTTTTCTATAGGTTAAACTAGTACCCCACTCCCCCCAGTGCACTAGGATTTATCTGGCTCCCTTGGCCTCACCTTTGATGCCAAAGCTGCAGGCGTCCAGCTGTGCCCCCTGGAGGGAAGTTACGTTGACCTCCAGACACAGCTCCTCCAGGGACCAGCTGTTGGCCTGGGCCACGTACTGACGGGTGGCCGTGATGTAGGCCTCTGGCACAAACAGGCTGCCCAGACACACATGAATGTTCTAGGGAAGGGGGAGAGAAGATAAAATGAAATCAGTGTAACAAAAGTCTATCAAGTTGATACAGCTTAATGTGCCATAATAGAGCTTTTTCCCCCCTCTTTTTTTGTATTTATGGATTTTTGTTGAGGATCAATTTCCCTGTCTGCAGTTGTGAGCTGAACTGAGCCATTATGGGCTGCCCAAGTTCTAGAATGTTCTTCCTGGTTTGCTAAGTACCTTAAATACCACCAGAAAGAGCTTAATTTATAATCTCACGTTTACAGCCATCCTAAACACCACATTTAAATGAACACTAGGAAACACAATTGTAGCTTTTTTTTTTATCCAGAGTGCAGAAAAGTGAACATAGACATGTTGATTTTTACAGCAATGAATTGACGTGTTCACTATTGTGAAATCTGACGTCTGCGTGTGTACACTGACCTTCAGCTCTTTGGCGCCCCCGCTGGCAGCTGCCTGCGAGATCTGCTGGAGCTGCTTGATGCGCTCGCTGAAGTCGGCCACCCACTGGATCACAGTCAGCGAGGCTGGCACTGTGTAGCGGCACCAGCTGCGTGGCAGAATACCTGCCCACACAAACAGAAAAAGTTCATTTGAATGTCTATTTCACAAATATTACCTTACCACAAGTCACAATCAGTACACTTTCTGATGAATGCAGGAGTAGGATGTTTTTTTTTTTTTTTTTTTTTTTTTTTAAATCGGGTGTATACTGAGGGGACCACTGACATGTCCAATACATATTTGAATGAGTAAGATAGTGACCTTTGACCAGGTCGTTAATGAGGGTGCGGAGGTCGTTGGTCTGCTTCTTCTTGCCCTCGCACACCTGCACCACATCAGTCAGGTCCTGGCGCACGTCCTGCAGCATGCGTCCTCCCATCTTAACCTCGCGCTCGAAGAACCGGAACAATGGATCCTACACACACACAGCCATTAGCAAAGATGTAGCAAGCACATTATCTTTGGACAGAAATCCAGGTATCTTGGTGGTATAAAATGTGGAGAATTACAAGGCCTTGTGTATATAAGGTTTTAATTTAGACTCGTACTACTATTATTTGTCTTGTACCCAGACTATGAGGAATACTCACTGCCACACACACACACACACACACACACACACACGTTACCTTGATGTTCTCGACAGTGCGCTTGAGGGGGTTGACTGACTCGGGGATGAGCTGCAGCCAGTTGCAGGAGGTGGTGCGCAGGATGCGCATCCAGGCGGGCTGGGTGTCCGAGGAGCTGCTGGTGCGCTGCTTCTTCTCCGTCTCGTAGGCCAGGTCGTCCTCGTCCTCCAGCATCTGCATTTTCAGCATCTTACCCATCATGTCAGTGCCTGAGCAGCACAGTCCCGGGCCACGGCAGGAGTGGGGGACAGTGAGGAAGGAAGAGGAGGAGGGAGGGAGAGGGAGAACAAGCGCAAGAGGAAGAGGAGAGAGAGAAGGAGGGAGAAAGAGAGAGCAGGAGGAGGAAGAGCGTGAGGAGAGGAGAGAGGAGGAAGAGTAGGAAGTGTGGGAGGAGAGAAAAGAAGGATGTACAGAAGTGAAAGGAGGTTGGTGGGGGACAGAGGATGAGGAAGGATGCAGGAGGAAGGGCCGAGGCCATTGGTGATGCAGGAGAGTTGGGGTGGGGGGAGGAGGGAGACCAAATTAATAGTGGATGACAAACACTGCAGCGCTTCACAGGACTTTTATCAAATAGTTAATAGGGAAAAGGAGACAATAAACCAACTGATCCATGTTGTTATTATGGTTTTGAAATAAAACCAAGACAGTAAGGTAGTGAATTATAGTGGTCATGCATGTTTGTGGGATGGCAGGTTTAGGTTCAATAGCACAAACATGGAGCGCCGTGAGCAAAAGCATCAAACTCATGAGAACCAAAAATCAACCAAAAGGTTAGGGGAGTGCGTAAGCAGCTGCTGGAGCCGACACGACTGATGCTAAATACAGCTACTGGAGGGTGAGGACTCCACCCACCACCCCCCTGCCCCTGGCAGAGCATACCCTCCAGTGTGTATGCACACACACACACCTCTACAGTCTGAGCTAAGGTAGCTTACCAATTAAAGCGCCGGTTACTGTACAATTCAGTAATAATTCTGTATGTTAGCATGTAACCAGTGTCTTTAAAAGGTATACTAAGGCTATGCTATGCGACTATAATCTTATAGTTCAAGTATGCAACACTTCAGAATCTTATTATACTTGTACAAGTTTCAACATGAACCAATTCCATAAAAAGAACCTACATTCAAATCAAGAGTTAGTATAGTGAATGATACTTTTAGTTCTACAGCTGTTAAGTTCTACTGGAGTAGTGAACATATTTAGGCAAGCATATTATTAACATGGCAAGCAATGAGAAACAGTGAGTACTATATACACACTGGACAGAATGCTCTGTCAAAAGCAGACCGAAACTCTTAATTATGTGGTTACGCGCTGTAGGAGTTAAAATGGGGCAAGATGACAGCCTGTGAACACAACTGTGAGAAACACTGTTAGAGTAGACACATGTCAAGTCAAGTGGGCTATGAGGAAAGGACACCTATCCCCTTCTCATAGCCCGTTGTCACGGTGTCACCATGGTGAGTGACAACAGCGGCAGGTGGCCATACCCTGTGTGGTGAGCAGGACCCTCTCTGCGTTGCTAGGCAAGCCCAGCCAGGATGGTGTCTGGGTGTCCGGCAGCAACTCCACCCAGTGCATGAACTCCTCACGCCTGAAAGGCACACGGCATACAAGCGGATCAGATCAGGATCAAATCAACACAACACAGACAGGTCTCACAGTGACTACATTGTAAAAGGGCTACAAAACTTATAGAGCTTATAAAGCTTGAAGTTGGTGTCAGCAGGTTTGTGAATAGGTTAAGAGAACATCTAGATTTAAGAGTGTGATTTAGGAGTACTCTCAGCGGTAAGATCAAATGCTTTGTGAATACAGGCCCTGATGAACAGAGGAGGGACCCAGCACTAACCTGATACCATCGGGCATCTTGATGTCCTTGTGTCCGTCCACCTTGAAGGCGAGCTTGAACTCGCTGTCAAAGCTGCCGGTGGTGAAGAGGCGATCCAGGAAGGTGTTGAGCAGCCGCTGGTCAAACTCGTTGTCGATGCGCCCGCCGTAGATGGACTGAGCCATCAGTGTCTTCAGCGCTGCCCACGGAATCTTATCTGGAGAGATGTTCTGACGACCCTGGAGCAGAATGGCCATAGAAAGGGCTCAATATCAATCAACATCCGTCAACATCAACACAAACAAACACACCCACCTCATCACAACAATTAAATGATGTGTGAAATCAGTGGGCACTCAATATTATTTACTGTGTTCCATTTGTGGCAAAAAAAATGTTGAAACATTTTGTATGTACAAACTTTTCGGTTGCATCATAAAAGTGTATAATTGTCCGATGTGGGGCAAATACTGTACAAGTGGAGTTTTTGTGGGTTTTCTTTACAGGACGCCAAGTGTTTGTAAAAGAAAAAAGTGCTTGTGTCCAATGACATGATGCCACACCTTAGCAGTGTCGTCCAGCCAGGTGTCGATGGTGTCACAGGCAGAGCGCAGGTCAGACTCTCCGAACTCGTACTTCTTGGACCAGCCGAGTGGTGCGTAGCGCAGACGCTCCTGGATGACTGCGTGGAACCAGGCCAGCAGGAAGTAGAGACGGGCACGTTCGTTGGGAGCCTGCAGTTGTCCACACGCACCAGTTAGCACAACACAGAGAGCAACAACAGCTTGACAAGCAGAACAGTCTGGACACTGTCCAAAAAATACATTTAGTCAGAGTGACCAAGGCTGGAACTATTTTTGAGAGAGGTGGACAAACGGACAAAAAAACTAAATAAATAATAGAAAACACGATTTGGTGTCTTTAAACTCGATTAGTTGGATCTGTTGTTTAAAAGCAATATGGCATGAGAGAGTGGCGTTGGTAGCAGATATAGTCATGGCTGTGACGGCAATATCTGCTACCAATGCCACTCTCACTTGTGTCATATCGCTTAAGTACATGCATTTCAGAAGATAACCATGAAGAATTTGGAGTTGATGCAAAGATGGTCTAATGTGCCTTCCTCTGGTTAGCTGTGCTCTGCTGCAGTCTAAACCACATTGGGGTCAGACTCACACAGAAACTGAGCAAAGTGAAACCCTAACCCTCACTTTGATTCCTAGCTAATAAATAACCTATTCAAGCATGAGAAGATTCACTGTTGCCACCACAGTGGTTACCCTGGGTAGCTTGTCATATGTGAGAATGGAGGGAGTCAGTGCTTCCCACAGACTCGCACTCAATAGAGTGTCCCAGTGACGCCACTTCCATTTGCCTCCATGGGACCTATCTTTCAAAAAAATTTGAACGCCAGTCTATGGCAAAAAAAAAATTATTTTCTGGTCCCGGTTGACTTGTGCCTTGAATTACCCATATGATATTTGTCAATTTTAAAGAGAATTTTTCATGTAAAGACATTTGCAGTTTGTTTCGTAACTATTGAATTACAACATTGTGAAAGATCGTAATTCCCACGACTACAAACCCATCAGTCGCGCTAGTGACGTTAGCTCATTCACAGCCACACTAGATTGTACAAGCATACCAACAACAGGTCTTAATTGGGCTTTCCTTGCCGATGAAAATACCATGAGTCAGAGGATTAAACACATCAGGTAAGTTGTATTCGTCCATAGACTGTACATTAGATACTGTTAAGTGATATTGCAGGCAGCAAGATGCAACCGTTAACTAGCATAACAGCTAATCTTATCGTTAATTACGTTGGTGACGTACATCGTTCGAGACGAGAGATGTAGTCCACTGAGCGGATTCGCACAAAACCAACATAACTTTTGAAGTCTATCGAACAACAGTACTTTCTTGACGTGAAAATTTATCTTTTAAATTCACACACATCATATGTAAAATTCGTGGCACAATTCAAACTGGACCAAAAAATAATTGTTATCTCTCCATTAACTCCCGTTCATATTCTTTTGAAAGATAGGTCCCTTGTAGCGGAAGTAAAACGGAGAGTGGCATTGGTAGCAGACATCGCCATGACTGATTACCTGTGGCACCTCATGCCTGCGGTCAAATCAAAGCCATGGCAATTATCGGATTACACTGCTGTGCAACACAAGGACAGGGCAGATGATAATCCAGGGGCGGGCAAACTTTTTGGCTCAAGGGCCACATTGGGTTTTGAAAATTGCCCGGTGGGCCGCACAACAACCCCTCCCCACGACACACACATAAAAAAAAATACATTTTTTATAGCCTATAATTTAGTATGAAAAGTATTTGTTTTAAAATGTGAATTGCTTAGAAATACTGGTAATTTTATGCTGTTTAACAAATGTATAAATTGTGCAGTGTTGCTTTAAGACAGTCGCTTTAATTCACGTTTATTTCTCAATGATCTTCTGCCTGCTCCGCTATGGCTAGTGCTGTACCTACGGCTGGGCCCTCTCACAGTTTTTAAATGGTCAGTAGTGGGAACTACTGTTGCCTTCATGATTTCCTTTTAAAAGTTTTTTATAAGAAGGACATACACTTATCAACAATGACAAGCCAGAACCTGCGGCTCTCTCTCCCTCTCGTGAGTGCAGACGCGTTCCCAATTAAATGGATCGCATAATGTTCACGTTAGATCTGCTGCAAAGGAGATAACTAAGAGTTAACTTAGTTTAACATGATGTTTTGACATTGACATTGTAAACGTTCTCTAAGGAGAGTGAAAAGCAGTTTGCAGTAAAGCTAACCAACTATCGCAGGGGAAAAAAAATAGCGAGCAGCCTGATAACCAAATGAAATGCTCGGCGGGTCGGATGAAAGTGCTTGGCGGGCCGGATCCGCCCGCGGGCCGCAGTTTGCCCACCCCTGTGATAATCAGACTGTCACACAGATCAAAGCAAACCACACATTTACAAACTGGTCCATTTTTGCAGGCCTTTCAAGCCTTCAATAGAATCTCTTCCAGATCTCAGGTTTGAGGTGTGCAAATTTGTCCAGGTATTTTCCTAGCCCAATGTGTCAAATGAAACATTCGTGCTGATCTCACCTTGCACATGCGAGCCACTGGGATGTTGGAGAAGGTCCTCAGCATGTTGGCCTTGACACCTGGAGGCGGCTCGAACACAAAGATGCGACCGGCACGCAGCAGGTTCACTGGGACCTGTGGATGACGAGGACATCACTTAAGGTGAGCAGTTTGTCGATCATGTTTTGGTTAAGTTCTCAGATGGTTCTGGCATCTAATGATTATAGTCTAGCCATTATATTTGAAATGCTGTTTTTTAAAAAGGTAACAGAAAATACAGGAGTGGTTATGAATTGTTAACTCTACATACTTCTGTTCAAAATCAATAAACAAAAATGTAACATTCTTCATATGCATAGTCTTATACAGTACAGAACATGCTTCATGATTAAAAAAAAAAAAACTAAAAAAAAGGAGAGAGAAGCTTTTGATCATTGGGACAGACCTTGGGGTTGATCTCCATGGTGAGGAAGAGGCGGAAGCTGGCATGTGGCTGCATGGAGTGGAGCTTCTTCTCCAGCTGCATGAGCCAGCCGGGGGCCAGGTGCACGTTCTCCAGCATCACCCACCTGCAGAGGAGAGAACACACCTGGGCGTCACCTCAGCACACCTGTGCAAGCTCACGTCCTGAGGAAAGCCATTCAGCTGAAACATGGCGTTTCTTTTCTACTTTTTACCCTCTCTACACAACAGTGCCTTTGACTCAGCCCTGGACCACTCAATGACTGGGTAAGACTGTCTTTATGGCGTCCCATTTTTACACTCAGGGGGTAATCACAAGTGACCCAACTACAGTGGATTAAAAGTTACTGCTTACTGGTGAGTTGATTCTTCTATAATGAAATGACATCAAAGGATTTCAGTTCAACTCCAAGAAGAGACAAAGCGAACACATTTACAAACACCAACCTGCCAGACTTCACAGCAGTGTTGATATCACGGTCAGCTTTGTTGAAGCCCTCAGCAGAACCTGTGAGACAGGGAGAAACCAGAGTTCATCCCAGCATCAGATAAATCAACACTAGCGGTGAGTCAGTTTAACCATGCCGTCTTCCTTCAAAGTTCAGTGCAATCGGACAAATGGGTACCATCCTGAGGTGGACTTTCAGCATTGGCTTGACTGCTGACACTGTAGTCTTACCAATAGAGATGGAGGTGATGTGTTTGTTCTGCTCAGCAGCAAGGTCTCGGACCAGGCCGCTGGCATCGTATCCGGGCACAGAGCACATCAGCACAGGAGTTCCAGGCTTGACCTGAAACCAACCATTCAGTCTCATTAGCAGTGCTTATTCAAACCCATGCAGCATCTCTTAAACCAGCTCTATTACTTACTGGAAACATCAACCAAGCTAAATAACACCAACCATTTTCGTGAAAGCATTACTGTTCATTTTATTGACCAATTTATTCAGTCAAAAACTGATTTGGGGAAAACATTCTAAATTATCTATATTTTTTCTATTAATCAATTGCTACTTTAGCTGTTATTCACCAACCTCACTGTCCACAACGTTGGCCAGGTCGAGGGGCTGGTCGATGATGGCCATGAACGTGTCCCCGAGGACCTTAGCAACAAAGACGTGGGACATAGCCAGCATACGGTCGGGCCTGAAGGCCTGGATCAGCAGCAACTGGTGCACTGCCTGGCCAATGGAAGCTGAGAGAGGAACACAGGCATATGAGTGAGACCAGACATCCAATCAGAAGTGAGATATTTAAATCAGGAGGAAGCCATTTTGTCTCACTTTATGCGCTGTGTCAAGTCAAAAAGGACGAAGCGAGTCTATGGTCTACAGTGGATGGATGGCAATTGTATTCATGACTGGGACAGAACAAGCTGAATTAAACTTCACCTTAGAGTATAAAGCCCCCCCAGGTAAAGCAGCTCTCTACAAACAACACACTGAGGCTATGGCTGTGTAGTGTGTAGGTTTGTTGGAGTATGAGAGGGCTTAAGGACTTACTGGAAGCCTTCTCCTCAGCCCAGAGGTAGGGCACGGACAGTTCAGGAGAGTTGCTCTCCAGCCACATGAAGAACTGCTGCAGAAACAGAGACAAGAGCTTATGTTACATTTACTCTGCTGAACTACAGTTCAGTTTCAGCTGTTGGAGTACATTTCCCCTTGACAGGCAATCAAAAGGACAGATAAGTGGAAATGTTTGAGCAGTACAGAAAGTGTGTGTGTGTGTGTGTGTCTCAAGATGGTATCTTTCAGAAGGTTAGACACTTTGCTTGATGGACCATGTGAAAAGTATTTGATCAAAGAATATGTGCCCTCAGGGGTTCAGTGCACAACATCCTCTCACCTCGTCAGCCTGCACTTTGGTCACCAGGTCTTTGAAGGCGGGCAGGCGGCTGAGTCGGACCATGGCCTCGCTCTGATCCGTGGTCAAACCCTTAACCTTGGGGATGGCTGTGCCGGTCAGCACAATCTCTTTCCCACGCAGGAAGTGCTGGAACTCCACGTCAAAGGACAGCTCACTGCGCACACAATGGAAAAATCACATGGTCATTCAAGCAAGCATAGATGTAAATGTATGTATGCATCAACACATGTGAATATACGATTTTCACTTTAAAATCACATACATAGATGTAAACTGACAGCAAATACTCTTTCACATGTATGTGTATATGAAGGGTTCAGATGCAAAAGCCTCTAAATGCCACCTATGTCAAAAATGAGATAAAGATGGTGAGGGGATGCTCTCCACACATAGTATACACTAATCAAATAATTTAACTTCTAAACCCACTAAATACCACTCTCTTCCTGGTCTGAAATATCGATTTATAGGCAAAAACCTATAGGAGCCTGAACTTAAATGCTCATTTAAAAGAAAAGTGGTCAGACGGATTTAGAGGGTTTTGCATCTGAACTCTTCATATATAATTGAAGGCATGAAGGCATGTAAACATACACTGCCGTTCAAAAGTTTGGGGTCACTCAGAAATGTCCTTGTTTTCATCAAGATCATTGTTTCCATGGTCTTTAATGTAATATCTACAATGCCCATTATCAGCAACCATTTCATCCAATGTTCCAAAGGCACATTCTGTTTACTAATCTGATATCATTTCAAAAGGCTAACTGAGAAAACATTGGAGAACCCTTTTGCAATTAAGCACATAATGCAATCTGAAAACTGCTGCCCTGATTAAAAAAACAATGCAACTGATCTCAGCTGGTATTCTGTCTATAATGGAGTGGAATGGACATTTCTCAGTGACCCCAAACTTGTGAACGGTAGTGTATACCATAAATATTTATACAAAGCTATGTTTAAAATTCAGTAGAGCCGTCATAGGTACTGTATTGTTGATGTGTGGATTTGGTCACCTGGGCATGCCCTTCAGGTTGATCCTGGCCAACAGCATGGCAAACGTGATATGGTCCTGATGAAGCATACCCCTCGCCACACGGTTGAATGCAATCTGTTAAGATCAAGGAAATACACCATTGTTAAAGGAAGACCCCTTTAGTAGGTCAAACCGTTTAAGACAAGACAACAAGACCCTCCCAGAGCCAGCAACACTACACATTTCTAGTCCCATCTCTGATGATCTGAATTGGGTTATTCTACTCCTTTGAGTGGATCTCTTTCACAACCTCTGTGTTGGGGGAGGAGGGTGTACCTGGAACAGGTCTTTGGTGATGACTGTGAGACGCTGGGTGTGGTCACTGATGCCCTTCAGGTTGGCGTTCTCATACAGGACTGTGTGGTAGATGTCCAGGAATAGGTGAAGAGAGTACTGGTACAGGAAGTGAATCTGAGAAGAAAAACACGAGATGCTTTTCTGTGCTTACTGTAAAACATTTAAGAATTGTCCCATCATTAACTTCAGAGTGAGAATGGGTGAATGTGAGGCATGAAATTGTAAAGCGCTTTGAGGAGTGAGAAAGCTCTATATAAACTCAGTCCATTTAACATATACCATTCATCAGTCAGGCCACATTGACAGGGTAGATGGGCACTGTTCTTTGGGCCCTAACTCCAGTGTTCCCACCTGGTTGAGGGCTTCCATGGTGAAGTAGATGCTGCTGCAGGCAGTGGACAGAGACAGGTACTGCTGAGAGACCGTCTCCACCTCCTGCATCACTATGTCCGTCTCCTCCACCTTCCTGGTCACCTCCGCCGCCTCCTTCTTCAGGTTCTCCAGGGTGGTGATGATGGTGTCGTCGTCAAGGATACGACCCTTGACCTCGTTCAGGGCCTGCAAGAGGGACTTCTCGAGCTGACGCAGACGTAACTGGAACTCGCCTGGTAGGCAGTGGGGGGGGGGAACAGTAATTTTTAAGTTTACTAATGGATTTACATCTATAAAGAGTGTAGTGACAAGACCTGCAATCATTATGGGGACAGGGGAAGTAACGATGAAAACATGGAGGAAGAGAGAGACTGAGAAAGAAAATGGGAGTGTGTCAGAATGTGAGCGGCTGTGCTTAGCCGCGGCTCACCCTGCAGTTTGAGGAGGTCGGAGCGTTTCTCGTCGACGTCGGGCCTCTCTGCCTTCAGCACCTCGTTGAGGCACTGGCTCTGCAAGCTGCTGCGCGTCACCGTGAAGTTCACGAAGGTCACGCGAGAACACAGGTCTGGTGGGAACTCAACCTGGAACCCACACATTCAGAGGATGGAAAAATCAGGTCCACTGGTATATTAGCAGAGATCAATTGGACTGAAGTGCCCAACCTTGTGTGGGAAAACTTCAGATCATTCGACAATCATATATATAAAAAGGTGACAATCCTAACCACAAATGTTTTCTATGTTTTATAATTTGTTCATCAAATTGAAAATATTTCTTCGCATTTTCATGAAGTACATTAGACTGATCTGAAGTGAAGGTACTCATGTAAAGCTGAAGTGTTTCTGTGACTGTGCTCGTGAGGAGGACACTGACCGTGGGGTCGCGAGTGGAGAGGAAGATGACGAAGGATGGGGACAGATCGATGTCCTGGTCTCCCAGCGTGATGAGAACTCGGCCTCCGGTCCTGCGCACCTCCCTGTTAAGCACCGGGTTCAGGATGGGATCATAGCTCTCCACGTCCTGCCAATCAAAACCATTTATTAGTGCCACACAATCATTTCATAAAAGCACTGCTAAAATCAAAACAACTTCTGGAACTTTATGCATTTATGTAAAAACTGATCAAGATAAAAAATATTAATGAATCATGTATGAACACCAAAATTCTTCCAAACCCTTCTGCAGACCTCTACTTTTGTAAACACCAAAGAGGGCTCTGAGACTGCAGCATAGAGTACCTGCACAAGAAGAGGGTTTCCAAATCTCAGGGCGCTTTCCAGATTCTTCCTGAAGGCGTCGTCCAGGAAACTGGTCCTGGTGATCTTGCGGTCCTTATACTCGTTCATGATGAACTCTGTGGCCTGGCCTGATGGGTCAATGATCAGTGGGTACCTGGACAGATAAACACACAAGTTAAATAGGTCAACCCTTCAGTGAGCTTTCAAGTGAAAAGAAATCTCGGTATTTCTCAGGGCTTCATATTTTTGACAGTGCAAGACACAAACACAGTGTAATCAGCTGTGTTGAGGTTTAATAAAAGTGGCTCTTCATTACAAATTACATGTTTTGTTGTAACTCATCTCCTAAAAAACAATTTCTTGTTTTATGGTAATACCTGAAAAATGGCTATTGGCTTCGGTCAACTCTAGGTGTGATACATTAGGAGCGCTTTTATGATTAAAGGAGCAGCAAATGCTGGTCCAGGTGTTGTGGGCGCGGGGCGGATGCTCACCTGTTGAACCTCTTCAGCATGATTGCGTTCTCAGTGCACAGGTCATCAGCAGGCAGAGAGTTGGCCTGCCAGCGCAGCCGCTCGTCAGCGTTGGACAGATACTCAGTCCTGGCGATGTCTGTGCGGAACTGTGGAGAGACCAGAGCACAGGTCAGTCTGGTGCTGTTGTGTAGTACCAGAGCACAGGTCAGTCTGCTGTTGTGTAGTACCATAAGGGTGTTTACTAAACATGACTGGGTAAAGTGAGTAGTATTTAGCAGATTCTTTTATCCAAAGCACCACAGCAGAGACATGAATTCGAACCCGGTCAAACAGGCTGCAAAACTACCAGTGCTCTACGCCCAGGGTCAGGTCATCATGGACATACCTGAACGTTGGCCTGCTGCAGGTGGTGTGACCAGGTGGTGAAGAGGTTCTGCCTCATCTGCTGGTCGAAGTAGCCGGCGTAGGCAATGAAGGCCGCCGACAGGAGGCAGTCTCCGGCGATGGTGGACATCTGGTTCTTGAAGGTCTCGCTGGTCTTCTCCCAACGGTCCCTCTCGGCAGACAAGCTCTTCAGCAAGGCTGTGCTGCGGTTCACCTGAAAGGTAGTTAAGGCACATTTAGGTTGAAAAGCTTGATGTTGCAACACACATACACACAATGCTTTTACAAAAAAATGCCTGAAGCATCATCTTCATGAGTGTGACATTTGTCTTTTCTCAATTTTACACCATCAGATTTCAGGTGTCAATACATTGCATGTCAGTTATCAATCAAAAGAGGCTTCCGGAACCCCCGCGCTCACCTTGGCCTCCACGGCAGCCAGGTCGGCCTTGATGGCCTGGGCCTCTGAGATGAGGATGGCGTATTCCTCTTTGTAGCGGGAGATGCTGGACTCCAGGTCACGGATCATGCGTTCCACCTCCTCGCCCTTGGACTTGTTGTCGGTGGCGTCGTCCTCCAGCTTCTGCAACTCGTTCCTCAGCGGCTCCACGCGTTTGAGCATGTCCGCATAGTTCAGCTGTCACACACGCCGCAACACGGGTCACAGGTAAACCATGTGGCCTCTCTTTAAACACGCTCACATTTTGTTATATTCCACTTTGTATTGCAATGTTAGATGAACTGGGATGTACAAATAAAGTGTGGATTTCAGGAGGTCTGAATGTGCACCACTGGGCACTGGGCTCTACTACTGGATACTCAGGACACTAGTTTGCAATCATAGTCATGGACCCCTTGTACAAATGTACATGATGGCACACAACACTGAATGAATGGAGAGCCTACCTGAGCGATGGCCCATTTGACCATAGGGCCACAGGCCAGTGAGGCCCTGTTGACCTGCTCGTAGTTGTAGGATGGGTTGGACATGTAGTTCTTCTTCATCTTTTCACGGATGGAGTCACTGTTGCCCCAGTGAAGTCACCCAGAGATGATCAAAATGAAGAAATGTGTGTTAGCTCAGAGCGCCAAACGCCATCCAAGGTATTAAGGAATTAATGTTAGGAAGCACACAGGGGTATGGATTGGTATGAATGAAAGTGGAGAGAGAGAGAGATATTATGAATAAGAAGGGATAGAGAGGTGGAATTTTCAGGCAAGATTAAAAAGGACTTAATCATCATATCTTTTTATATTTGGTATTGATTTTCTACTACATTTACTGAGTTTTCTAGTATCGAATTTTGAATCTGCATCTGGGGGACTACTCTATCAGTGGCTAATTAAATTATCAATTTATTGTAATTAAGCAATATAATTAAATAATTAGGAGTGCACAGTCATTAAAAAAAGAAAAACACCCTGTGTGACCATTACCCCGTGTGCAAATTGCTTCAGCAGACCCAGTGAGTTGCACCAGGATTGTGCCCATAGACAGGAGACAGAGACAAAAGCATAAGAGACATGGTTCTTAATGACAATACCTCATGTCCTCAGAGACAAAGTTGACTATGCTGGAGATGAAATTGTCTCGGATAATAACTTGTCTGATCTTTTTCCAGTCATTAGTCTCCTCTCCCAGCAGGAGACAGATAGACTCTAAGGCCAGCTTTACGGCAGGGGGAGGGTTGGCCATGGAACGCACTTCGACAAGGTGCTGCTTCTTTATAGAGCTGACCGCTGAGGATGGGGAGGAAGGGGGGGAGAGAGAGAGAGAGAGAGAGAGAGAGAGAGAGAGAGAGAGAGAGAGATGGATGAAGGAGAAGTGGAGATGAGGGAGACAGAGAGAGAGGGATAGAAGGGGAGACAGAGGGATGCTGGTTTTAGACACATGCAGGACAGATGGGGTGGGTGGGGGGGAGGGTGCCTGGCAGCTGTGTGGCACTGAGGAGGGGGAGGTTGCTAAGGACTGAAAAAGCCCATCAATTAATGCTTTTGCCCTAACAAACTCATATGAAGGGTCAGAAGACCACAACACATATGGCAATGGGTGCAGTCCTTAAAATGTTCCTTTTGTCACTCGTACACTGTATATTTATTTGATTTCCAATGATGAGGAGCTACCACTAGCACTGGACTATGTCAGGATGTCCACCCCTGCCCTCTGCTGTGCCACACGGTCACCTGGTGCCCCACTCCGCACACTCCAGTCACCTGATCTCATCGGCAGAAAAGTTAACAATGGTGGGGATGAAGTTCTCCCGCATAATGATGGAGCGGATCTGCTTCCAGTCGGTGGTGCTCTCGCCCAGAAGCAGGCAGATGGACTCCAGGGCCAGCTTCACCGCCCCGGGCGGGTTGGCCATGGACCGCACCTCCACCAGGTGCTGCTTCTTAATTGACTTAACGGCTAATGACCACAAGAGGACGCAGTGGAGCAATGTAGGAGAGGAGGAAGAGAGGAGAGGAGGAAGGGAAAGAAAAAGCAGTCAAGTTAGCCGTGACACCAGGACATCAGTTTGAGCAAACACCCATGTGTATTCAAATCTCCCTCTCCCTCTCCCTCTCCCTCTCCCTCTCCCTCTCCCTCTCCCTCTCCTCACCTCCTCACCTCTCCTCTCCCCACCTCAACTCCTCACCCACTCACCTCTCCTCTCACCTCTATTCAAACACTCTCTCTCCTCACACTCACACTCACACTCACACTCACACTCACACTCACACTCACACAGACACCTCATTAACTCCTCACTCTCACTCTCACTCTCACTCTCTCTCTCTCTCCCTCTCCCTCTCCCTCTCCCTCTCCCTCTCACTCTCACTCTCACTCTCACTCTCACTCTCACTCTCACTCTCACTCTCACTCTCACTCTCCTCTCACTCTCACTCTCACTCTCACTCTCCTCTCACTCTCACTCTCACTCTCACTCTCCCTCTCACTCTCACTCTCACTCTCACTCTCACTCTCACTCTCACTCTCACTCTCCTCTCACTCTCACTCTCACTCTCACACTCACACTCACTCTCACTCTCCTCTCCTCTCCTCTCACTCTCCTCTCACTCCCTCACTCTCACTCTCCTCTCACTCTCTTCTCACTCTCACTCTCACTCTCACTCTCACTCTCACTCTCCTCTCACTCTCCCTCACTCTCCTCTCCCTCTCACTCTCTCTCCTCTCACTCTCCTCTCCTCTCACTCTCCCTCTCCACTCTCCTCTCCTCCTCTCACTCTCCCTCTCCCACTCATTAACACATGACAATGACACACAAACTGTGTCGCAATTGGAACTTTTCTGGCAGTTATTTAAACACAACAGTAAGCTTTGAATAAATTGTAGGACTATTCTGCCAGGATTTGAGGTTCCAATTGGGACTTGACAAAGAGCAGAGGAAGAATAAGAAACCCCAAAAGATGCCCAAGAGGGAAAACTAGGCAAGAGGCCAAAAGGAGAGAATTGCTCCAACACAAGAACGCGTCTCAATAATCCAAAGTCTACTTACTGCGATATGGAACAGGGGTATTCAGGAGAATGTTTTTTTTGCAGCACTCAGAGCTAGGCAATTCAACATCACTTTCACACAGTCAACAGATAGAAATCTACACACATCATATCTACTGAAGTTGTTCAGGAAATACACAGTGTGAATAAGACAGACGTGGAAAAATAAAGGGTAAGTAAACAGTCTTTTCCATTTTTTCATACCATTCTGAGCTTCAATGACGGCAGGCTCCACCTGATCCAGGTCATCTTTGACACTCAGTTGCTTGTCTTTGATGACTTCCTGTTGCTTGTAAATCGATTCCTGGATCTCTTGACTCATCACCTGTCATTATCCCATTTAAAAGTCCAGCGTTAAGTCAGTCAAATGAATACCACAACCACTAGTCATGAGCAATCACAGAATGAAACCCAACAAAACCAAATGCTGTGTGAATGAGATAAAGCCACTGATGGTCAGCTTGCCTTCTTCTTCTCGGCCTCCTGCTGGTCCTTCACCATCTTCTTCAGCTTGTCGTTGGCAGCCGCATTCTTGGCCTCCAGCTCCTGGCTCTTGATCCTCAGATCCCTACGTAGCTCCTCCACCTAGCCAAACAGCACAACGTGATTATTTGGTAGGAGGAAGACAGGCAACAGATGGATTTATTAACATGGTTTCTGTATCATTCCGTCTTTCACATCATTTTTGACTGTACTCCAGTGGTTGTTCTGCACAATGTACCCCCGCCCCCTCCTAATTTGCTACAGTTACAGTAGAGTAGAGTTATCAGCCAGGATTGGCCCGGAGGTGCTTCAGCAGACATCCATTACCTGGTCGACGGTCTCCTTGATCTTGCGCAGGCCGACGTTCAGATGCATCTGCTGCTCCTCCAGCTCACTGCGCTTCTCGTTGAACAGGTTGGCGTAGTGGTTGATGAAGTCCAGGTAGTGGCGCGGGGTGATGGCCATGGTGCGGCCGCCGCGCTTCGCCAAGCGGTTGTTAGCCTGAGGGGGAAAGGGACAGCAAGCGAAAAGTCAATAAGTGGAATTCAGCAACTGTTCAGAGATGGTCACTGGTACGGTACAAAACCAATATGAACTGGTCCCATTTACTTCATCTGCCCAATTCAAATATTTGTTTATAACCAGATTAGAAAATTAGAATGGCTGGCAATAGAAAAACAACAAAAAATGAGAAGGATCATCTTCACCATCAACTTCTGCATTCAACAGCACAGCTCCTGAACACTTCTGAATCAGAGGTAATGTGTGGAGTCTCACCTGGTGCAGGGTCTGGTGGACAAACACACAGCCGTTGACGATGGCCTCCCTGTGAGTGGGGGGCTGGGGCAGCTTGTCGTAAACGATGGGCATGTAGTCGGGCACTTTGTAGTTGGGCTTCTCCAGGTCCATCTTGCTGGTGAACTCTTTGCCAACCTGGTAGAGGGCATCAGTGGACCAGTCACCAAACCAGTTCAGCACACACCTGTGGGAGAGATGGATTTTCAAACATCCGTCATACACATAAATGAACAACTTTCAATAAGTCCTCATGGGTACCGGGTTTAGACCTACAAAAACTGCAAAGAATTCCGCCAATAAATCTACTCTGGCTGATCTAATCCGTGAAGCAAAGACTGCTTTCCCCCACAAAAATTTGGTACATCTTCATGGATTTATCATCTTTGTACCAGGTCGACTTAACTATGGGCACTTGGAGGTGTCTGAGGCTGCCTTGATGAGGCCACTCACCTGTTGAAGAGGGCAGGGGAGGTGGCGGCGCGGTCCTTGAGGCCCTCGGAGGATGGGTTCATGGTGAAGACCACGTGCAGGTTCCGGATGACCTGGCTGGTGAACCACTTGTAGAGCTCCTCATGGGTGTCCAGCATCAGGCCCTCCTTCTGGGCTCCCTCTTTGCACTGGGTCATGAGCGTGGCGTACTCGTCACCCTCAAACAGACCTGGCACCTACAGGAGCAACAGGGAACACACACAAGGCTCACGGTTAACACCTGCTCACACAGCATGCTGAAAAATATCCATATACTCAAATAATCATGCACGACAATAGCCACATTATCCCGGATAAACAAATGCATTATCCCACTTGAACAAATGCATTATCCCGCATAAACAAATGCATTATCCAACTTGAACAAATTTTTGGTCTGAAGAAGAAAGAGATCAAATTTGTGTACTTTTTTTCCTAAGTATTCTTCTACTAATCAAGTGATTAGTTCCCATGTCATAACACAAGGAATAAACTGTATAAGACTGTAAATGAATTGAAAACAGTGAATCACAGATACTGAAAGGCTTACTCACCTCTCCGTTGGCCAGCAGGGTGTTCATGCGCTCCAGGAAGCCAGAGTCCAGCACGTTGGACTCGTCCATAATGAAGGCGATCTTCTCGTTTTTACAGCCGGAACGACGCAGAACTGTACGCAGGTCCTCGTCGAAGTCCTCACCTGTGTACTTCCTGTGAACCTGTGTGTGGAAAGGAAAGGCTTCATTTAGAGCTCTGCTAACAAGCATGTTTGGCTTGGTACTGCAGCTTGGCTGTGGTCCTGGGGTGCCTGCAGCAGAGACCCTGTGTCAACAATGTCCACTGAGACCTATGGGTAAGGGGGAATGTGGGCCAGTGAAAAAGGGGAGAATGGAGAGGAGGTGGGACAGTTTACCAAGTTGGATTGTGTGATGTGATGGACAAGCAAGGAGAGATTAAAGATTCTAGAAACCAACAGCTGGATGAGTGACGGCTGCCAATCAAAGGTACTCCTACCAAACTTTGTTTTCAGCTTTACAGCATTAGGAACAGTTCAAAAACATTTTACACTCATGAGATGCAAAGTCCATAGGTTCAATCAATGCAGAGAGATCCTGGAAAAATGTGTGTGGATTCCAAAATGTCGAGTCTTGTCTTGTCTTATCAGTGCGCTGTACAAACCTTGATCTGATAGACACTGAGGCCGTTCATCCAGGCCACGAAGCGTGACAGAGTGGTCTTGCCAGCACCGCTGACGCCAATGAGCAGCAGATGTCCCTGAGGCTGACGGAAGATTCTGGAAACACAGGTGTGGACAAGGTCATTAAGTGCCCAGTTGGTAGTATGCACCCTTTGAACAGTTGTGGCAAAGGAAAAGACAACCCAGAGAGAAATACTTTGTGTTCAAAACATTCACTCATTCCCTACACAGAGCCCTTCAGTGAATAACTATGTTGGTAATTCACTACTATAAAAATGTACTTCTACCTATTGAATGATTGGATGTTCTGAACACAGGGGTGTCTAAAGAGTTCACTTTAGTCCTTTAATGGAGGTGAACCATTCAGCTGAGGACTGTAGAGCCTGAGGGAGTCCCTGAAGCATTTTTGTTCAGAATCACTTAGAGGACAGAGCCAATTTGACATGCTTGACTCAGCAGTTAAACAGTCTTTTGGAAGGATGAGTGTCCTAAAGCAATTGACTGGAGAGACTGGTGACTCTACAGCTGGGTGCTAGGACTTATGAAGTGGGTGAAGTAACTCTTGTCTTTACCGGTCAATTCTGAGGACGTGATCCAGGACCTCATTGAAGAGCACCAGGGGAACATCTAGCTCCTCCTCGTAGAACACCTTCAGACGGGCCTTCACGTAGTCCCTCAGCTCCTCCTGTTCCACTGGCACATAATCCTAGAGAGAGCATTGGGCATGTGTTAAAAAACAGCGTTTACAGAGAACCAACGTCCTCAGCGCAGATATCAGCTCAATCTTTGCACTTCATTAGATACAACAACCAGAGGCCAAGTTCAGAAATCAACTAATGCTGCAGAGCAGCTTATTTTTTTCTCTCAAGTGGCTGGTTGAAAACTCTTCAAAGCTATGAATACATAAGCAGGGAACAGGGGTGGTGATCATATCTGAACAGTCGCACACAATTACAGTGAACAACCACTTGAACTCCCTCACACAGAGTATACACAGTATCTATTTTTTACAAATAGCTGAGCCACTGGAGTGGTTCTATAGGTCAGTGGCAGGCACAAGGTCTGACCTTAGAGAGCCAGTTGCTGTAAAGGATGGGCCTGTTGAGTCCCTTGTCACGGTCAATGTTGGGGAAGTGCTTGAGGGCCACAATGTCGATGTTTTCATCTGTCCAGCGTCTCTCCTCATCCTCCACCAACCTGGATAACAAAGAACACAGATGTCAAAGCTGTGGCTTGACTGACCAATTTTTAATGCAACCTTCTCCACTGATAATCTTCTTATTGGCTTATTTACACAAACAAGCTAAATACAAGACTTTCTTTCGAAATTGCCATGACACACACACAAATAACAACCACCATATTTAAAATGACAGGTGATGAAAAGCATGATGTTGGCTTCATGCACATCTCCACCACAGCCCTTTCCCCCCACCTGTCTTGGAAGAGGCGCAGGGCCTCGTGGGCCCAGATGCGGATCAGTCCCTCCACGGGGAGAGTCTCCAGGGGCCGCAGGGCCTCGAAGATGCCCCTCACCCAGCGGGTCATCTCTCGGGGGGAGTAGATGTAGTGGGGCTGGGTGTCCTGGGTGAAGCGCTCCTGGAGGAGGCGGAGAGAGAGAGAGGCCACGAGACACATCAGCAACACACGGTGGAGGAGCCAATGAGAAAAGCTCTTTCCATGCACATAGAGTACATGATGATATGACCACCACAGGGTGTTGCCACCTACTACAAAAAATAAAGCCTGCCTGCCAAATCCCCCTTTTCCCCTACACTCTGCAACTGCATTTGCATTTAAGCAGTAGCCATCATACTATTTTTATTCGAACAATACTCTGTAGACCAGGGGTTCCAAGCTGTAGTGTACGCTAGACGCACAGAGTACCCTGGGCTGCAGAGCCCTGAGGCGTTTACCTGTGACATGGTGTAGAACTCCACCATGGCGGCGGTGAGAGGCTCTGCGTAGGTGCGCAGTGAGGGGATGAGGCGCAGCATGGCCCGGTTGAAGGTGCCGTAGATCTGGGTCAGGGAGGCCGGTCCAGGGTAGTCCACGTACACCACAGGAACGTGCCTCAGGAACCTGGGTTTGGGAGAGAGGGCCAGAGCACGGGTGAATGTTTGAAACATCCCTGCTTTTACTGTATCTATGACCATATAGCTTAACACAAGCTGTTTATGGGGCTGTGTATCTGATAAGAGTTCGGTAAAACCGGTATTTCAAGTACAAATTGAGTGACTCTTGTCAAAAAAAAGCATGATAAGAGTGATGGTATGGAAGGTGTTAAGTGAGGAAGGGCAGCTCACCTGTGAGTGAGGGGCTTTCTGCCAGGGTCGGTTGGGGGGTTGCAGGCGCCCACAAACTGGATCCTCTCCAGCTTGACCCAGGTCTGGTCCGAGGTGCGGTAGAAACCGCCGTGCTCCACCATCTGCAGCACACACCACAACACAAGCCAGGTGAGCCAGAGCACAACAAACAAATAACATGTTTACAGTACATGTTAATCTCACTCCGCTGCTATTTCCTAAATATAGTAAGTTTCCTAAGTATAATTACATTCCAACATCCTTTAAAACACACACACACACACACACACACACACAGTAAAGAATAAATCATACCTGTCTGATGAAGGAGATGACCCTTTGTGTGCCGTACTTGTCCATGTCCGGCAGGTTAATCTCGTCACAGAAGAGCACGAGCCACTTGCCAAGCTGCACAGGCGCCAGCACGACCCCGTTAGCGTGCGGCGGTACTCGCAGTAGTGGTCAAATGTCTTCAGCAGCAGCTCCGGGGTAGTTGCACTGGAGAAGTTCAGACCCACAACCTGAATGGGGAGAGAGGGAGAGGGAGAGGGAGAGAGAGGACGAAAAGAGTGAGGCTGTTTTTCAGTAGAGGTCTTTATTGAAGAACTAGGCTTAATCCATGTGCGAGAAACCCAGCTATGGACTAAAATAGTAAAAGACAAAGTGATCACTGTCGCATACATGATTTTTTTAACATTTAAAAGGCGATCTTTCGAGAATAACAGTGTAGCTATGCGATGGGCAGTCAGGTTGGTACCCACCTCCATGTCGGGCAGGGCTCGGAGGGCGCTGAACAGGGTCATGGTTTTACCAGAACCCGGAGGACCACACAGAACCAGGGGCTTGTGTTCGGCCAGCCAGGTGTAGAGCAGGGCCTCGTGGCGCACTGTGTCCAGGGTGGGCACCACCACCTCTGGGGAGGCCACTTTATGGGTCTCCACCTCAATCTGGGGCACCTTACCCTGCCAGGACTGCCACTCGCCACTGATGGAAACCTGGGGGACGGCAAGAGAAAAGGGTCACAAAGGAACATAACTTCATACGAACACTGGACAGACAATGCCTGTGCAATATTTGCACAGATGTTGAAATCAGCCTTTAATATGTACAGTTATATTCATATCCAGTATAAATGTATATATTAGGGCTGTCAAGTGACTAAAAAAAAAATCTAATTCATTACATACAGGTACAACAATTTTGGCAGATGAGTGAATCAATGAAGAGCCAAAGCAATATTATAGACTTCAACATCTCTCTCTTTTATTCTAACATTCCCTTTGGCGCAGGCATCAGCATTTTTAGCATGATTAAGGCAAATGACTGAAGTCATGGACATGTGCCGTAGCTCAACACCAAGGTAATGTGTGGTATACCCCACATGATTTGTCCTTTTTTTGGCCATTCAAACATGATGTAGACTTTTATTCACATAAATAAAGTTGTCTTTTCTCATACATCATTAGCAGGTTTTGCCAATTGCAATACACACTATTCGTTAGCAAAGTCAATGATACTACCTGACACAAACTAATACTACTCTTAGCACTTTTTTAACCAAGTTTACACAGGAGTGACCACCCACCTCATAGTCGATGATTGGCACATTGGGAGCAGATGGGAGGGGCACAGTGGTGATGCGGCGGATGTACTCTCCAAGCTCCGCCCGGATTTTCAGTCTGCCATCTCCAGAGAAGGACCAGAGCACGGCGTAGATCAGGTACCTCTGCAGGAGCAAGCACAAGCACAAGCAACGTTGGGGGTTTAGGATGGATTTCAAGGTAGCCACCTGGATAGACCAAGCTAAGTAGGGTTTTTAGACTTACAAAAACATGAAACAGAACTTAAAAAAAAAAAAAAAAAAAAAAAAAAAACCCCACACACACACACACACACACACACACACACACACACTCACTCTCCGATTCTAGGCTCCATTAAAAAAAAAAAAATTAAACACATAATACATATATTTACAAGTCTCTTGCAGGAGAGAAGCCACAATAAAATACTTTCAAATCCCCTCTGATTAATACAAAACCGCATTAGCAAAGCCACCATAATTGTTGAAAGTGAAAACACATCAAGCTTCAATCTCCTCATCAGTTGCTCATTCACACCCAGGCATGCACACACACACACACGGTGCTGACCTGCATGTATCTCTCGAGCTGGTCAACAGGCATGGGGAAGTCAGGGTGGTTGTTGTTGTACTGCGCCACGTTGCGGCAGGCCTGGTGCAGCATGGAGAAGAGCGAGCCCATGCAGCGCATGCGCGTGAAGTCCATGATGTGCTCCAGCTTGGACGCGTGCTCCAGCGCCTTGATGACCAGCCCCGTGGAGGTGAAGTAGGGCTGCAGCACTGCCGCCGCGTCCCTCTGAATCTGAGGGGAGAGGAGAGGTCAGAGGGGGACGGTTAGTGTGTCCAGTTCATAGGAACACCGGACTCGAGTGTGGGGAAGTGGGAGAAGACTGATACAATTTCACTCCAGAGGGGCAGCCAGGCTAGGCAGGCAGCCATGGGCGTGTGGAGGTACCTGCAGCATGGGGGAGGCAGCCTCGTCGCCCTCGTCCTCCATGCCCACGCGCTTCCGCAGAGCCTCATCCTCTCCCTCGTCCAATGGGATGCTGCGCAGGCGGTCCAGGAAGTTGAAGAAGATCATGTCCGTGCTGAGCACGTCCTCGCTGAACCACACCATCCCGCAGCGGGACACGGTGGCCAGGGTGGCGTACTTCAGGTCCTGCACCTCAAACATGATGCGCACCTGCAGGGGGGTACAGGAAGGCAGTGGTTATGTAGTCAGGAAGTTGGCAAATCACAAATGATTAAAAAGCACAGGATGACTGCCAATAACTGACTGCAAACACTATTCTTAGATCAGAATATCCTATACAGTAGATGTCATGATTCCGGCAATACAATTAACAGAACATATTGGTCTAGTAGATAAGCTAGACCAATAGGTCTAGAACATATTGGTCTAGCTTATCTACTAGAATTAAATTGAGTGGTAATGGTGACCTAAACAGTTACATTTCCAACAAAACTGATGTGCATGTGTGTCCTGCCCATCTGTTTACTTACGTTGGGAGGCAAGCTGAGACGCTCTCCGTTGGGCAGAGTCAGAAGCTTGTTGTCGTCCAGCACAGAGTTCAAGTTCTCCACCCACTCTGGGTCCACATCACCATCAAAGATGATCCACTGCCTCTTCTGAAGTTCCCCACGCACGTTGTCAATGATCCTGAGATACACATGAACAGTTAACGCTCTTGGTACAACCTTGCATACTGGATCACAGATTCAGCAGACGACAAAACTGTAGGAAGTGACCATTTAAGAGTCTGCAGAACTTCCGCTCTGTAAAATGTGTGATGTGCAGACAATACACAGAATCATCAAGGTAGTTATTTTACTATCCTTTAATGAATCATATATTCAACAGAGCAGAGCACAATTACGCTGCCAACTAAACACAAGCATGCCCATTCTGACATCAGTGTTTCCCATACATTGACTTATTTGTGGCGGCCCACCACAATATCAACATTGACCACCACACATAGATTTTCCAGGTTGTACTAAATTGTGCTTAAATCTAGTTAGCATCATAACCACGCTGCGCTAATTTGTTGCAAACCTACCACCACAAATAAAATGTAATTCTGTGGGAAACACTGCTGACATCCTACAATAATCAAGTCTACCCTCCCTAATCTCTCCCTAAAAAAAATGCTACTTACTTCCTAAGTACGTGTGTGAACAACCCGTCGGTCCACTCGCGGGTGTTGGGGTCCAGGGTTCCGTACAGGTGGTCTTTGCTGATGGCTTTGGGGTCGATGATGTGTGCCACCCCCTCAACGCCCTCGAGCCGCTCCAGGGCCTTCAGCAGGACCCTCCAGGCCATGGTCTTGCCACTGCCCGACGGACCCACCATCATCAGCCCGTGGTTGATCTGGGTGATCTGGTAAAGCTGGAGGACCTGGGAGAGCACAAAGACATACAGTACGTGGGTGTTAGACCATTTGCATCTCTTAGTTAGATTCAGAGGCAGATATTGGTTGAAATGAGTTTATAGAGGAGTATGTTCAAGTACCATGAGCAATACAATAAATAGCCTAGAAATGGAAATATTATGAGTGTTCAGCGTCTCCTTACCTTCTCCACCCACATGCTCCCCACGTCGTCTCCGTCTCCGTAGGTGAGGTACATCTCGGAGCAGACCTTTTTGAGCTCCTCGCGGAGAGCGGTCATCTCCCCACGCATGTACTGGATGCCAGGGAACACATCAGACAGCAGGCTGAAGAGCAGAGGAATGTCCTCGGCCACCAGCTTGGGCACCATGGTCTCACACACACTCTGGATAAGAATCTGAGGAAGGAGAGAGGAGGAAGAGTACGGTCAGGACGCCATTTCAGTGAAAGAGCTCTTATTGTGGCATTCAGAATACAATATGATGGGGGAATAAAAACACTTAATGCAATACTAAATTTAAAATAATAATAATAAAAAAATGATACTGACCTCTTGTTCTGGAAGGTTTTCTGCGATATCGTTCTCATCTACAACCTCTCCGCGCTCACCCTTCTCCCGTTTGATCCTCTGGATGCGCTCACGCTTCACATTACCAGCGCTGATCAGCACACTCTTCAGGGCGCGCAGGCCAAAATCATAATGAGACTGAGACGACAACTGTTCATCACACAGCCTGGGAGACAGACACACACACACACACACACACACACACACACACACACACTTTGGTAAAGGAACGTACCCTACTGAAAGCCCTGCAAAATTACATTTGTTTTACATAGCTTCATCTATTAGTGTCAAAATAGTCTCAAAATCTAACAATCAGACCAAAGTTGTGGATGCAACTTGGCAAGAGAGGTAGCAGTTAAACAGTGTTCACTACTACTGTAGCTAATGTGGCAAAACAGAAGCACTGGAGGTGGTGTGGAGGGGGCACGTACTTAAAGAATGGTACAATCTTCTTGGCCAGGACCTCAGCAGTACGGAAGCCTTGAGAATACAACATGACCTGGGCGATGAGCTGGCGGTCAGGCTTGGTCATAGCCAAACTCCTGAACAGCTTCTTCAGGTTATCAGGTAGGTTGGAGCGTCCAGCATAGCCAGGGTTCATGGTGATGAAAATGGCCATTTCTGGACTTACTTTAACTTGTTTATTTAACAACTCGGTCATTACCGGAACACCTAAGAACAAAATATCACATCCGACTCATTCACACCATGACCTTCACATCATTCCCATCCAACTTTGCTGCACAAATATACTGAGTCAGTCTAGTCAAATTCTTTTTTAAGAGTTTTAAAGAGACAAAGTGTTACTGTCAGTTACTGTGCCAAATGAACAAATATTTTTGTTTAAGAACGTTGTAACATAAAACAAAAAGGTGTGGGCAGTGGACTTGCAGGCAGTGGACTTGTGGGATACGTACTGCGGTCTCTGTTGGGGTTGCTGTGCTCCCTCAGGGCCACCTGGATGTACTGCACCTGCTGGGAGACGGCGGACAGCATCCTCTCCTCCAGACGGTTGAACTCGTCGAAGCAGCCCCACGCTCCCACCTGACACAGACCCACAAAGATACGACCCATAGCCTGGAGGACAGAGCAGAACAAATGGTTAATACCGGAGTTAGACAAAAACAATGGTACGTTTAAGGAGATGATATTGTGAACCACTTTTAAGAAATACGTGATCGAAAATCCAGATGTGTGGACAATAGACCTTGTAATAATAGACTGTTAAAAATACTGTTTTTACAGCAGGCATACCTGGAAGTCAAAAGTCTCGTCACAGTTGAAGACCAACACAAAGCGGCCGAGCTGATGACCCAGAGCCTTCACAGACTCTGTCTTTCCAGTTCCAGCAGGGCCTGAAAGATAACAGGAGAAACGTCCATGTCATCCTTTTAACACTTTTAACAGCAAAACTGCCTGCATATGTATATCTAATACGCTTTGGATTTTTAGTGACTAGTTTTTTCAATATTATTTAATTTGTTTAGCATGAAAATGGATTAATTTCAAAACTTGATCGAGCTGAAAAGCACTTGGCTACAACAAAACACTTAGCTATAACATGGTATACACAAAAATGTGCCTTATCACGCTCAACTGACCGAACGGGGAGCCTCCGAGCCTGGCCTCCAGTGCCTGTGTCATGGTGAGGTAGCAGCGGTCAGTCAGGGGGGTCTGCACCAGTTTCTCCTGCACGCCCAGGTACTCAAAGCCGTAGTTGAACTTGGCGTTGGCCATCTGGATGGAGAGCTGCTGCAGCACGTCTGTCTGCTTGGGGTCGAAGTAGAAGCGCATCTGGCACAGCCACTCGAAGGACTTGGGGTTGTCGATCTTGTTCTTGATCAGGGTCCTGGTGACATCCCTCTGGTGCACCAACTCCGTGATCTGTGGAAACAATGGTAAACAAGCACAATTAAAAACGAACAGAATAAACTAGAATTATGATAACCTGCATAAAAAGGTTAAGGTAAGAAACAGTTTATGATTAGTCAGATGGAATACCAGTAGTTGTATGATGGATAGTCACCCTGTAGTATTTGGTAAAGGTATCATTAAAATGGAAAACCCAAAGTGCAGTCTGGCATTGACCAAACAAAAGCCATTGTGTAGCATATAAGACTGCCTTCATCCATGTTTATTCATGGAATTAAATATATTAGACCAAACTAGCTCATAGTTCATTTTTGTTTACTGTCAGTTATTTAAATTGGGGCCCAGAGCCTCGGGTGCATAATGGGGCCTCTACTCACCAGCTGTTCCAGCTTCCTCCTGCGCAGGATCGGCTGCTCCATGAGCACAGTGTCGGCCAGCAGGTTGAGGGTGGCCTCCACATTGGACAGGACCCCCTGCAGGGGCGCAAGGTTGCCCCCGCCTGAGATGGTGTTCAGGGCATTCTCCACGTTCTCAGACCAGTCAATCTGGGCAGAGAGCACCACCAGCTGGGCCTAACGGGCGACAGACACATACACATTAAAACATCCTGAGCTTTTCTCATCAGGACATATTACATCTAGTTAATATTCAACAATTATACTTTATACAAAAACAACAAGCTCATTATCATTATGTGAGCCTAGGATTAATGTTTCAATGGTAAATGTTTCACTTGTATGTATAGGAGAAACTAATCATAAACATCAGCAGTTAATTGAGTTGAAAAGCTAATGTGATTCGTTGATGTACCTGATAGCGGTCGATCCAGTCGATGTAGGTGTTGAGGTCGATAGCGGTGCCCTTGTTGAAGGCGCCCACTTCAGTGACTGACTCTGCGAGCAGCTTAGCCAGAGTGACCCTCATCTCCTTCTCCACCAGGGTGAGCCACTCATTGATCTTAGGGTGCTCAGTGATCGACACTGGTGTTTTATACAGGATCTGAAAGTACACACACAGATAGGTAAACAAATTCATTAGCATCAAAAAGGAAAAATAGGAAGAAACCAACTTGGCATCTTACCTCCTCGCCCTCCCTGGAGGAGATACCCAGCACTTCTGTGTTGTCTTCATTCAGTAGGATGCTGGACACGCCTGCAAACATCTTCTTGAAATGCTTCTGCAGTTTGGCCACATTCTTGCTGTTACCAATGATCTCAAGCAGATCTTCATCACCAACAAAGTAGAACCTGATGGACAAATAGGTCATCAATGAACCACATTACGACCACAGCCAAAACTACAATCACAGCTGGATCTCTTTTTAAATGGCCATTATGAGAAAAACAGGCTTTTATTAGCTTTTATTCGAATTCCAATACTAGCAACCTTGCAGTCCAATTCAATATTCTTCTATTTAATTTAATTCATTCATCTGGGGCAATATAAGGTGCAAGACACTAGAGGTCTGCAGGACAAGTTTTGCAAGCTCTATGCGGGAGCGGGCGGGATGAGTGAGGTGCATTTGCGGGTGCGGGACAAACCGATGATTGACTGGACTCCTGAAAATTAAATATGTGCGGAAATAGTGTAAATAATTATAGTTACTATAGTTAGGCAGCATTAAAAACAGAGTTTAACCAGCCTAATTGACGGATATTGTCATTTATACCTACGTGGGTTCAATTTTTGGGTTCAATTCCTGCTGCCCTGTTGTTGAATCTCGAATCTCGAAATCGAAACCATGAAAGAGGAGGACACCACTAGGCTACTTCAGATGTTTGTGCCTTTCTAAAGAACGGATGCCAGCTAGCATAGCTGTGTTACAGTAGCCTACATTCAGAATCTGGCAGTCAGTTGTGTGTCAAGTGCTCCTTTTGTGAGACAGAAGGCAAAACTGAATATTCTTCCTGCATATCCTGAGGGATTTTGCAGGCATGACTAAAAATGACACATTATTGCGGGAGCGGGACAGAATGTTGCAGGAGCGGGCCAGCGTGGGGCTGAAAAAATCTGTCCCATGCAGACCTCTACAAGACACATTATAGGGCCAGCAGGAACTGACATAGGAGTAGCAGCATATTGTGTTCCACCAAAGAAAACACTGACACAATCTGCACTTCCTCAATAGCTCTAAAGAGTTGCCCTGGCTTAGAGTTTGAGAGACCTAAAACCCAATCCCACCTGGGGAAGGACGAACGCTCCCTCTCCAGATACTCTCCAAGGGCCTTCTGGATCTTTCCAAGCAGGTCAGCCAGCCTCTCGAGCGAGCGCTGCACACCCTGGATGTTGAGCACGTCCATCACCAGTGGGGACTTGGTCACCTTCTTCATCAGGGCCAGGAATTCTGTGCTGATGCTGAGGGATGAAAGAAGGTTACCAAGTTAATGAAAAAAACATCTATGCAATGATCCACAGTATGGTACTGTACAGTAAGTCATATACAGTAAATCACAGCTTATTTTGTAACACTGTACAGTTGCTGTTCCTTTCCAGCATACTCCCAAACACCAATTCTGTGCATCATGACTAAAATCATTTGATTTTCTATGGTACATTATCTATATTTTATCAATGGAAACATAAAATGCCTGACGGATCAATACCCCCATCAAACTCGTGACCCTGAACCTTTACTTGTAGAACTCACCTCTGGAACCTCTGGGTTTCCACTGGCAGCAGGTGCTTGATGTCAGCGCTGCCAGTAAAGATGCCCTCCAGGTAGACCCAGCGACGCTGGACATCAATCCACACATCGAACAGCGCCATGATGCGGTTCAGCTTGTCCTCCCAGCTCAGCGCATCCTCCTCAAACACCTGTACAAAACAAAAGGATCAGCATTAGAAACTAAAAAGGTCAGGCATTTCAGATGACTTCAGATGATGTTCCCCCCACTCATTCTCATGACTTATTTATTTTCTGTATGATACAATATATACTACAGCTTATAAACAGGCACTACATGGAAATTGTACAGTCAAACCCATAGTGACTGGTAGAGGTGAAACTACCATTGTCCGTTGTCTTGATTGATCAGGACACTTGCCTTGTAGTAGGGCGAGAGCTTCATGGCTGACACGCTGTTGATGTGCTCCTTGACCTTGTTGAAGAGGTCATCCCATCCTCGGATGAGGCGGCACTTGTTCTGATAGTTGACCAGGTCCAGCTCGTAGGAGTTCCAGACCTCACGAATCTATGCAGAATACACGAGAATGTAAACAATTTGACTGGGGGTCACGATAACAATTAACTTTACGCTAAACATTTGACATAATCTGGAAATTCATCATGACAAACACAGCTCTGACGGTCCTGCGGCTGACCTGTTTGAGGAACTCCTCCAGGGCCATCTCTCCCTGGGCCACCAGCAGCACGTCCTTAACCACCATCTCGTTCTTCTGCAGGTCCACGTCCCAGATCTGACCCAGGGTCAGCTCCGACAGCACCCAGTTCACATGCAGACGCTTCATCAGCTGTTTCCAGTGGCGGTCCTTCAGCGCCTCTGACTTCAGCTCAATCACCAGCATGTTAATCTAGGAGAGGACGGCCATTAGATGCAGTGAGTCATGTAGTATAGATAGGTATGGGGGAAAAAAAGCGCTGGTAGAAGTCATTCAGAGAGACTTATAATTAAAGAATTGTGCACAGAAAATGCAACTGAAAAACAATAGCATTCTGATTCAACATAAAACCAGGCAAATGATAATGTGCAATACATCACATTATCTGTTAAATAAACAAGTCATCAAATACCTTACTAATTTGCTGTTAAACATGTGATTCAGAGTGGCATTAAAGTATAGATTTAAACTTCATTTTTAAAAATAAATAATTTTACTCCTAATAAATTATCTGCCTTCAACTGATGAAACTCAAAATCATCAGTGGTGGTTAAGTCAGAGATGATTCTGGATGTCCGTGTGGAGTTGCTCACCTTCATGTAGCCCTTGAGGAGCCTCTGCACGTACTCATAGGAGGCGTACTGGCGCAGACGGGCCGGGAAGTTCTTCAGCTGGTTGAGGAGAGCGTCCAGACTCTGGCGGAGCTTGCGAGGCTGCACAGACACCCACGGCTGCTCCTTCATCTGGTCAATCTGCTCCCACACCTTGGACAGTTCTGACCACACACCCTTCAGATCCTGAAGCTCCTCCAAGGCCACCTGCAAACACAAAGAACACAAACTGTGACTACTCGATCATTTTATACAGTTACATTCCAAACAATGTTCAGGAGGCAAGATTCCGTCCTTCAACAAACATCAATATGTGGTAAAAAGACAATTTCTCATCAACAGTATTTTGTAACGTAAGAGAGTAAACACTCAAAATATTGTGTAACAGATACACAGGACACAAACTTTGCCTACTGAGTTACAGTTTTAAATACCTTTTAGAGGAAAGAAAAGTTCCTAGAGCTTACTAGAAAGTCTTTAAAAGTTAACCTGTAGTCATAATGGTTCAGATAATAACACTCCCTCATGTGAAATAGATTTAATTTCACAGTCCAGGGCACACTGTGGGTACTATGTGACAATATGAGACGGAGTATTGATGTGTATTGAGTATTGGATGTATTGGAGCAGGCGTGGGCATACCTGCACCCTCTCCTCGCTGCCACTCAGGAGGCCGGTGTCCGTGAGCTCCAGAGCCTCCTTGGCCTTGGCACACTTCTCCCGGTCATCCTTTAGACGGCCAAACTTGCCCTCGTAGATGGTGAGTGACTGCAGGGCTTCTTCAGGACGCAGGCTGCCCTGTGGTCAAAACGAAAGAGCAAATACAGACTTTTAAGGGACTTTCTAAGTTATGAATAGGACTTATTAATAGCTGTTGAAACGTGTTAACGACAACAAACTTAATTCAAGCAACTGCTTTTAATTACAATAAATCATTAAGACCTAGCTCAAAAGAATGCATTTTTAAAAATGAATAGGATTTAGAAATGTAGTGGGTGGCATTTGTGATGGCAAATTCTTGACCATCAGCTCAGAGCATAGTACAATCCTGCTGCACCACCATGGTTCATCTGAAGCCACAATCCCAGTCTGGTCAACCCATCGCCCTACGTACGGCCACGGGTTTGGTCTTCTCCCAGTCAGCGAGCAGGTCGGTGGTGCGGTTCTCCACGGCGCGGTCCTCCTGCACGATCTTCATCTGCAGGTTGGCCACCTGCTGCTGGATGGCTGTGTCCTTGCGCTTCATGATGTCGCTGAAGGCGCCCCACTCGCCCTCGATGTTGTCGATGTAGAGCCACGAGGGAGGGAACTGGAAGCGTTGCTTCTCCAGCAGACGCTGGCCATTACGGAAAAGCTGAGGGAGAGACCGGACAATAGAACCATTACATTTACACCCAACACCGTTTCTCATCTTCAAAGCCCTCCAAAACCTGGTTCCCTCCTTCTCAGTGAACTGCTAAACCTACACTTCCTATCCCACTTTTTTTAGGTCTTCTAGCAACCTGCTTGCTGTTCCACACATACAATTATACAACCACATTATACAGCCTGCTGCTGTGTAATACACTGCAAACAAAACACTGAACGATAGTTTAATTTAATACTATGGGTGACCTCTAATGTTAGCATATGATGTTCATGATCTATTGCTGAGTGAATAAGGTTAAGATCTACTGAAATTATGCTATTGCTATTAGCATTGAGTGTTGTTTTGGAAAAGCGGTCATCTCATCCACAAATCTGTGTCTAGACTTGCCAATTAGGCTAAAAGGGTGAAGGGAGAAAACCACCAGAGCAAAAGCGGGTAAAGAGTGACTTTCTGCGGCTGGACTTTTCCATCCCTGAAAAATTAAGCAGGCGAACGGGTTCACTTTCACTCACATCCACTTGCTTCTCGAATGCCTTGATCTTGCGCTTGAGCGCCTGCACATAGGTGATGAAGGTCACAGCGTCGGAGGTGCTGGCCGTGTCCACAGAGTGCTGCTCCAGCTCTTGCCGAGACTATGATGGACAATATCAAAACAAACAACAATAATTAACATCAATATTAAGGTGAGAAAACAAGTTAAGTTATCACTACTCTTTCCATCCTGGCTTTGCTAGTACTGACAATCTCACCTTGGAGATCTGGGAGTGGAAGTCCTGCATGTTGTTGCCCAGCATCTGTCCAAACCTGCTGAGGACTTCTTTATGCCAGGAGTCATACTTAAGATTCACCTTGGATTGGACCTGTGTTTTCAAAAGTTACAACATTTTTAATTACCTCATTTACTTAAAAACAGGACAAAAACTAACAAATCAAGAGTTGAGTTGAAAATAAGGACTTGTCATTTTGAGAAATTGAGCACATTACAATGAAGTGCATAACAAACAGAAATAGTCCATATCTCCATTAACCATGTTCAGTCCAGTTAACAACATGTAACAGTGTGGGAGTGTAAACAATGCTTAGATCGTAGATAATAGCTTAAACCAGAAGTGCTTCGGTCATATTTTAATTTCATGTCTACTGAGCTGACCGGGAGTTTTTTTTTTTTTTTTTTTTAAGTAAAAGTTCAGCCGACCAGGAGTGCCATTCACAACGGCGTTGCTATTTATCATCTCCATGACTACAGCAAAAGCCTACAAGGAAGTGTCTAAAGAGAAATGTTGGTGGTCTCCGTCAGTTTGAGGACAAGAAACGGTGCATCAAGGGTGCATTAAAGAGAATTTAGCAACCAAAGAGAATTGAGGATGATAGCACAAGTGATGGTGTACCTTGCCATAGTCAATGACCACAGGGCCAAACTCCTTCCTGGTCTCAGCGTTGTCGAATGTGCCCCTGGCCTTGCGGATTTGCACCAGCAGGGCCTGCCACTTGTTGAGGTCTTCACCCAGGCGGTTGTAGATATTCTCAGCCTGCATGTCCCACAGGCACTGGTACTGGAGCCACACCTGGGGGAGCGAGCAGAGAAGAAAGGCGTAAACTCAACGCTTGTAGTAGAATGCAAATCTGATGACTGATCGTCTGACTTTGTGGTTTGACCATCTCACATCTGATCTTTTCTCAACTCCACATTTCAACAGTACCACTATTCTCAACCCACAAACCACCACGCACATCTAGGAGCTCTCACACAAATAAGAACAAAAACACAACCATAACAGCTGTGGCTCACCTTGACGTACTGCTCCACCTCCTGGACGTTCTCCTTGACAGCATTGTAAGCCTCCTCCAGTGCCGCTGGCCCGTCTGGCATTCTGGTCAGGGCATTCCGGTAGAACTTCTCCTCCTCAGACAGCTCATAGTGCACACCAACCTGCTCAACATAGCACAGAATCAGAGTACCATCAAAAAGTGCTGTTTGTTCATCTTGGTTTCCATCATTTTATTGTTTTCTAACGATGCCATTCATTTAAGAAAACACCATGGCTACTAAATGTTGAAATGCTTAGAGCAGCTACAGACCTGGTATCTCTGGCTCTGGATCCTGGGTAGGGCCAAGATGACCATCTTCCAGGCAAACAGCTCCTGATACAGCTTGTAGCGGCAGTCCTCAATGGGAGGATTCAGGTAGATCACCTGGTTGGTGATCCTCAGCTCATGGATAATGTTCTGCAGGGTGAAAACAAGGAGACAATGAATGTTATAGTTATGGCTCTGGCTCTTAGAGTTTTGACGGTGACCCCTACAGACAAATTGTGATCAAGGCACTTTCAGGTTAAATATTACACTGTGCAGTTTATATATTGTCTCATGTCATACAAATGTCTTAAGGCTGTAGCACTATTGCATAAACTTTTGTCTACCATGTGCAATATATGTCTTTAATGCCCCTTGCATTAAAAATTGAAGTGCCTTTTCTATAAATGATGATTTATTCTATGGTTCAAGGGAAGAGTAGCTTAAAACAAATGGCTTGGGTATAGTACTATAATGTTCCACACATACCTTAATCTTAGGGTCTCCTCCAGGCTTGTGGCTGACTTGCGGAGCCTCGGTGTCCATGTCCACATCGGCTTTGTCTTCCATCTGTCCCCTCAGAGTCTGAGTCCAGGCCCTGAGTCCAGCCTGCAGACGCACTCCCAGGATCCTCTCAATCTGCAAAAGCATTACATTTATTCATTTACAAACTCGACTGACATTCAAGCTACAGTATAAAACCGTGAAAAGTAAAACAACGAAAGCTGTGCCATATGCCAAAGGGAGAGTTGAACAGTTCAAAGACATGAACACTGCCTTTACTTTAAAACTTAATAATAAATCCATCCAATAAATCCAAATATAAATCCATATTTACAATACCTGTGCTTGTTATGGCACTATGATGTAGCACCAAGCTCCAAGTCAAAGATTAACCTTCAAAATCAACCATAACCTATTAATACTGACCTCAATGTCCAGTTTGTTGACCCAGATAGGCAGGTTGGAGTAGGAGTGGAGATTGAGGTCATCTACGGCCTTCTGCACACGGTTGAGGATCTCACTGAAGGTCTTCATCTCGTACATGCAGGTCTCCAGAGAACGCACCTCAAGGTCAATCTTCTCCTCGATCAGGAGCAGGTCATCAACCTGAGGTCAGGAGGAGGTAAGGGAAACAAATAGAGGAATCCAATTTATGAAACATTTCAAATTCATGTTAATCACGCTTCTGCTGTAATTGGTATCTTTATATGTTGGGACACCATATCTAAAAAGATATTTGGAGCATTTGTCAATCTACTGCCAAATTACATCAGTTGGTTTTTATGACCAAAATGCTTTCAGAACATTATGGAGAACAAACCTTCTCTTGGAAATTGAAGACTGTTTCGGCCAAGCGCTGGACATATGGGTCCAGCTTGTAGGACTCCCACACGAGAGCGATACCTTCAGTGACCAAGGCCTGCACTTCCTTCTTCAGTCCTGCAACCAGCAGGGAGATGGAGGAGCGCTCCTCCACCTTCTCACACGTGCGCTCGTAGGTGCGGACGCTCTCGATGAGCGAGATGGCAAACGGGTAGAGCTGATTGGCTTGGTGGGCCTTGTTGACGATGGCCAGTGGCACGCGGAAGCTGAGCCACTTCAGGTTGCGCACCTCCTTGGACAGGGTGATGATCTCAGGCAGAAAGTTGACTTTGAGCTTGAGGATGTTGCCCGTGCGCCCTCGCGCACGGGTGCTCTCGATGGTGAAGATGCGTCCCGACACGCCCAAGTTGCGCTGCTGCACCTTGCGCGCCCAGTCGTCGAAGATCTCCTGCGTGTTGAGCTTGGCGCGGAAGCTGTCGCCGTCCTGCTTCAGCTTGAGGCCCTCCACGTGGTTCTCCCAGCCCTTCCCCAGCACGTCCTCCACGCGCTTCATGTAGGCCGTCAGCTGCCGGTCGATCTGCTTAGCCCAGATGATGGAGCCCGAGACGGGCGGCAGGTCGCGCACGTGGCTCATCTTGCACGACTGGCTCTGTGGGTACTGCACCTTGAACTTGTCGTGGAGTGACTCGATGTCGTCTTTGACACGCTGGATGAGCTGTGTCTGGTACTCGCGGATGGCACCGCGGATGTGCGGGCGCACAAACAGCGCGTTGAAGCGCGAGAAGATCCGGAACATCTCGTTGGCGTTCTTGGCGGTGCCCAGCTGGTCGCGGAGGCGAGCGGTGATGCGTGTCTCCACGCGGTCGATGCGCTCGTCATAGCGCTTCATGGCCGCCTCCCAGGCCTCCATGCCCTCCTTCGACACGTCTAGGCCGTCCACCTCCTTCACGTTCTCGTAGGCCAGGTTCACCTCCTCAATGGCATTGGCGTCGGCGGCGTCGAAGAGAACCTCGGCCACCTTCATGTCGGGAGGATCTACCGCTTCACCCTGAGCGTGCTGGGGCACAGTGGACACCTGAGGCCAGGAGGAGACATAAGGGTTAAAGAGCGCAGGCCTGGGAAGACCGCTGAAATGAAGAGGCATTATTCAACTGAAAATAACAATATTTATCTTCACATGACCAATGTAGTGGTAAAACAGATGCAATGAATGCATGAAACAAGCTTGTATTATAAGCATTTCATTTATTACTTTAAATTAAATGTAATTAAAAGTTTACAAAATATATATGCATCAGACTTATTTCTTGGTGACCAGTACCCTTTTGTGTTTAACCAAGCCATTTTAAGACATCTTCAGGGCTTCAAAGAAAATGTCCTTGTCTGAAGTCATCAGAAATGTTTCAGGCTGTCTATATATTCCACACCTAAACTTAATGGCTGAGAACTTTAAGCCCTGCATCTTTCTCCAGTGGAATCATAAAAACCTAAAGACTTCTCTCCCCTACATCCTCTACCTGTGGTCTCAGTACGCGCACGATGACAGCCCTCAGCTGCTCGTGCTGACGTCGGAAGCGCCTCATGTGGTCCAGACGGGACTGAAGCTTGCGGTGAGCCGGGCTCAGGCGCCACACCATCTTCAGGTTCTCCTCACGCTTGCGCTTCACAATGTCCCTCAGCAGCACCTGCAGCTTCTCATACTCATCCTCCCAGGTCTGGAACACCTCGAAGCAGGCTACCATGACCTGCAAGCACACAAGAATGACTTCCACGTCAGAAATGGTATGGTAATGTGTGTAAATATACAGTAGTTAGAAACCCTTTAAAAAAAGGTGGGCAGGTCAAAGTACTCTGTGCATTCAGAAAGGATGCCTGTAATGGACATATTTGAGTATGTTATAAACTGTTGCAATGGTGGTCAGAAAAGAAAAAAAAAAAAAAAAAAACATATGCTTGCTTGATGTATACCGTAAAGATGTCTACATCAGACATGTATTTTAGTAAACTGACAGCAAACAAAAGCACACCCACCTTCTCAAACTCCTCATAGGCCACATGCATCAGCTTCCTGGTGCCCAAGACTTTGAGGAGCTGGGAGCTAAGGTCACGTGAGATGGCCTCAACCAATCGCAGGGCCCGCTGGATGGGGTACTTGGTGTTGCGGATCTTGCGCAAGTGGGTGAAGATGGCCACCAGTGCCTGGCGGATCTTGTCAAGCTCGGTGGCCGAGAGCAGATCATTGAGCGGGAAGTCCTTCATCAGGGGGTTGTAGTCGTTCACCGTCTCCACGGCCTGCTTCAGACCTGATGTTCAAAGAGATGTTCAAATCAATTTCATAAAGTTTATTATACCTTCTCATTGTTTAAGTGAAAACAGAAACCCTTGGATGGATGGTTGACAGTGTGAGAGATAATTGATTGAATTTGAATCAATTACATTCACAGAAACTGAAATTCTTTTTCTTTTTTTTCCCCTTTTTAAAATATGGTGTTGCTAGTTGCTAATTACTTGTTATGGCTTTGTTTGCCTGAGGAAAACTCTTTGTGAAACTCTTGAAACACATTTTGCAATCACCACCCCCTCATTTTCATACCACAACAGAGAGGAGAACATTGGGGGGTGGGACTGGGGACAAGGGGTCGGATGGTGCCTTACAAAAAGAACCTCTTACCAGTGTCAGTGTCGAAGCTGACGGTGGCATGGAAGCGTTTGCCGTGCTTCAGGACGTCCAGAGTGAGCAGGACCTCAGGACTCTCACGCTTCTCCTGGATGCGGTTGAGCGCGCGCTCCAGGTTCAACCAGAAGCTGATCTCCTGCAGGGCTGTACCAGAGGCCGGGTCACGGTCCAGTTTGGTTACCTGGCGGAAGGGAAGAGAACAGGGAAATGTTCAGATACCAAAGGCAAAAAGTTGTGTAGAATGTGTAGTCTAAATCTGAAACCTTGTCCCCATTCCCCCCTTCAAGTAATCAGCCTAGCTGGAATGGTCTTTAGACACTACTCAAAATCCTCACCTTCTGGATTTCCCTGATCCAGCGGTTGACACCAGCCTGCAGCTGGTTGAGGAAGGTGGGGTCCTCAACCTTGTCGCCGAAGTCTGTGACCTTGGGCTTCTCACCACGCTCGTAGCACTGCTTGGCGATGTTGGTAATGACTGGGTGGATGAGGAGGCTGATCTCCGGGATCTCGATGTTCTGCTGGAGGTGCAGGAGACCCATCTCCAGCTCTGCAATCTTCTTCTCCACGGAGGGCGCCATCTTGTCACCATCCCTTAAGAAGGAGATTTAGAGGGTTTCATAAATATGCTTTACTCTGCATTGCTTTCAAAGGTTCACATGCTACTATTTAACATTTAGAGAGGTTATTAAAGAACACCATGCAGACTTCAGACTGCTGGAAAGCATTGCATTTTCATACTTAATGCAGTACATCAAAATATAAATCATGAAATATGTCTTGTTTTCATTACAAACCACACTTACCCATAACTCAAACAATATCCATATAAACATAATCATTATATAGATAATACATAATCTACATAATCATTATATAGATAATATTTCTTGCTATTAAAAAGTCCCTTCATATCCTGCTGGCTTACCTGTCTGCCTTGCCAGACTCGCGGATGTAGGACTTGAAGAAGGGGGACACTGCATTGCTGATGAAGGAATGGAGTGTTTCATAGGGGGAGTCCTCACTCAGAGTGAGCACACGCACCTGTGTAGAGATGGGCTTATCTGCATCCACCACTCCAGTCCTCTTAATGAAGGCCAGACTGGAACACAAAACATCAAAGTTAAAGGTCAAGACACAATTGGGGCAGTCAGAAGGCTATGGCCTGGCATTATTCAGAAAAGTGTATAGGAAGACAGACAAACATACATTTAGTCATACAAGAGAGAATGGTACAAAGGCAGAAAGGAGGAAACACAGACTGAATGAAAGGCTGACCAAAAACAGACAAAATGAAAGGAAAACATGAAGACCGAGCAAAGGGAAACTAAATGAAAAAGGACATGGCAATATGGAAGGTGCAGCCTTCAACATGACTGAAGGATGCGTCACTATTAATTAATGATGTGGTGAATACGGAACACAGGCTGGCAAGCACACTGGCATACCTGTTGGACTTCAGGCCATAATGAATGTCGATGCTGACATTATAGGAGATGCACTCCCTCTCCTCCTCGCCCTCATCCCCCACATCCTCTGATGGAGCAAGACAAACATTAAATATGCAGGTCAGTACACTTGGTAAGGTAACTGATCATGATCCAAGATTCAGTGTCCTATACAGTTATATGAAATACATATGAAACTTAAACTTGTGTAGAGCCCAAATAAGCAGTGATGACCATTGAGAGAAGAGCCTTGCCCAGATTTACAAATAGCACAAGTGTTCCAGTTTCCTAAAGTGGAAGAGATGAGAAATAACTGGCCTACATATTGCAGACTGTTACAAAAATAAACAAATACACAAAACAAATAAAAATAAAACACTGTCCAAAGAGGACAGGCTCAATTTACTGGTATACCACTGATCCAGAGTCATTGATTTGACCACAGAAATATGAGAACCCACAGACCAGACCACCGCAAATAAAAAAGTGTTTAGTCACTGTAGCCTTGGGTTAGGCTGGAGACAGGCTGGTCTTGTGTTCTGCTGCCTCCCTGTCACATGCTGTGCCCCAGATAAAGTCAGAGCAACAAAGCAGAGCGGAGGCTCTGATCTGCATTGCAGCAGGGGTTGCTACTAATACTCAACACGCCATGAACTTGAACGGACTTTAGTATTTTTGCCATACGCACAGCAAAACTAGACAATGGAGGTTCTATATGTTAACGTATCTAGTCGTGCAACGTTAGATGCAGCTGAAACTTTACTGTCAATGGGCATCACCATAGGGCGTGGTAGGCTATGATACATGATTCATCAAAATCACATTCGTGAAGCTAGCTAGTGAGCAATCACCCAGTGTATCTTCATCTTAAACAGTGGCAATGACACATGTTCGTGCACATGGAAGATTGTGGAAAACGACAGTAACTTAACTACTCACTAACTAGCTAGTAAGTGTTGGTTTGAGTCCATTTAACGTTAGATGCAGAAATCTCTAAAAGGACGTTTGCAGCGAGCGAACAACTCAATTTAAATCAATACATCAAGCTAAATTGCCTGGAAATGTCCCATCAGTTACAAACGTAGCTACGCAGCGAAGACTTTGGCAGACAGCGCTGCTTTGGCTAACGCTGTCAATCCGAGCTAACGTTAGCGAGACATCAGTAACAGAGCTGCTAGCTGCTAGCTATCAAAAACAGACTGAATTGCTTTGTTATGCTAACGACCATCTATGAAAATGAGCAAGGGTTTTAAGACTGAAAATCAAACTAACCTTTTAGGGTGCTCCTTTCCACAAGAACGGTATGGATTTGAGGGTCAGAGAGAAATTTTTCATTTGCTCAATGGAGCTTTTTTCCTCTAGGGCGGTTTCCAAGGCGGCCGGTACCTCGCCGCCATCTTCTAGAAGCAAGGGAACAAGTTTGCGAATATGTTTCTGCAAAACAGATATATCGGCAACTGTCTGCACAGCGGCAGACACTTCCATAGTGCCGCCGTCATCACCACCCCCGCCGTCAGACATTTTCACAGATTCCGAAACGCCAGAGACTGTAGACTTATCAGACCGGACTACTCAGCAAGAACTACTACGTTCACTGCATCAACCGAACCGACTGATGTGTCAACTCGCAGCAGGAGAGAACGCGGATACAGGACAGCGTTGTGAGATTTATGGATGCATGCCATTCTGGGGATTGTAGTTTTTCATGGTGAATTAATTGTGGTGAGAAACTGCAAAACACTACAATACCCACAAAGCAAAGGAAGTGTTCTGGGTCTGACGTTTCCCCATGACAAGGTGCTTTGTTGCCCTCATAGAAACAATGTCAGAAAATGTATAAGGGACTTTGACTTTCAGTAGGCCTATAGCCCATTGTAAAAGCCATTTAAAACGCGAAACTGTTTCATTCTTAATTGCAATCAACACCAGGATATACATTGACCTTGTGTTGCTTAGGCGTAATTAGTCTAGGCCTAGGCTACTCCACTTATGAATTTACTGATCACACACAACAAAACTTTATGCAGTCTTCCTAGGAGATAGACAACTAAAACAACTTTGTGAAAAATACTGTGTTTATTTCATGACATATTTTACCGTTGGGGGGCGATAATGTACATCTTTGATTCGGTCTTTACCTGTCTCACATGCTAGCAAATTGCAATTTCCATGAGGCAGACAAGTTTGTAAAATCAGTTTACATTCAAACAATGAAATACAACAGACTACATAGAATTTCCTCAGATATGTGTGCTACATTTTATTCTTGTGAATTTGTTGGATTACTGTTCATTCTCATGGACATGTACAATCGTGCGTTATTGTCATGCCAGTGGTGGTTGAAGCGCTAAATGTAGCATACTGTAAAGTCACATGTTGGTCAACAACGAATCAAGTTGTAGGAGTGTGTCTGTGCGTGCGTGTGTGTGTGTGTGTGGGTGTAGGTGTGTGGTGTGTGTGGTGTGGGTGGGTGTTTGTGTAGTGCTGTGTTTGTGATTGTGCGCACTCTGTGTTTGCGCGCATACGTATCAGGCTATGCGCGCGTGTGTGAGGGACGGAACAGCACTATCAGCTAGTAAAAGTGAAGGTGGAAGACCGTGTGTCCCGGGGGTATATCCGTGGAGGGCACGGGAGGAGCTCTCAGAAAAAAAATGCCTAACAAGTCCAAAAAAGATAAGGTAAGAACAATATCAATAGAAGAATTGCATCTAATCTATAGCCTATCTATCTAGTCTATTTATCTATCACCATGTCCGCAGGACATTGCAGGGTAAAGGGAAAAATGTAATGCAACTCATTTTATTTTAGGAATCCTCAAAGACTGGGAGGTCAAGCAAAAGTGGGAGTAAAAACGACAATCACAACTCTGAAAATGAGGTAGGTTAATGGATTTTGATTGTTAAAATATGGTTCATAGGCCTAAATGGCAATTGAGCAGTGCACTTCATTATCATTATATGTTAACCTTGCACATGTATATATGATTCTTATAAAAATGCAAATGCAAGAAACAGGGTGTCATTTGTTTGTGGTTCCTGTATTTGTTTTGTGAGGGTTCTTCACGTGTATTAGGCTATATTAGTATGATGGAAATATAGAAGTTGCATGTAGGCTAAGTGCCTCACCAATGGTTCTGCAGGCTTCTGACTAAAGAGACAGACCATTAGAGGTTAGGTAACAAGGGTTGAAGACACTCAGAAATAGGCTGGGGAAGTTGTCAGAAAATCCTTTCGTCCCTCAGATCCGATCTATATTCAGACACACTTATAAATAGAATGAGGAAAAAGCTGCATCCCGTTGTGAAAGCTGTTGAGTTTTTATCAAAGTTATCCTCATTGAAAACCATGACCAAAATGCCTCCTCGTGTTCAGATGTGTAGTTTGTGTTTGTTGTGGCAATGGTTGACTGATGAATTGTAAAGGCTCAAAAGAACACACCCTGAGTTGTTTTGCTGGTGTGGCTGTTTTCCCTTTGCCTTCCATTTTCCCTCTGCTTACTTCTTGATGTTGCTGTTGTTCAAGGATTTTCTGCTTGCTTAGATGTTTCAGAAAAAAAAACTGTGTGTGGTGTGAAATGTCATTCCAGATAGTGCTAATGTGCATGCAGGCAGCACTACAAGCACAATGACAGCATAACACAAAGCTCAACACAGTTTGAAATGTTTTTGTTTATTTTGTGGATTTGGTTTGTTGTAATGGTATTACTTTTAAACCAGTCACTTTTAATACTTTTAAAGCATTCAATTATAATGTGATAAAAAAAAAAAACACGTGGAAATATTGTAGTGTTTTCTTTTTCTTGCAATCACAGCAGGCTGGCATATTGTCATTATGCTGTACTTAAAACAGCTTAAGTTATTGAAACAAAATGAAACAGTGTATCATATACTGAAATTATACGTAAGTATTATGTCTTTGTTACACTCTACCATCCCCAATATGAACATCATGACATCACCCGTGCAAGGCCTTATTTAATCAGAGGAGCTGTTCCGGCCATTGGTTGCCTGAGGAATCAGGCTTTTGACATGTTAGGATTAGGGACACCTCAGTTGATCTGATGGTCCACGTCGTCTATCACCATCCACAACAGCAGCAGCACAAAGCCGGTGCTCAGATTGCATAAACAGGGGAAACACCTGATCTTGCTCGAACAGGGGCAACATGACCCCTGCAGCCAGTCATGGCTCCTGATGGCCCTTGGCCCATGGTTTGATAAACCCCTCCTGGTAACAGTGATCCACAACTTCCTCAGACAGGAACTCGGGGTGGTAATGGGAACCCTATCCCCCTCTCTCTCTCTCCTCTCTCTCTCTCTCTCTCTCTCTCTCTCTCCCTCTCCCTCTCTCTATCTCTGTCATATATATATATATATATATATATATATATATATATATATATATATATATATGTATATATATATATGACTCTTGTTGTTTTTATGCAGGGCACCACCATGAGGGGTAGCAGTGCCGCCCCTCCTACTGCCCAGCTTCTGCGGGTGAAGCAGCCATTGTCATCATCGCAAGCCACACTCAAGAAGGAGCGTCGCCTGAGCAACTCGTGCTTCCCCATCAGCAACAACCGAGAGCTGCAAAGACTGCCGGCCTTCAAAGGTTAAGACACAGAGACACACACAGACACAGAGAAAGAGAGTGTGGGGGGCACAACATGCCACAGAACTGACGGCACTATGATGGCTCTAATCAGAACATTCCCACTGCACATACAGTATGTGCAGTCACATTCAAACCCTCCAAGGTTATAAGGTCACTGTTGGTTCACAGTGGGAGAAGGCCGCCCCATTTTTCTCCTCTCAAGCATTGCATGTAGTACACAGGCACAGCCATTCACTCAAGGCTGATTGCAAGTAATGGCTCAGAGCCTACCTTGCACTGACCCACTGTGTGGAAATCCAGGCCTTGTATTAAGTATTCATGGGCCATGTGGATTCACGTCCAGAGGATAGCTTTCTGCATAATTTATGGCGTAGCGGATGCCAGTGAATGTTTACCTTGAATCATGATGACAAGCACCCTAAGCCCTTATCTTGAAGACACACTGGATCCCCGTGATAACAGAGGGCTTGCATGGATTGAAAAGAGGTGGTCTGTTCCTCTGGCCGTGGCCTGCAGGTAGAAAATAAGTCAGCTATATTCAGATAAGCAAACAAATGAAACTCCTCTGATGCTTATAACCGTAATATTATGAAACTGTGTATACCAAAATGTATACCATTTTAAAATAATTGGTCCAGGTCCAGCTTAACCAATCACATTGATCCAGGATTCCTAACGTTACTTCCTACTGTACTTCGGCTAAACTTTACAAACTGGTGTAGGCCTACCTTTGCTGTAAATAAATGTACACATCCTTCCAACAACAATTTGAGGGGCAGCCGTGGCCTACTGGTTAGCACTTCGGACCTATAACCGGAGGGTTGCCGGTTAGAACCAGTAGGCACGGCTGAAGTGCCCATGAGCAAGGCACCTAACCCCTCACTGCTCCCCGAGCGGCGCTGTTGATGCAGGCAGCTCACTGCGCCGGGATTAGTGTGTGCTGTGTGTGTGTCACTAATTCACGGATTGGGATAAATGCAGAGACCAAATTTCCCTCACGGGATCAAAAGAGTATATATACTTATACTTATACAATTTCTGATGTTTGCAGGCGATGCTGCTATTCTTTACAGCCAATTTATATTTTGAAACTATAGCGTCATCCCCTCTTGGATGATTGGTCCTACCTTTGTGGGGTCTGATGGAAATATTAGTGAATTATGCTGTTCCAGACAAGTATCTCTCTGAAAGGCGATCTAGGTGGGCATGCAAAGCAGCAAGAACATCAACAGCATCAACAAAGCAACAAGTATAGGTTTTTTAGCAAGTACTCATTTACAGTTAATGTAGCCCAACCGAAGAATTTAAAAAAAAATCACCAACAGAGAATCCATCATGAGCATTTCTCTGCAGTTTTCAAGCAGGCACCTTTCTTCATCTGTGTTTTGGTGAATTAAGCCCACAACACCTCCAAAAAACAGTGTTGTCTGCCTTTCTCGGATAAACACCTCTCCACACATGATGGGTTAGGACACATTACCAACAGAGATACCAAAACGTATCACCCCGGAAACATACAGTAGTGACAAGATTTTACTTACCCCCAGTCAGTTCAGGTCATAAGATGACCCTAAGTAGTCTGTGCCTCAGCCCTAACTCTTGGTTTGCCTTTTCAGCAGCCTCAGTCAACTCCTTTAAAATTCCTTTCAGTGACTGTTCTCAGAAATAAAACAAATCCAGTAAAAGGGTTGTGGCTGTCATTGCTAAAAAGCCTCTAGTATCTCTACTGGTCTTGTATGTGCTTGCCAGCCTTGTTCCCTTGCTTCTGCTACCAGTTCTGCATCCTTTAACTTCCTTTCAAAGGCTTGCTCCATTGCATCTTCAAAGGGAATAGTTAGTTCATTAAAGTAGGTGATGCGTTCACACTCAGAATACAACATCATGTCTGTGTCTCAAAATAGTCACAGCAATACACTGTGGGACTTGCTATGACCTTCCAACATCACCCTCCTCTATTGCTTGTATTTGCCTGATGTTCACTTCTCTGGCCTTCTCACACAACATTAATTGTACTGTACCTGTCATTAACCGGTCAAAGAGTTAATCTCAACCCTCTTGTTTTCAAGCAAACACGCCAGTGATTTTAAAACCATAGTGCAGCAGATCTTCCTCCTCTCAACATCAAGCCAGTTTATCCATTGCCCTGGTTTCACTTGAGACACCGCTATTGATCGTCTAGCTTCCTCTTGTTGTTCACAAACAAGCTGTTATCATCTGCCTCTTCTCCTGTGCTGTAGCACCCCATGCTTTTCAGTTGGCATGATGACCAAACTCTGCACCTGCCCAAACAAAATCCCTGTGCTGCAGCTGTGCACCTTTAGCATGATTAACTGCTCTCCCACAATTTCATATTTATGACATGAATTTTTCATGAACTTCAATCATTCATGACATTCACATACTACTATGTGTTGTTTTGCTGTACCTGATTGGTCTACCATTATAACTCAGGTCATACTAGTAAGAGTTTCAAGGTGTCACCAATGACCCATGACCATGTTGTTCAGGGCCTGCGGTTGACTGCTGTTGACAGTGTGAGTGAAGCTTCAGCTTAACATTACTATCATGTAACTACACACAGAATCTACTGAGACCCAGTGTGGGAAAACATTGGTCATCCCTCGGTGATTCCCCCCAATATCGCCACTCACTGATATTCTTAGGAGGGGTTAGTCTTGTGCAGTGGTCAGGTCCCTGGCCTGGCCCCCTCCTCAGTCTATGATCTTGTTTAGACAGCTACCTGGAAGAGGTGGGAGCCTCCTGAGCATGTCTGAACTTGAAAAGGTTGGAGTGGCCAAACACATTAACACAGCATATCTGAGGACTAAAAGTAGGTCAGGGCCAATGAGATGTTTGTACAACATGAAGAAGATTCGGACAGTTGGCCCGTATGGGACTCCCTAAATGTACACGCTGCACAAACAAACTGCTCTTTTATCTATACAGCCAAAGCATTCAATCAGACCAAAGCAGAGAAATCTCAACATGCCTTCGACCTTGGTTGAGCTGGTGTAGCTTCCTTTTAAATCTGTCAATCTATGTGTCATTAATATTTAATGGGCATGAGTTGTATCCTGAATCAGCTCAGATGTGCTCAATGGGGGTTGTCTGCGCCCAGAGTCAGGTTAAGGGATTTCTCAATGAAGTCGAAATAAGCACTGGGATCTCAGCTCCCAGCACTGATAAAGGGATTGGTTATTTTAGGAAGTCTTAATTACATTCAGCTTCTTCTATTTAAAGACAACCCTACCAAGGCAACCTAAATGCTTAGGTCTCATAAAATCTTTATTATGAACAAATACTCATATCAGTCTTTGCCAACACCAGAACTGTACGACAGGTGATAGTGAAGAACCCTGTATAATAGTCTATTTGTAAGGAAAAACAGTATGTCTCCCTTTTGAAGAGATGATCTTGTTATCTTCTTAAGGCATTGGAAATGTTATAAACCTTCTTCTGGACTAGAGAGGCACATTAATCTCCATTTTCCAGGTAGTGCTCTTTGCACAACCACTTCCCTCAGATAGTATTATTAGACTCTGGAGGAGCTTGCCAGTCTGCCATTCTCCTCGGGCAGAAACGTCAGAGACCCATTCCTGCAAAGTCATGTTGCAGTATTTGGGTTGTGACTGACCGTGGGCAGCTGTGATGTAGCTTTTAAGAGGCGGTTCCCAGTATACACCAGTTTCATAAGTAGTGTTTGGTGTTCTTGTTAGCATAGTGTGAAAACGGAGCGCACACAGCACGATCATTCTTACATGCAATAACAATCAAAACAAAACATGGGCAAGTTCCCTTTGATATTTGCTGTACAACGGAACCCCTACTATATAATGTATCGAATTAGCCCTTTGTTATCAGTTAAATTGTGGATCAAATGAATTCACCAAAACGTTTGTGGCACATAAAGTGGTTTGCACTTCAGAAAAGTAAGAAAAGCTAAAGGACACACACATTTTATTTGTTTAGATATTCAAATCATGAAAAATGTGTTTGTTTCTTATCACATTATGTCTAAATTGTGAAGAGTGAAATTCACAATGCATTTGTATTTGTATACTTCGCTCACTGCCTTGCACAACTGACTGACTGAGAAAGTCATTTGTCCCCAGGGCCATTGAACTGTTCAATGCCTCACTTAAGGGAAGAGGAGAGATAGACTTCTCTGCATAGTCTGTCTGCCTCTTCACCCCCTCCATGTTTGGTACTGTCTGCCCACTAGCCACTTGTACCACTGTCTTTATGCCTCACTGTTTGCGTGCTATATTAGCACATCAGCACATATGCATAACCCCCCCCCCCTCTCCATGCCACAGTTTAACTGTGGCCACACTTATACATTTTCTTAAATAGTTAAATATATAGATATATAGACTTTACTTTATTTCTGCATTGTTGCACTGTTGACTTACTCATTTGCACTATCACCATGACCACTATCACCATTGCACTACCACCATGACACTCATTCACACAGAGCACCTTAGAGCACCTTAACATACCTTACTATGCACAGAGAATCACAGGCTCAGTCCCCTGCCTCAGTCATTGCAAAGCCTCTGATTTATTAATCACCACTATGTGGATACTGTTTTTAGAATTGATTTAGATTAAGTGTTAGTATAATTTGTATTTTTGTAATTTGTATTTTAGTATATTTTTATATATTGTATTAAGTGTTAGTATAATTTGTATTTTAGTATATTTAGCATATTCTTTATCTTCTACTGTCCTTACTGCTTAGTTGTGTTTTTATATTATATACTTTAATTACTCTTTCTGCTGTTAAAGAATGTGTTTGTGTTGTATGTATGCTGCTGCTGAGACCTTGAATTTCCCCTGGGGATCAATAAAGTATCTATCTATCTCTATCTATCTGTATTTCCATAAAAGGTGAACTGCTGCCATCTATTGGCGGCAGTTTATCTGACAGTTTGTCAAGTGAAAATTCAAGAGAGGCCCCAATCTGGTTAAATGCTCTTGACTCTTAATGGGGAGGGAAGATAGATACTGTTAACATTGTGCATTGAGGTTCATTTGCAGTAGTTTGACTTTTTTTTTTTTTTTAATAAACTACATTTATCTGACAATGACATTACATATGGAATTGCATAGTCTTAGTTGTGCAGTGTTGTGACTTACATGTCACATAGAGGAACCTCTCTCTGGCTAACTGGCAGAATGACGTCATGACTGACCTTATGCTTGAAGTTTAAATTGCACAAATTATCTTCCTGGAAGCATGAAAGATGAGTTTGTACTCTGAGGAAGACTTGTGTTAGTCTTGGGAATTAGATTACAGTAATGTTGAGACCATGGGCAAACAACCAAACAAGCAAGTACATGTGAAAACACAGTGCAAAGACAAAAGCATAATACTAACATTCATACCTCTATTCCACAAGACAAATGCTATGATGCTATGAAGACACATGTTATACTATAGGAACAGTCCTGTTATTTACTAAATTTGAACTAAAACCCAGAGGTAAGACTGATGCAAAATAGATGTACAGTATATTTGTGGTGGTAGTAATGTGACAGTTGAGTCTGAGGAACTCAACCTCACACATGTATACCCTCCTGAGGCCACAGTTGCCATTCCCTTCAGAACTCTGCTAACCTTCCAGGATGCTTCTGTGGTTGCCATAGATATTGCATGCTTTGGCAGTGCTCTGAGAGTGCCTGGTCTCTCGGAGGCCTGAGCGCAGAGGTCTATGTCCTGGTTGGGTGTGAAATATAAAGCCTTGAGGGTAACAGAATGAGAGAAGGGGGTTAGTGGTTATATGCTGTGCACTCAAATACTTCTAAACTGTTCTCAGATGACAGGTTCTTTAAAAGAAAGGTGCTGGTCGGTGCCATAAAAAGATCCATTTGGTAATGAATGAGCTACAATCTGAGAATTTTCTATGAAAAGTGACTCGCATTTTTGGGCAGGGCTTGTTTACAAAGAAAAGTGACTAGCAGTTGTATGTTGTGCAATTTGCTTTTAACAGTTCTCAGATGATATGTTCTTATAGGAAGCAAATCAGGACTACTCTTCACTGAGCTTCAATCTGGGAACTCTGTGAGAAAAGTGACTTGAAGTGCTTGTTTACTTGAGGAACTTGATGACATTACCCCACACACCAAAGGGGAAGGGGAAAAGGAACTGGAGAGAGTTTCATGTAGACAGGCACAGTATTCACACCCTGTTAGGACATGGCACTGTGGAGATGCGTATGAACACAACACTATAAAGTTTAAAAATAGACATACAGCAGGAATAGTTGTCATGCTTGTTCCTCTCTCAGATTTAAACCTTGCTACTACATAATAGCTTCCCATCAGTGGGCGTTGGTGGTCGATTGGTTTTGAAGTTCTGCTCTTATTTTGCGGATGCAGATTGTTTTGTTCTATTCACCGGTGTTACCTTACTTTCAGATGAGCAGATACATACAGAACTTTGGCTTGAGATATTATCAGATAATAAAATATTTTTACATTAATTTTGTCCAATATAGCACGTTTTGTAGTTATCTGACCAGTCTTAACTATTAAAGAATACAAAATAAATAATCATGGAAATCAAAATAATATCAATTGCCTTCTTCATCTGTTTAATTAGCTACAACAGAGTTGTGCCACAGTAACTACTTCTGAGGTGTGCTTAAGAGTAGCATGTTTTACCCTAAAGGGTAAACTGTGCACCCAACCATGGGCCAGTTTTAGGCATGTAAAAAAGAAGAGCATTTGAGTGTGAGGGAAGAAAAGAAGGCAATGCTTCTGAGAAATGCTCAGCTGAAGCTTGAGCTCGGAAAGCGAGCTGTTTGCCTGTGAGTGCGGTTATCCTTGTCAGTCAGCTGAGAGGCAACTCCCTGAGCATGCAGCTCTCACCTCTCGCCTTTTTCATTTCCTGTGTGCACGGTGCATGCAGTGGCAGCAAGACGAGGCGCTCGCTTATTTCTCGTGTACTTACTGACTTAATTACTCAGGGCAGAGTGTCCGGAAGGGAGGGAGAATTAACTCAGAAATTAGTTTTTATTTATTTATTTATTTGTGTACATTTTTACCACCAGCTCTGAAAGTCTTGGCAGGATAAAGTTTTTGTGTCAAACATGTTTTTTTTATTATTATTATTTATTTATTCAAATTCATTACTGATTTATTGCTCTTATTTCTTTCATCTAACAAAAAAAAATCTCACTCAGATTGTCTTGTTTGATCTGTGTTATTAACAATGTTTCTCATACATAATATAAAATTATATTTTGCCTGGGGTGATATGTAAAAGCTTATCAAGTGTTTGTGTTAGTTACAGGTTAGAACCACAGATGGCTTGAGAGTGCACTAAATACTCTTATGCTATCATGGGGTTTCTGCCCTTTGGGAAAAGGCGCAATATCTTGACAGCCACAAATGAATGGAGGAAGAGACTAAAGGGAGCAGCGGTCCCGCCTCTGTCCTCTCCCTGGCCAATGGATTCCCAGCTCCGTGTGCAGCTCTATTACATCATTCTCACTGGCTGCCCTGAGCCAATCACTGTCAACCTTCCCACTGACATCACTAACTAGCCAGTTCCCTCCAGCAGCCAGAGCTTCATTTTCTGATCTGCTTTTGTGCTAAAATGGAGGCTGCTTCCTTGCCTTAAGTGGATTGCCTGGTTGAGTATAGATGTTGACATGCAATAAAGCTGGAGGCAGGATGGTTGTAGATACACCAAACTCCAACGGGCCTTTTCAGCCAGTGGCCCTAATGCACTTCAGAGGTAGGCTGAACACTTTTATTGTCATTTGTTTGATTCTGAGAAAGGAGATCACCCTTCTCTCATTTCCTTACTCTGCCTTGTGTGTGCTGCTTTAAAGCTATCTGTTTTGAGATTTGATTTGTCTGCTCGCTGTGTGTATTTTCAGTTTAGAGAGACCACAGGCTTTGTTGTTGTGAGGAGGGCGGTGTGCTAGCTGGCTAATGCTGCTAGTTGGTAACAGAGTAGCCTAATGTATCGCTCAAGCGTTGCATGCAGAGCTCAGAGGGGAGAGTCGGCTGAAAAAAAAAAGCTAGTTTTACTACCCTCTGCCCATCCCCCAGCCTGCCTGCTGATGTCAAAGGAAGTGAGATCACAGCTCTGGATAGGCGTGTGTGTGTGTGTGTGTGTGTGTGTGTGTGTGTGTGTGTGTGTGTGTGTGTGTGTGTGTGTCTGTGTGTTTATGTTGGAGTTATCCAGTAGAAGAATCTGTATTTTATTTCTTATAATGTAACAAATCACAGGCCATTCAAAATGGGAAACATCAGGCATTGCCCTTGCTGTCCTCTATTACAGTCTCTATCCCCCCCCTCTCTCTCGCTCTCTCTTTCTCCCCCCCCCCCCCACATACACTCATAGTGTCTCTCTCTCTCTCTCTCCCTCTCCCTCTCTTTCTAGTCTCTCCTCTCTTCACTTGTGCTCCTGTCCGTTGACTGTGATTTGCGTTACACTCCAGTTCATCTGGTCACAAATTGGCCTGAGGGTGTAGACGGCCTCTGCAGCAACGGCATCCTCTCCCTCCCTCCCCACCCTTGTCCTCCTCTCCTTCCCAGGCAAGAAGGAGAGAACAGTGCAGGAGAGGTCGCTGGCTTGGCCAGTACACAGGAGACCAAAACTCACTGATACCTGACAGCCGTAGTGAAAGAGAGCATTCAAATTAAGCAATGGCATCATCCAAAGCTGTCTGAATGAGCAGCTATACAGAACGAATCTCGGAAGCAACACAGCTCAGGCCAACAGTTATTTACCCGCTACACTGTATTGACAAATGTATTGACTGGCAGTGATTAACCCCCAACCCCCACCCCATGTCAGATTGTATTTCTTCATGTGGAGGAAGGGACAGTTGTTTTTGTTTCAGTGGGGCTGACCGGCTCCCAAATACGCTTTCTGTGTCTGTCCCAACGGCCAGGCATGAATGTTGAACAGTTTTAGCTTTTGCTCTCACGTGTTTTGCATACGTTGCGTTGCAGAGGACGTCTGGTCCTGACAGGACTCTGGCTCAGTGTGTACTTTACAGTTTCTCACCCTGTGTGGATTTGGAGTCCTCAGGCCATGACCAGTGGAGCAAAGCAGAGCAGAGCAGTCATCCATCCAGCGTGCCTTTACAATCTACACTGGGACGCTTGAGTACAGTACATTCCAGAATGTAAATACATGGCAGCATAACACACTTCTGTTACACCCCCCGCGACCCTGTCACCCTTCCCACCTTAACTGGGGTATTTTAGGCATGTGGCGAAACATTATCAGCGTTATGCAATCCGAGCCATCTACCCGACTGACACACAGTCAAGGTGGTCAGGCCAAGGGGTGCGTGAGAACTGATACCGAAAAAACACACGTCCACACCACGTCGCAACAAGCCTGCCCCTGAGAGCAGTGGGCCGGCCCTGCGCTGTGAAGAAGCAGCAGTGGACCAGCAGCACGGCCCCACTCTGTGGTGGACTATATGTTCCGACCTCAATCATTCACGGTCAAGACCACCGCTATTTCCAACATATTAACAGAATATAAAGGCTGTTCTCTGTATAGAAGATTTCTAATCTGTGTAATCGTGTAATCTATCCATGTGGAGTATCTAATTTTATTTATTGTATTAAAAAAGGCATTTCATTGTTGGCAAAAATGAATTGAAGTCTTGGGAATCTCGTGTCCAAGGAATAAGTGCAACTGGAATGGTGGCCTCTGTCAAATGCCCTTTGTCAGCAATTTAGGTCAGCGGGTACATATGTGTATGGCCAAACCTCGAGCCATCCTCCTGCTCCCCTCTCCTTTTCTCTGATTCCCCTTAAACTAGAAGTGCGTTCCTCTCAGCTGGGATGAGGTGTGTGTGTGTGTGTGTTTGATATGTCCTCTGGCGTTTACTGGCCTTTGTGTAAATCTACCAAAATTAGGGCAAGTTCTTTACTAGTTTCACTGCCTGAGTTTAGGGACGTCCTTAAAAGGCATGGGCTGGCCGTGTTACCCCTACACACTTGTCCAGTTGTTTGAGTGCTCCGGTGATGTGCTCTGTGCAGCCCTGCGGTTCTGTTTGGATACAGGAGGACTGGCAACCCAGTGAAATTGTTCTGTACAAGTTTGAAATGAAACATTAACTTGAACAGATGATATCCATCGACATATATAAATTGGGTGTCTTTAAATGTAACCTCCAGCTATTTGGTGGTGGTATAAATTTAGCATTTGCAAAAGATCATGGGGTTTTTGTCCTTTGTTATCATGGAATGTCGACTCCTCTTCATAGAGGGCATGTTGAGTAGCATAGCTTGGTATCTTAAAACATTCAGGTGAACTGTAAATGCAATAGAAAATCCTGATGTGTTTGCAGTCAAAAGATGACAGCTGATTAGGGAACTCCCAAAATGTAATTGCTAAATCACAAATCACATAAGGAGAAGCTTGAGGACAGACCAGTATATACAATATATCATCATTATTAGATTTTTAGGTGCTCAGAATTCCCCCATGATGTGTTGCCTCTGTACATATTTCAACAGGCTTTTAAAAGCTAATCTTTTAAATAAACCAACAGAGGGCTGTGTATTGGATAGTGTTGGTAATTGGTGGTTTAATTCATCTTTCTACACTACAGTATGTTGATCCAGAAAGGGTTGTATTGTTTCATTCAACAAAGGCAGTCAGCAGTGGCAAGCACACCCTACTTTATTCACATATATTTAAAAAATTGCCATAGTTACATTATTCATTTGAATCACATACCTCAGACAATTCAGATATAAGGTAAACATACAATAAATAAGAACAAAGTTCTTGGTCTTTGGGATTGTGGAACATGGATTCCACGTGGAAGTACCTGGTGTACTGTTGAGCTTTGTAAATGAACGGCACAATTCATAGTTAAATGGCCTATGCACATTGTCAGTGTAACTCCTTTTGTTACTCTCTGCAGCATGTTTGATATTGCTCATAGTTTTGGGAAAGCCTTCAGTAAGGGTGGGAAGGATTAAACGTTTAATGACGTGAATTTTCTAACCCACTCTAAATGCCTCCTCAAGGCAGGGCTCCAGGCAGGAGGAAATGTACATGTGGAAGTTGTGGGTGGGTCTTAATGGGAAGACCTTAAGGCGTAACTTTGCCGTTGTTCGTTTTTGACGGCCTGCAAAGCCACAGTTTCAACAAGTTCTCATCACAAAGTACTGAAATCATGGCTGGCCCCACAAGGCTAGGGAATCCCCAAATGGCCTTTTAATGTAGCTACATTCAAAAGATGTAACAGGGGGGAAACTATTTAACTGTTATATATGATTGCTTCTTTATAAGTACTATTCGCTGTCAGATTGATACTTTCTCAGGGATTGAGCAATTTTCCTTTAAGAAAGACTTGTAAAGGAGTATGTGAAATACTCAAGGGAAACATAAGGAGGATGCTTTCAAAGTAGATCAGCTTAATTGGTGTATTTCCCCAAACCTTCCACATTTAATTTTTATTTGTGTTGTTTCGCTTGCCTCAACGGGTTTAATGAGCTATGAAAAGCGTATCTTGCATTAAGTACAAAGATATTGCCACTGTCACCAAAATAAATTTAGATTGTCTGAGTGGCAATTCAAAGTGTATTTTACAGTATTGCAATACAAAAGCAACCTAACCTATTGCAGGACAATGCAGCACATCAAACCTCATTTTTAAACTGTAGCCTACAAATCTTCTTACAAGAAAATACTGAACATGCCAGTAAGTGTGAAGGACTCCTTTCATCATGCTTTCCTCCAGTGTCTGATGTCTTTGATGGCTGTGATTCCAACCCACTCACAGCAACCTACTTCAGCCCCAGGCTGTGTGATGATGATGATGGTGGTGATGATGACTGATGATGGTGATGACGATGCAAGGCCTTGTCTGACAGCAGCGAGTCCCGAGATGCAGCATGCAGATTTGCTCCAGCGGTACCCGTGATGGATGTGCCATGGCCAGGCATGCGCCGCTCTCATGTGCGCTCGTCAATACCATCTCGCGGCACAAAGTGGCCAGCACCCGGAGCGTGGCATCAGCGCTGCAGATGGCTTATGGGTTATGGTTGACGGACTGGCATGCGGGCCAGGAGAATATTGACGGGAGGGCTGGGACGGTTCGTCAGAACTTACTCATCAATTGGATTTTAACAAAGAGGAATGGGGGTGGGGGGCATTGCAGAGGTCATATCCCTATCGCATTCACATTGATTGGTCCAGGCTTACTCACTGGTGTTGTTGTTTGAACAAAACATATCTTGGTTGATGCACCTTCACTGGCATAGAAAGCTCATCGGATAAACACAATTTGTTATTGCCCTGCTCACTTTCCCTGTCCTGAATTACTGCATTACCTCATGTGCTGTTTGTGTAGCGGTTTCGTCTCTGTTATTGTTAGAAATCACAAAAAAACGCAGGGCCCATAATACACCTGCTTGGTGTATAATAAGAAACCAGTGGTCAGATGGGGGGGCAGTGACTCATCACTGGTCATTTTTATTTTTATCCGTCTGTTTGTGGCTCTTTTCGTTTCTAGCCGTGGCCTGATAAGTGTCCATTTTTGCTCCCTTGTGATGAGCGTCATGTGTCTCCTCTGTTGCCTCTGTGTTTGTCCTTCCTGCTTGCTCAAGTTGATTTTATGGAGAGTGCCAGAGGTAGGAGAGGCGATGAGAATACTCAGGCCCAGGCTGATATATTTAGACCTGTTCTTATTTGGTCAACCGCAGGGGGGGAAAAAAGCACAAAAAACACTCAGAGACCAGTGATGTTCCATTAAGGTTAGATTGTGGTTAGGTTGAACCATGACGCAGTGTGGCCTAAAAGAGAAATGAAGATTGACACTAAATTGTATGCACTGCCACAGTAAAGATGTGTTTGCATTAAAGGTTCCTAATTGAATGAATAGTGAGTTGAACTCTTTTTTTAGGCTCCTTAATACCTTTTTTGTATGCAAAAGATTTAAGAAATGTAATGTTGGTGTGCTATTCTGCTTCTAAGACCCATACAGTTTCCTCTCCTTGTATAGAATCTAAACATACTCTATTCAGGAATCCTTATGCCCTAGGTTACTTGGAAGAAATGTGTTTACTTGTTTAACACAGGCTAAGCTTGCTCGCTAATGACTTCCTTACACATATATACTTTACCCCCTTTGCATTATTTGTGTGTGCACACATGTGTTTCTGTGTAAGTTGAACTGCCGCTAAAGAAACCTGAACTTGACAAGTTCGGTATACAATCTCACAGACGGTTCTAGCAGTCCCCACACTCTGCCACTCAGCTAAATTGTGTGGTGGATAGCAGCTAGTTGGCACATATTTGTTGAGGTGTTCTTCATATGCAAAATGATATTGGGAAGCTTATCTCTATTATGTGCTGCGAGGCACAGTTTGTGTTTTGTCCTGTGAGCACAAACCTCTTTAGTCCACCCCACCACCACCACCCTGCCGGCCCTCTCCCCCTTCTCCTGTCAACACAACCTTACCTGACAAATAGGTCTGTGCTGCTGTGGAAGACTGTTGCCTAGTTACAGATATGGCCAGCCCTGTGTGTCTGAATAGTCAGTCTCTCTCTCTCTCTCTCTCTCTCTCTCTCTCTCTCTCTCTCTCTCTCTCTCTCTCTCTCTTCTCTCTCTCTCTCTCTCTCAGGGGCTTGCTCTACCTTTCGTTGCACGCTCTATAGTTCTGTCATATCCTCTTTATCACTCTCTCACTCTCTCACTCTCTCTGGCTTTCTCCTCGTCCCCCACCTCTTACTCATCAGGTAGCCACAGTGTACTCTGCTGTAATGTACCCAGTGCCTCCAAGTGACACACAAGAACATTGTATATGTTGGGTGCACGCTGCGTACAGTGTCTCTAATATACCACGTTATGCCAATTTACATGCTGCTGCTGGTGTCTCCTCATTTGAAAGCTTTGCCAAGCTCTTGGACCATAGCTTTCATGAAAGCTTTGGCAACGTCCCCCCCGTGATGAAACGGAATAATGTTGAAAGGGATCTGGCCTGGCTGTTTTGATGTTTATGTTCTTCAAGTATGCCTGTCATGTGGTGTGGTGAAAGCAAGAGGGCTCTACTGCTTCCACTCATTTCAATCTGAACAGCGGTCCGGATCAGTGCTAGTTTAGGGCCAGAGATGACTGCTTATAACCACACACACTCTCACACCTCTGTATCACTCATCATATCATCATATCACTCATATGCTGTTATTAGCTTAAAGGTGTAGTCTGAGACTCTATTTCTCTCTCATAGATGCTCTCTGCAATTGAGCTTATTGCTCCTCTGGCTGTCCATTCACTGTGTGAACTTCAAAAAACAACAGCCCTGGCTCTGTAAATAGGAAACAAACATGGTTGTGTGGACTGAGCCACAAACAGTTCCAGCCTATCAACACATTGCTTTAGGGGCATGAAGACAGGGGTGTGATTTGATAGTCTGTTGAGCTGAAATATCAACCACTTTTCTCCAGAATTAAAGACCCAACCTTTAACGCTGCCTTTGCTTTGTCTGTCAAACGAAAAGTGACTGATGGTGGTACAATGTTGTATTAATACACAGCATAATATGACAAATATTCTGTAAAAGAATGTCATTTGGCAGCCACATTAGAACCATCACCAGTCACTTCTTCCCACTGAAATTACACATTACTGGTCATCATCATTATTCATCTGCACAGACACACTGCATAGTCTAGGTATATCAATCCAGTGTTCTGTATTTGCAAGCAATGAGAAAAGATGCCATACAACATTGGCTGTAATATGCATCCTGTCCTGGCCCTTTAATCTAAATTGATGTTTATGTTTCTTTGTTTAAATCACTGTCAGGTCATTTGGTTTGATTATAGTTTAAAAATGCATCCAGTTCTTGCACCCAACTGCCTTAAACCTCTGACCCCCTGGCTCTCTGACCTGGCCCTTCACAGATGTAGCCCCGGCGGAGCAGGAGAAGCTGTTTATCCAGAAGCTGCGGCAGTGCTGTGTGCTGTTTGACTTTCTGTCCGACCCCCTAAGTGACCTGAAATGGAAGGAGGTGAAGCGGGCGGCGCTGAGCGAGATGGTGGAGTACATCACCCACAACCGCAACGTCATCACCGAGCCCATCTACCCAGAGGTGGTGCACATGGTGAGTCACACCAACCGTCGCCCTGGCAGCACCTCTCTCCTCTCCTCGCTCTCTACCTTCTCTCTCTTTTTCTCACTCCCTCTCCTCCTCTCTGTCTTTCTCTCTCTGTCTTGGTCTCACTCTAACTCTGTCTCTCTCAATATTTCATTCTCTCTCTCTCTCTCTCTCTCTCTCTGTATTTGTCTGTTACTTTTTTGTTCTTTCTCCATATTTTCTGTCTCACTGTCACTGTCTCACCTTTTCTCTCTGTCTCCCTCTCTGTGTCTCCTCTGTCTGTCTGTCTGTCTCTCTCTTGCTCTCTTCTCACTCTGTTCATCCTCGCCCCCTCTCCCTTTCCCTCGCTAGCCGCCCTCCTTCCTTTGATCTTTCCCCTCTACCCAGGAGCATAGAGAGCAGCCCAAAGACCTATTCCTTTCTCTCCTTTCTTTCTCCACCTCTCTTTTTCTCCCTGTCTCTCTCCCTCTCTTTGTCTTGTTTGTCTGCACAGCTGTTTTCCTATCTCTTTATCGCTCCCTTTATCTCTCCTCTCTCACTCTATCTCTTTTTTCTCTCTCTCCTCTCTCACATGAGTGTCCTGTGCTCCTGTGTTGAAGTAGGCTGGCATAGCCTGGCCTGTAAGCGTCTCTCTCTCTCTGAGTTTCTTGTGTTCTCTCTCTCATTCCCCTTTTCCTCCCTTCTTCTCTGTGGTAGATGGATGGAATTTGCCAGAAGTGGATAGCATTGTATAGCCCACACACACACACACACACACACCCTTGAGCGGTCATACATGTTGGCGCTTAGAATGTGATGGTGTCCCCTCGGCTGTTTTTGCAGCCCAGTGTGGTTTTTGTTGTTTGGATGGCAGATGGCAGAAGATGTTCTGCAGCGCAGCACACCGCTCAGGCCTTTGGCACAGCTCTGTGTGCACTTAGAGCTGAAGCTGAAGCGCCTCATCTTACCTCCCACAAACCCCTTGTGCTGCTCATGGAAGTCCTTATTCAGTGAGCCCCCCCCCCCCCCCAACAGGACAAATAAAATGATCTAATTGGTTGTTGCTCAAGGTGGGCAATTTATTTTATGCAGTGTGTTGAAATTCAAATGTGTCAAATTGTCAGAGACACGATTATAGTCCAAACAACACAACCCCCCCCCCCCAAAATCCTCCTTTAGGCACAGGCTGACTTTGATGTGCTCGGCTTTAATCATCAAAGGCTGAGAATGGAGATGCTAATGGATTATGGGTAGAGCGAGGTGCGTTTGGCTCGATCAGACTAGATGAGCACTTGTGTCCTCTCTTCTGTCATGCGTGCATGTCTTCCTTTTTTAACATGACCATCTTTGATTGTCATGTTCCGCTTGACTGCTTTTGATTGTGATTACCCCCTTTCAGCTGGCTGGTCTATCTCTGTGAATGGCTATTATATTATTGTGTTATTCTGTTAAATAAAGAGTTTCCTTATTATTATCCAACACTAAACATTTATGCTCACAGGGCAAGGAAAGGCATGTGTTTAATCAGTGCTTGTGCTCCTGCTAAAATGAACAGTCCTTAGGATAAGTGAAACTTAATATTGTTAACGTGATGCCCTTTATTGTAATGTGTACTTGTACACTGAAGGCGATGGAAGATTGATGTTAGTGCCACACTGTAGAGTTTAATCATGCTCGCTGTTTTCAGGACAAATAGTTTACTTTTTTTTGTAAGACTACATACGTCTCAAACTCACATGCACACACACACACACACACACACACACACACACAGAGAGAGAGAGAGAGAGAGAGAGAGAGAGAGAGAGAATCTAATGCTCTTGGGTTGATCCATTGCAGTTTGCTGTGAACATGTTCCGTACGCTGCCCCCCTCATCAAACCCCACAGGGGCCGAGTTTGACCCGGAGGAGGACGAGCCCACTCTTGAAGCAGCATGGCCGCACCTCCAGGTATGTTGTGTGTGTATGTCCAGACGCCATGTTTAAGGGGGGTGAGCAGTGGTGTTCTGCAGAGACTATGGCTCAGGGTGGGATAGTTTTAGGCATGACCGCTAATATAACTTGCATTGGAATCTTCGCTCACTCACTACAGATTTGTAGATTGCATGCCGGGGTGATTCCCCTTTGCCTCTTTGATGTTTGTTGTTCTGCATTGCTGTTGTCAGCTGTTGTTGACATATCATCTGATGCTCTCCCTAATTGTGTTTTCCTTTTTCTCTCCTCTCTTCTTATCTATTCTTTTCTCTTTCCGCAGCTTGTCTATGAATTTTTCCTTAGGTTTTTAGAATCTCCTGACTTTCAACCCAATATAGCTAAGAAATACATTGACCAGAAATTTGTCATGCAGGTAAGATCAACCTCATTTCTTTCCACTCCGTTGCCATCATGTTATGTCGTGCCATCTCAGATGTTTTGAGGCCCCTGGTGACATTTCTATTTGATTTACCCTGCAGCTTTTAGATTTGTTTGACAGTGAAGACCCACGAGAAAGGGACTTCCTGAAAACCACCCTACACCGGATCTATGGCAAGTTTCTCGGCCTGAGAGCATACATCCGGAAACAAATCAATAATATATTTTATAGGTGAGTGAAGGCTGGCGTGAAAAACGCTTTCCTGTCACCTACATTCATCTTGACGGTATTGCTATTTGTTTTGTTTGGTAAGTCTTTTTGTACCAAGCAAAACCTCAACAAAACTAATCAAGCTTTTTTGTTATTCTTTTATAGATTCATTTATGAGACAGAGCACCATAACGGAATAGCTGAATTGCTGGAAATACTTGGAAGGTAAAGTATATAAATTAAAGCCAAGTTAAAACTTTATGATTTTTGTTGAAATGTGAATATAAAAAGACTGTTATTGATATGTTAACAGTTTGGTTTAAAATATTCTTGAAAATGTAATCAAATAGGATTTCCTAAACAATGAGTTTTGTTCAGCAGCTGTCTCTGCCATGTACATCGATACACAAGAATAAGCTATTGTATCTTCAATATCTGCTGCTGTAGAAATGTCCTCTTTGTACTTTTGCGTTCTCATTGTGGCTCTGTGGTTTCAGTAACTGGCTCCATATAAATGTCTTTGCTGTGCTGTTGTTATTTCACAGTATAATCAATGGTTTTGCCTTACCGTTAAAAGAGGAGCACAAGATTTTTCTGTTGAAGGTGCTACTGCCTTTGCACAAAGTGAAGTCACTCAGTGTCTACCACCCACAGGTATGTCTGACTGACACTCTCTCACCCACAGGCGGATATGACTCCATCTTGGGCTTAATGTTACTGTTGTCCCATCCCCAATGCCAATTAAGAGATATTCATAGCATGAGTCATTCTCAAATCTTTACATTATTATTCAAACAGTCTTTTTTGGCAGCACTAATACAAAGGTGTTCTGAAAAAGTTATTTTATATTTAGTTTTTATTTTAAAGTTTACTTTCATGTGTCATTGAGGAGAACACATCTCAGCATGGCAGAGTGAAAACAAACATTAATTTGCAGTTTTGTTGTGGAAGAAACACTATTCACACTTTTCACAACTTTTTGTACTCTTACAGTTGGCATATTGTGTGGTGCAATTTCTGGAGAAGGACAGCACACTTACTGAGCCAGTGAGTTGTTTTGTCTTGTCTGTGTGCATGTGTGTGTGCACGTGCACGTGTGTGTGTGTGTGTGTGTGTGTGTGTCTGCCTGCTTGCTTGCTTGCTTGCTCACATTAAAATGTACTGAGGAGGGTGACCATGTCTTGTTCCTCCTATGCAATGATCCAGATTAAAATGGAGGATTTTCATTTCTTTACTGATCAGATATAGGGTAGAGGATCACTAAGTCACTTAATTGCTTGTTCTTATTGTTGCTGAAGTATTCACATTTGCATGTATGTTCATTAATGTCATAGACGGGCCGTATTTACAAAAGGCATCAACTGTTGACAAGTAAGCATGCTATGAAAAGGTCTAATGATGTACTACTGTGATGGCAGTTATTTAGAAATGTTGCAGTGCCTTCAGACTTAGAAACTGACACTCACAACATATCTGTGAAAACAAAGCAGGCAGGTATGTGATGCTGTTCTAGAGTGTTACTCATGTTTATGTAAGATTTGTTCACAAAGTCTATTTCATGTTGTACATGAGTAACTCACAAGAGGTTGCATACACCATAAGCTCCTTCCTAGTATCCAGTGTTTTAGAGTCACTACATGGTATAAGAAAGCACATTGGTAATGAATCAGGTACACTTTGTGGTCTGTAGGCAGGATGCAGTTGCTTATTCATTGTTTGTCCCCAAAGGAGGATCCTGCAGGTGTATCCTTGTATCCGACATACAACCATGACTTTTTGTTGCTAGGTTGTGATGGCCCTTCTCAAATACTGGCCAAAGACCCACAGCCCAAAGGAGGTGATGTTCCTCAACGAGCTGGAGGAGATCTTGGACGTCATCGAGCCCTCGGAGTTCGTCAAGGTCATGGAGCCCTTGTTCCGACAGCTGGCCAAGTGTGTATCGAGTCCGCACTTTCAGGTGAGTGTGTCATGCTCTTCGTCCCATTGTGTAACTGATAGAAAATGAGGTATTTTACAGTACAAATTTTGAATTTAGATGGTTTCTTCGCAGCTAATGAGTAGAAAATGCATCGTTTTGTCATGTAAGGACTCTGTTCATATTGTACAGACCTTTTAATGACATTTTGAGTCTGTTAAGAGGCAAAAAAGGCACGTTTAGATGATGCCCCCAGACCTAGCATTGTAGCTTTATGGGAGTACTGGCCATTAGCTGCAGCTACTCCAGTGTGTTAGCACCGATTTTGGTCATTGTTTTTCCTATCGACAGTACTTTGTGACGTGTTGCAATCAAGATCCATGTAAAAATCGGCTGGAATGCTAATTAGCTCATTGAATTTGTGGTCATAATAAAACCAAAATATGATTCGATTTTTTTTTTTTATAATTATAATTAAGGGTTTGGATCTTTTATTTGATTAATGAACGTAATTGTAAATATGATGGAAAATATGATTGATTATTAATGATTCATTGTATTTTATTATTATAGAATATTAGTGAAAACATTAACCCCAGAAGCTGGCCACCCACCACACCATACTGTTTTCTTGCACCCACTGACAGATCTTTCTTTAGAAGTGGTATTGTTTGTGAATCAAAAGTGCATCTGTACAGTTTTAAGGTCACCCTCTGCCTATCTGGTGCATCAGGCTAGCACCCCGCTGTTGAGCAGAGCGGCTCTTGGTGACCGCTCGGTGTGTTATGAAAGCTTCGCTCTGTAGGGGCTCGCGTTCTGTGTTCTCTCTCTCTCTCTCTCGGCGTCAGAGATGACTCGTGTGTCATGAGGAATCTCACTGACTCATACTGAGATGAGCTTTGCTGTGCTGTGCTAAGCTATGCTAACACTAAGCTAAATTGTGCTGTGCTGTGCTGAGCTATGCTGAGATGCTACAGTACACTAATACTAAGCTGAATTGTGTTGGGCCTGCAGGTCGCAGAGAGAGCGCTCTACTACTGGAACAACGAATACATCATGAGTCTGATCAGCGACAATGCCGCCAAGATCCTCCCCATCATGTTCCCTGCCCTCTATCGCAACTCCAAGACCCACTGGAACAAGTAAACTCAACCGCCATCACAACTCCCCACAACCCCCACCCCCCTGTGTCGCAGTGACTCATTCCCCCAAGGTCATTTGAATGTCAATTGCATGCTCCCCCTCCGCCCTCCCTCATCCTTTGTGTCCAGTCTCTGCCTCCTACACACCATCTCTGCTCACGAGATCTATAATTAAACTATTGGATATGACTCAAGCGTGTTACAGCTCGAACGCTGAGGCTCTGTCCTCAGCACATTGTGGGAAGAGAGCAATGTCACTTGGGTGTTTGGATTTGGATATACCAGGAAATAAGGATTAGGAATTCTTTTGAATGCAGTTTAAATGCAAAAAGTACAATTGCTCAATTTTAGTGTGCCCTCTCTTTTTAAAAAATATACTTCTTCTCAATGACAGGTTTTGCTTGTAGTATCTTAGTCTTGATTTGTCTTTAGTACACATCGGACTGCTCTTTTCCTTGACCTTCATTTACATTGTGATGTTATTTGTCATTAAGTTGAGCCTGATGCTCTTATTCAGTGTGACTTGAATTAACTAAAGGGCCAGTTCCCCTGGAGCTACTTGGGGATAAATGTCTTGCTCAGTGGTGCTGGACTTGAACTCACAAGGAAGGTCCGATCCCTAACCACTAGACCACCACAATTAATGTATTTTTGTTGTCTTATTCTCAGGACCATCCATGGCTTAATTTACAACGCTCTGAAGCTCTTCATGGAGATGAACCAGAAACTCTTTGATGACTGCACGCAGCAATTCAGGGCAGAGAAAAACAAGTGAGCAAAGCAAAGCCACAGATTGTTCAACCTTTTGAAATCATAGTTTTTATCACCGTATATGTGTTTTCTGAGGTCAGAGAAGAAAATATTGCTTCACATGATATCTTTGCATTCTGTGTATGTTGTTTCTCTGTTTGTGGTATTTATTTATTTTGTCTGAGCATTGTAAACAAATGAGATAAAAGACCTGAAGCAACAAATTGTTTAAATGTCTAGACGACAAAAACAAAGGGGGGGCATCTCCAGGCCACATCTAAAAATGTACATATGTGTTTTGTGCCTGCGCAGGGAAAAGTTAAAGTTGAAAGAGAGGGAGGAAGCCTGGATCAAGATTGAGAATCTTGCCAAATCAAACCCACAGGTGAGTTTGTCTCAGAGTAAGGTGATATTTGACCTGTGTCACTGGCATGGAATGATTTGATCTTGGACATTTATCAGCAGACTCTACAGCAGACTGGAATAATGTATCGTATTTCATGCAGTGCCACCTGGGTCTATGTTTAATAAACAGTTAAGGGTGCTGAAGCTGAATGACAAGCTAATGCCTGGCCATGCTTGACACTGACCCTGCCCAACAGAAGGTTAATAGAAATTATGACCCTGATACAGCATGGCTGTACTTCCAAAATGAGTGTCGGCCTTGTTCCTTTGCTTTAGCATACGCTAAAGTCAACCATCAACGGAGCTTGCTTAGTTTATTGACCTTCAGTGAAATGGCTGACATTACTTCACTTTCCCATGTTGCTAATCATTTATATCAGGTGTCGGCCACAGAATGACATTTGCTATGCCATGGCACAAACTTCTACTGAAACCTGACTGAAATGCTACTAGTCATGTTTGTTTCAAGATGCATGTATGGAATGACGCTTTCTTTTGTTTTGCTTCAGAAAATGTACTCAGTCTATTTCTCTACATCACTCAATCACTTTCAGGAATGCCAATCTCCTTAACCTCCACCATTTGTTTGTCTAACTCATCTCCTCCTTTGCCTGCAAAGCTGACTTATCTTTTTAAAATTCATCCTTTTTTTTCTTCTTTTGTTTTTCCTTGCAATAGTTCCTTATGTATGTTGATTCCTCTGGCCACAGTAGTCCCGTAGAAATGGAGACTGATGGTCCTTTAATAGAAGATGTTCAGATGTTAAAAAAGACTGTAGCGGATGAAGCCATTCAGGTAAATGTTGGTTTTGTCTGTTCCTCTACAGTTGAGCATAAGGTAGCTCTTTCTCTTTCTCTTTCTCTCTCTTTTGAAAGGTATTGTAAGCCAAGACTAGATCACCGGAATCAATGAGGTAGCTTTAGCCGTGCTCTTACTCATCTACTTGTTGTGTGTCCTATTTATTTGCATGTTTTTAATGAAAAAACATATCTTGTAGATTAGGTTTTTATAACTTGTGTGTTCATCAAGCATGGCTGCATGTCCCTTTAAGATGACAACCTCTTTAAAACTAATCTATTTTCATTAGTGCTGTCAAAATCAACATGTTAATCATCACGATTAATTAAAAAGAATGGATGATATGAAAATAACTAGTCACCAAAACATAGGCCTACCCATTGGTATCACTCTTGACATGCAAGCAAGAGGAGAAGAACACTCCAACATTAGTCATTTTCAAAAAAGGTCTCTCCATTTTCTCTCTCTCTCTCTCTCTCTCTCTCAGCCTCTTTCCCTCTCTCTGTCTTCTATATGACTGCTGATTGTTTCTCTCTCTCCCTCAGTCTTCTTTTTCATATTTACATGGAGGATTATTGACCTTATTGAAATGTAACTGGAGCAATTAATTAGATTAATCTTTTGATCATTTGACAGCCCTAATTTTCATACATTCCATGGACTGATTCAAGTAGCCTATGTCTACCTGGGAGTATTTCTTGATGGTCTCGCAAATCAAAATGATATCATCTCAATCTCCAGCACTAAGAAAAGACTGAAGTGACCGTTCAATATAACGATTAGCCCTGTCTTATTCCAAGTCTTGTAGCCATCGAAAGTGAACCAATACTTTTCAGAGCTAGTGATGAATTTATGGAATGGAATAATGCTTGTTTTAATGTCTACAATTTGTTTCACATAAAGGTTATACACATTTCATGTGTTAAGTCATGTGTGTCAACTATTTATTGCCTTTGCTGTATACTCTCATTAGGCAAGAGAGTTTGAGCTGCCTTCATTCTGTCTGCATTATCATTTTATTCAGACAGAAAAAAGTCAGGAAACAATGATCGAGGAAGTTAAGACATTTTTGTAATATTAATTACAGGTGTCCATAAATTCACAAAGTCACAATATGTTTGACAGACAACAATTTAATTGTCTGTTAATTGTCTCTAACCAGTGGTTGTCACAGTAGGCCATTACAATATAAAGTAATGCTATGGACAGAAACAGCACATTACTGATGATGTAGCACAATAAGTGAGATTCACTGCGATTCTCCCGTCCTCCAACACCGGAGTTTACTTCACTGTCAGCTACTCAGCTGTTATGTGAAGTCCCAGAGGTCGCATACAGTCCTTGAAAACCTGACAGTCCAATTGACAGTTAATTAGAGGAAGCGCTAAAGAATTAAACTGGCTAACAGCTTGCGCAGTTAAAAAAAGAAAAAACAACTTGGCAGCAGTGAGACAGGCTAGTGCTGAGCTGCCAAGGTTTGATGTGGCATTTGGAGTCTCCCACGGTGTAACCTTTACACACACTTAGATCTGTTTGGCTGGGCAATTTGAAAAAAGGACCTTAGCATTTGATTGTGTTGATTTGTTGACAAGTGGATCTATACTTCTAAATCTTGTTTTGTTTTTTACTTTTTTTCTAACGATTATTATTGGTCTGGCACGGTGTTGCCTGGAACAGATGAATATTATTAATAGCATGTAGTGTTTTATCCTCCCTTTTCCTCAGAAAAAACAATACTTCTCTTTTTTGGCCTTGTTACTGTAGGTGTAGCACATAATGATTTAGCTCAGCTACAGTCTGTTAATGGTGTTACTCTGAGGATCAGTGAAGGGAAAAATATTAAGACTCACTTTTGTAGTCTGCTCAGGGCAATTAATTGGCCCTCAACAGAGTCTGTTATGGAAGGAAATAGAGTAACATTAAAGGAAATTATATATCCAAGCTGTAGTTCCGCTACAGAAGAAGCTAACCCCTTCCCATTACTGCTCCGTCCAGATCCAGAGAGACCAGCGAAAAGACCGGCCACTGGTGCGCCGCAAGTCCGATCTGCCTCAGGATATGTTCACCACGAAAGCCTTGGAGTCCCATCGCCGTGCTGATGAAATGCTGACCGCTCACGACGGCCAGTAACTGTCCAGCCCTGTCTCTCCCATCTCTTCTCCCAGTCCACATCCATGTGCCCCCACCCCCAATCCTCCCCGTCCTACCCCGGAGCCAGCTCCTCCCCCGCCCTTGCCCAGCGACGCTGGCGTTCAGCATTGGAACATAAGCAGCACAACGTCCCTGCCCCCTTTGCCCTGCACCTAAAGAAAAAACTAGTTTGTCTTTCTCAGGTTTTTATTTTGTTTTTAAGTTTAGGAAAGGACTGGGCTGCATCTCTCACTCACCCCCCCTCTCTCTCTCTCTCATGACTTCTCTCTTTCTTTCTCTCTTTCTCTCACTCTCTCTTGCTCTGTGACCTCACGGTTTCCCCTTTCATCTTCTTCTTCACCCTATCAGTTCATCCAGCTCCATTCTAGTTTCCTCCCTCTGAGCATCACCTGGCGTACATGGCATATTTTCCTCCCCTTCCCTCCGTCCTTCCCTGTGAGTACATCTGAGAAACACGATGACAGAAGCTCCCGCCGGTAGCATCTCCTCTCTCTCTCGGCGGGACGCAAGGAGGGGCCAGAATGCAGATCGAGCGGACTCCAACCTGTTTCCTCGTTCTCAGCCCAAAGGGAACAAAGCAGGGACTTGGGACTGTTTGGAGAGGGAATTCTGTTTATTGTTTCTATTTGGTTTTCTCTTTATTTTTCTCTCTTTCTTTCTCAATCCCAGAAATGTTGCCAGTGCCAACACCTTTTATTTTCGAGACCATTCTGTCACTATGTAAATGTTTGTGTGTTCGTGTGCGCGTGTGTGCGTGTGTGTGTCTGTGTGTGTGTCTGTCTTTGTCTTTGTGGATTTCTATGCTGTCAATCAGGTGTGGCTCTGGGGGGGTATAGGGGTGAAGTGTGGTCTGCCTTGTGTCTCTCGCCATTAATATCTTTTATTTTAAAATGTGTTAAAGGTCTGGTCTGATAGGAGCGGGATATAAGGGCTGGAAGGATTTCTTTCTCTCTCTGAGAAAGGGGGGATGGATGCGATATGCTGTGGAGTTTCTTTTTTTTTTTGGTGGTGCCATGACAGAAAAAAAGCTCACAACTTTTATGTACCCATTCTTTTTTCCAGGGTTGTTTTTCCTTTTGCCCTCTTTGGCAATATGCTCACCGTGACATGGTGGGATATTGACGGTTCAAACAATGGTACTCTTCTTTCAAATGTAGACACAGGACTTCTGTCAGGTGGCAAAGTGGCACAGCAGCACCGCCCATAGTGCTTTAGCCGACATGGCATGCTGCGTACCGAGCAGAACTCCCAGCGGCCCACCTCGCTCTTCTGTGCTGTACCCATCTCCAATATTGCTGCTGTGTAGCCTACTCTACATTCCCTCATCTTTGCACTTTTCTCTTTCCTACACACACACACACACACACACACACACCTGCTGTCCTCATCTGTCTTTAGCAGACCGCTATCTGCACATGTTGGCTTCAGGCCACATCAGAGGACTATGCTGTAGTAGACACCTGCAAATCAAGGTGGAAGAGATGGATATCTGGCCTTCATGTGGGTGGAAGTCATTAGACGGTTACCCTTGTAATGTGTAAACTAGAACAGCTCAAAAAAAGGCCGAGCTCTCGGTGCATGCATATTGCAGATTGCCCTGACCAGCAAAAATCTCAACAAGTTGTGTCATGTATTATTGTGTAATAGTGACAGTGAAAGGTGACATTAGCTATCAGCTTGGCGACATATGATGCCAGTTGGACACAGTGGTCATTTACATGTAGGATGTCAGGCATTCAGGAACACACCACATCAATTAGCAACAACCCAACAAAAAACAAACACTTGACCAGTGAGCTGTCTCATTTTCTTTCTCCAGTCAAAAGCCTGGACTTAGGACTGGCTGTCCAACCAGAGAAGGCCCAACCGTGCATTGATTTTAAAATCTTGTATCGTTCACCCCCAGCTTGGCCCAGGTGACCTCTCTCTCCCATGGCTTCTGTATCTCTCTCTCTCTCTCTGTCTCTGTCTCTTGATCCTTCTCACTCAGCACTTTGCTGTGGAACGGAAAGGACTGTTATTTTGTTACATAAAAAATGAGAGGCGCAAAAAAAGCGCCCCTCTCCATTTTCAAAGATATGTTAGTGCCTTTCTATTACCAATGTAGATGTAAGAGAATTTAAACACATGAAATCCATCAGCTGGATAGAGGAGAGAACAGGAGAGTTTGGCAAACAAGGCACTATTTGCTCTTCCCTATACAATATCATTCTCTGTTCTCTTGCACAGGTATTTATGGCAAATAAGCATTATTGAGACATGGGCATGTTCACCTACAAATATACTAGTGAGGCTGACAAATTGATTGTCGCTATATTTTAATCTCTCTCAAGAAATAGAAATAGAAAAGATGATAAATACATGACCGTTCATGAGATCTCCCCAGATGAAACAGTCTATTGAACTACCTAGAAGCACTTCCTGAAAACTTGAACGATTTTAACGTTTTTCTTTTTTGTTTTTGGTCAAATAGGCAGTTTTTGTCGTCAGTCGTGAATCTATGTATGTATCCTCCCAGCATGAATACATGAGTATAAAACCCTAAACTTATGAGGACGATGTTAATATATCTTTTTTTCCAGTGAAAGTGTCTTTCCGTACCATTGTTTGAACTTCCACACATGAGGATGTTCAGTATGCTTCTTATGGCCTCTATCTCTCTCTCTTTCTCTCTCTCTCTCTCTCTCTCTCTCTCTCTCTCTCTCTCTCTCTCTCTCTCTCTCTCGTGTAAGAGTTGTGTTAATATTTGCTCGGATGTTATCAATGTAATGGTGACTACTACTAACCCCCCTCAACCCCCTTGAAAAAAAGAGCAAAGACTGAAGGAAAAACTTTCACCAAATTGTTATTTTACAATAATAACCCCTAAAGAATGCCATGGTGGTGTCGTATGGTGATTTTGATTATGTGGGAAAATGTTGGTTTTCATTTTGTTTATGTGTTCAAAATCTGTTCTGCTAACTTTAGCTCCTCAGATAAGACTGAAATAATATATTGTTTGAATTATAGAAAGAAGAAATAACATTTTGGCGACTTTTTTTTCTGCAGTCACTGGTTCTTCACTGTAATAATTGCAGGTTTTCATTTCTGCATAAGCTTTCCAAAATATTATAACATGACAAGTGTCCTTTCATATTACCTGTATTATACAACTTCATTTATTATTGTATATATTAAATACTTTGTTTTACGTAGTGTTATATATCTAGATTAATTTGTACAAATGGTCTCATGTACAGACATAAATAGCAACTGCAGAACACTTGGAATGTGGCACAAACCTTTTTTCCATTTCTCTGTAACTGTCTACATCAGGAAAATGACTATAATATTTTTAAATCAGTTTGTAACTCTACAAAAAATGTTTGTTTGACCATTCTTATGTCTGTGGCAAGATTTTATTCATTAGCCTTTCATTGTGTGCTTTCTCCAACCTAAAGTGGTGTACTATATAGAATGAATAAAGAGAGTATGTGGATTTATATTTTCATCCAAAAGCACTATTGGAGTCTCGTCCCTTTTGTCTCATTGCCATGAAGAGATGAGTTTGGCATATTCACAGTTCATTGGATATGAAGGCCTATCTATTGTTCATAGATCAATTTATGAAAAACTAGATGTACCGCAGGGCGGTAGAAAATATGACCGCCCAGTCTGGCACATTTTTTCCACAAAAATAAGTCACGCTTGTCAAATTGTGTTCATTTCCTACTTTGTTCCTGCTTAGCTTCAGTAATTCAGCAAAGCCAGGGTATCTGCTGGTCTGGCTGCTAGCTAAAAACAAAAGGTGAAAGGCATATGTGATTCTAACTGTCTCACTGAATTGCATTATGCACACTCAATTCTCACTGGTATCTGCTAGACAAGTAGGCTACCAAAACATGATTAGTTCATAGATTTCACATGTAAAATACATTTTATACAACCCCACCCCCATCTTGCCTGTTCATAATTCTGAGAAATTGTTGAATTGTGTGCATGTGTGCGTGTGTGCATGTGGGTGTGCCTGTGTGTGTGCATGTGCATGCATGCGTACATATATCTACTGTGTGTGTGTGTGTGCCATATGTATGATTACTGTGAATGTATGTGTGTGTGTGTGAATATCTGTTGATGCACATGTGTGCATATGGAATTGGTTAACATGACCCCTGGAGGCAAACATATGCAAAAAATTGGTCATCCTAGGCCCTACTATTCTCAAGATATTCACAGAAAACTCTGTTGGTGTATGGTCACTAAATGTACACATTTAAGTCAACCAAAGTTACCAAAAGTAACAAGCCTCGGTGTCATCTTAGATGCAGAGTTAAGTTTTAAGCCTCATATCAGTAAAGTTACTCAGACAGCCTATTTCCACTTGAGAAACATTGCCAAAGTGCGGCCCTTTTTAACTCAACAAGATGCAGAAAAACTAATTCATGCCTTTATCACTAGCAGGTTAGACTACTGCAATGCACTTTTCACTGGTCTTCCCAAAAAACATCTAAAGAAATTGGCACTCATACAGAACTCTGCGGCTAGACTTTTAACTAAGACTAAGAAGAGAGAACACATCACCCCTGTGTTGGCTGAACTGCACTGGCTCCCTATTTCCTATAGAATTGATTTTAAGGTTATGTTAATTACTTACAAAGCTCTGAATGGCATAGCACCTTCATATATCTCAGAGCTTTTAATATCTTATCAACCACAAAGGAAACTTAGATCATCCAATTCTAATCTTTTAATCGTACCCAAAGTGCTCCACAAACAAAGTGGAGAAGCTGCTTTTATCAAGCAGGCGAGTTCAGTAAATATTTTTAAAAAAGATCTGAAAACATACCTGTACAGGAAAGCTTTTAGTTAACTCATCTTATCCTGTAGACTACTTTTTTCAGATTATTCTACATCTGCTACTATTGGAGGCAGCCAGCCAGAAGCAGATGGGCTCCCCTATTAAGTCAGGTTCTGCTCAAGGTTTCTTCCTGGAATATGGGAGTTTTTCCTTGCCACAGTTGCCATATGGCGTGCTTGTGGGGGGTAAGAGGGTTAAGGCTGCCAGTCTTATGACGTCATTTTCTATATTTTTGATATGTTGCTGAGTGGATCATAAACAGCCCCAGCAATGAAGAAAAGTGATTGATAATAACTGACTGACCATTATTGTGTTACATGCTTCAAATGTAAAGCACTTTGAGCTGCATTCTGTGTATGAAAGGTGCTATACAAATAAAGCTTATTTTTATTATTATTATTATTATTATTATTCCACACTGTCATAGATGTTGGGTTTCGAACTGAGCAAACAAGTTGGATAGGTTGGAGACTTGGATAGGCCCTATCCTCTTTAGCCCATATTGGAGGTGGGGAATTTTCAAGCCCCACTTGACCCCATCAACCAGGCAAAATAGTAATTCAAATATATATATTTTTTTGCATTTCGGTTCCAAGTTACATTTCCCGTCTCAGTCTGCTGGATCGGATGTTATTTTAATTCATATATTGGTCTGTTTATGACTCTTAGGCAGGGCTCTACACTAAAAAAAAAAATTTCCAGGAGCACTTGTGTGCCCAAGGTAAAAAATTTAGGAGCACAGACAAAAATGTGGGCGCACAGTCAGTTCTGTACTTAACTTAAACATAATCTAACATTACACTGCAGCTAACACTTAAACATGTCAGTGCATCAATTGCGAATATTAAGAATGACTGACAACATTTAGGCTACAGGAAATAGGATTTTAAAGATCAGTGCCTACTTTATTTTCAGTCTGTTCTATTTTCCTACATTTTGTTAATGTAAAATAGTATAATACATTGCCATATTTGCATTTAGCCTGTATATCAAGTATCCTGCCAAATGTAGGCTAATTTATTTATTTGTGAATCCATCTGTAGCTAATACAAATATGCCATGGTGACCTATCTGACTGCATACTGCCTAATACTACTACTAAAACAGTCAATTTTCTCTTCCACAAAACCCAACATAGGCTAATCAAGGATATATATATTTTTTATAATTTTACTTTTTATTTGAAATATCTGCATTGATGGGGTCAGTAGGCAAACGTTAGGCCTACTTTCGTTTTGCACTTCAGCTTGTAGCCTATTCGGTGTTTAAACAAGCATGCGTGGAAGCCTGTAGTTGTCAGTAGCGTTCTACCTTTGAATAAAATGGGAGTATTACTGGAAGCTCCTTTTGTGCCTGTTCGCTACAGCTATATTTTGCATATTGCAGCAAATACGTCAACTGGGCTAAAAGGCATGTTAGGTTACCTTTCCTTCTCTCACTGCATTCTCAGAATCTCATCCTGTTCCTACGATATCCGATGAATTCGGTGGATAGAAGAACTAATTTCTTCAATCTTTTCATCTTGGCTGGCTAGTCTAACTTTCCACTTTTTCTGCGTGCTCTTGGATTTGATAGAAGCGACTTCTAGCGAGTCACAAAGCGAAACTGCTAACGTTGATGGGAGGTGTAGTTTTTATGCTGCATTCGCGACGTGATTCTATGGTTTGCACCAGTAATTGGGGGCCAAGCAGCGAAGCTGCAGGGCAACCCTTAGTGATTCTATCTTTTCTTCCCTATTATTATTACGCTTCCGCCATTGAAGTCTATGGCAGCCTATAGAAACGACTGGTGAAAAGTTGTGAAATTTGGTACACTGATTGGGGACAGGCCAATAATTAATTGCACCAAGTTTCATGCCGGCACCTCCAGCGCTCTAGCGCCACCAACAGGCCAAATTTGGACGTGCGTTCACGCGACGTAACTTTTGACTTCGTATGCCCAATTGCCAAAATGAGGTATCTTTGGAATCCTTGGACCAAGCCGAGTTCAACGCACCCCTATGACGTCAATTTCCGCCATGATGGATTTTCCGCCATTTTGGATTTTGTCAAAACCTTTAAAAGTTTCCGCCTCACATAGTTTGTCCCGATTTTCCTAAACTTAGCACATAACACCTTCAGACCAAGCCGCACAAAAGATATCGATTTTCTTCTTGAACTAAAACAGTTTGCCCGTAACAGCCAACTTTAAATATGCGTGAAGCACGTAAACAGGAAGTGAGCTCATATCTCAGCAACCCTTTCATCTGTCATAACCAAACTTAGTACATGAACTTATATCCCCATCAGTAGGGCACTCAAAAAATCTGGTGACCTTTGACCTCTAGGGGGCGCTGTAATTAAGAAATATGCCTATTGGCCTGTAGCTGCTGTTTTGCTTAGAATTAAAACGCACTAGTGGTGTCTGACAATACTGTGGAAGGTCCTTAGGCCGACCCAAGCCAACTTGAGATGTCATCGTAATTGATTCGGCCGCCATATTGGATTTAATCAAAAACATGAATAAGTATTCGCAAGTCACAAATTTCAGCTGATCCTCACCAAAATTGGCAGAGACCATTTTCAGCCCATGCCGTATCAGTGTATTTTTTTCTGGAACAATTGACAGAAGCGTTTGCCTGTAACAGCCAATCAAAATTTGTGGCGAAGCCGCCAAACAGGAAGTGAGCTCATATCTCAGCAATGCTTTCATGTATCAAAACCAAACATAGTACATGGTCCTCAGGACCCACCAGGAGGACGCTCAAGAAATTTGGTGACCTTTGACCTCTAGGGGGCTCTGTAATTAGCAAAAATGAATTTTGGCCTGTAGTTGCTGCATTCTTCTGCAATGGAGGTCAATGGCAGCCCATAGAACCGTCTGGTTCATCCTGATGATGCACAAATAAGTTGGTGAACTTTGACATCTATGGGGGCATTGAAATTACAGCAAGCATGATCATATCTCAATCGATCTTTTATTTTTTATGTGAAACTGATGACAGCGAAGTTCCATCCAGTTCATTCTAATGCGTCGTGCAAGGGTGGGGTGGGGCCGGGTGGGGGCCGGGCAGGGGCTTGGCGGCGGTGGGTTGGCTGGGTGAGGGGCGGCGACACTCAGCCCTGGTTCAGCCCCACAAAATCAGTTATGTTTTGATGAAACTTGACCTAGTAACTCAGCCAATCTTGGGTTGTTTGACATGGAACTTGCTGTGACTGCTTAATGCTATATGCCTGATGCCACGGGCATTGAGTTTCATGCCAAATCTGGACTGCTGGACTGCTGAACTGCCTGCTTGGCCCCCACATTGCTGCTTGCAGCTATATTTGGGGGCCAAGCAGCGAAGCTGCAGGGCAACCCTTAGTGATTCTATCTTTTCTTCCCTATTATTATTACGCCTCCGCCATTGAAGTCTATGGCAGCCTATAGAACCGACTGGTGAAAAGTTGTGAAATTTGGTACACTGATTGGGGACAGGCCAATAATTAATGGCACCAAGTTTCATGCCGGCACCTCCAGCGCTCTAGCGCCACCAACAGGCCAAAGTTGGACGCAAGCGTTCACGCACGTAACTTTGACTCGTATGCCCAATTGCCAAAAAAATGAGGTATCTTTGGAATCCTTGGACCAAGCCGAGTTCAACGCACCCTATGACGTCAATTTCCGCCATGATGGATTTTCCGCCATTTTGGATTTTGTCAAAAACCTTAAAAAAGTTTCACGCCTCACATAGTTTGTCCGATTTTCAATAAACTTAGCACATAACACCTTCATACCAAGCCGCACAAAAGATATCGATTTTCTTCTTCGGAACTAAAACAGTTTGCCCGTAACAGCCAAACGAAATATATGTGGCTAAGAAGCCAAAACAGGAAGTGAGCTCATATCTCAGCAACCCTTTCATCTGTCATAACCAAACTTAGTCCATGAACTTATATCCCCATCAGTAGGGCGCTCAAAAATCTGGTGACCTTTGACCTCTAGGGGCGCTGTAATTAAGAAATATGCCTATTGGCCTGTAGCTGCTGTTTTGCTTAGAATTAAAACGCACTAGTGGTGTCTGACAATACTGTTGATGGTCCTTAGGCTGACCCAGGCCAACTTGAGATGTCATCGTAATTGATTCGGCCGCCATATTGGATTTAATCAAAAAACATGAATAAGTATTCGCAAGTTCACAAATTTCAGCTGATCCTCACCAAAATTGGCAGAGACCATTTTCAGCCCATGCCGTATCAGTGTATTTTTTTCTGGAACAATTGACAGAAGCGTTTGCCTGTAACAGCCAATCAAAATTTGTGGCGAAGCCGCCAAACAGGAAGTGAGCTCATATCTCAGCAATGCTTTCATGTATCAAAACCAAACTTAGTACATGGTCCTCAGGACCCACCAGGAGGACGCTCAAGAAATTTGGTGACCTTTGACCTCTAGGGGGCTCTGTAATTAGCAAAAATGTATTTTGGCCTGTAGTTGCTGCATTCTTCTGCAATGGAGGTCAATGGCAGCCCATAGAACCGTCTGGTTCATCCTGATGATGCACAAATAAGTTGGTGAACTTTGACATCTATGGGGGCATTGAAATTACAGCAAGCATGATCATATCTCAATCGATCTTTTATTTTTTATGTGAAACTGATGACAGCGAGTTCCATCCAGTTCATTCTAATGCGTGCGTGCAAGGGTGGAGTGGGGCGGGGTGGGACGGGCAGGGGCGATTGCGGCGGTGGGTTGGCTGGGTGAGGGGGCGGCGACACTCAGCCCTGGTTCAGCCCCACAAAATCAGTTATGTTTTGATGTGAAACTTGACCTAGTAACTCAGCCAATCTTGGGTTGTTTGACATGGAACTTGCTGTGACTGCTTAATGCTATATGCCTGATGCCACGGCATTGAGTTTCATGCCAAATCTGGACTGCTGGACTGCTGAACTGCCTGCTTGGCCCCCACATTGCTGCTTGCAGCTATATTTGGGGGCCAAGCAGCGAAGCTGCAGGGCAACCCTTAGTGATTCTATCTTTTCTTCCCTATTATTATTACGCTTCCGCCATTGAAGTCTATGGCAGCCTATAGAACCGACTGGTGAAAAGTTGTGAAATTTGGCACACTGATTGGGGACAGGCCAATAATTAATGGCACCAAGTTTCATGCCGGCACCTCCAGCGCTCTAGCGCCACCAACAGGCCAAAGTTGGACGTGCGTTCACGCACGTAACTTTTGACTCGTATGCCCAATTGCCAAAAATGAGGTACCTTTGGAATCCTTGGACCAAGCCGAGTTCAACGCACCCTATGACGTCAATTTCCGCCATGATGGATTTTCCGCCATTTTGGATTTTGTCAAAATCCTTTAAAAAGTTTCACGCCTCACATAGTTTGTCCGATTTTCACGAAACTTAGCACATAACACCTTCATACCAAGCCGCACAAAAGTTATCGATTTTCATCTTCGGAACTAAAACTGTTTGCCCGTAACAGCCAAACGAAATATGTGGCGAAGCCGCCAAAAAGGAAGTGAGCTCATATCTCAGCAACCCATTCATCTATCATAACCAAACTTAGTCCATGGACTCAGGACCCAATCAGGGGGACGCTCAAGAAATCTGGTGACCTTTGACCTCTAGGGGGCGCTGTAATTAAGAAACATGCCTTTTGGCCTGTAGCATCAGTTGTGCTTAGAATTAAAACGCACTAGTGGTGTCTGGTACTACTGTTGATGGTCCTTAGGCTGACCCAGGCCAACTTGTGATGTCATCGTAATTGATTCGGCCGCCATATTGGATTTAATCAAAAACACGAACAAGTTTTCACAGTTCACAAATTTCATCTGATTTTCACCAAAATTGGCACAGACCATCCTCAGACCATGGCGTATGACTGCCTAATTTTCTGGAATTATTGACAGAAGCATTGGCCCGTAACGGGCAATCGAAATTTGCGGTGAAGCCGCCAAACAGGAAGTGAGCTCATATCTCAGCAACGCTTTCATGTATCAAAACCAATCGTAGTACATGCACCTTTGAGCCCATCTGGAGGACACTCAAGAAATCTGGGGACCTTTGACCTCTAGGGGGCTCTGTAATTGACAAAAATGCATTTTGGCCAGTAGTTGCTAATGTGCATTATTCTGCAATGGAAGTCAATGGCAGCCCATAGAACCGTCTGGTAAAAAGTTGTACAATTTTGCACACTGATTGGGGACAGCCCAATAATTAATTTCACCAAGTTTCATGCCGGCACCTCAAACGCAGTAGCGCCACCAACAGGCCAAAGTTGGACGTGTGTTCACAGACGTAACTTTTGACCCGTTGACCCGAATGTCAGAATGAGATCATTGGAATCCTTGGGCCAAACCGAGTTCAACACACCCAATGACATTAATTTTTGACCACTATGTTTAAATCACAGCAAGTGTGATCATATCTCAGTCAATCTTTTATTTTTGATGAGAAACTGATGACAGCAAGTTCCATCCAGTTCATTCTAATGCGTGCGTGCAAGAGTGGGGCGGGTGGGATGGGCAGGGGCGGTTGTGGCGGTGGGCTGGCTGGGGGAGGGGGCGGCGACACTCAGCCCTGGTTCAGCTCCACAAAATCAGTTATGTTTTGATGTAAAACTTGACCTTGTAACTCAGCCAATCTTGAGTTGTTTGGCATGGAACTTGCTGTGACTGCTTAAGGCTATATGTCTGATGCAACGGCATTGACTTACATGGCAAATCTGGCCTGCTGAACTCTCTGCTTGGCCCCCTCATTGCTGCTTGCAGCTATATTGTTTCTTGATGTTGCGGTGTATTTTGTAGACAAACATTGACATGGTTAGAAGTCATTCGCACCAGTGCGCCTAAATATTTTTTTGCACTCGCACGCCATCATTTGAAATGAGCGCACTGTAGAGCCCTGCTCTTAGGTATGCGTGCGGCTGTTTTGTTTTGAATCTACGATCCTTGTCAAAAAAGAAAGGCACATTAAAGATAGGCACATTTTTTATTTTATTATTTCCTCCTGTTCCTCGCGCCCCACCTGTCATGTCTCTATTCCCCACTAGTGGGGCCCGCCCCACACTTTGAGAACCACTGGTCTAACCACAGGACCTTTTTCCACGTTACCTCAGTCCATTTTAAACAAGCTCAGGTATGCCCAGATAAAAAGGTAGTATTTCTGTATCATGTTTAAATACAATTTTGACTGTTGCATGATAACGTTTACACTAGCATTTCTGAATTGAGTATCAAACTGTATAGACAATGGTTATCCGAGGTTTTCCTGAGCCAATACAATGATTTTCTTTACAGAAACAGGTCTGGTTTTACAGTTTTTCTCGATCGTTTTGATGCCTGTGTCAACTCTGACATCACGTTCTCAAAACAGTTAACTCCCATGTCTGAACAAAAGCACTCTGGCCACAATGACACATTTTGCTTGCGAAAAGCTGTTACTCTCTCAAAACACTTAAAACATGCAGCAAAAGCAAATCTTGCCTTCAAAAAACACATCCTGTCATCAAATCACTGTGTGATTTCAATCAATCATTACACACTGGACAACAAAATGCAAAATATAGTTCTCAAAATGAGCATTTTTACTATGTCTGTTCCATTCTGGTATCAGAAAAAAATGTGAAAAGACTAAATGTATTGCATAAAAAATTATTTATTCATTCCTCCCAAGATGTAACTGTCATTGACCTACCTACAGTAAACACCTAGGCAAGACAAATGTCATTTTTCAGCGAAATAGACCTACAGTAAACACCTTTTGTATTGTTTTCTCCACCAAATAGGCAATACAGCACTTTGTCTTTGCAAATAGCAACACAGAACAGACATGGCCTCTCTTATGGATAATGAATGATTGCTGATTGAAGAATTGTGCAAAGGAGTTTCACACAGGTGTATCAGAGATTCAAACTTATGCAAAGAATCTATACCACCTGTGAAAAGATGTTTTCCTTTTGTTTAGCACGGGGGAAACCAATAGAGTTTGGAGTTTTTGAATGGCACCTGTGTTAACTGTTTTGCAAAAGGGTGTGAGAAATGTGTGAACCCAATGAAAATGTGTGAACACATTCACAAGAGATGTGCAAAGAAAGTGTTCATGAAGACCAAGTGGATCCCAGTTTCCTTAAGCAGGTCAAAGCAATCGAGAAAAACTTTAATGGAGTGCCACCTGAGGTCCAAATGACCACGGCCATCCAATATTGTTTTCAGCTCTATCCTTAGTTTGCAAACATTTCTCTGGATTCTCTGAATATTTCAATGATATTATGTACTGTAGATGGTGAACACCTCAAATACTTAACACAATTTCATGTTAAGATGCATTAAAATGACATTGTTTCATCATTTGTCCACACAGGTTTACACAGTGATGAATACCCCTACATCTTTACTTCTAAGAGACTATGCCTCTCTGGGATGCCCTTTTTCATACCCAATTATGTTGCCAGCTACCCTAATTCGTTGTGAAACATTCTTCCTTTTGTTTTCTTTATCATTACACAACTTTTCCAGCATTTTGGTACCCGTGTCCCAACTTTTTTTGAAACGTGTTGCTGGTATCAAATTCAAAATGAACATATATTTTCCATGAAATAGTCAAATTCGTCGTTTACAACATTACAACATTATATTATATCTCATTATCATTAGTAATGAGATATAGTACCTTTCTGTTACCGATAATTTAAACCAATCAGCAATCTATCAGCTGGGGAGAGGGAACAGGAGGGCTTGGCACTATTTGATGTTCCTTATATGCTATTAGATATTCTCTGTTCTCTTGCACAGGTAATTATCCTTTAAATTGGAAACAGCATCCTTTACTCTCTCATAGATCTGTTGGTGAAAGTTAAATCTAACTATTTGTCCCTGAAACCATGCATACATCTATTCAATGCACCTAAAGCCATCCTTACACCAGAAGACTTTGACAAGATTTTGGAAGGATTCTTGAAAGATTGTAGTCTTTTAAGTAAAGGTTGAATGGGGGGCATTAGTTAAAAGACTCAAATCTTTCCAAAATCAAAGTCTTCTGAACTGAAAACTTGATAGTGTCTCAGTTTCTGTAACTTCTTAATGAATGCTCTGGTTTATCAAGGCCTTTCCTTTTACACAACACACTGATCATAACATCCCACATAGAAAGATTATTTGTTATTGTACAGTAAAAATATTTAGAAGGAAGCATTGACATTGGAATTAGAACAGACTGCCCTGGCTGTTAGTTGTGTTTGTAACCACTAGAGGGCACTGTATGTCCTTTGAAGCAACAGCTAGGGAACTTGTATTGGATAGTGTCTGTCAATTCATAATGCATGATGTTTGTACAACCATCTCTCCAGATTATTTTTTATAGTGCAGTATGAAAAGGAGGAAGTATTTTTCCGATCACATTAAGTATAGTGTCACAAACACTCGATGGTGTTTTATGCCCCCAACGTCGTTTTCCAGGCAGTGCTGCCACCGCTGACTTTAAGGCACCTAATCCTAAACCTAACCATAACCTTAACCCATGCCTAACCCTAGTGCCTTCCAGGCAGCGTTGCCTTCAAGACAACGTTGGGGGCATAAAACACCAAGACTGTCACAAACACTGTACCCACTAAATATAATCAGTGAGCTAGAGGAGACATTTTCCAACTCACATTGCACTAGGAAGGAAATTTGTGCACAGGAAGACAACCTGAAATGCCATTGTAAAAAAACAAATAGGTCCCTTGATTCAAAATATGTCCAGTCACCATTTGCTGCCTCAATTAGGAAGAAGGCGATTTCAGCTATATCATACACTGCTTCTCACCTTCATTTAAAAACGGAATCATAGCTCAACCAGAAAGACTCAAGAAGCAATAAAGAAGGTTAGAACAATATAACTAGAATATAGGACCATATAGGTATAAGACCATAATGTTAAAAAAATGTGTACAAAGCCTTAGAGGAAATGTTTCTGAAATGGTAAAAATCTATAGCTTTTTGTTGTCCATTTCCTGCTATGGACACACACAATGAGCTGTGATGAGTGAGGCTTTACCGGGCCTTTTGAGAATGAGCAAATATACAGTAAGTGTTTTACCGTCTGCATGTTTCATGGATTACTTCCTGTCTGAGTTTAAATGACATGTGCTCTCTCTCTCCCTCTCTCCTTATTCTGTCCTCCAGCGTGCGTGTCTATTTTGCACGATTTGACAGATAGTTAAACAGTCAGTAGTGTTGAATGAAAACCCAGACGTGGAAGTAAAGTTGACTCTTTACTTGTATATACTGTAAGGGCATTGATACAGGTAACCACTAAATCTGTGAAACTAAATACAAAATAATATTTAGCATTAAGCTAGTACAGCCTGTTCAAATAAAATCACTTTACAATCAGACTGTCTGACACTGTAAATAGGAATGAACTGGAGGAATTGGAATGAACTACAGCCTCTGCTGCATTACATAGCTAGTGACTGAGCTAAAAGACTGCATAGTAAAAGCATAGGGTGAGCTGCTTATGTTACACAGCATCACAGTGTAAGAATTCACAAAATACACACGCATATACGATCATGAAATATACATTAACAACATTACTTACAAGCAAAGCTTCTCCAAGGCTTTAAACACATAGATGAAACAGATTGCAGAAAGAAAAATCAACAATGCTTTCTACTGTAAATGCTGGTCATAAAATGGCTGAAACCTGGGAACCTAGCAACCACCAAACTGTTTACAATCAAAAAAGGAGTGACATCACACAGACCAGAAACTAGCTATCCTGCTATATCAGAAATGGCCAGTGTGTGTCGCTAAAACACAGATTTGTTAATACATAACATGACACTCCCCGTTTGATATTAAACACAATATCACTAAACATTTTTAAAGGAGTTAAAAGTAACAATGTCAAATTAATGCGGAGGTATCTAGAGAGACATAAGGAGTATTACTTCCACGATAGGCCTTAGGAATGTTTTTGCAATGCCTCCTTTTGTTACTCTCAGTTCCAACTTCCTGACTTTCCCATCAGCGTCAGGGATGGCTTTAGTGACAAGAGCCATAGGCCACTCGTTTCTCTTCACTTGGTTTTAACATTTAACAGGACCAGGTCACCTTCTTTAATGTTAGGCCTACTTTCTTGCCATTTGCTACGAGTTTGAGAGTCTCCATCTCTCCCAGAACATGTTGGCAAGATGCTGTTTTTTTTTTCATTGCTGTCTGGAAAGGTCTGTGTTCTCAAAGGATTCAGGAGGAGGATTGGGAATGGACATTTTCTGTGTGAGGATCATCGCTGGTGTTAAGAGGTAAGGAGATTCTGGATCAGTAGAGATGGGTGCCAGAGGCCTTGCATTAATGATGGCGCACACTTCAGCCATGAAGGTAGACACACAGGTGTGGACACATCCCAGGGTCCAAACACATCCAGGCCCATGTTTGTAAAGGGTGGCTCTGTGCTGACACGGTCAGAGGGAAGATCTGACATTTTCTGCTCTGCTGTTTTTCCTCTGAGCTTGGAACATATGACAAATTTATGGAGATTGCTGTTGATGCATCTCTTTTTTTTTTGACATTGTATTTTTATTGTCTTGAGTACAGTTTTATCACAATGCAGTATTACAGTTCTTTAAAGACACTGCAACCCCCACTGCCGAGGAAAGGGAAAGAAAAGAAAACAACAAAACAAAAAACAAAGAAAAGGGAAAAAAAGGGAAAGGAGGCTCTATAAATGAAAGACCCCAAATATAGCTGTTATGGGACTAGGTTGCAAATCTAAATCAAAGGCTTCATTTAGGATTCTAAACACTGATTCCCCAAGCCTCGGACACGACCAAAACATATGAGGAAGGTTCGCTTGGTCCTGTCCACAGCGATCACATATGTCATCTATATTTGGGTATATTTTGGCTAGTTTAGCCTTACTATAGTGCATATGGTGTAGAACTTTAATTCAATTGGGAGCATGCACTGACTCAGAAAATCACCTGGTCAGAACTTTGGAGGTCAGAGCCAGCAAGAATAAAGTTCCTGATCCAGTCAGTGTATGACGTCCTACCGAGTCCAGCCAATCTGCATTGCTGGGGGCTAGCTGAAGCACCATCCTGTGCCCTGCAAGAGGATCGCTGGAGCACATCTTGAGCTGCTGCCCGAAAGCACTGGGAGAGGGGAGGTACAATTGGCGCCATGACCAGGTGCTGAAGGCAGTAGCGGACACCATCCGTGCGGGAATCCAGCAAAGCAAGCACCAGCCCTTAGCAAGGCCACACATTGCTTTCGTCAGGGCCGGCGAGAAGCCTCAGTCACAGCCAAAGGTCCCAGCTGGGCTGCTATCCACAGCAGGAGATTGGCAGCTGGAGAGAGCCTCTAGGTGGCTATGGATCAAAAGGGGCGACACATGGCTTAATGCGCTGCTTGGACACAAGTCGGGGTCTGATCAGCCCTGGCTGGGTCGCCCAGGTGAGTGTGTCTGATGATCTGAGACCCGAAACACCCTGTGACCCTGGGTTCATCACTGAGGATGTGTCCAAGCTGCACCACTAAGGTGTTTCTTATAACTTGGTGTGATAAGCACTCACAGTTGTAGGTTTGTGAGCATCGCCTAAGCAGACCTTACCAACCACGACCCAGCCAAGGTCAAGCTGCGTATGGTGCATTGTGCTGTTCTCTCACTTTGTGAACCTGTAGGATGTCACGTCCAAGTAAGAAGAGGATCTGTGCATCTGGATCAAAAGGGGGAATAAGATGTGCAATAGACTTGAGGTGTGAATGGTGTTTTGCTGCCTCAGGAGTCGGTATCTCTGACCTGTCATCTGGCATGTGATTGCACTCAATGAGAGTGGGAAGCGACACACTGCAAGTTCCATCCAGTGACTGTGCGATGAAGCCTGTAGCTCTCCTTCCAGACATCTCTGTGACATGTACGAAGAGTGTATGGAGACTCTGTGCTTTTGAGGCAGAAGAAATCAAAGAATTCTGATCTGGCTAATGACCGGTTGCTTTGGTCATCGAGTATTGCGTTAGCTTTCACAGCTTTACTTGGCTGGCCTTTATGATGGACCTCAATGAGACAGATTTTAGAGCAAGATCGGGAACTTAGTGGATCTCCACAAACATCAGTGCATTTAGAGTTAACGGCAAGGGAGGTTCTCTCCTCTTTCTCCCCGCTATGCTCTGCATTGCTGGGATTAAATGTCTATGAGGGCGGCCCTGGATGGAGGGCTGTTACATGTGCAACACTATTACACTAAGCACTGTACAGCTGCTTTGCAGTCCTTTGCTAGGTGTCTGTTTGAAGAGCAGCATCTGAAACAGACATCATTCTCTTTTAAGAATGTCTTGCATTCCTCGATGCTTTTAGCCCGAAAGCTTCTAAAACGCTTGAGGGGGTGGGGCTTTTGGTGAATAGGGCAGTGTCTGTCTATGTCTGGCCTGCTGAAACAAGGCTTTTAGACTGTCCATTAGCCGGTTGCACAAAGCGCCTTAAGTTTTTTCCCTTAAGGATGACCCTTAAGACTTAATTTCTCCTCAGGTAAGGGATTTACTTAAGGGTGTTGCACAGAATACCTTAAAATGTTTCCTTAGTTAAGTAGAAACGTCAAGGGATTTACTGCACTGAAAGGGATTTTCCGGCATGAAAATTCTATAGTTTCCACGGAGATTGTTCAACAGCTGTAGCCTACAGCTAACTGCCTTTGTCTGATGCGTTAACCCACGAACACAGTGCTTATATCTTATCATTCATCTTACCTTAATAATATTAGCGGAAATTATCCAGGTAGCAAGTAAAACATGTTATATACATGAACTGAACAATACTAGTTGGCAAGTTAGAAATGATCCTGACTGTCATCAGTGCACCAATGTTTTGCCTAGCGAACCGAACCGAAGCTCATAGGCTAACAAGAAATCCACATGAATTGTTAACGTTAGCCTATGTAAACCAAACAATAACAATACGGCATGTTTCTGATAGGCCTATCTATTTGACAGAGGAAGCATATTAAGAGAGAGGTTTTATTTTGAATGGTCAAAAGTAGTTAATAAACTTCATTTATCAGCATCAATTCAGTTAATAATATGGTCAAGGTAGAGTCAGATGTCCCTTAGGGTTTTCCCCTTAGTTAGACTACTAAGGTCTTTTGTGCAACAGTTTAAGGGATTTCTTACACGATAAGGACAAACCCTTAAATACTAAGGGAAAATGTTAAGGAACCCTTAAGGAGAAAACTTAAGGGTGTTTGTGCAACCGTTTTTATTTTAAGGGACCCTTAAATCAGATTTTAAGTGAAAAACTTAACTTAAGGTGCTTTGTGCAACCGGCCACATAACCTTTTACAGTGCTCTCTGGCTTCACAGCATTGACCGCAGAAGGGCTCAGAGCAAAGCTAGGGTCATTACAGGTATAGGCTTCGCGACACACAAAGTCAGCAAAAAATGAGTAAGGTGGGAATGCTACCTGCTGATGAAGCCTATACTGGGAACCTTGAGACATCCATTTCTCTTGGAGGTTGTGAGGGAGTTTATTGACAATGGGTGTCACACCTCGTGCCGTGTCCAGGTAAGTGAGCCCAGGTAGGTAGCCCTCTAGCTTTGAAGACTTAATTTCTTTCAACAGGTCTCCAAGTTCTCTAAGCTTTAGAGGTTCTCTAATGTTAATTTTTATGGCAAGCCGATTGAGCATTTATTCAGATATCTTGATATCAGGCATAATTTTCATGTACATGCAAGCCATTTCTGTCCACTAGTTAAATAGTGAGCCATTTCTGTGTGAACTAGTTAACTAGTGACAGCCAAAATGCTCACTAGTTAACTAGTAAGGCCCAAATTATCTCTAGCTAACTAGTTCATATGTTTCATATGTATCTTACTAGTTAACTAGTAATGCTCAGCATGTTCACTAGTTAACTAGTGGACACTGAAATGTGCACTAGTTAACTAGTTTAAAGACTTTTATATTTTACTAGTCAACTAGTAAGGTACAAAAATGTTTACTAGCTGACTACTGAATGTCAAATTCCCACTTGTTCCGCAACTCAACTGGAAGTCAGGAAATATTTAAAATACAAAACACTGATTTGGCCCAAACCTGTGATACGGATATGAGCGAAGGACCATTTTTTTCACAGCAGACCCAGGTGGTAATGATATTAATTAAGGTGCTGATTCTGCTAAATTGACTGTCCTTTCCCTACTTCATTGTCAACTGGCTGCTAAAGAAAAAAAAAGGTATTTTGGAATGGCACAAATTTAGAAACCATGGGGGTGCACTATGTTCCCATGGCCACTTCATTTCTACAGTAAGGCAGATATAGTTGAAGATATAGTTGGCTCAATATTGATCATATGCTCGTTTCATTATTTTTATTATTACCTAGCAGTGGTAAAATTAGTGTTGTTTGTGTCAGATCAAACAGTGCTATGAGACAACCCCATATTCGTGCCACGCATGCAGAAGTCCAAGCAGTAACGTTAATCAAGGATCTTTGGTTTGCTCACATCTTTTGACATTATTTGCCAGCCTGCGGTTGGAGTAGGACACAGCCCAACTTTTCAAGGTAGGCTATCTGCTTTTTATCTCTGTTGGTTTATTCAAAGACAACAACAAGCAGCCGAGCGATTGATAACTTTAGGCTACTGTAAGTTTATACTATTATTTTCCAGCAATATAGGCTACTGTACTAGCTTAGCTTGAGCAAAACAGCCATCACAATAACTAGCCTATTTTGAAAAAAAACAAGTGTAATTGTGACTTAGCCTATTTTCAAAAAGGAATAAATGGCTAACTGTTAATGTTTATTTTGTGTTGTTTCAGATTGACCATAGAGATGACTGAGGAAGACAGCCTGAATATCGATGGGAACACGATGGAATTAACACGACTTAAACTTTGTCTGGGATTGCACTTCTACAGCTTGTTGAATAAAAAAAATAATAAGACACTTATGTGTAAAATTGTGTTTGTAGCCTAGCTTACGTTTATTAGTTGAGCTGTTGGGAAAACGTTACGAACTTTAGCCTGGGTGAACCTATAACGAACCTGTTAGCAAATGTGTAGCAAACGGATTTTTCAGGATAATTAATTACCAATCACATTTCACATGTCAAATAAAGCCAGCTGATATCTGATAAACGGGTCCGTATTGCATATGATAAGCAGATCTGGAACATGTCAGTAACACAGACTATCATACGGAACTGGGCCAGTCTTAGCCCTTATTGGAACCAGATCCGTCAAACGGATCCAGACCAGTTTTGGACCGATGTGCGTTTGGACGCCGGATCAGGTCCATTATGCAGATCCGTGCCGGACGTTGTGGTAGTTGTGGCCCAGTTTCGTCCAAGGGGGCAGGCGAATTCCCGGAAGTAGAAGAATCGACGTAGGCTGGATGGACCACCTCTCTGCTAACTCCCATAGAAGCCCATTCATTCTAGGATTTTTTTGAAATACCATAATTTCATATAACATATATCCTGTGCTGATATTGTAGCTTCTGTCTAATCCACATAAACACTACAAAGGCAAAACAGACTCCACTACCTCGTCCGTAACGTTGGTTACCTGTAAGAAGAATGGTTAGCTTGTTCGATTGGAGGGAAGCTAGCTTTGATGTAATCTCTTTCGCTACCGTAGGGGGAGATAACCGTATTGTTTGGATAAGAAGCTCAGTCCACCTTACTGTCTATGACGGTAACTCATAAGCAAAACCTAGCATACACGACCGTATGTTAAGGTAAAGCATTACACAGAGGCAACCTAATAATAATAAAAAAAAAGTAAACCTTTTTTTTAAAAAAACGGCACTAATCATTTCAGAGGTTTTCGATGGATTGACCGCAGGTCGGAAAAATGGAAAGAAGATTAGCTTCAAGGCTATAACTTTTTTGTTTTGTTTTAGCATGACTGTTTTTGAAGATGATCATGTATGGTAGCTTCAACATTAACACGACTTGGTGAGAATGATATTAATAATAATACATAAATAAATGTTTAACTTTGATGACTTTGAAGGCGAAGGAAGTGTGAGAAGAATTTCTGTGTATCTATCATATGAGTTACAAGATTCAGTTCCATGGCTAACATCACGAAGTTAAGTGTGAGTCTGCGCAGTACTGGGGGGACCAACTGAAAAATCGTTTCTATTTGATTCCGTGCCCTCCCATAGAAAACGACGGAGTCTGTTCGTCCATTTCTTTTACTGTCTATGGTTCCGTCCCAGTGTATGTTTGCTATCTGGGTAACTAGTAAGATGCCAAAATGGTCACTTGTTAACATGTAAAGGCCAAAATACCCTCTAGTTTACTAGTGAGGGTGTTGTGGGCCTTACTAGTTAACTAGTGGCATGTATATTTTGTTCACTAGTTAACTAGTTACACCTAAAAACACAAACAAGCTGACCGTTTTTGTCCACTAGTTAACTAGTGGAACAATTGAAGTCTCACTAGTTTGCATGTGTGGCAGTGAAGCAGCTCACTAGTTAAAGGAATTATCCGGAGTAAAATGCACTTTAGATCGATTTACGGATGATTGGGGGTACATACGTTGAGTTGACATCAAAATCATGTCATTCGGATGTGTTTTGAGAAAGTTCGATTGTACCGTTTTCAGTCAAAACTCGTAGCCTGGAAGTTAGCAGGGCATATCAATTTCGCCTCTACAAAACGCTATTTTTATACCTCTTCTACAGTTCCAAACAACATAACACTTACGTGGTAGTGAGTAGAGTAGAGTGAGTAGAGTCAGTTTTGACTGAAAACGGTACAATCGAACTTTCTCAAAACACATCCGAATGACATGATTTTGATGTCAACTCAATGTATGTACCCCCAATCATCCGTAAATCGATCTAAAGTGCCTGAAACGGCTATTATGCAAATTCTAATGAGAGGGTGGGTAGAAGATATTGGGTATTATGTAAGAATCCCATCCAGTCTAAATGTAAATTTACTGTTCATAGCCTCGCGATCAGGTCCTGATGGGTGCCCCTAGTGGCTAAAGTGACACACTGCTCTGCAACGGTACTTCAGTATAGATAGTAAAGCAGAGCAAATCTCATATTCTGTCAAAATGTTTTTTAACTAGATGTACCGCATAGCGGTACAAAATATGACCGCCGCTCAGTCCTGTACATCCGTTCCGCGAAAAGAAATCACACTTCAATTTGTCTCCATATTGTACTCCATCCCCCACTCTTGAAACTTTTGTGTATGCTTGTTTGGCATGCCTGAGTGTGTGTGTGCGGCTGCACAGAAAGTAGCCTACTGGTGCTGAAAAGGTGAATAGATTGTAGAATAGCCAAAGAAGATGTAGCATTGTTATAAAACCTTTAAAATCTCTAAACAATCACAAGTAGGGAAGTTCATCACAGTTCATCCATGCAACTGGATTGATGAAAGGTCACTTACACCTGTAGGCTACATTATATTTGGGAAAAGCAAAAGGTATCAGCATAATGTTAGTTATTTATTTATTTATAAACAAAAACATCTCTGTCAGTTCCATGCCATTTTCAACAGCTATCAAAAACAAAGGTCATTTTTGGATGGATGGATTTTTTGTGAATGTTTCTTCCTCTACATAAGATTTTAGTCATCTTTAGTTCATGTGATACTTTATTGTCAATGCACAAATTAAGTAACAGTAGTCGGAAACAAAATGCTGTTTTACATCTAACCAGTGGTGCAAATAACTGACATGTCCAAATGGGCCTTGATGAAATGCGTCGCTAGACTGTTCATACACATTTTAACGGGCCAAAGTTGAAGAGCTGTTGTCCGTTATTGTTTGTGCAAATATAGGCTGATTCATGTTCCCTTGCACTGTGTAACTGAGGTCCATGGCTAGTCTGGCTTTCACCAGACCAAGCTCAATTTTTTAAGAAATCAAAAAATAAATAGCGGGCAGATCAGGCTGGGTTCACCCAAGTCCATAGGCACCCGAAATTGTTTAATTTTCCGATTGAGATATCCACGCTCTGGCTATTCTAAATGCAAAAATGCATCAGGGAGTTATGACAAAACTGTAACTAACAAACTAGATCCTAATAGAAAGCTGTTAGCTTCCCTAAGCTACAGGTAGGCTTGTAAGGTAGGCCTATTTACAACATAAATTGTCAATAGGCTATGCTGGCGACACAAATAAAATCTCCTTTGGAAACCAATGGCTCACACCTTACAGTATCAAGCGGACTTAAACTGCCATATCGTGGCGAAAAGTTGTAATAAAATGCACGCAGCTCCATGAGTCAAGGAAAGTGCGAATGAAGTAGCCACTTCTAAATGGGACCCACTACACAGTAGCTTAAGGTGTGTTGCTAAAGCAGCCATAATGAAATGAAGGTGTCATTGTTACTTTTTGATACTTCACACACACATGCTTTTTAATTTCAGACTACAACTACCAAGCTGGAATCAAAGCACATCGATTCCCCTCTCACACCCTGAACGCAACAAAATAAACAGGCGTCTCAGTCTCACGCATGTATAGGCAAAACTGTATCAGACCGGTGTAACGTTGGTAAATCTTCCATTGCACAGAATGATTTTTGTAGCACGTGCAACAAATGACAGTCGAAAGATACAATTACAGTGCTGCTATCAATTTGCTTGGTACCGCATTTATAGTTTTCTACAAATGCAATCAATCAAATTGGCCTCCATCACTCAACCAACGCTTAACGGTAACATTACCTAGGTCCTTATTGATATTATAAGATTAACGCATCTGCAGTAAAACCAAGCATGTCCGATAAACATCCTCAGATTTATTTCGGCTTCAAGAAGAAATGGGAATTACATTTCATGTGAACATCGCCCTATCCTTATTAGACGTTCTCTGCGGTAAACTACAGTCCTTGTAGGAAGCGCCCATTGTTTTTCCAACCTACTTTTAACTTCCAACAAAATTACGCCTCACTGAAACGATGCGCCATCTAGTGGACAAACAACTACTTATCGCCAATACTGGAAATGCAGCCATGATGATGAATATTTATTTTGGCTTTCTTTTAATCCTACTGAATTTGTAATTATGTATCGGCCGCTCTAATACCGATAGTATGTGGGTGCCTGTGTGTGTGTGCATGTGTATATGTGTGCACCGCCATCTACAGGCCAATGAGTGTACAGTGACTAAATGTACACATAACCTAATTTTTAGACCCCCATGGATGAAATTCTATTTTAAACTTGGCATACCCCCAGAGAATGCCAGGTCAATCATACACATAAAATGTGGTGCAGTTCTGAACATCTTAACTGAAGATAGGGACGATTAAAGCAGAATAATATTGCATTTTCATTTTTTACCGGGGGGATGCAAATCACAAATGAGGGATTATGGGCCAGGTTGATGTGGGCCCTTGAGACCAACATACCATAAAAGATTCTTCATCCTCAGTGCCACGGTTCAGGTAGTTATTTAGGAAAAACTGTTTTGCGGTTCGGGGGGCCCAGCACAGGGGGGGAGTGGCCCCCGGGGACGAAACAAAATTTTTCCGTAAAAGTCTAGTGGGGCTACATACCCACCAAATTTCATGTGCCCCGGTGGTTCGGTGTCCCGGGTATCGTTGACCAAAAATTCAGGAAGTAGATGACGGGTAAAAAAAAAAAAAAAAACTTTGACAATCTCTATATGATGATCGCTAGCTTAAGCTGAAGGGCGGTCATAATAATAACAGGGAAACCCCATGCTTTAACAAGCGAGTGAGCTCTTAGTGATCCACACACATTGTACACATTAACTGCACATGGTTTCAAAAGTAATTAAAAGCTCAAAGATCAAGAAAAAAAACATCATACTTTTCTAAGGAATTGAACCCTGGTCCCCCACATAACCTCCTGCTGCTTAACCACTTGAGCTAGTCTTGCCACATCAGTAATGCTATCATCAGCGTTCATGTTACTGGAACGTTTTGTTGCTAGGCAACCATATACAAACGCCTCCAGTTCTATCGTGATTTTCAGACTAATAACTGAAAAACTAAAGATTGTAGACATTAACTGAATGAAGATTACAGCAATACATGTTATGAAAACATATTTTTATGCTCAAACGATCTTAGTTTATAAAAGTCTGCTCTTAGAACAGCCTGGACGAAGTCAGCCATGACCAGTCAAAATCCTTGTTCCGCCTTCTTCATTTGCATGCAAGTGCGACATTGCACACTAGTTAACTAGTGGCCAATGTTACGTCCCACTAGTTAACTAGTTGCACAAAATGCCAGTGTATTTATTCAAATTCCACTAGTTTACTAGTGTGAGGGGCATTTTTCTCCTGCTAGTTCATTATGGACAGTGTTTTGTCCTCAATAGCTAACATGTAAGGCTCAAAATGCCCTCTATAAGCTAGTGAAATAATAAATAAATTAATAATGCAGATATACTCACTAGTTAACTAGTAAGCATGTCCTGTTCCATTACTAGTAAACTAAGGCCAAACATGTCAACTAGTTAACTAGTGAAGGCCAATGTGTCACTAGTTAACTAGTAAAAGTACCTTTTGCATTACTAGTGAACTATATAGCTCCAAAAACAGCCACTGGTGTGTGTCTTGTGCACACTAGTTAACTAGTGAGCTGCTTCACTGCCACACATGCAAACTAGTGAGACTTAAATTGTTCCACTAGTTAACTAGTAGACAAAAATGGTCAGCTTGTTTGTGTTTTTAGGTGTAACTAGTTAACTAGTGAACAAAATATGCATGCCACTAGTTAACTAGTAAGGCCCACAACACCCTCACTAGTAAACTAGTGGGTATTTTGGCCTTTACATGTTAACAAGTGAACATTTTGCCATCTCACTAGTTAACTAGTGGGGCTGAAATGGCCTTCACTAGTTAACTAGTGGGCGTTTTGGGGCACACTAGTAAACTACACTGACACTTTTTGCACCTCACTAGTTAACTAGTCGAATGGAAATTGCCATCACTAGTTCACTAGTGAGCAGTTCTGCCTTCACTAGTTTACATGTAAGTGTCACACTGAAGCCACTAGTTTACTAGCTAGAGTACCTTTGGCCAGCATGTTAACTTGTGTGGCACATGCAAATGTTGTGGGTGGGATTTTGTGAAATTCTGCACTGTGATTGGTTGTCATGTTCTATTTGGACATAGGGAGCCAAAGCCTCAATTTCCAGAATTCTCCGCCTCCTAATTTAAATTCTGCGCCACTAGTTGACTAGTGTGAATTTTGTCTTGAACTAGTTTACTAGTATACATTTATGACCTCACTAGTTAACTAGTTTGGACAAATGATGCATCAACTAGTTAACTAGTGAGCCTACTGCCATTACCTAGCTAGCTAGTAAGCCATTTATGGTTCACTAGTTAACTAGTGACATTGATCTACTGCAACTAGTTAACTAGTGAGGTGTTTTGCCTTCACTAGTAAACATGTGCACATTTCTTGGCTGTCACTAGTTAACTAGTGAGACCCAAAAGCCTTCAACTAGCTGACTGGTATACATTTTGGCCTTTACTAGTTAACTAGTAGACATATCTGGCTCTCACTAGTTAACTAGTGAAGCTAAAATGTGTTAACTAGTGAGCCTTTTGGCTCCCACTAGTTAACTAGTGTGCATATTTTGGCCCTCACTAGTTAACTAGTTCACACAAACATGGCTCACTAGTTAACTAGTTGTCAAAAATGGCTTACATGTACATGACAATTATGCCTGATATCAAGATATCAGAATAAATGCTCAATCGGCTTGCCATACATTTTGGGAAAGTTTTCCAGCTTATCAAAAAGAGCTTTTTCAATTATCTCTGGACAGCCATAGCAGTCTTCAAGACGTAGCCAGGCCATTCTTAGTCCTGCAGTGGGGTCAGTATTGTGAACAGCTCTTAGCCTCTTGACCTGCTCTGAAGACTTGGGCCCTAACCATTTAACTAGAAGATCAAGCTCTTCGCTGGCTGTCAGCTTTAGCCCCTCTATGGCACTGGAGAATGAGGACTTCCAGGCCCAGTAGTTTTCAGGGTGATCGTCAAACTTGCTAAGCCCTGAATTAACAAGCTCACGGCGTACAAGGTACCTGGCTATGTCACTCATTCCTGTATGGTCAGCAGTGCATGGCTGATGCACTGGTTTTATGGGAGGGGGAGTGTGTGGCTGTGGAGCTGTACTTTGAGCGTAGGACTTACCATTAGTTGGCTGGTAAGGAAGAGAGGAGTGTCGCTGCATACCTGTATGTGTGGTGGCATATGGCTGGTGCGTTGCTCTGACTGGAGGGGGAGAGTGTGGCTGATATGCTTTACTTTGAGCACATGGCTGACCATGAACTGGCTTGTGAAGAGGAGCAGGGTTTGAGTGCATGCCTGTATGCATTTCAGTGTATGGCTGGTACACTGCTCTGGTAGGAGGGGGAGAGTACAACCGGGACTTAAAGCAACACCAAAGAACTTTTCCTCTGTCACACGCACTATTTGTTTATCCAGCACCGGCTTTGCAAATAACAATGTCCACAGACAAGGTAGAATATGTTGCATGATTTTATGAAAGTACGATGTATTGTGACATCAGATGCAAGTCAAATTTGTAGTTTCTCATGTCACAGATCCGCTACCTGATCCGCAAAACATAGTGCGGTCATAGCTGATAGAAGGCCGCGAAGTGAATGCAGAAAGTGCCGTTCACCCTGTTACGAGTTGATGAACCACTGAAAAGATTTTGGAAACATTATTTTAAGGTACAAAAAACTCTTTGGTGTTGCTTTAAAGGGAGAGAGCTGGCTATGGCAGAGTGACAGTCGACATAGTAACTGGTGCGCTTTCCAGTAGGTTTATGAGGTAATGCTATGATGTCCCCTCTCCTTTCATCTAAGTCTAGCTCTGCTGCCATTGGCTCTAGGATTTCAGCTTCTGCTGTGGCTGCTGCCACTTCCTTTTCATGCTGGAGTGTGCAGTTCTGCTTCCAATCTAGCTTTTTCTAATAGAACTTCTTTCTCTCTCTTTACAAATGTGGTGCGTGCTCTTGCACCTTCTGCTTTTGCACGTGCTTTGGCTGCTGCCATGCTCGCAGAGGATTTTCTTGAACTAGTTGTGGAACTAGATACCACTGACCTGGTTTCCTGGTTGACTAGAGGAGTTGATGGGTCTCTCTTCTGTATTCTCTTCCATCTTGTATTTGTCGTGCAGGAAGTGGCGTGACAGGCTAAAGATGAATGAGGATGAAGAATAGCTGCCTTCTTTTGGACCTGTTGTGTTCCGCCTGCTGTGATGCTGCTTTTTCACTATTCTGTCCTCCAGGGTGCGTGTCTATTTTGCACGATTTGACAGATAGCTAAACAGTCAGTAGTGTTGAATGAAAGCCCAGACGTGGAAGTAAAGTTGACTCTTTACTTATACTGTAAGGGCATTGATAGAAGACACGCACCATGACTTATAATGCTGGGCTTATTTCAGGGGATATGACGGATTACAAAGCAGCATCTTATAGTTTACGTAGAGCTATTAAAGATGCTAAGTGGCGCTATAGAGACAGAGTTGAAGTTGATTTCTTGGAGGGTGATCCAGCACTAGTGTGGAAAGGACTCAACCATCACTGGCTTTGAAAGAAAGTCCCCTCCTATGATGAATGTGAGTAAAGCCCTCCCTGATGAACTTAATGCTTTTATGCTCGCTTTGACATGAAAAAACACAGACTATATTGGACTAGCTGCAGCATGTGAAGCAAATGAGGATGCACCTTTCTGTGTCTCTGAGGTCGATGTGAGCAATGCCTTTAGAAGGGTTAATTGTAGAAAAGCTTAACAGGGTTTTGAAATCCTGCGCTGCTCAGTTAGCTCCTGTGTTTACTTATATCTTTAACACATCATTGGCTCAAGAGACAGTTCCTACTTGCCTCAAGCAGTCTGTTATTGTTCCAGTACCGAAAAACAAAAGTCCATCATGTCTGAATGACTACGGCCCAGTAGCCCTGAGAAAAACATTATCTGCTCATCCCTCCCTGCCTCCTTCGACCCCCTCCAATTTGCTTACAGAGCCAACAGGTCTACAGAGGATGCCATCTCAAACCTCATGCACACCACCTTAACTCACCTGGAGGAGGGGAATGGGAATTATGTGAGGATGCTGTTCATTGACTTTAGTTCAGCATTCAACACGATAGTACCTCTCACCTTGGTCACAAAGATGAAGGCCTTAGGACTGAACACCACCCTGTGTCACTGGATATTTGACTTCCTCACCAACCGTTCACAAGTGGTTAGAGTGGGGGGTCTGACATCTGACTCATTAACCATCAGCACTGGTGCTCCCCAAGGCTGTGTTTTGAGTCCACTGCTGTACAAAATATACACACATGACTGCAAAGCCAACAGTAGTCATACCTCCATCATCAAGTTTGCAGATGACACAGTGATCTTGGGCCTGATTAGTAACAACAATGAACAGCTCTACTTGGATCAGGTTGATGAGGTGGCACAGTGGTGTCAATCTAACAGCTTGACACTGAATATCAATAAAACCAAGGAAATGGTAGTGGATTACAGAAGGCAGCAGCAGAACTACAGTTACACCCCACTAATGATCAGCGGGCAACCTGTAGAGAGAGTCACAAGTTTTAAATACCTTGGTGTCCACATTACTGAAGACTTAACATGGACTGTTAACACTCAATATGTTCTGAAAAAGTCCAGACAACCACTCTACTTCCTTCCGGCCAGCTAAGGAAATTCAAAGTTTCTACATCCATCATGAAGGCCTTCTACACTTCAGCGGTTGAGAGTGTTCTAACTGGTAGCATCATCACCTGGTATGGGAACTCCACAGTTAGAGATTGTAGTACTCTGCAGAGAGTAGCGCTCAGCTGAACCTACTATAAGAACTCAACTCCCCTGCTCTACAAGATATCTATTCCAGAAGAGTACTCCTAAGAGCCCAAAAGATTCTGGAAGGACTCTTCTCATCCTAACAATGGATTATTCCTACCGCTGAAATCAAGAAGACGCTTATATGTAGTCACAAAGCCAGAACTGAGAGACTCAGGAGAAGTTTTTATCCCCAGGCCATCCTAACTCTGAACTCACACTATACTGACTTTGCACACATTCACTCCTCAGCACTCTCAAACATTTCCCAACTCTGAACTCACACTATACTGACTTTGCACTCATTCACTACTCAGCACTCATGACTTCCCCACACACACACACACACACACACACACACCTACAAGACTTTTTAGCACTTTTTACATCCCTCTCCCTATGCTACAGACCTTTTATTTATTTTCTTATTTCATCACACGCCAAAAACACACACACACACACATATCTGACTTTCTCCAACTTTTTGCACATCTCCATAGAACTTTTTATTTATTATTTTTGATTTCTCCTCCATCTACCCATGTCCTTGATTGCCTAGCCTTTCTGCCCCCCCCACCCCACCCCCATCCCCAACACACACACTTACATCATCACTGTCATCACTTCACATACATACAGCACACTGCTTGCTACAGTAAGCCTCCTCTACATACTTGCTGCACACTGCCCCCCCCCCTACATACACAGCACATTGTCTTCAGGATCTTCTCCAACACACATCCTCTACATACTTACAGCACACTGCCCCCACCTACACACTACATACACACACACACAGTCACTGCTCCACTCACCTCCACTCCACACACACACATCTTCACTGTCATCACTCACATACATCATACATACAGTACTCTGCTTGCAATATAGTAAGTCCCTGCCCCCCCTACATACACAGCACATTATTTCATCAGGAAGCTTCTCCAACACACATCCCCAACATACTTACAGCACACTGCCCACACACACACTACACACACACACACACACACAGTCACTGCTCCACTCCCTCCCTCCCCCACACACACATCTTCACTGTCATCACTACATACATCATACATACAGTACTCTGCTTTGCAATAGTAAGTCCCTGCCCCTACATACACAGCACATTATTTCATCAGGAAGCTTCTCCAACACACATCCCCAACATACTTACAGCACACTGCCCCCAATACACAGCACATTGTCTCATGAGGAAGCTTCTCCAACACACATATTGCACACTGCCCCCTCTCCCCACATACACAGCACACCATCCCATCTCCCCTGTCATCCCCCCAACACACACACCAAGACCCCTGGCAGTTGGGTTAGCCCCTTGAGCCGTGGATCTGCCAAAGGTTTCTTCCTTGGTAAGGGAGTTTTTCCTTGCCCCTGTTGCTCTTAGGTGCTCCTTGTTGTTGCCCCCCACCCAATCCCAATCCTCCCCCACCTTTTTTATGCAGCCCTTGCCACTTACAGTTTTTCTCAGTCGCTTTGGTGCTTTTTTCAGATCAGAATGAAAATTCTCATAACTATTAGTTCAACCTCCACAACATTTAGTCATTTGTGCACATCATAGTAGCAATTTCTCCTTCCTCTGAACAAATTGCAAATACTTTTGGACATGTATCAGTTGATTTCATACAATTCTCTGCTGTTTTTTAACATTATCATTTGCTTATGTCATGTCAGTCAAAATTAACTATACTTATGAATGCTGAATAGTCGTTCCCAATAAAACTAATAGTCTTCATTTCATTGCTTGAGTCATTACATACAAAATTGTTGAACTAGTTATCAAATTCTGTCACAGTGCTGTAGAATTGCAAAGAGCATACAGTAAAAATGTATGCATTCAGTGTCTTGTACTCACTTACTCACCTAACCACAGCAATGTGTAACTTTACTGTAGTTTTCAAATGGCTGTACAAGTACTGTATAGTGCTGTCTTGAGCATGTTCAGGTAGTGTCACCGAAGTTCTGACCTTTTTTGCATTGGAAAACACTGAGAGAACTGTCATAATGAAAACATGACAAAGCCATTTGACTATCTTGTTCATAAACGATGGTGTCAAGACTTCTACAAGATTTTGATGACACTGACAGTTTCATTGACATGAATACCTGCTTTTGAGGAATGGACTATCCATTTTGAGCAAGTGACGTGCTTTTGCAGGTCATCCACTAGGTTTTGCAGTTTGCACTAATTGTTTTGAGAATTGCACTAACTTCTGTGCAAATGTTAATAGTGATGTGAGAAAAGCACCAAAGCGACTGAGAAAAACTGTAATCTACTAAACCCCTCTTCTACTGCACACTTTTTACCCCCAACCCCACACACACACACACAAATGCACAAATAGGCTGACACCAGACATAATTTCACTGCATTTCTTACTTCCAGTAACTATATGCATGTGACAATAAACTTCCTTGTATCCTTGTATCCTTGATACAGGTAACCACTGAATCTGTGAAACTAAATACAAAATAATATTTAGCATTAAGCTAGTACAGCCTGTTCAAATAAAATCACTTTACAATCAGACTGTCTGACACTGTAAATATTGTAAATACAAAGTATGAAAATACCAATTGGAATGAACTACAACCTCTGCTGCATTACATAGCTAGTGACTGAGCTAAAAGACTGCATAGTAAAAGCATTGGGTGAGCTGCTTATGTTACACAGCATCACAGTGTAAGAATTCACAAAATACACACGCATATACGATCATGAAATATACGTTAACAACATTACTTCTTCTCCAAGGCTTTAAACACAGATGAAACAGATTGCAGAAAGATTTCTACTTGCTTTCTACTGTAAATGCTGGTCATAAAATGCAAAGATTCTAGAGCGCTCCGCTCCAGGATCTTTGATAAAATGGCTGAATCCTGGGAACCTAGCAACCAACCACCAAACTGTTTACAATAAAAAAAGGAGTGACATCACACAGACCAGAAACTAGCTATCCTGCTATATCAGAAATGGCCAGTGTGTGTCGCTAAAACACAGATTTGTTAATACATAACATGACACTCCTCCTCTTTTTAATTTTAGCTTTTACGCCCCCGTGGCATCTGTGCTGTGCATCAGACTCTTATTCAGCTAATGCTCACTGGAGGAGCTAAGGCCGAGGCTGAGGGCCAGCGTGAGTCACCGCTCACATGTGCCCGTGTGGGCCAGTGTCTGAAGAGCGCTCATTCACACAAGGAGATCAGAAAAAGTAATCAAGTGGCTAGAGAAAAATTATTAGTGTGGATAGTCAGGGAACATCTTTTAAACATGAGGACATGATGATGGATGGATGGATGGATGAATAGGTGGAAAGATAGATAGATAGCTAGATAGATAGAGAGAGAGAAAGAGAGTTTGTAAAATATTTCATTAAAAGTAGACAAAGGAGAACTGGAGCGCTGCTGATATCCCTTGTAGCCCCTGTCACACTTGGTAGGATTGTAAATGTTAAAAAGCCTTTAGTTTTTGGGCTAAAGTTTTAACATCCCACCGGCCTTCATCAGGGTCTTTGAGAGTATTTGAGTAAAAGTATTTGAGTGTCAGTTAGTTACCGCATTTCCCTGAGGTTGAAGCTTTCAGAAAGACACCACACAGCATAATACCAAAGCAATCCCTTTCCCAGCATAAATATGGCCTACTCTCCGCACTACAATCATAATCTGTGGTCACCCCAGCAAATCCTGAAAAGACTGGAGTTTAGAGAGGATAAAGCATTTACGCACTCACACATGACAGCCAATCCCCCATACACACACAACAAGACCAGACTGTGGAGGGAAGTGGTGTAAGGATTTATGATGACATTATGCTCTCAACATGATAGCATTTGTCCCTCACAGGATATCATAATAACATGGTGGAACATTAACAGATGAAAATGTTATATTAGTGTTGTTTTTTCCTCTTGCCTGGGTGTCATTCTCTCCTCTGACGGAGGAGGCAGAGCAGGGTGGGGTGGTGGGGGCCGGCTGGAGAGAGGGAGTGCTGCATATGGTGTGCTTGTTTTAATGTGGCCTGACCTGGTGTGGCCGAAAGTTGTGGATTAGTTACAACTTATCCCTCTCACTTGCTCCCACGCACCTGCTGTGCTCTGACCCTGCTCAGTTCCATGCACTCTAGACAACGCAATACATATGTGTCTGGGGTGTTTGTGTTGGCTGATGCAATGCAATATTCAATGCAATGCGATGCAATAGTCAACCACCTCATCCTACTATCCATACTCTCAAACATGGAAATTACAGGCAAAGTGCTCTCCTGGTTTGAATCCTACTTCACCGGGCGTTCGTTCAATGTGTCATGGCTAGGAGACAAGTCTGCATCTCATTGCCTTGCCATAGGGGTGCCCCAAGGCTCAGTGCTGGGGACCCTTCTTGCTGTGTGCACTACCTCATTGGGCCCAATCATCCACTCACACGCCTTCTCATATCACTGCTACTCAGATGATCTATGATCTATATCTATCCTGTTGATGCCACAGTCTCAGTGTGGATCTCGAACTGTCTGTCTTATACAGTATATCTTTATGAAAGAACACCACCTCCAGCTAAACCTCTCTAAGACTAAACTACTGGTCCTCCCAGCCAAACAAACCATACATCTCAACATCAACAAAAAATATGGATATTCTACATCTACAGGTAATCGTCTTCAAAATAAGGGGTAATTTATTAAAGTTGGTGTAGCCACTCCAAATAAATTAGCAAAACTATGTAAGCTACATGTATCATTTTAGCAAAAAATCATGTTTAAAATAAATTAACTGTGAACTTTGTGATGTGTAATTTGAAATGAATGTATAGCAACTGATAAGCTTAAGGTCTGCCATTCATTGAAACTTTGAAAAGATAACTGCATGAATAACATCAAAGAATCAGTTCCATGAGGCAGTCACATCAGGAGCGTCAGTGTGCTGTACTAGCCAATGAGAGCCCCTGTGAGCGCATTTGAATTTGCTCTGCAGATCCATCTGGCCACCCTCCAAGATGTTTTCCGAATCACCAAAAACCCACAAAACCAATCACAATTGCTATCTGGCATAGGAGGGGCTTTTTACAGTGACAGCTAGGATTATGAACTTTCGGGCCCCTGGGCCCAAATGTCTTTAGGGCCCCCCACTTATTGTCGTATATGTGGGAGGGGGGGTTTGGGGGTCCTCCCCCAGAAAATGTTTTATTTGTTTGATGTGATTTCCTGTATTCTGGTGCATTTTGGGGATGGTCAATACTAAATTCAATCAGATTCATAGCCTACATCCTGATTTGTTGATACTGAGGCAATGATTCCATGCAAAGGCTTGGGCTTCAGGGCCCCCTGACCCCCTGAGCCTGGGCCCGGTAGGCCCATGCAGTAATCCATCCCTGGTGACAGACAGAGTAGGACAGTTGACACAGCTTTGTACACAACCAATGGCTGCACTGATTAGCGTCAGCATTAAATGTCAACTGCATTAAACCTTCATTTACCAAAAAGATGTGTATTGTGCTTCCAATATGATTCATTAAGAGTTTAATGTACATCTTAAATTTGAATTCCCCACTGGTTAAATTCCATGGAAATTGAGAATGAACTGAGAATGTCCAGACCATGTCTCCATTGAGAATCAGCCAGCCAAGCTAGTCCTGTACCATATGGGCGGATATCGTGCAGAGAGCTCCTATATGCAAACTGGCTTGTACTCAAAGCACAGTGGGTGAAAATGGGAATCGTTTCAGAAAGTGGCTTAAAGGACTTCATATGTATCATACGTGCAATGCAACAAGAGCTTCACAACTAAACAGAAAAAAACACAACTTCAGTTCTAAGCTTGTATCAGTAAAGTGTATTATGTGCCAAAATAATCCATAATAGTAAGTCGTTTCATGATAAATCTTCTGTGTTCAATGCACAAACTAGTTTGTCTGATTTAGGATCAGGTCAGTGATTTGTCATTTTGAATCAACTGTGAACTATGAAAACGCGGTGGAATAATCTTAAGGAAGAACAAATAGGAATTGAAATAACACAAGGTACTATCAAAATGTGACAGTGAACACTAGGAAACAAAAAGGCCTAAAAATCCCTTAAATGCACTCCTATTAATCTTATGTATGCCGTGAGACCCGCAACACTTCTCAGAAACAAGGGTGTCTTTTTTCATTATGCAACCGAGAGCACATAAGGTAAATTATTCCCATGAAGTGCACCCCCATATGCATTGGAAGCTTTACATTTAAAATTCCTTAATATGTTGGGTAACCAACAGGTCTGCTTTACATGATGCAAACGTTTGTTTTTTGAGAATAATGTAAAATGTAAAAAAGACCTAATAGCTTTCTTCCTGTGTGCAAGATTTGTTTAACTACATAAACAAATGGTTATGCACATAAGCACAGTCTTGGGTTACGTTAAAAAAAAGTTGTTAGCCTATATCAGGAGATTTTAAGGTTAGGCTATTTGCGTTGCATACTGTGGCTACCTTTATTCTGTCTATAAGGTCGTCTTGTTCAACTGAATGAGGATTTCCTCGAGTTGCCCCAATTAACGTCGATGCTGCATATGGATCAGTGACAGAGGCACTGTAGTTTCAAAGACTGTTGCAGTTCATTTCAAGACTTTTCGTCAATGGTAAGACAATAATTCTATTTCAATAGGCTATGCTTGCTTGGGCCTCTTGTATTAATGTGCGCTGTGTGTGACCTGGGTGCGTGCACGCTCATCTGATTCTGTAGACAATTTGTTGTGTGTTCCGTTTAATGGGCTAAAAAGACAGGCTATCCACAAACGTGAACGTTTAATCACTAGCATGGGAATAACTGCGTCATCATCTGCGTCGGGCTCGGGTCGGGTTCGGACATAAAAAGGAAAATGCCTGTCGGGTTCGGACGCAACTCTGTCGGATGCGGGCCGGGTTCGGACAGAAATTTGCGACCCGATCCGCACTCTAAACACACACACACACACACACACACACACACAGACATATACATTCACACACGCGCGCGCGCGCGCACACACACACACACACACACACACACACACACACACACTCCATAAGCATGTGCCAATAGGAGGATGATGGAAGATTTGGATTATTTTTTTGTGAGTCCCAGGCATGTTTTTGCAGGAGAGCCATTCCCATTCAGCATCGGCTGGCTCTTCTTTCATGCTCTCTCCCTGTATGCCCTGGGGGTCAGAAATGCAAGAGGCCCCTTCTCTCTCTATTCCAAGCTTCTGCTTTCTCTCCCTCTCTCCATCGCTCTCCACTTCCACTATTCCTCTCTCTCTCTCCCTCTCTCAAACTCTCTCTGTTCCATTATTTCTTTTCTTTCCCAATTCCACCATTTCTCTCTCTATCTCCCAATTCTACACCCCTCCACCTCTCCCCACCTCTCTCCCTCTCTTTCACCTCTCTCTCTTTTCTCTCTCTTCTCCCTCCCTTGCTCTCTGTTGTGCTTCCTTTTTTTTAAAGTCAAATCAAGTTTATTTATGAAGTGCATTTAATACACAGAGGTCATTCAATGCGCTTTACATACAGTAAACAAAAGCAAACAGTAATAGCAAATAAAAGCATAAAGGGGCAATAGTCAAAGAATAGTTTAAAAAGTAAAGATCATAATAAAAACATAAAATGCAGGTAAAAAAAATATTTTAAAAAATAAAGAATAATTAAAAAGACAACATAAAAGACAAGGTAGAATAATTAAAAGACAGATTCAGAATTTGTTACTCAGTGCAGTTAGCAGAAGGCATCTGAGAACAGTTTGGTCTTAAGTCTAGATTTAAAACTGGCTACTTGGGGCCTTTTTGATGTCATCCGAAAGTTAGTTCTAGAGCTGAACCGCTAAAAGCTGCTTCACCATGTTTAACAGCAGGTTTTACTAACAGGTTTTTCTCCTGTGAGACCTGAGAGGACGAGAGGGTGTGTACTGCTGAAGCATGTCTGATAGGTATTTAGGTCCTGCTCCATCTACTGATTTATAAACAAGCAGTAGTGCTTTAAAGTCAATTCTGTGACTTACTGGAAGCCAGTGCCAGGGACTTAAGAATTTGAGTAATGTGGTCAGTTCTTTTAGTTTGCGTGAGAACCCTAGCTGCTGGGTTTTGTATCACCTGAAGCTGTTTGAAAAGCCCATTGCAGTAATCAACCCTGCTGGAGATAAATGCATGAATGAGTTTTTCGAAATCATGTTTTGACATCAGCCCTCTTGGTTTGGCAATGTTTTTGAGGTGGTAAAAAGCTGATTTAGTTATTGTTTTCATGTGGCTGTTGAAATTTAGATCATTGTCAATTAATACACCAATATTTTTAACAGTATCCTTTGCTTTCAACCCTTTTGTGTCAAGGAGAGTGGCAACCCTAAGACTTTCCTCCTTTTTACCAAATTACTTTAGTTTTTTCTTTGTTCAGCTGAAGACAATTTTTCACTCTTTCCCTCCCTGATTCCCAACCCTTTTTTTCTCTCCTTCTCTTTCTCTCTCCATTTCCTACCCCCTCTGTCTCAAGCTTCCGCTCTGTTTCTATTCTCTTTTTCATTTCAGCTCTTTCACTCTCACTTTCTCCCACTTCTCTCTCTCTTTCTATCCCCTCTCCCCATCAGCCTCACACTATATTCCCTCCATCCTCCACTGAGGTCTGGAAAAAAGGGGCCCCTCTCTCCCAAGCTGCCACTCCAGCTCCCAGCACAGATGAAATTTCAGCCGCCGTAACGTCATGGCCGTCACGCCTGCTAAGAGACACAAAGTCCTCGAAATCCCCCCTCCAATGTACTTCGGCTCATCTTAACCCCCAAAACCATGAAACACTCCTTAATGTGCACCAAGGGGGCCCTTAATATGGAATCGAACTCTGTTCATTTATTTCTTAATTTGTGGGTATGTGGTAGTCGAAATTCCTTGTTTACCTTGAATGCCACGCACAAATCAATTTAATATTCCTTCAAAGATAACATTGATTTGAAGTATTGGGCCTCAAAGTACACACCAGCAGGCCTGTCATCGGTATAGGGGTTGAGGGGGCCCCATTCTCTTGTGAAAGGCAGGCCTGTCTGGGCCCATTGTGTGTGTTATAGCTACACTGTTCAGTGCAGCCCTCAGGGTTCATTTCCTGCAGACTGATGCAATTCAACAGTGTTGCCTGTATGTGTGTGTGTGTGTCTGTGTGTGTGTGTGTGTGTGTGCGCGTGTGTGTGTGTGTGTGTGTGTGCGTGTGTACACATGTTTGTGTCTATACTGTACATGTATGTGCATGCTGTTTAGGGGGAAAGCATACAGACCTTCTCTCCACTGCTTGAGACCGAGAGATCCACATGCATCCTGTGTGTGGGCGTGCACACACAGTATGTGTGAAAGCGCTCCAAGTTGTGGGCTGGCATTTCCACACACAGAGCTTTATCTGTGTGAGCGAGAGGCCCAGTGAAGCACCCTATAAGGCCACTCCTGGATGAGCTCCATCTCCCCAGTGGCCGAGCCCTCCTTTGCTCCCTGATGGCTGGGCCCGCGCCTGGAGGTTTTCCGGCTGGTAAAGGTGCGCTGTGTGACCAGCTGGTCCTCCTCGCCCAACACTCTCAACAGGACCTCTCTCCATATAGGATCCCACCATCAGGAACCAAACCACACTCAGCCTCGAGCAGATAGTACTTCACTAGCAGATCCAATACCTAGCAGGACAGATAGCCTAGTCTACAGCTTGGCAAAATATATTTCATCATGACAAGCTGATGAGAGAGAGAGAGTTGTGAATGATCTCAAATGTGTACAGTAAAACTGTATTTCACCCTTTGTCTGATTGTTACAGGATTAGATGTTGATGAGTGAATGACTTTATTTTTTTTAAACAGCAAACATTTTTTTATGCAAAAAGGATGTCTAATTTAGGTATCCATTTTCATCAACATGTGTTTCCTATGAATTAAACCCATGACCTTGGTTTGTCAAGAGGAATTGCAGGGACATAAACAAACATCACACTCAAATGAAATGTTGGTCCTGTAATCTAGTGTGGGTGAGTGAGTTACTAAATAATACTGTGTTTACATCTGCACCGACAGCACTGTGACATTTGGCATTCCCTCATTATAATCATCAACACTGTGTTCCCCTGAGTTGACCCGTGCCACCCGAACATGGACATGACCAGAGAGTTTGGGGGCTACGGCAGTCCGGGCTGCCGCTTGGGAACGCACTCCTTCCTCCGGGCGCGCTGCCATGTGTCCCTCGGGGATCTCTCACCTCTGACATGAAAAACCCACTGTACTGGGTCGCCGCTGGGGTAATTGACTTACAAGGATTGTCCGGATGAAATAAAGCGAAGCTAACTCAATTGGAAGCCGCTTATTTAGCAAGCAAGTACCCGAAGTGAAGGAAAAAAACGTATTATCTCCTCATCCTTCTCACCCGCCCCCCCTTCTCTCTATCTCTCTGTCTCTCTCTCTTGCTGCCCCTTATTTGCATTTGTCCACGCTGGCATGAAACGAAAGCATTTGGAGGTTTTGAAGAAAACTGTGCTCAGAATAATTAGAGGATATCACCAAATCAATGGGTGGACTCTTATTCCCGGAGGACCGTTTCATCATGATGTCACTGTACAAACTGTTCCCGCTATCCTGTACGTCCAGAGCCATCAGGATCAAGTGGCCATTTCTCTCACAGGCCATCGACGCTAATCAAGATCATTTGTGAAACTGAGACCCTGAGCGCTGTGGTTAATGTGTGATTCTCTTTCATCACTGACCTTGAATGCTCTTCACAGACTGACAAAATCAAGGTACCACCAGGTCACCAATTCAAAGGAACGACAACAACAATCAACAGCTGCAGCCAAACAAATTATGTGTTCTGTGGTCTATTAGAATGCTGACCTGACCAAATGTACACAGTCTATTCTGTTCTCTTATGACAGTCTCCTTAAAGTGCCCATATTATGGAAAAATCACTTTTTCTGGGATTTGGGGTGTTATTGTGTGTCTCTGGTGCTTCCACACGCATACAAACTTGGAAGAAAAACCATCCATGCTGTTTTGAGTGAGATACGGGTTTCTGAATTGATCCCGCCTTCAGCCTCTGGGTGAGCTGTTCAAAATCGCCAAGGCTTCACACGCCACAAGCCGAAATATTTGAATATTCCCACCCCCTCAGAGCATACGTACAGTGTCTCCACCCACCAGGCACAGCAGTCAGACTTCTCAGATAGCAGCCATTTTGTTACCGATTTGGAAGCACTGGTTCAGATTAGAAGACACCATGCCGCAGGACCACACAAAATGCTATGTTGTTGGCTGTACAAAAGAGCACAAAACACTTCATCGTGGCCCAGCCGAAGAGGACAGAAGAGCGGCAATATCCCTGCTACAGTTGGCAAGAAACTGTCGGTGTATGCCAATTATTTCGAGACTGACTGTTTCAAACTACGGTCAGTACAAGGCAGGATTAGCCGGGAAACTCATCTTAAACGACGGCACAGTTCCAACTTTGCGCGAAATACCTGCAGACGAGGAGCATCTAAGTAGTTTTATACAATTTAATTTGTAAATTATGGTGAACTCGTGTGTGTTGTAGAGCAGTGTTTTGCCACTGACACCGAGGTGGCTAACCGCTAGCGCTAGCTTCTAATATTAGTTAGTTTACAAGTCTGCTTGGTTTCTCCTGCAAAGCCATTGTCCAGCGACAGAAACTTTCGAAAGTTGTGCATTTGTAAAAGATTTCTATGCTGTAATGGGTTGCGCAACAAACAGTCAGTTTAAAACAAGTGTGTGTGTGGGCGAGATTACAAGTTTGGTCGTCAATCTACAGTAGATTTTTGCCCACCACATCAGAAGATACAGTAGCTAGGCCTACTAGCTCGCCCCTAATCCAAACATGTTTCTGATTTTTTTTAGCAGCTAATTCATGTACAAAGGAGATGACAAATTGTGCACGTATTTACCTGTGTTTATTTAGCAATTCTACACAAACTAACCAAGCAGTGTTTTGCTAAACTAACCAACTAACTAGCTAACCGCTAGCTTCTAGCAATCAGCATTGTCTCGACATTCAAACCCTGTGACCAAAATCGGTCATGCAGTACACATTCCTGGCGGTTTCGGGAATTTGCTAAAATAATGCGTTTGGAAATGTTTTCTGAACTGGAATATGGTAGTGTTGTCCAGGGTAGAACGAGTGCATAGTTGAAATTGCTACATCACTGGACAATTTACACTCAAAGCCAACCATTATTTGTAATTAGTTTCTTCTCTTGTATAGTATTTATTAGTGATCTCTTTTTTTACTTGATGTAGCTGTTGACATACATGTAAGATGAACTGGCCTATATAAAAAGAGAAATGACATCAACTTCAGCATTAACATTACAAACAGAAGAAAGACCAGCTACAAAAGATATTGGTTGCCAGACTGAACCCCCTGAAAGAAAGAGTGTTGGCACGCAACTGTCTTTTAGGACTCTGCAATTATGGTCATTACCAAAAATATGATATGTACTATATATATATATATATATATATATATATATATTGTCTTGCAGGAACTCCTGGATTCTACAATCTAGAAAAAGGAGCAGACCAGTGAAGACAGACGCTACGTTCCATAAGTTTTTTTTATTTACACAAAAACAAACACTTATATTGTACATGACAAAGTACTGCTACAGTGCTTTCAGCACAATAAATAAAACCAAACAAACTTACTTAAATACCTGAGAAACTACACAATTTCACATGCAAAATGTCAATATGAACAGTTGTTGAATAATGTAGTAAATTATACTAGTGATTCACTTTTTTGTGTGTATGTGTATTGCACAGGGTATGTTGAAGATTTGATGGACATGATCATGGAGAAAGTGTTGACCCATCATCGTATGGAGACGAGATTCTGAAGATAAACATCCCGCCGGACCGGTCTTCACAATATGAGCATCCAGACAAGGAGGAGGTCATCGCCAGCTATGTCTCAAGATTCGATCAAGGGGTGGGAGTTTGAATCCTACATATCTTCCCTGGGCGTCAGGAAACTCCCGTCACGACACATGAGGGGATCACTACCCGTATCTTTCTACCAAGGAAGCCCCAGCACCAGCTCACAAAACTTCTGTAGGCTAAATACCTGTAACGACTGAGAAAAATGAAACATTGCTAGTCAACAGGTTTTATAATGTATGTATAATCTGGTTTCAGTGAATCCTTCAATACTGTATTTTTATGTACAATAACAACAGTAAATAAATGTTTATTGTATGTGTAAAATGCTTCATGTGAATTTATGTGTAATATACAGTTTGCTAAGGAAATACTTGGCCATAAGTTCAAGAAAAAATTCTGAAATAGAGGCTTTGGCAGACTATATTTGCTTTTATGTTGTATGAACAGTGAATGGAAGTAGGTTATTACAGATAACTCACTGCTCTATTCCCCATAACTGTAAAGGACCGTAGTCAGCCCTGTAAATGTTCCATGCATTCTGCCGTGAGAACACATTTAGGCAAACAGGTTCTAAGCCTGGATGGTCTATCATACATGGAGGCCTTTCATTCAGCTGCTGCAGCCGTCTTGTAACCTATTATGTATAACATAAGGTAAGTATCTGCAGTGGCATCTTATCTGCAATCATATTGCTGACATAAGATCATGTCACCTGTGGTACCTCCTGGCAGCATAAGTTCTCAGGCTCTGAAGGCATTGTTGCACAATTTCCACATGTGCACCTAAACAAACAAATACAAAAGGAGTCATGCATGAATAAAGCTAAAGAAATAATAAACCTGGTAATTTTTATCCAATAATAGCACCCACGATTTCATTTGAACGAGCGTGCTCCAGCTAGCTAGTACTTTTTCTCAGCCTGACGTAAGTAGGTGAATGGTAAGTAGTGCTAGTGCTAGGCTAGACTTTCTGAAGTCTATAAAAAGTAAAAAGTTTCACTAACCATTCAGAAGCATCTTGCTGAATTCTCTGAGTCTTGGGTAGTGCAGGAGACTCCTAACCTGACCCTAGCCAGATGAATTTCGTTCCGCTTAGCTCCGCCTAGCTTCACTCACATCCATCTGGGACCTCTTCCATTGAGAGTGATTTCTGCAACCGATTTTATGGTACAGCCAATCAGGACGCAGGGCGGGAGTTTCATAGATGTGACATAGCGTAGAAGCGACTGTGAGACTGTTATTAGCATCACGGGTTGGCTTCGATGTGAGTGGTTGAAGTAGCACGTCAATAGATGACGGACAAGTGGCTTATTCAATCATATGCAAGCATTTTTTGATTAGGCCCAGCCTTCTGAAGCAACACTTCAATGGATCGGTTCCAGATGGATGAGTGGAGCTAGGCGGAGCGAAATTCATCTGGCTAGGGTCAGGTTAGGAGACTCCCTCCTTCAGGATCAGATTCTGGCTCGAACATGTATGGTTGAACTACTGCTGCCATGTCCGTGTGAAAGTTAACGTAGTAGTAGTGGTAAGAGTCAGTGGGGCGTGGGCAAAGATTCTAGAAGCTTTAGGCGTGGCCAAATTAGTTGCAGATCATGAATATGTAATAAGCAGCAGAAAACAGCACACTCTGAAAGGGGCTGAAACAGAGGGTAATAGAGGTAGGTAACAATTGTTTCCTACATGCTATTTCCACCAAACAACTTCAGAAACATGTTTTCTGGAACTCAAAGACCTATTTTAACTTGTTGAAAAATAGTCATAATATGGGCACTTTAAACAAACATTCTGAGGTGATTTTAGGTGAGGTAACATTTAGGTAAGCAATATAGTATGGTTTAGTAGTATAGCATTTTAAATGATCTGATCTCATATGATTACATAGTAAATCCTCCGCCATAGATCTCTAGAAGCCTTCTAGAATCTGTTTGGTCAGGGTGGACATCTTCAACAAAGGCGTCATTGACCCCTTCAAATAAACTCACCATACACACACAGAGTCCCTCTCTGTCTGTCTTCATGTGGGGAAAAATATATGAAAGCAAAGATGATGAAAAGGATTTTTCTTTCTTTTTTTCCCTTTGCTTGTTCTTTTTCTGTCCTCCCTTGGTTCTTGGTTCATTTAGTGCACACATGACTATAGACATGTTCCTTTATTAATGCTTGTTGACTTCCTCGCAGTCACGTCGGCATGCTTTAAAAAAAAAAAAAGATTCCCTGAAAGGGCACCACATTCCTTGAAAACAGAGGGAAGTGGTGGAGGGGGGTGTGGGTGATACACAGAGGCGGGTTTGTCTGGTGGTGATGATAAAAGCAGAGGCTCGCACACCAGGCTGGAGCACTAAAAAAGCGTGAGCACAGCAGAGACACACCACACCACAGCAGCGTCACATGGACCAGCTGATGCCGGGAACAGGCCAGCCCTGAGCTGAACCGCATCTGGGCCTGAGCTGAACCGCATCTGGGCCAGAACAGAGTCATCGGTTCACTGGAGTGATGGGACACCACAGGAGTTCTAAGAACCACTGTAAAATGGCGTCACATGCCTTTGAGATCAATGGAGTTGTACGATGACGGTAACCCTTGGGGGAGGCACAGGGGATGTGAGGAACAAACAAATTGTCAGTACTTGACAGAGAGGGTGAATTACTGGTGGGGATCTTGCCACACTATCCAATGTAGTTTAGGCCAAATCGGGTTGAATCTTTTAAGAGGACGACAGTGAAATGCTTTGATTGTTTCCGTACAAGTTCTGTACACTTTATCTGGAGTCATTCCAGGCAAATGACGAAAATAGCATCTTTGCGGACACTGGGACTATACAATCAAACACACATTTGCTCAAGATAAACCCTCTGCTCTCCCCTAGAGGACTTCTTCTGTGTCATCTTTGTGTCAGCTTCTTGGAGAAGCGTATGTGCAGTGGACTCTGCATTCTACAGACCCTTTGGCAGGAAAGTCATCGAGTTTTGTTGGCCATCTCATACTGAACACACACAAGCACAAACAAGCACATACACACACAACAGAGAGAGAGAGAGAGAGAGAGAGAGAGAGAGAGAGAGAGAGAGAGAGACACTCACACATACACAAACACACACACAAACCAAGCCCCAAGCCATCCAGCAATCATGCAGAGCACACACAGAGACAAGCCTGTTTGTTGTGTAAGATGAAGGCTAGTCGGGTGGGTGTGGAGATGGAGGCATTTACACAAACACAACTTGATTAATTAATAAAAGGGCAAGAGGGACCTCTTGGACATTCATTCAGTTGGCTCCATTTATTTGCCTTACGAGGGTCAGTTGTACACAGCGCTTTGGAGCAGTTTACTACACACCACCTGCAGGCCAAGTCTTAGCTGGAATCAGATTCAGCTGATGTCTGTTGTGGGAGGTGTGTGTGTGTGTGTCTGTGTTTGTGTGTGTGTGTGTGTGTGTGGTTGAGATTGATGAGAGATGGGAAAAGAAACAGTGTGTGTGTGTGTGTGTGCACGCACACTGATTGTATAGTGGGCAGGTTAGAGAGTGTGTGTGTGAAGTGGTTGTGTGTCAGGGGTTACTATTTAATTATTAATTCATTTGAACGTGTGCCTATGGATGTGTGTATTTATGTTGCAGTGTGTGTGTGTGTGTGTGTGTGTGTGTGTGTGTGTGTGCATGCCAGACCAGGCCGTCAGATAAGGTTGAGCTGTTTGTTAAGTGTCTGTGGCTCCAATTGATGTGAGGCTTGGAGACACCATCAGCTTGGAGACACTATCAGCTTGTTTGAGACACCATCAGCTTGGAGATACCATAAGCTTGTTTGAGACACCATCAGCTTGTTTGAGACACCATCAGCTGGGAGACACCATCACCATCAGCTTGTTTAAGACACCATCAGCTTGGAGACACCATCACCATCAGCTTGTTTGAGACACCATCAGCTTGTTTGCAGCCGATTCAACATGTTCGGAGCCTTTGGGGAAAAGGGTTGTTCTGATTGGCTGTTTAGCTAATCCACCTGTTGCTAAAACACACAGGGCCAGATGTACTAACGCTTTTGTGCCCACTTCAGACGTATTTGTTTTGCAATGAAAATCATTGCGAGGTATGTACAAACAGGCCGCAATGATGTAAAAGCACAAACTGCCTGTCGCAGGAGCTGAAAGTGGCAGATTGCGTTTGTCATGTCATGCATATGCATTCATGGGAGGATCCAGGGGAAAGTGGGAGTTTAGCGTAAAAAGATGGGAGGGGAAGAGTAAAGAGCGCCTAATTATGTATTCTGCGGTATGTACAAAGACTGCTCCTGAAAGCGCACGTCTATTCTGCGCCTAAATACTTCCGCCTTGTAAAAGCAGGTGTTAATCCAAATTGTAGTTCAATGCTCTCAGCAGGGCCAGCCCCACTAATCTAATCAGCCAGTGTAGTGTGCTTTCCCCAGCCTGCAGCTACGCTTCTCTGCCGCCAATACATGAGCGCACGCACACACATACACAAACACACACACACACACACACACACACAAACTAACACATAGAGAAACACACTCTCTCACACACACTAACACATACAGTATAGAAATACACTCTCACACACACACAAACACACACACACACACACAAACACATAGAGAAACACACTCTCACACACACACACTAACACGTATAGAAACACACTCACACACACACACACACACACACTCACTCACACACACACCTACACACACAGATAGAATCACACACACATACTGTACAGTATGCATACACTCTCATACATGCGCATGTACAGTACACACACACACACACACACAAGCAGAGAAACACACACATATACACATACACTCTCACACATACATGTGCACACTCGGACACACACATAAAACCACAGCCAGTGCCATCACCATAACTACCACACCTTACCTATCCTACCTCTCCTTACATCTCTCTCTTTGAATTAGTCCCCGTCCATTTTCTTTCATTCTTCCTCTCGTCTTTCTCCATCTCTCCCACTTTGACAAGAGTTGTGTGCATGCCTCTCTCTCTCTCTCTCTCTCTCTCTCTCCTTGTTTTGGTACTGCTTGTGATGTGAGGTGAGAGACCCACACAAATGAATGGACTCCTGGTAGTGCTTATGAAAAGGATGACTAGATGCTTTTATGTGTGTGCTGTTTTGGCTCCCTTCACTTTATGGTTCCTTTCTGTGCTTTCACATCTCCAAAATGCTCCCAAGAGATTTTCTGTGCCCACGTCTTTCTATGTGCCTGTTTGAACCAGCAGAGTGTTTTAACTATATTAGTCAGGACAGAAAACATGTTCAATGAAATTGAATGTAATATGTATCTATGTTATAAAACCAAAGAGAGGTCTGTTCGATTGTACGTCATCCTTGCTGATTACACATTCAGTTCAATTCCATTCAATTCAATTCAGTTCACAGGAATAACTAAGCTCAGGGAATAAGCCAGTGAGGAGAAAAAACTACTTAAAAAAAACTCCAGTTTATGCAAAGCAATCAGAACACTTTTCAGTTTTAAATCCCCCCCAAATCATATTATTTCAACTCAAACGCAATTGAGTTGGCAGTCAATAAACAATAGAATGTGCATTACCCTTTTGAACTATGGCAAGCCCTCGGTTTGAACTGCCATCCAAGCGCTATTAAAGTTTTTTGAGCCCTTTCTAATTTGTTGTTCTCAGGGATATGCTGGTTATGAATGCGTCACTGGCAATGACGCTAGAGAGAAGCGAAGCTTAGTCTTCCTGCTAATTCGCCGAAGAGCCACGTAATGGGAATAATGTTTTTCAAACACTCCACCAGGCTCCCTGGGCACGGCCTGTGCAAACAATGCAACATCTATTAATTGGATGGATTTGGTGGTGGTGGCGGGGTGAGGAGGGTGATGGGGGTATATATCCAGTATCTTCCAGATGGTAAAAAAAAATCATGTCAGGACTGACGGCAAGAGATGATGTCTTTTGTAGAAAAGGGAGATTATCCTCTTGAGTTCTCGGAGCAGGAATGAAACACAATGTGCAACACAAGCACATGCATGGATCAAATATTGCCAAGACTGAGCTGGATGTCTGTGGGACTACAGCCAGCATAGCAAAAGCAACTAACTGGATTTCTTTGCATTAACGTGGACTATTGAAACGTATAGTGTTAAACATATAGTTCAACACTTGTTTTAAAATGTTATATGTGGTTAGGAATGTGCATATCAATCAGAAAGGCAGACCCTGAATCCCTGTTGTTTAAAAAGACTCCTTTCTTTTCTCAGATTAAATGTCTTCTAGAAGACAGGAGAAGGAGAAGACAGGACCTGAATTGATTTGATTGTTTGACAATAGCAAAATGTGTGTGTCAGCCACTGAAGATGAAACCATTGGCTGGAACTTCAGGTCGAGGTACTGTGACAGACTGCAACGAAGAATTTGATTCTTTTCTCCAAAATGTTACCATGGTAACTTCTAGGCCCATTCTGCAGGCAAAGAGCAAGTGGAAAGCCTTTTCAGATATCAGAGAAATTGAGGAAGGGAATGATGTAACTTTAGATGGCAAAATCAAATTTGACAATCACACAAATAGTTGTTTTCATCCAATATGAAAAAATAAACATTTATGATCTGAGTTCACTTTGCCATGAGTGAATCAGGACACCAATAAATGACAAAAATCAGTGGAGCAACTGAACCCCATCTCCCTAGTCATAAGGCCAGTGGTTATGGAGGGACTGAAAAGATGACCAAGACCTTTACATTTCAAAAGTACCATTTCACATTTCCTTCGTATTTAGCAAAATATTTTAGTTGGCAGCTGACAAGGTTGATTTTTTAAAGTCTGAAGAAAACCAAAGATATCCAGAGTTTGGTTATTCTATCTCCGTCAGGGATAAGGACACATTCATAAGGCCACTCAGTCGCAACAGAGACAGAAAAAAAAAACAGTAACTAAGCAACCGACAGCAGGATGGTATCAGAGGTTGCCAACAAATATAGAAGTCCCTCTATAATCTCCTTTGTACCTAACCCATGGAAAACGTTCTAGACAATGCAGAGATCAGAATTAATCAATCAAAGGATTATCTGGACTCTTCAATCTCTATATGGTCTAATATGCTTGATCAGACATACACAGGGAGTATTACAGGGTATTCAAGGTGATTGATTCATAGCTTTCTGCATAACTTTGTTGTATTCATGTTTGGATAAAAATGAATATTTGCTTTTCATTTGTGCAAATAATTTCATAACACAATTGTTTACTCTTTCTTTTATCTACTTTGAATGACATGATGTGAAGTGTTTAGAAATTATATTTGACCTTATCTATAAGATTTGACTGTCTGGGACATATTGCCCTACATGTTATGTCAACAAGCTATTGTCAGTATGTCATTGAATGCTAGTAACCAAGCAGACAGTGATTCTCAGCACATCTCACAAGTCCTCTATAAAGAGAACATAAAGAAGTATTAAAATGACACACACTGACTTCAAAATGTGAAGTCAAGCAAACAGAATTATTAGCAAAATAATTATATTCTAAATAAGTGCAACAAATTAAAATATCATGGAAAAGGATATCTCTCCTTTTTTGTCAATTTTGGTTTGACAATCTAAACAGTCTCAGTGAACTGTTTTTATTGCTTTTTGTTTTTGTTATGTGGTTTGGAAGGAGAAATCATTCAAAAATGTTAAAAGTAGGCTTAGTATGACTAACATATTATGACTATTTTTTTATGTGCCTCAGATCTTTGCAACATATTTGAGCTCTTCTTTTGACTATGTTTCTATCCTGTATGGAACAACATATTGAGCATTACCATAGCATATACTATTACTAGAAAGCATACTTTATAGAGCATTGCCTGTGTTCACAGAGGTCTGTCAATCTAGCAGACACATTTGTCCAAAGCATGATGATAGGCATAAGTTAGCCATATATAGGCCATTTTATGTTTGTCAGAATGCCATCTCAGGCAATCAAGGCTATGACCTTGAGATTTAGACCATGAGTGGAGATATCGGAGATACAAGGGCATGGACTGTATGCCCTCATAACCCTGATACCAGGTTCTTTTCAATTTTCTTTTCAGGTGACACTAAGGAGCGTCTCCATGGAACACAGGGGCTTATGGCATAAATGAAACCTTATCAAACAGAAACCTTTTCAAACTTTTTCACTCGGTGTCAGAGAGTTCACCTCCCAAGTGAACACTAAAGGCTTGTTTCCTCCTCTACTTTTTTTGGAAGCCAGACTGGTTTTGGAGCTTACGACTATGTCTTGTATTCAGTGTTGCGACTGGAGATGGGGAGGCGGGTGTGTGAAAATAGCATCTAGAAAGACTCTTTTGTGTGCAGAAAATTGAAGGTAATCAGTGCAACTGAAAGGAGAAGTGATGCTAAATAGGCAACAGGGGGCAATCAGAGCCGAGCTGAGCCCACCGGCAGATTGGCAAATGATGGATACAAATGACTCAAGCCAGAACAACCCAAATTTCCTTCCTCATCATCACACTGCGAAAGACGACAAGCAAGGATGTGTGCATGATGTTTCCTCTTTTTTTTTTTACTTTAACTTGGCAATAGACTAGAGGAGTCACCTCAACAGTCCCCAGGTAGCCTACTGTGCAGCTGCAACAGACTGTACTTTAAAGCTGAGCAACAAGAGTTGGGCTAAAACTAGCGGATGTGAAGCAAGCATCAGATTTATGTTTTAATCCCGTATGGCACGAGTCACGTTCGATGTGCTTAAGTCTGAGCACAGTGGATTGTGACATGCACAGAAGGTGCAGCAGTTTTAACAATACTTGACAAATAATTAAACAAGGGGCACTGAAATGAAAAGAGTAATATTTTGGGCCGGGGCAGAAACAATTGAGAGAATCTTGCTTATCTTTTGGGTTAAAATGTTTATCATCATCTCTCTCTCTCACCCACACACACACACACACACACACTTGTATGACTCTTGAATTGTAATGTTAACAATGTCCCAATGGCGTGTGTAGGAGCAGGATTTGAAAGTTATCCATTTAAAAGGAAAAATGTTTGTATTGACATGAAGGGCTGGACAGAACACACCGAGTCACACACAAAAGTGTGTAAACGGTGCGCTATTCCTCTCTATCCCTGTTTAAACGGAGTTAAATGCGCTCGTTAAGAGCTTGTACCATACGGCACCAATTACCAAAATGTCTATCTTGTAATGTAAAAGAGGACCTATTTCTTTACTTTATAAACATAGTTTCTCACAGAACACCATTTAAATTACAAGTTTGTTTATTTACAAAATATATTCAATAAAAAGGATGTATCATTTACAAAACATACTCGATAAAAAAGGGCAATGCACACGCACATGCACACCAGTATTAAGACATCAGTATCGATTTTCTGGTGACGCACCTTTTAAAAACCGAACTTCACAACAATACTGGGGTGTATGTCAATGAGCATTACGCAGTCAGGAGAATCCCCTTAACCATTCACACAGTACGAAGCAGAACAGGGAGATAAGGGCATAACAAATGCAGCAACAATATAATTCGAATATACAAATATGCGATTGATAACTAACAAGTAAACAACATAATTGATTGAATACCTAACGATGTTCATATGCCCAAGTTTAAAATAAACTAACGAGTTATAGGACACAACTTCTTGTCTTGTAATAAAATACACTTTTCCGCCTTCACAAACAATTTCATTGGTTTGAGTCCTATCATGAGAAAGGGAACAACACTAGTGGGATTGCAGTCTGTCAATGATGGCTCAATTTTCTAAACGTGGGTGAAACAGAAAGTTTAAATTATATATGAATGACAACATTCCTGGAATTTTCAATACTGTGTCTGTACTGATCAAGCCAGTTTCTCAGTTCAGATATTCGGTATCCCTCCGGTCCCCTGCCTCCTTGGTACACAACCTTGTTGTCCTGGAGTATATAAAGTCTATCGAAATACGCTCCGTACGCGGCATTTGACGAATTCTCCATACTGTCTGCGACCACAAGACAACCCGGCACTTCTTGGTTCATCAACTCTGCCGCTCTCAGTCTGTCCTCAAGACAACGGTGTTGGGGGATTTGGTATGGCGCATCGGAGCTCACCCATCCATCTGACGGATGCGCCTCCTCTATATACACAACAACGGAGTCTGCTATATCAGCGTATTGGTTTATAACCCGCTGGAACGCCTTCAGGCGTGTCATAAATGGTGGTCAGGTACAACTACCAAAGTTTAGAATTAGTGGTCTCTTGCCTTTCGCATAGTCAAGAATCCGGGTTGGTTTTCGGTCTCCAAGCTGCACAACTTCGGTGTTGGGTGCTTCGTGTCCCAGGTGCGCCGATTTAAAGAAGTCCAGTTTATGCCCGTGCCAGACCGCTTTCAGCGACTCCAGGCTGAACATCCGATTAGAATCAGAGATACACAGAGGTGGATCATCCGCGTTTCCCTCGGTCTCCCGCATTTTGAACAGCATTTTCCTTACGCACAGAAAATCGAGGAACCAGAGCATGACCGCAGCCACCAGGAAGCGAGGCAGCAAAATAAGACAAATGACTGCATTTTTAAGTGCCTTGATGGTTTTCATGCCGAACGGGGGTGGCGCGACCACCGTGTTTAGGCCTGGCTACAGGAGACTTGAGTGGCTGTGTTATCATCTGTTCTGATCCTCTGCACTTAAGTTCTTGACTGCACACAAGTTCCCTTTTTATAGGACTGGGATGAGGATTTGAATGAAACACACTCCGCCTCCAACCTTGACCGACCCCTCACATGGTGGGGATTACCTCCCATTAACTTGTGTTGGTGATGTAAGGGATAGGGAAATGTAACCTAACTAGTTTCTGAAGACTAATTTATGAGAAATACATAGGAAACACTTCGGAACAACATAACACATTCATTAATATCGAACACCCGATAATATCTTACCTGTTGAGCTTACAGGCTATATGTATGCCACTGGCACGTTTAGGTTAATTGATTGCGCATAGGTTTTACACATTTCTCGCATAAATAGAATTTAATCAATACAATAACACTTCTAATAACGGGCCCCAATAACATAATCTGAATTTAAGGATGCTGCCATGAAAATAACTCGTATCATATTAATATATAATAAACCAATATTTTTAATCCCGCACAGATAATACTGCACAGAATAATGTATAGCCTACACTGGATCAACAAGGCCTACTTGCCAAAGCATAGGCTATTCGTTGCACTGTGACACTCTATATAAGACAAAATAAGCGTGAAGACAAACAACTAGCATTGCACATCGCAGACCTGTCCTGATGTATTATGTGAATGTTTAGCCTTTAGCATAGGTTAGTTGTGGTTATTCTGCTTTGTATTGTCCTGCTTTGTTGCTGTCTAGGAGCAGGTGCTTTATTTTCACCAAGCGCATAGGAAAATCACTAGACGGCGCTGGTGATTGCCACAAGAACAGGGAGACTATTCAGAGGGGTGCGGAAAACACTTAGAGCAAACATATTCGCTTTACTTGATAGCGAAAAAAACTATTGTAAAGAGAAAGTTAATGTGACCGTGATGTAGCCTACGAAAGGGTGCACAATAGACGATGATCATCTTCGTTGGAGAGTTACATGCACTCAATGATCAGTGGTAATAAATTCAAACTTCTTTATGGATGAGATAATATTTAATAACAAACTATTTATTTCGGTATATTAAAATGTAATTGTTATTAACAATCTGTCTAGCAGTATTTTTCCCAAATATATAATAAACCCAATGAAATAAAGCCAGTTTACGCTCCAAATTACGCGCGGGATCTAAGAGATAGAAAGTGGATGAATCGTCTCTGAAGTCTTCCAGTACATATTAAGTGTGTGATGTCCTTGAAGCTAAAACAGGTAGCCTTCTCAAAACGTCAAAGCCTTCTGAGCAGCGATGGTTTTCAGTGTGGATAGACTAGTGTTTTAGCTAAGATGCAAAAATGACACAATGCGGAGGATCGGCTAAAGGAACAAACATTAAAACGGAGGCATATTGTGAATATTTAAAACAATCACAGGATTTGATTGCAGCAAAGTGTATGACCACACTCTTGAATGAGTTAACAGTGGAAACGAATCAATCAATCAATTAGAATACTGTTGAGAGTAGGATTTAGTTCTAACTCTCTTTCAATTGCTAAACTAATCAATGGATAGACTATAGTTGGGTTAAGATCAGCCTTTATTAAAACAGTCGGGTTTAATTTAACTGCGACCCCACACAAATATGGTGAACGTGTAGGGACTATCCACACCACAGTGCAGCCTACACCTGAAATGTATTACGTAATAAGATTTAATAAGAAAACGCATTTCAATAACCTGACATGTAATGATACAATTTGTACATGTTATTTAATTATTTAAGAGGTGATTTCTGAGGACGTAGATGTATCCCAAGATTGTCATTAAGTTGTCTTGTGTAGAGAGAGAGAGACAGAGAGAGAGAGAGAGACTGTTAACACTTGAGTACTGCATGGAAAAAACGTTGAGATTGAACTCCTATTCACCTATTATCTATGTACTTGGCAAATGTATTATTTAATCACATTTTGATGACATAACCACTCTTGACAATGTGAAGGTCAAGGTAAAGGTATAAAGTACTACTCTATACCCCCCATCTTTGCACATAGTATAGCAGCTTCTAGTACAGTAAGTAGATGGTGAGTTCAATGTATTTGATTTTTCACAATTTAATCAATTAATTATTATATTAATGATAAAACATCTTTCACAACATTGTGTTTCAAGTAATTGAATTTCCCCTTGGGGATCAATAAAGTATCCATCTATCTATCTTCACAACACTTTGCATGTATCAAAATTATATTGCATACTGTAACTCTTCATACGTCTGAGGTTATACACTACCGGTCAAAAGTTTGGGGTCACTTAGAAATTTCCATTCCACTCCATTATAGAATACCAGCTGAGATCAGTTGCATTGTTTTTTTTTAATCAGGCCAGCAGTTTTCAGATTACATTATGTGCTTACAAAAGGGTTCTCGGCTGTTGGCTGATCTTTAATGCAATATCTACATCGCCCATTAACAGTAACCATTTATCCAATGTTCCAAGCCACGTTCTGTTTACTAATCTGATGTGATTTTAAAAGACTAACTGCGAAAACATTGGAGAACCCTTTTGCAATTTCTAAGTGACAAACTTTTGACCGGTAGGTAGAACCAATAGTATCCCAATATACACCATGGATGCCATGGATGATATTTATGACAACATTCACCTAATATGTGACTGTGAGATGTGTCTAAAAAGGACAATATCAGATTTCGGTGATCCATAAATGACCTTAGTGCTTAGTTAGCATATGAGAACATCTGCAGTGTCCCTTGAGAGGCACACACTACAATAATTCATGTATGATCCATGTGAGGTATCACTCAAGTTAAAACATCTGTCAGGAGCTAATCTTTAAATGCTCATAAGTGCATGTTTATTGCAGTTGCTAATTATCTGGCATCACTTCACTCTGGAGTTTTGTCAGTTCCAAACCTGTTGCTCAGTTGTGGGTAGGTTGCTTCTGTTGCCTTTGGCGAGCTAATCGACTGTGTTCTTTCATTCCATGCCAATGTACAACCACAGAGAACAAATAGCTCAAATGATCTTTGTTGTCAACTTAAGTGTCAAATGATGTCTGTTGTGACAATCCCTCATGGGCAGCATTGATAACTGTGTTTCTCTTGCCTGATGCTTTCCTACCATCCAGCCAATTTCTTTAGTGTTGCAACATCTACCCAATGCCACTAGTCTACTACATTTGTGCAGCAGTGAAATTAAACTTAAATTGGTGCCTTAAACTCTTCAAATCGTCTCAGAAGTGCAGCAATCAAATCTTTCTTGAAAACAAAGGTTTTAAATGCAGTTGTTTACTCAATTCCAAAGAAAACACATGTCCATATCTGTTTAATCTTGTCGCCATCAGGGCAGCCATTGGTTTTGTTGAATGCACTGCTCTATCTGTCATCAAGCCCGCCCCATGCCAGATGCCAGATACGAGATGGTGATTGCTGGGTTTTTGGAACACTGGAAAGAAGTATTAATGGCTTCCTTGCCAGACTGACCTAGAGAGCAAATTGAAATTTGCTAACAGGTATGCCTAGGTTCTCCCAGGCTAGATGTTTTTGGTTTTCAGTTGAAAAATTCTAAAAGGCGAAATGGTCCAAATTCGAAAGCAATGTGTGCAGCTTATTTGGATGTCAGAATGCTCCAGTCAAATTTCAAAGAAAAACAATTTTGCCACAAAACTTTGATTGAAGCCCAATGCTTTTCCATAAAGACACTGTAGAAAAGACTGTTTGTTTCTGTAGGCTTAAGTGTTTGTTTTACTTTCTGTCTGTGGAACATGACTGTAAACAATAATTACAGCTGAGGCAAACAAGTATCTCTGTAAGGGTCATTTCCATGACGACACTGGTTAATTTGCTCTCCCCATAAGGTAACAGGAATTCTTTATGCCAGTTTAGCATTCTAACCTTCAGTACTGGAACACAGAGGGGAGGGGACTCAAGTCACATGACTTGACTCAAATCACAAACTGTATGATTTGAGACTTGCTCGACCAACATAACATACAAAATACTCAAGTTCAGATACAAAGATGATGTATCTGACCAGGCTAACAAGATAAGAACAGCAGTGTGCAATGTCTGCAATACAAAAATAAGTTTGACACTTAAATTCCCCAAAAAAGGTAAGTGTGACAAAGCCAGTCCAAAATATTAAGCTAACACTAAAGTCTTGTCTGGTCAAAAATTAGTTGTGATGACCTGACCACCACTGCTGCCTCTACGACGTCCATTACGGACAAAAACACTGTATGCTTAGTGGACATTGTCGTGCAAATCCAATGACGCACCGCCATGCTAAGACGCACCGTGACTGATCAATGTCAATAGTCGATCGATCGTCAAGTCAGATCAGAATCACCGAATAACAGATCCAAGACTTCATTACACGTAACGTTTGTAGATTAATTTCTGCTTCAATTTACTCATACATATATATATATATATATATATATATATATATATATATATATATATATATATATATGGACAGAATCACTTGAACACTTGAATAGGAAGATGACATGATTTTGGGCTCGAATTGAAGATCTGGATGTCTGCCATCTAGTAGTGGAGAGTACCAATGACATTATGTGCACTGTACTTGGATTGTTTTTTTTTTTTTTTGCAATTTTGCGACTTTGGCGTTTAGAGAGTTAACGTTTAGCCACTTGTTAGCATATAGCTAACCACTTACATATGTTAGCTAGCTAGCTCAAATCATGAACACGTTAACTATTCATTTCATGTCCGAAAGAGTGATTCATTGTCATCATGTACAATTATAGACAGTAATACAGTAAACGGTCATGAACATGTCATAAACAAGTCATAGACGTTTATGACACAACACTTTTATTATTAAGTGTCATTCGTTTTTTTTGTCATGACAAGTTAGGGTTAGGATTATGGTTAGAGGTTAGGATTAGGGTTAGAGTTCATGTGTCATGACAGTGTCATGTGTTCATGACAGTGTCATGTCACTCTTATGTCGATACTGTCAAGTAAAGCGTTACCCTTCTTTCATTGCTTGTTAAGCAATTTATTTAATTCTCAGTTTCTTCCAGCAAAGCGCTGTGTTTTATTTAGACTTTTGTTTTGACATTTGTGACCCTTCAAGGCGAAACCAGTTGTCTTGCGCACAGTACTACTTTGAGAAAAGCCACGATAAACGAACGTACGGTTTAAAATGTCGAATTTCACGTTTTTGCATAATTCGACAGTATACAGTCTACACTTTCATATTGTGAACAAATTTCACGGATAAACATACGTTTTGACTGTTAAACAATGACTTTATTTAGGTGAAGATTAAACACATTAGCAGTCATTCCATTTGTCCATGCCGCTATAAGGTTTTACGGTAGAGCTAAAATGTAGCCTCATTAGGCTACTCGTTACTCAATGTGTAAGCTCTCTATCGTTCTTGGCAGATGTAACCGAATATGAAAGACTTGCCTTTCAGGACACGAATGGTCAAAAGCACGAACTTTTAGAAATATCCTGGCGTCATTTTACTGACCAGGAGAAGTTTTCCATTGACGTAGCAGTAGCACATTTTAAAAGTGGGCCTATAGCCTACACAATCTGTGTACATAGAACTTCTTCTCCCCTTAATTCCCCCGAAATACATTAATTATATTTTATAGTGACACCTTATGACCGTCCCTGGTACTAACTAGGGGGCAGAAAAAGACACTCACTCGGTTGATAAAACTGGACATAGTCAGTCATCCACTTCAAAGTGACGCTACCGTAAGGCTAATAATTGCTGTGTCCTCACACTATCGCACGTGACAATTTACTTAAAAAGGTGATTTTCTCCTCTTCTGGCGTATCGTGACAGGAGAACCACGGCAACTTTGGATGCGGTTATCTTAGCAATACTTTTTGCAATACCCTCGATATACATATAGTTGGAAAGCTTAGTAAATGGCCGTTCATGTGATAACATTATCTTAATTTTGTAAATTTTGACAAAACGACTGGTTTCGCCTTGCAGGGTCACATTTCTGTTTGCACATTCTCCTCAGGGAATGCCTTGTAGTGTGGTGTGCAATTGTGCATCATGACAGGTGTCTCTTGTAGTAGGCACAGTGATGGGCAGTAGCTTTGGGCAGCAGCCAGGGGCGCAGCTACCCATTTTTTGAAGGGTATGCAACAACCGCACAAAAAAAAAATTATTATTTTTTTTACCATCGCTTTGGCGCCCCTATGCGCCGCATATAGCGCATACCCACTTTTTTGCGCCACTGCTTGTAGCAAAGCTACTAGCTTAACTACATTTCTCAGTAGCTTGGTGGTAGTGGGGGAGAGTGGGGACAGTTGCAACGTGTGGCAGTTGCAACACTGCAGATTTCTCCAATCAGAAACAAGCTAGAGTGATGACACTCATTTTGCACATGCTCAGTTGGACCTTCCTTCTTTCTGCAAGATTGCCGTCAGTTTTGATCATCCATAGGTGCCAACTCTCACGCATTGGTCGTGAGACACACGCATTTGATTAGTTTCACACACTCACACGCCACACCCCCGATTTCTCACGCTGTGTCAGTGTCAATACCTGGCAGATAAGGTTCAACTAAACTAAACCTATACATATGATATCACACATCATATGAACGTGCGGAATCTAGGCTTTCCAATGATATTAGCGCCAAGTTGCTGTGATAAATGGTTCGCAAAAATTACCATTGAACTGACGTGCAATTTAGGCTAATCATATTTGCATTTTGCACACAGTGCACACCCATTACTCTCGGTTTAATATTTCACTAACTCTTCACACAACACGTGGCAAACCCAATTTCACAATAAACAGCAAACCGTGCGAATCACGAGGGATATAAAGCATGCCTCTGTGCAATAAGTGGTTCCTGAGTAGACTAATCCGGTTTTGAAATTGCAACACATTTCTACATAGCCTCTTTGGGGCGAAATTATAATGTAGGCCTATTCTAATGTAAACTATTTGTCAGTAGGCCTACATACATTTTTGTAAATTGCTCAGCCATAGATTATCCCACTATCATGGTTCTTATATTGTGAGGTTCCAGCCAATCCCATTACAGATAAATGAATATGGCATGCTTCCTAGTGACATTAATGCAAAAATATGAAGAAAATCAAATAACGAGACACATATTGATATAAAGCCTGACATAAGCCATATGCAAACATTCACATCATGCAAATATGGGTACATCCTGAAAAAGGAATAGCATGTAGGCTATAGGCTATGGCCATTACAATGACCATTACAACTAGCTGAATAACACAGGTGACCACTTCTGCATAATTTTATGGAGTGCTGAAATGTACACACATTTTTGAACATTTCTGAACTGTGAAATGTAGCATATGTTTTTGTGGTTGTGAACTTATTGCAATATCACCATAACTATTCCACCTGTGTGTGCATGGTTATAATTCTGAAGTGCAAAATAGCTTAGGCTACAGCACAATGCACCTGATTGATGCATTTAAAAGTTAAAATATACAAACATTTCTTAAATTCTTACAAAACACCCACCCACTTTTTAAAATGGTTAAGTTTGGACCACCTCCCCCCCCCACACACACACTTTTGCTGTGCGAAATACCAGTGCTTCATTGTCATTTTCATTGGACTCTCCCATTTGCGTGTAATTCGCTCATAAACTTTTTTTTGTTACACGCATTCTCCCATTCCGCTTCTGTCACACACACAGTGTTGGATATCTGAAGCCAGTTTGTCTACTTAGATACTGTAAATCCTCAAATTATGGCCAGGGTCTTAAGACAAAGTACAGGCCTTTAGGGGCAGGATTGTATATAAGTATAAGTATAGTATAAGTATATATACTTTTTTGATCCCGTGAGGGAAATTTGGTCTCTGCATTTTAACCCAATCGGTGAATTAGTGAAACACAAACAGCATACAGTGAACACACAGTGAGGTGAAGCACACACTAATCCCGGTGCAGTGAGCTGCCTGCTTCAACGGCGGCGCTCGGGGAACAATGAGGGGTTAGGTGCCTTGCTCAAGGGCACTTCAGCCGCTGCCCACTGGTCGGGGCTCGAACCGGCAACCCTCCGGTTACAAGTCCAGAGTGGTAACCAGTGGGCCACGGCTGCCCACAATTCGAGACAGCCCTTTATTTCTTATGCGAGTTTTATTTTGAGACATGCGTTTCTTGGAGCAGCATACTGGTAGGCCTTCAAAAGCATGACATTTTCGGTTTAGTTTGATATTCCCTGGTCCCAGGGATGGATTACTGCACGGGCCTTCCGGGCCCAGGCCCAGGGGCCCAAGGTGTCAGGGGGCCCTGAAGCCCAAGCCTTTGCATGGAATCATTGCCTCAATATCAACACATCAGGATGTATGCTATGAATCTGATTGAATTTAGTATGCCCATCCCCAAAATGCACCAGAATACAGGAAATCACATTAAACAAATTAAAAAAATTCTGGGGGAGAACCCCCAAACCCCCCTTCCACATATGCGACAATTAGTGGGGAGCCCTTAATACATCTGGGCCCAGGGGCCCGAAAGTTCATAATCCGTCCATGCCTGGTTCCTACACCTGAGAACAACTGATGTAGGTTTTTTTTACTGTAGGTATAATGCTGAATGAGCCAAACAAAAATTTCCGCAGCAAAATTTTGGTTGGCCCCACCAAATCTCACTCCAAAGTTTTTTGAAAAGTTGGCAGCCCTGATCATCTCTTCTGGGAGAACCAAAAAGCAAGGTAAAAAAGTAAAAAAATGTATGATCAGAATTGTTCTCATAGTGTCTAAACTGTTTGCAGAGTATTGTAAAGTTGTATCATTTAAATCAGCAGTTTCTTAGCTTTTAATAGGCATAGCTACCATGTGTCAAAGCTAATGTGCTAAGCTAGTATGGCTAGTTTTAAAATGGCTGACCCTGTGGGGATGGTTGCAACGCTAGAGTTTCCGCAGGAAGTAGAGGCGGCGCTGAGCTTTCTTCGCCAGTGATGCAGTGTTGGTGGCCCAGGAGAGGTCTTCACTGATGTGCACCCCCAGGAATTTGGTGCTGCTCACTCTTTCCACCACAGCACCGTCGATGGTCAGTGACAGGTGTTGGGTGTGACCTCTCCGGAAGTCAACAACAATCTCCTTGGTCTTGCTGACGTTCAGCAGGAGGTTGTTGTCCCTGCACCACGTGGTCAGAAGGTCGACCTCCAACCTGTATTGAGTCTTGTCGCCCTTGGTGATGAGACCCACCAGAGTTGTGTCGTCAGGCCAGTGCAGTCATGCGTCAGCAGGGTAAAGAGCAGCAGACTGAGCACGCAGCCTTGGGGGGCCCCCGTGCTCAGTGTGATGCTGCTTGAGATATTGTTGCCAACACGTACTACTTGAGGCCTATGACAGAGGAAGTCCAGTAGCCAGTTGCAGAGGTAGGTACTGAGTCCCAGTTTGTCAAGTTTGCAGATGAGTTGTTGTGGTATTATGGTGTTGAATGCAGAACTGAAGTCTATAAACAGCAATCTCACATATAAGTCTCTTTTTTCCAGGTGGGTGAGGGCTGGGTGGAGGGCAGAGCAGATTGCATCCTCTGTGGACCGTTTGGTTCGGTATGCAAACTGGAAGGGGTCCAGGGTGGGGGGGAGAATGGATTTGATGTGTGACATGACAAGCCACTGGCATTTCAACTTGCGGTCCATTACAAATCCAAATACCCCGAAACCTGGAATGAGTCATGCTTGGCTGGCCGTGACTGGTTCTTGGGATTTATAAAAAGACAACCAAGTCTTTCCATACGGCGCCCCTCGCAAATAGCCTCGCAAGAAACATTCATTTCAACAGGCACAATGTCACAATGTTTTTTGACAACCTTGAGAAGGTCCTTACTAGACACCAATTTGAAGCAAAGGACATTTGGAACATGGACGAAACAGGCATCACGACAGTCCAAGAGCCGGAGCGTGTTGTTGCCAGGCGTGGTGACAGACAGGTGGGGTCAGCCACATCAGGTGAGAGGGGGACCCTTGTGACCCTTGCATGCGCTGGAAATGCTTTGGGGAACATGATTCCTCCTATGTTTATTTTCCCGAGAGTGCACTTTAAAGACCACTTCATCAAGGATGGCCCACCAGGCTGCATCGGTACAGCCAACTCCTCAGGCTGGATGGTGGAGGAACATTTCATCCAATTCCTGCATCATTTTCAGCGGCACACAAAAGCATCAGTGGACGCTAAGGTCCTACTAATCTTGACAACCACTCCTCGCACCTCTCTATCAGAGGAATCGATTTTGCCCGAGCTAATGGCATTATAATGCTGTCTTTCCCACCCCACTGCTCACACAGGCTGCAGCCACAAAATGAATGCCTTTTGTGACTTTTGGATGAGATCCCACCCAGGCCTGCCGATGACTATCTATGACATACCTGGCATTATTAGACTGGCCCTCCCAGTGGCAGGAACACCAGTCAACGTTTCAGCTGGTTTCAGCTGCACTGGAATTTGGCCTTTTGATAGTCAGAAATTCAATGATTCTGACTTCGCTCCGTCTCTGGTTACGGACCAGCCAGCTCCTCCAGTGCCACTAGGTCAGTCTGGTTCCTTCTCCGCAGCTCCTCCAGGGCAAGTTGGTCCGTCCTCCTCTTCTGCAGTTCTGTCCTCCTCCGCAGCTCCTCCAGTACAAGCTGGTCCGTCCTTTCCTTCCTCTGTAGCCCCTCCACTACAAGCTGGCCAGTCCTCCCATCTACTCATGTCTCCTCTGCCAGACCTGTCTCCCTCTGCAGGTCAACAAGGACACGGGTTTTCACCTGATACCATCAGACCTCACCCCAAAGCTGGACCACGCAAAACCAGAGAAAACGGGAGGAGAAAACGTAAGTCAGACACCCCTAAAAAGGAGGCATTGGAACAGGAAAAGCTGGCCCAGAACACAAACCAGCCAACAGAAAAAATAAGCCAAAAGAAAGGAAAGAAAAAGCAAAAGAGAAAGCCATTGAAAAGGAAAGCGACTCAGAGGGAGATGATGCATTTTGTATCGTTTGTTTGGAGAGTTACTCCAAACCAAAAGAGGTGTGGTTGCAATGCCTTCTCTGCAAGCAGTGGGCCCGAAGCCTGCACTGATGGCAGGTCCATTTATGTATGCCACAACTGTGAATCAGACAGTGCATAATTTTCTGTCTGATGTTTATAAAGTCAAGATGGCTGTGTTTTGTTAGGTCTGTTTCTTTAACTAATTCATTAATACTGAGCAGTACAAATTAACTGTAATAATTAATACAAGGTTCTGTTACATTCTGTTGTCATTGTCATGTTTATTACTGGAAAAATGCAAATCCTGCCAAAGTTTTTTTTTCCTCCCCACACTCTTCAAAGGGTCAAGATGGCCTCAAATTCAAAATGTCTCATTAAAACAGTTCTGAGTGTTTTGTTAGGTCTGTTTCTCACTGTTTAAAAAAATAAAATAAAATAAATGATAATCATGAGTGATTTTTGTCATTTTAAGTAATTTTAATAAGTGTTGCAACTGTCCCTCAAGACTGTTGCAACCGTCACCTTGTGTGGGGGCAGTTGCAACGTTTCACTCTCTCAATTAAAATGTAATTTAGTTCAATATTATAATATTTACACATGTTGCATAATTATACATGGATAGGTGACAGATGTGGGCTAAAGATATACAAATTTGGCCTTTCTATTGAGATATACAAGGAAAGGTACAAAGTAGAGCAACTGTCCCCACTCTCCCCTAGCTATTTTCTGAAGCAGATAGCTTTTCAATAGCTTAGCTGTTTTTTGACCATGTAGTGCAGTAGCTTTTACAGAAGCTACATTTTCCAGAGCCTTTGTGGAGCTCACAAATAGAGCTTCTTTCTGGCTATATTCTGTATAAACTTGAAAGACAAACTAATTTTCCATGCCAGAGATGAAGCAACACAATTGTGCTTGCAAAGATGTTGGTGGTAGTCTACTGTGTGGTTTTATTGAGCAATGTCTAAAATAGGCTGTCAAAATTGTTTGTATTAGTTTTAACTTGTACATGGTAAAGATTAAGTGGAATGAAACTGGGATAATCAAGTGGTCAGTGCCGGCCCGAGCCTTTTGGGGGCCCTAAGCAGAATTTGATTTGGGGGCCCCCTCCCACAACGTGGAGTCACCTGTGCTTGAAGATAATTGACAACTTCACACTATAATGTTATATCATAAATTAATACAGTGAGGTTATGTATTAATACAGTGATGGACTATGAACTACTGCCCCCTAGGCACAGATGAATAAGGACCCTCTTCCACTACCCTATTTGTGCAAAAGTGGGTACAAATGGATAGGGGGTCTGGGGGTACTCCCCCATAAAATTCTGAATTTGGTAGATGTGAATTCCTGTATTCTGGTGCATTTTTGGGATGGTCAGCTAGAGAAGGGCAATACCTACATTTGTTCAGATTCATAGCCTTTTGCTTTTTGACTTATGGAGGTAGTGACTTCACGCAACTACTTGGGGTTCAGGGCCCCTTAACCTCTTGGACTCAGAAGGCTATTTCAGTAATCTATCCCTGCTCACATGGCAAAAATGTTTTGGGGCTCCGCTCTAGGCTTCTGGCCCCCTGGGCTTGGTAAACCAATGTATCAATATAGTTGTTATTTACACCAACCCTGTCACCTTTTAATCTTAGAGGGTACTAAAATCACTGATTTATTTTAAACTTTCATATTCAAAGTGAAGCACTAAGTGTGGTTTACTTAACATGGTGATCTACTGTCTGTTTTCATCACAGAAGTCTCCCCACCCAACATGGTATATTTTCTCATAAACACCAATACCATCTCTCACCAAAGATCTTAGAGGAGAGCGTAGTGTTCCATGTGAGCCTATGAAGCTGGAACATTACCGATGCCCAGAATCGCGCTAGTCAGTGGGTTGGGACTGGGAGCCTGGGCTTAGCCTGCTGTTGCTATCAGACTTACCACTATGTCACATATAGAACAGTAATAAACTATCAACACTTTCAGGTCCGAAATCTGAAACAATCCCTCTGTGGTAAATTTGCCTTCAGGTACGTTTTCATGAAGCTAATATCCACTTCAGTCAGCTAGCTAATTTTAGTTTACAACATAAGCCCACCTAGAGCTAGTAATGTTAGGGTACATGCTTGATTGAACATCATAAACAATCACAATATCCTTGACATCTGAAATACTAATAACGGGAGACATTTCTCTGTTGATGGCGGGGACTTAGCTCTGGTGATCATGACAGCTAGCTAGCTACCTCAAGCACAAAACATACTGTAAATCATCATGCAAAAATACCTTGATCTTGCTTGTTTTTCTCCTCTATCCTTTTCTTCTTTCTGTTTTCGGCACCAGAGGGATACGCCCTTTATTGTGACTTGTCTTAACATTAGCTGCTACTATCTCTTCCGATTTTTGAACTTGATGCAGTGTCTGCAGAAATTGTCTATGCACGCCGAGGTGTCTAGTTCATGCGCATGACTCAAAGGCTGGCTGACACAGTAGCAGTAGGCAGGTATATTGATCATGAACTCGTTTCATTTATTCATTCATTTATGTCACTTGCTCACGTTATTTAATATGTAAAAAAAGAACTCGATCGGGGGCCCCCTGGTGGCCCCAAGCAGCCGCTTAGTTCGCTTATGCCTCGGGCCGGCCCTGCAAGTGGTGAAGCTTTTACAGGTGAAAATCCACCTAACAATGAAGACGCAAACATGCATGCACACACAGTTACATAGTGTATGCCTTTGCTACTCTACGTTAGTGTTAGAGTTGAGAGCTTGAGATAGAGTAAAAAGTTAGCTTGCAGTTTATCCTGCAAACTTAAGAAATGGCTAAATCTAAATTGGGACACATATATGCACACTCTGTCAATAGGCCCTACCTTCCTTTCGCTATTAAGTGGAGCCTGTTTTTCTCAAATTGATTTTGTTTATCGTTTTTGAACTGAACACATGTACAGTACATAGCCTACATGTGTAAAGGTAATTAAGTTCCTGTATCTGTTATGACGGCGTTATGTGGCTAGGTCCTTGCAATAGCACTGACATGGCATGAAGCTGGTTCACTTTATTAGTTTATGTGAATTTTGTTGTAAATTACAAAGTAGCTTCTGATGTACTGTAGTAAACTACTTTTGCAAAATTTCTGCGACTTAGCTTGCTACATTTTGTCTTGAGGAAGCTTTTGTGTAGTTAAGCTTCATTTAATATAGAGTAACTGGTAGCTTAGCTCACTACATTTTCTAAGCTTGCCCATCACTGAGTAGGCATGCCTCACGGTGGGCGTGTCTTGTAGTCTTGCTGAATGCAGATTGATACTGTTGAAAATGTCTGTAGTCCCAGGGTTAACATTAACCATAATGTTATTGATCTAACTTTAATTTCCAGAAGATTATGATCAGAGGTGTCATGAGAAATTTCTGAGAAAGCCCAATCAGACAAGAAGACTAATTAATGATAATACCGGTATCGGAACTCCCCCTATTACCGTCGGTCCCGTATTTCCACCGTCTTGCGTGTATGTGTCACTTAATATCCATTTCTATACAAACCAAGACAGCGGACTCCTAAATAAACGCAACCACCAACACCATAGGTGTATCTAAATTAGCTATGTACCAAAAATGACATTTTACCGTGACTCGAAGAGTTGTAAACAGTGTTGTAAGGCACTAAGGTACACAACCACTTGGAACTCCAGTGGAATTTTAATTTCATGACGAGAATTCTCAGTCTAACCGTTCATGTGCCGTTGAAACGGTGTAAATAGGCGACCCATCAGGCCAGCACTATAACTCTGAGCGTGGTAAACAAAATCGGATATTTCAGGCAGTAAATGCTCCCGTTAAGAACCAAACCAGATTTTGTTCAAATCTACACACCAAAATTAAAGGAACCGTATGTAAGAAATTTATTTCAATTAATCCTAAAATGGCCCTGATATGTCACTATAAGAAATCATGTTCATTTCAAATACTTATATCACAGTAGTCAGTCAGACAACAGTAGTCCGGCCAGGATATTGACATTTAAAAAGTGAAGTTGCAGCCCTCAACTGATGTTGATTTTGTCATGTTGTGTTTTGGCCTGATGCGCCACCCTCCACCTATCTACTAATCACAAAGTCAGTAGTGTTTCGGCATCCGGGTTGCCAGCTCTGCCAGTCAGGGGGGAGGGGGAGGGGATACACCGCTCTACAGTAATTTGAAGTGATTGCAGTACCAGTTTTGGCCACAATCTTACATACGGTTCCTTTAAGTAAGCTAAGAGCCTGTGAGCCTCTCTCTGTCTCCCTGTCCCAATATTTCTTGGACTAAAAAGGCTGCCAACTCACTCAAACTGGGTTCCCCTAGAGATGGCAGGTGTAATACTGTGTTTCACCATATATTCACCATATAACATTAAGAGGGGGGTGCTGTTTCACTCTTTGCAAATTCTAAATTAGAAACGAGAGAGATGACAAAACAATACAGAATGAACAAAACTGTTAAATAATTGAAATTAAATGTTTTCATTAAAATGACGGGAGCGTACCTATGTTTCCCGGGTCCTATGTTCCCCGCTTTGTATGGGACCAGTTGAACATAGGGCCCTAACCCTAAACCTAACCCTAACCCCGAGCGGCTAACATAGGACCCGGGGAACATAGTGATGACCCCCCTGGGGGAAATACCTCTACAAACTTCGGCCCTAAAACACAGGCATGCAAATGCAATCACTAATCTGGCATAGACGAGCATTTCTTTGGAATTGAATTTAAACAACTACATTTAAAACCTTCATTTACAAGATTACTACACTTCTGAAACGATTTGGTAAGAGTTTAATGCAATTTAAGTTTAATTTCACTGTTAGTTACGGCCCTGCTGGAAGTCAAGTCAATTAACCTTTTCCAGACTCACTCTCAATTGAGTAGGGTCTGGTGTCAAGGGTACCTGGCATCTGTTATTCAGTTGTAAACGCTGCCATCACGTGCTATTGTAATTATGGACATACAAAATGCACATGAATGCCCCCTCATGTCGTGATTTCGAATGGGAAATTGGGAGATCATTTTGATACAAGTTCCCGAGATGAGATAACATTTGACATTTCAACATGGCGGAGAGTAATGCAGGATTCGTCACGTATGTGTAGCAAGGCGGGGGTAGAGTTCCAGATTTTAGTTGTGGACTACGCCACCTAGAGGAGTTATGCTTCCCTAGGAATGAAATGGTGAGGTGGTGTGCTTAAATGCAGCCTGGGCACACACTTCCTAGCTATCAGATTTGCAGACACACAGGTTCGTTGCAATTATGAGACAGAGACGGAATTCTATAAATCAATCACTACTTGTTTTTATTGTATTTCAAGAACACATCAACCTGAAGAGAATGGCATTTAGAGGATACGCCATACGGTCATTTTATTTTGGACAAGACAAAAACAATTCACATTAGGGATACTCCCATAGACAGGACAAAACAAATACTTAAACACATGGAGTGGGGCTTACCCCGGGGAGGCAGGCTATCTGGACTGGGGTCAACAGGACCACACGTGGAACTCTGGATACACCACAACCACACAGGGGCACGCTACACTGGAAATGCACACAGTGAAACACACACATGAAAAATAGGACACCCACCACAAGGTGACAAGCCTCCCTGCAGTAAAGCCCCAACTTCTGTAACAAAAAGGAAACAATGAAACACAGACACAATCACACCAATGGGTCAAGAAACAGGTCTAAATCATGAGGAGCCAACAGACGCTCTCACCGTCTGAGGGGCAGTAAAACAAAGGTGTAAGTAAGCTTACAGTTAGAGTAAACACAGCATGCACAACTGCAACAGAACCAAAAACCCAACAGGGGTATACAAAAAAGCCTTAACCACTCACAGCAGACTTTGTGACAAATACAGACACATGCCCATGCAATGAAGCGACACTGGCCACTGGTGAGACATATAATGGACAAGATAACAAAGAAATAAACAAACTAAACACAACGCCAATGACACGCTGACATTTTCCCACAACAGACAAGGACAGAAATAAACCAATACAGTTAACACATACACAGGCCCGCATGCACACACAAGCGGAGGGTTACCATAAGAAGCCTGTGCCAGCAAGCACAGTAGGCTCGCCTAGATTAGGCCTACTGCTAATGGCATCACGTTGCGGGCAGACGGCATGCGAAATAAATAAAACAAAATCAGAGAGACAAAACAGCAGCACAAGTATTAGCTGGTGAAATAGAGATCCACTCCAATGGATGTAGCCAGCGTACAACCACAACAGCTGATGAAATGCGATTTCCCTGCGATAATGGACGCGTATTGAACTGGGTGGCCAATCTGACCATGAAACCAGCAGATGACAACAAAACCCACACACTCCTTAGCTCACGAATCGCTAACTGAGTCGCAACGATCAATCGCTCGACTCCCAACTCCTGCAGCACCACTCCCAACAATGGGTCCCTTCTGCAGAAGACCACGGATATCCACGAGCTGCTAACCACAGGAGCACAGAATGAGAAGGAGCAAACAAGGGCACAAAACTAGAGACAAACAATCCCAACCTAGTCCTGCCGCTTCCCAGGCCATGTCTGACACCACACTTATAGAGCAAGCATCAGCCTCTTTGATAATTACTACACATCCGGTATTCGGTGTGGCACCGATGTGGTGGGTTGGCTTAAAGGCACAGGCACTCCATTTCAACCTATTACATATGGTAAATCATTTCTTTGTTAACCGCTACTGTTATACTGTTAATGCTATAGCAGTTGATTGTGTACACATTTTTATTTAACATTTTTATGTGTTCTTTACTTACACTTGTTGTTGTTACACGTTATCAGAAACAGTAGCAGGTAAATTAACAATAACTGTTTTACCAACGTACTGTAGCAGGTAAGGATGAACCGTGTGTCCGCCATTTTTCAACAAAAGCAATTGAACATAAAACACTCCTATAGTTCTGAATTCACAAATTGGATGTATCATCTTCGGCATTATGCCTTGATGCATAATTATGCATTATGCCACTATCCATTTGGCTCGGACTTGTGAGTTGTGTGCGCGAACGTGACGTAATTGCCTTGCTTGGGGTTCACCCGTTATTACGACATCCTGTTATTACGACAGCCCTCTATTACAACATACCGTTATTGCGACATGCCTCTATTTAGACATGCCCCTACTCCGATTTTTTTAGTATCACTATTGCGACATGACCTATCCTCATTTTCAATTTATTTCTGCAGTTCCTGTATCCTATCAAATTCCAACATTATAGCGGCATGGATGAGCTGTAGTCATGTCATTTGCACCTGCAGCTACATCAACAATCCACCCGCCATCCACTCCAAACAATGTTTTCCCCAATAATTGATATCGGCACACATTTCAGTCAAAACCTTAGGTGATTTTGAACTGGCCATGTGAATAAATGTTACACATTATGTAAAACACAAGTAGCTCTCCTCACTTTATTCTCTAAGCTCTCAGGGGAAAACGGTCGGAAACTCCATGCATCAAACAAACTCTGTGCGTGCAGGCCAGTAGTCCTATATTAATTAATTATAGGATTAATGGCGGTTAATCAATGGCCAATTGCGCAAAGACGGCGGAATTCTTACGCTCCAGTAGCCTAAACCACTTCAGTGAACGTTCAAATAACCCCCAGAGTTCAGTGTCCATTAGGGTGTTCAAACTGGGTGTGCGATATATTCAAGTTGCTTATAGGGCCTATAGGCTATTGCATTTTAGAGGACAATGATAAAGCCATGTGCAACGCATTTTGGCTTGCCAGCAGGTTGGATAAACTCAATTTACTACACAATAATGTAGGGCCTATATCTTTTACATGTCATGCGTGCAGTTGTTGAATTGCACATAACATGTCTGCATATTTATTTAGTCTTTTATCTCTCAACTTAAGGCTAGCGCATGCATTATCATGGCCCTATAATGCGCCAAAAACAGGCGGGATATCCAACGCTCCTTTTACAGTAAACCACTTCACAACGAACGTTCAAATAACCCCCAGAGTTCAGTGTCCATCAGTCCCAACATTTAGAAACATAATCCATAAGTCCAAGCGTGAATTGGGTGTGTTTTGATTTTGAGAGAGACTGGAGAAGGGCCGTATGTCTCACAGCAACTGCGATAACCTTGTAACTTGAAGGCTATCCTTACCTCCAAATATCCACATCTAATGAGGGTCGGTGACTATCCAATAGCCTATTTGCAATACCCTCGATATACATATTGTTGGAAAGCTTAGTTTATGGCCATTCGTGTGAGTACAATAACTCAATTTTATAAATTTTACCAAAACGACTGGTTGTGCCTTGCAGGGTCAGGGTTTTTTTCAAAACAATTCGTAGATATCCATACTCAAGTCTAATTACCACCAGACACAAATAATCATCACCTAGGTTAAATCCTCTCTCTCTCTCCAAAATCTCTTCCTCTGAGATGCACGCGCTATAGCCTAGGCTATAATTTAGGCTACCCGACATTTGAAATGTGACTCTCTAATCAACTCTCTTGGACTCTTCATGAAATCATGTGTTGTTTAAAGTTGGGACGATTACTGCAGGCCTAGGCTACTGCCCATATTGGAATAAAAAAATAAAGGCCCATCCTAGGCCTACTTCGCAAAAGTCCACTCCGTTGAAAAATCCTGGCTACGCCACTGTTAATGACCTCATGTCGGAATGGCAGGACGTTTGAAAAAAAGGTCAAGTGCCGCTACTCCGCCAATGGAAAAAAAAAATTCACGCTTGAAAATTAATGTTAATGCCGCCACTTTGACAATTAGACGCCAATGTCTAAGTAGCGGCATGTCGGAATAGCAGCATGTAACCGCCTGGCTTGTAGCGTTCCAGTTTGTCTTTGTGGGAAAGAACATGGATGCCACCAGGGCAGCAGCTGCCTCGGTAGTGCTGGGCACTTGCCTAGAACACGAGAGTAAGCTTGTGGCTCATCTAGACAAGCTACGGGATGATTTACACTTGCATTCATATTCAAGCTTCATCACAGTTACAATTTAATTTCAACAAGTGCTTTCGTGTTTTTTTTCGAGCCATGAGGGGCAGTCGGCTAGCAGTAGTAGGCTTGATATTGTTAGCTATATTAGCCTCTTTAGCAAATTAGCAAAAAAAAAACGTTACATTATATTGCACGCACAGCAAGACTGGGCAATGCATTTAAATGGTGACTGGATTAAAGCAGTAATGTAATCAAGTGTGTAAGAACATTTAAAATCAACATTAAATCGACCAACGTTGTGCAAATACAAAGAAAATACATCTCAACTTCAGCAATTATGGGCGCAGCCATCTTTGTTTTCAACTCGCACGTTCAGCTCGGTGCACAGTCAGGAGCCCCGAGGTGGACAGTCGGAATTCCGACCAAAAGGGGGGCTGTCTCGGTGAAATAGCCAGGCAGGGGATTTCCGATACAAATGGATAGACCCATTAGTCCCAAGCAGTGGTGGAGGAAGTACTGAATCTCAGTACTTAAGTAAATACACAGAGAAATATTTACTTTAGTAAAAGTACCACAATGACAACCCTACTTAAGTAAAAGTAAAAAGTACCTGCTTTACTTTAAGTATTAAAAGTAAAAGTATTTGCATAATGATTTATTCTCTTAATATCTATATTCTAAAAGAAAAATTAGTATGGGCTGTGGCATTTTAATTAAGCTAGTTTTAGGTTATACTCGACTAGATAGTTTTAAGCTAATGCAATTGTGCTTACCATCTGTGGCCCAATTTACAATTCTTTTACTCTCCCAGTTTACAATTATAGAGACTGTAATTCTGGCTATCTACTAGGGTGATCTGCTGAGTAAAAATATCATTCAGCAAAACACGAGAGCCTGAAGTTTAACGGGGTAGACAAGGGAAACGTCGGGTGGATCGTAATGCCAATTCTGCTGATTGAACAGAAAAGTTGCTGAGAAAGGGGTCTTTTATGATTAGGTTCAGTTTCACTTGCGCAGACGCAATAGACATTGAATGAGCGCTCACATTTCTACCCCCCAATTGTAGGCTATGCCTCTTTATTTGATCACACACAATTAAGAAATATTTCCTAATCTGGAAAATGCTACATTTTTTTCGGCCAGCGGTTCTATAATAGTCTACCATTCATTTGTGCCGCAAATGATCAGACGTGTGACAGAAGCATGGGCATAGCCTGTAACTTCGCTGATCCGCGGAGAGGAGGCCCTAACGCTGCAGATAACATAGAGAAAGGCACAGAACACAGTTGCATGTCCAGTGTAGCGATGGGTCTGGTGAATATAGCCTACCGAATGCAGATGGCTACAAGCTCACGCTTTGCCTGGTCTAGACTAGAAGCTTATGTTTCAAAGATTTAGAAGCTGGGCACGTAGCGCTCCAGAATCTTATCGCAACCCCGCCCCCTGGTAAAACAAACGTGTTTGTCAGAGAAAAAAAATATCTGATCATAAAATGTATCGTAAAAAGGGACAATGGTGTTGTAGAAATAGTAAAAGTACAGATAATTGCTGTAAAATGTAACGAAGTAAAAGTCAAAAGTATACACCAGTGGTCCCCAAACTTTTTCTTCCGAGGGCCAGCTCACTATGCCTGGCTCCAAGAGAGGGCCAGAGACTCGGAGTAGTTCTATATCAGTAATCATATATAGCTTAGTGCTGTGAACAACACCAGTCTACCTTAGTTGAATATTCAATTACATTTAATCATAGGCTATTGCAATTTAATACCATTGTTAGCTGTGTTTATATTGTCATCATGCCATATCAGTGTAAAATTAAATAATACTAATAAAAAAAGTTTGCATTCCCAAAAGTATATTTTATTAAAAAATGTGTGAACTCTGAATTCTGTGTCTTTGCATACACAGCTCAAGTTGTGAATATCCTACAAATAATTTAAAGTTCTCAAACTATGAGAATTTTATGAAGTGCTGAAGTGGTCTGAAATGACCACCATTCTAACTTTCAGTCACCTGATGAGAACTTTGTGAACTCTTTGTATGAACATTTGAACGAGTGAATAAAAAATAGAAATAATTATCCCAGAAAGTCCCAGAAATATGACTTGAATAGAAGTTAGTTAGTTATTAACAATTAATTGATACATTTTTAAAATACTTTGAGCACTGATGCAGTCAGCATAGCCCTCTTACATAGGGAGGGAAAGTAATCTCATCGCCATCTAGTGGTTGCGTTCCTAGAGTTTAGCGGAGTGGATGGGGTTTTTTTTAGAAAAAATATATCTCGGTGCACATTGGGATCTTAATTTAATGCCTTCCATATGTTAGGCACTGGGGTCACCTCTATTGCTTCAAGTGGTCATACCTTATTTTTAGGATCAGTTGAATTGTTTTTGTCGTAACACGGTGATAAGGAACTACAGCTGCATGTGACGTCACATGTTTGGGCGCTTAATCTCTAACTGATCGATACGCAATTAGCTTAACTGGCTTAACATATTTTTTGTAATAACGAATGTGATGTAAACCGCTGGTGATAACCTTTATGTCAGGACAACTGGTGTTGTGCTTCTACTCACATGAAGAGCTAGCTGTAAATGTTAAATAAATAAACCATGCTACCGTGAGTACGTTGAAGGGTAAACGTAAACGTGACTTCTTTTGTAGTTCGTTTATGAAACAAATGGAGCAATTTCGATTTTCTTAAATAAGGCAAAATAGGGTCTGACATTTTCACAGTTAGAATATTATTACTGTATAGACACTGAAAAATATTTTTGGTGGATAACATCGCTGATTTGGCTTCACAATATTTTTTTTAAATAGGTCTATGGGACTTAACATTGGAGCTGCTCTTCGATAGGAACGCAACCACTTGGGGCGCTGGTTTTCACTTTCCCTCCCTATTCTTTGCAGGTAGGCATTCCAAAAATAATTCAGTGGAAATGCATGGATTCCAGTTGCTGCTACTGGAAGAAACTGGAATCCATGCATTTCCACTGAATTATTTTTGGAATCTGATCCCTTATCATACCTGTTCATTCTTACTCGTTGCTCGACTTATCGTGACTAAATTCAAGATGGCTGCAAACGCTAAACTTTGTGAAGATACTGTCTGTATAAATCGTCTTGTAAGTAAACGACCAGTGCTTTTTCAAAGTTCTCAATGTCTCGTTTTAAATGTCAGGGCCCTCAGAAGTCTACCAATGAAGTGTGGAGATACATTGAGCCTCGTAAATGGGTGTAAAACAGTGATTTATTTGCATGGCTAGCCCGATGCGAAGCACCACTATTGAAAAAAGCTGTTGGTAGCATCGGCTAACTAGTGCCAGATTTTGGAGTGCAGGGGACAAGCCGAGATGGGCTATGAGACATACGTTCACACTCGGTATCATGTTTCAATACACTTTAGGTCAATATCACACCGGAATTCTCCTTTAAGTAGCCTACAGTAACGAAGTATTTGTACTTCGTTACATTCCACCACTGGTCCCAAGGGCGTAGGCGAACGTTGGGAGAGCATTGATCCCCATTCATTTTGACGTCACTTTGACATCAAATAGAGCTGCACAGTCCCACCCACAGCCGATGCCGGAAGTAAAAAATCAATGCAATTTCTCCATTGGTATAAGCCATAAAAACTTAACTGCACGTGGTAGACTTAAAACCAGCTACGGCGATTGTATATGCTCATATAGACGCCAAGAGTTCATGGGGCACTAACCTTGTTTTGAGATAAATGCCTTTTATTCGTGATCTCTTGGATAAGTACTTCATTACCCACAATCCTGAACAATCCCACAATCCCACAGTGATGCCTCTGATTGGTGGAAAGGCCGTTATGGTCATAGTTTGAAACTTTCTCAGCGAAAAATATTGACAAAGTCTTACTGCCTATGGGGAAAATCTTAATGTGATTAAAAACTTTCTTGACGAATATTGGTACTTGTATCAACAAGGATTGTGGTTTATACATCACACGAACTTAGTCAGGGCCAATACACTATCAAATAGACCATTGTAAATGTTAGTTTAAACACTCAAACTTTTCAGGTAGACGACAGGCTAACCTTTAGCATTTCCGACATTGTATGTCACTACATAATGCAGCTAACATTAGCCTACATGCTGCAACACAGGTATGAAATATATTATGTTTTAGTGAGTGTCCAAAGGGGTGAAAGCCACTTTAAATCGGGTCACATTATTGACTGTTGTGTGTCCGAGAGTCAGTTTGTGGGTTTTTTGTAAGGGCCAGCATGAGGGACAAGACCTACAAAGTTGTGGTGAGTTAAGCAGGGAGTTTGGTAACGTTAATGCTGCTAGCAGTGCTAGTTAACATTAGCTAGGCTACTGTAGCCTTCATATTGTATGATTCATATCAATCATTAACCTAGGAATACTTCTTCGTGCATTTAACATTTTGTGTAATAAATCACGGCAAATGAATAAATTGAATATGGTGATCCAAGAGCAGACCATGCACCAGTCCATGCATCAGCCCGACTGAGCAGTGATGACAGCATAGGATGAGTCAGGTAACGTTATGAAGCACTGCACCATGTTGCTAACATTAACCGCTTTCACACACACACACGATATAAAATACATAATGATAAATATAAAATTAAATATCAAAACACTTTTGTTTACACGATTATTCCTGAAATAACTGCTATTAACTGCACATTCACTATATAAAAATCACTGTTTGGAGAAAAGGGTTCGCGTGCTGTCGCCGGTTGGAAATGGTTTAAATGGCAAAATAAATCGTGCCGATTTTGCCTATATTATTCAGTGAGGCGCGGTGGTTTATGGGATGAGTAGTTCCTTCGCATGGAAATGAAAATATGTACACAGTCTTGTACCTTTGACTTTTTTTGGATTTTCTCTTCGTTTAGATACGGATTTTTCCAAACGTCAATGGGACAAATGAATGGGAATCTTACATCCGGCACCTAACCGCATTTTGGCTGTGGGCGGGACTGTGCAGCTCTATAACGTTAGCATTTAAGCCTTTAAGCGAATGTTGGGAGAGCATTGACCCCCATTCATTTTGACGTCACTTTGACATCAAATAACGTTAGCATTTAAGCCTTTATATGAACTTTTTCTATTTTCTGAGAAATACAACATTGTGTGATTGGCGTCATAACTTCGTAACTCACTTTACAGCTGAGTAGGCTAATAAACGTTTTTCCGAAAACAATGCTATCATGATGTAATGAGCATATGACTTAGCAGAACTCGAAGGAACTTCGAAAGAACAAATCCCCACCAAAAGCTTCACTCGAACTCGCAGCATTCTGCACGTTATCAATTTTCTCACACGTTTCTCACTTGCCTGGACTGAGGATGCGCAAGAACCAACGTCGACCAACAGGAAATGGGTTCAAATTCACTCGTCTCAGTCGAAGTATATGGGGACTGTAATGGGGAAAAAATCACAAAAGCAAAAACTGACACATGAGGATTCAAACCATGTGTGTCTGTTACATGCACATTTTCTGTAAAGTCTCCCTCCTAACACTTAAAGAGACATGTTAGTGAGAGATGCTGGCACCAATGAGTTTTAGCTCCCTTGCTAGTCCTCGCCTCCCAATCGGTGCTGAGTTGCGGGTTTGAGTCCTGCTAGTGCTGAGACGTGAGACCAATGCAACGGAAGTTGTCTATGTGAAGGGCTTTTGTAATTGGTCAACTAACCTTGTCCCTCTTCTTTTTTAAGCACTGCTAATGAAAATGAATGCAACATAAAAAAAAACAGTAGGCTACTGCTCCTAACTGAAGAAACGTTTACGTTACTGTAAGGAAATGATTATTATCATTGTATAACCGTTTGTGTAAGCAGAAATATTGTTGTGCTGAGTTCTAAGAACAGAGAGTTCAAGTTAAATGTTGTTGTGCTGAGTTCTAAGAAGTGTGCACCCAGACAAACAGGAACTGCACCCTGTCTGTGTGTGTGTGGGTGAGATAAGAGTATGTCACAATGAAGTCGCTATGTCTTGCTTCCTCTTTTCTGTGTGCATCTGTACAATAAAAGACACAGCTTTTGGGCTTCAGAGTCAAAGACTGATGGTGTGAGGAATTCTTCTTAGCAGGCTCTCCTCTTGGTACCAGAGTTTGTGGGCAAAGCCATACTACGCTTTGTGGTTCTTGTATCTATATGTTGGGGTTAAATTCCCTGACAGTTACCAACAATGTTAACAACAAACTCAGCTTCACTGCTGCAAACAAAGTTGCCTATACATGGAACCTCACGAAAACATGCGTGCGCAACCAAGAGGCAGAAAGCACCATAGAACAGCATAGAGCAAAAGAATAAAATGAGTTTTTGTGCTGAAAACTGCACCAATTCGAAATCACGATGGTTAGAGAATGTTAAATATGTTCAGTATCCCTAACGGAATGCATGTCTTCGCCAAAAATGACAAAATACTATGTTATATTAATAATCCAAATGAACGTCAAAATTTGAAATATAGTCAGAAATGAGATGTTATTATCATTGAGACAACAGGGGTATACAAAAAAACCGATTGTAGCTTACAGCAGCCGACTATTTAGGTTAAGTTTATAACGTTGTGGACGGCCACCAAGCGTCTTCTGCCTCAAGGCTGCGCACGCATCTAGTGTTGTTGGTAAACGGGAAACCCGTGTATATGCTTCGCCATATAACGAACCAGCTAGCCTTGTGATAACAAAATCTTTACCTTTTGTTTAGTCCACTGAAAGTTATCCACATATCAAACGATTAAATACACAGTTATGGAGGAATTGTTTTGGGGAAGCAGTTGCACTATATCCCACTTTTGCTGCCTTTAAGCCACTTAAATCCATAGCCTTGATGAGCATTGCGCATACGTTACAACTTTACGTGATGGTGAAGCTAAATGCCCAAGAAACGTCACGTCATAAAAGTTGTAGGCCTACTAAAAAACTTAATGACAGCTTGTTCGTGGTGGTGTAGTGCTGCCTAATTGAAATGGGATAGGGAAGGTTATCTTATATTCGGCTATTAGTGTGGCACATTTATTGGGCTTTTAGCCTCTTTTAATTTATTTGATGAGGAACTGATAAAGACTGAGCAGCAGAAAAGTCATAGTCGATACATCAATTGTTTATTATTATAATTAGGCTATTGATAGCCTACTATTACTTTACTACTATTACTGTTATTATTATTATTATTATTATTATTATTATTCGGATGAGGCAAAGGAATGTAGGCCTACGTCTGAGTTTGAAATATTGGCTACAAACAGTCTATACTGCTGTAACTGCACTGGTGCTTTATTAATTGTTAACTTCCGGGAACTATTTGAGGCTTCCATTAGCTGCCATTGTTGGGAAAAAAATGGAACATTAGCGTCAATGGAGTTGTCGCAACCAAAGATCCTTGATTACTAGCAAGATAGAGCAACGTAATTCGTTACTATGGGAGCAAAATGGGACAGTTCCAGTCTGCATAAGTGGGAGTGTCACCTTACGTCACTAAATAAACTTTCTCTCTTACGGTGTGTTTCCACACAACGAAATTTTGCGTCGCTCTCATTGAGGTTGAATGGAGACGAAATTCGCCCTAGTTGGGCGAAATGAAAGCGAATCGCCGAGGCAGGCTAAACAAAGTTGGCCAAAGTTTAACTTTATTTAAATGAGGACCATTCGAGAACCAATCAGGTCCGCGTCTTTGTGTTTGGAGGCGGGAGTTACAAAAAAGTCTGACCAAGATGGCAGAGACTACCTGAACTGTAACACAAACATTTGTATGTGATTAAAATGTTTCTACACGAACATTGGCACTTGTATCAACACGAATTGTGGTTTATATGCCACACAAACTTAGTCAGAGCACATACACCACTAAATAGACCACTATATATGTTAGTTTAAGCACTCGATCTTTTTAGCTAGCTGACAGGCTAAATGCTAGTATTTTAGGACATTGGATTGCATTGTAAACCTAGCTAGACAGCTAGGCTACATGCTGCAACACAGGTATGAAATATATTATGTCTTATTGACCTTGTTGTTTCTATGAACATGAATTGTTGTTTATAGGCAACATAGTCTTAGTCGAGTCATAAAGACCCCTGGATATCTTCATTAAGTACTTAAACGTTTGAATTAGCCTAATTAGCTCGCTTGCCACCACTGGCTAGACACTGCAGTCAGAGAATGTCTAATAATAGACGGGCTCTGCTGCAGTCAAAAGGTTAGCGGTTTCGCCGTCACGCCCCCGAGGCGAAATTTCGCTGGCCGAAAATCGCGAGGTGTTTCGCTGTGTGGAAACACACCGTTAATAAGCAATAAGAACAGATAAACATATTTGTGTTCACAATATCATTGTCTACAATCATGTATGATACCACTGAATCATTCTTTAGGACATGATATAAATAATTTAATTAGTCATGTGTACCGAGCTAGCTAGCTAGCTAACGCTACTTCATGCTTTGAGTTTCTTAAAGCTGAGCTGTGCTTAAATTGTTCAATACATGATTTCATAGCAGGCCAAATATAAAATAAATGTTATATATAGCCTAGATATCTGTAATTATTAGATGATCAGATGATTTACAGTTCTATGTAATGTCATGTTTCATGTTTTTGTAATGTTTCATACAGTGATGCAGGTTTACTGCAGTGAATAGGCTAAATACAACTTTGATCATTTTTATATGCTACTTCTGTATAGTTAACTTTGGCCTTGGTGCCCTGACATGTGGCCTTTGTGCCCCCCACCAAATATGCCCAACTGAAGGCCAAGTGGCCTTGCCCCCAGAATGGTGAAATTCCAAGCCTGGGTTCAAGTGTCTGTTGCTAGCAAAGATCTCTTAGGGTGACAGGAAGTGAGGTTTACTCAGTGTTTTTCTCTCTTGTTGAACTAATGGTCCCAGGGCAAACCCTGAGCTTTCCCCTGGGATGTTGATTTAGGTTTTCTAGACCAATGTCTCCCCTGCATTGCTATCTTCTCAGGGGACTCTCAGTGCAACTTTCGTTTTGATACCTTGTTGTGTTTCAGCAGCTGTGGAATTCATGTTCGGAATCATGGTTTGAACATTTACACAAAGCTGAAAGTAAAAGCCATGAAATGTTACTAGTTTGATACTGTGTCAAAAATGAAATATAATGAATATTTTAGTTGATTTGCATTTAGTCTGAGATGTCTATATCTTCCAAAACATTACAGGATTGAATTTGCCAAAATGGTCCATGAATTCCCTGCATTATCTAATTATATGTAACAGCTTTTAGAGAGGACTAAAATCAGAATCAGTCTAAAGAAGGAAAGTAATTGTAATAATAAGACCTACCAATGTACAGGACATTTCAAACAGATGAAAGGCAACTGTACAAGAATAAAAATGTAAATGTCTCATCGGTCGGGTTGCAGAGTGGTGCAAGCACAAGGATGTGAGTAGTCCACATATACACTGACATATATACTGACATATACACTGACGTATATCACACTCACGTTAACTCATGTGGCAGGCGCTCTTATCCAAAGCCACTTACAAGCTAGGAACAACAATCAAGCTTTAGCAGTTGGAATAAGCTCTAAGAACTAATTAATAGGACAAAGGGCAGGGGATCAGGTACAGAAGTGCACAGTAAGTGCAAGTTAGGCATGTTGGAGTGTTAGAAGTGAGATGGAGGTGTTCTCAGAAATTTGTCTTTTGTAGATTTTTTAAGATGGAAAGAAGGAGAACCCTGCTCTGATGGCATTTGGTATAGCTCATTTTGCCATCGGCAAACCTCAAATCTGGAGTCTGGACCGAGACTGCCTTGTGTGTATAGGGATGACATTGCCAGACATTTCTTTGAAGAGTGCTGTGACGAAGAGAGGGCATTAGCCTGACACACACACACACACACACACCATGAACCAAAATAGAGATGTGCATCTTTGAGGAGTGCACTCGCTGTCTTGGCCTCACACAGAAACGCGACCTGTTTTTGGGTTCATTTTGTTTATTAGGTTAAACAAACTGTGACCACATGTCACATGAATCTTTGGAGTGTGTCTCCTCCTGGGAGGACAGGAGTTCTTCCTAACACAATAAGTGACCTTTTACTCATACAGTACATAAACAACATCTTGGTTTGCTATCATCCTGTTTCATAATGTTTTCTATGACACTGAAGATCAAAAGGAGAAATCAAAGGAACAGTTTGTCTATATCTGAGTCCATGATGATGATGATCATGAGAATGATCTTTATGGTTTTAGTTTAAAAATGTTTAAAACTATTATATATACTTTACTAATGTTTGTTGTTGTGATTACAAAGACTGAAGAAGCATGTACAAAAGCAGTCTGAAGAAGAGCAACATGCTTGACAAGTTATGCACATTAAATTATTAATTATTAATAATAAATTATTACAATTTTGCTCTGAGTCTGCATCCAGCAAATAGTGTTTTGGGGATGTTCATGTCCTCCCTTCAGTTTTATGTGATAACAAAGATAACCTTAGTTATCTACTAAAAAAGTAGAGGAAAAAATAATTAATAATAATTAAAAAATAATATCTTTATAGTGGACACTATAACTTTGTTTTCAGGCTTTTGGCCGTAGTTTGAACATAGCCTGGTGGATGTAGAATTGTCTTCAGGATTTCTTCTCTCATTTAAAACACAGAGTGCAAAAATGAGTCTCAGCAAATAGATTTGAAAGAGCACTTTGTTAGTTTCAGCAAGTCAAATAACAGAGGCATGACTGGTGGACATTTTTTTGCCATGTGATTCATATCCTTTCACTCACCTTTTCTTTTCTGCAAAATAACTTCAGTATGGATCACTCACAGTAAGGCAACTTAAAGAGGCCATATTGACTGGCAGATGACCGACCAAGAGTGGCTATGGCTTTTATAAACATGTAAGCACTTGAATAAATTCAACTTGTGCTTCATAGTGTGGCCCATGTAGTGCAAAACAGAACAAAGTGGTGCAATAGATGCAGATTGTGAAAGACACATGAACACAGAATGCTGAAGGAATTGTCTACCTGTCATGCGGAGAGAAACAACTTTCTGCATCTTTAGATCTGCAAAAGGAAAAGAGGGAAACCATCATAGTTTGTCTGCTCTGGCCTGACTGTGTCTGAATAATCATTTTGTGGGGAAGCAGTTGGCAGCTTAGATAGGAGATGAGTTTGGAGAACTTTTGGTCCTGATCTGGCCCTGATCCACACCTACGTCAGTTGTGGTGCTATACTGTTTTCTGCAGTAAACTATACTATTTATTGTTCCTATCAGGACACGGGTACTTTTTTCTTCAATAAAATCGCTAGATGAAGAGTCTTCAAAGAACACTTTCATACTAAACTAGATGTACTGCATATCGGTACAAAATATGACCGCTGCTCAGTCCTGCCCATTCTCTCCACAAAAATATATCATGCTTGCCAATTTGTCTCTATCTCCTACTCCATTCCCTACTCTTGCAACTCCAACTCATGTAAGTGAGTGAGTGTGTGTGTTTGCTTCTGTGTGCATGTGTGCTCGCTCGCACATGAGTGTGTGTGCCTGTTCATGTGTGTGTTTGTGTGCAGTTTCTGAATGTGTGTGTATACCACAAAATGGTAACAAAATAATTTTAAAGGACCCCTTGTGTGTATTTTCTTTTCTCGTTTTGGCAAGTAGCCGTATAATAAGCGGAAAATAAGTCCAGCCGATAGTGACCGGCAGACCATACTTATTTTGGTGGTGACGGATCAAAATGTAAATCAATGGTTCCGTGTCATCTTTGTGAGGCTACATGCCCACCAAGTTTTGTGGAGCACAGTCTTTTAGTGTCCCGGGAATCATTGACGCAAAATTACTGAAAAAATAAATAACATTCGGAACAAAAAATAACTCTGACTAATACTATATGGCCGCCGCTTCGCTAGCTTGGTGGTCATTACAAAACATGAGTAAATATAGTTGGAGGCGGGTATCAAGTAGCAAAATAAATATGTTAAATATTGTACACTAAAGTGGCGTTATCATGTTGCATGTTAAAAATACAGCTAGCACAGAATGTATTCAATGCAGTTCAAACAATATATAGCTTGCCAGGGATACCCTCACTCCACCCCTCCCTCATCCTTCGTATGTGGTTCCTAAAGTCCTCTGAGGACACCTTATGCCTGAGGACACTCTTTCTGGCCTATTTGAAATTTCAAACGTCATTGAAATATGCACAACCTAAATTAATGGCAGACGGATTCTGACAGTACATAAAGTACTTAAACATTTTTCATTTGCAGACTGCACTTCACCTAAATACTGTATGTACATGCATACTTACATAAGTGTATATGCGTATCAACTATCCCGCTGATTGCCACCTTGCCTGACTGCAAATACATCATGATGGGTTTTTTTCTGTCTATATACATTTCTATTATAGATATACACATATGCACATAAAAACACAATTTTGATGTTTTGCTCTGCGTCAGACACACTCACACTAGCTGGTGTTATGATCATACTGATTACAGGTCATTTGTTGCACTTAATGATGTAAGTTTCTTGACCCTCTAATGCAGGTCTATAAATATGCTCCACACAGAGACTAACTTGGTTGCGTTTTTATTCGTATCTTTTAAATGAAAACCTAAATCATGAATGTTTGGTCCTAATTGAATTTGAACATAAATTGCAAGCACAGCTATTGCGCTGTATTGATGATGAGTGAGTGATATGTGAACAGTTAGTTAGATGACACTACCCCCTACAGATCAAAGGCATTTTCCATTAAGAATTCCTACCCACGCGAGCAACACATGTTACACAAGCCGTCTAAATTTTGATCATGCTGCCACTTTTGTAGTGAAGCTCCTGCACAGTACAGTGTAAAGTTACTAACCCCAACTTGGAACCACAGTCCCAGGGTCAGGGAAAAGGACAGCAAGGTTAGACACAGTGATTGGCTGTCGAGGAGGGCCTATAGAACATGAGGTACGTTATGCACCCCCATGATCAAATTTCACCGTCCCTCCATTTGGCTCAGCGTTGCGAGCTGATTTATGGCATATACAGAGCCACACCATAGTGGTCCCTTGGAAACAGCATAGCATTCATGCTGGTGGAGAGTAGTGGGTTAATGCTCTACCAAACACACACAGACACACACACGTACATACTGTTGAATATTAGTGGTTTTATTGTTACTGTCATTTTACAGAATGTGTATTGTAGGCAGACAGAGCGGCAAATAGGGTACCTAACTAATCCCCCCCTCCAAAAAAAAACATTTTTCTTTATTGGAAAGCCACATCACTACCTGCCCCCCTCCAATCTGACCCCAGACATGGATGTATATTCTGTCTTACTATATTATCTAGCCATGAGTGTTCTAGATGTTAGTTTATGATCTTGGCTTCACTTTTCAACACTGTGCTGTGCTGTGCATACAACAGAGCTACCAAAACTCTGTTGTTACATCCAGAATAAAGAACTAATCCTTCGCAAGCCAGCATCAAGTTTTACCTGCTCTTAACTACACTGGAATCTACTCGGTCGACTTGGTGTCTCCATTTTGGAATTAAGGAGACGGCTTTAATAGCATTCTTCAATACTAACATATACACACAGACGCAAGCACATACACACACACATACAAACACTCAAACATATGCACGCAGACACATGCACAAACACACATACAGTACACACACACACACAGATACATGGAAACACACACAGACATGCAAGCATGGGCACACACACACACACATACCTGTACACAACAAGATAGCGGTACTCAACAGATAGAGGCTGTGGCAGTGAGACCTGTCAACCCATGAACTCATCCAACCCTGAAGGCCACAGAGAAGAGAGAAAGACCTCAGTGGTATTAGCAGATGTACTTCGCAACTCACTGCATGGTCTCTCGCCCCCTCACTCTGAAGGAGGCTCAATCTGCCACATGGCTAAATGGCTATCTCACAGGCCAAAAATCTGACCAAAACCCACTGCTGTTTGTTCATTCAACCTAACTGCTGCTGCTAGAAGCATGGTAGGCTAGGAGAGTAGCATCACAGGTTCACAGCAACATGCAGTAGCAGTTATTAGGACCTGTTATACTATTAATTATAATAATTTTCATGATTGTTTCAATACCATGTCCATTACAGCATTACAGCCACCAAAACTCTTTGGGCCCTATTTTCGTGACTCAAAACTTGGCGGAAAGTCTATAATTATCACGATGCAAAGCTTATTCCTATCGTAGACTTGAGTTGTTTGCCATGCCCGTCTCTTTTTTTGAGCAATGCGCCAAGGGGTGTGGCAATTAACAACCTAAGGAGGGGTCTATCGTACACTACCTAAAACGCATTACGCCACTGACCAAGAGAAACCTGGTCAGAAATCCACGGCAAGTTGTTTATATGTTATTTTAATAGCGCATTATCATTAGTGCACAACACACCCTGCTTCTCTCATCCACAAACGTGCACCAGTGCACATCCATGCTAAACATTACAAATTACACGATTACAATGGGAAACATAATTATAATAAAGATATCACAAAATACATCTCGCAATGATTAGTTATTCACCATCATTTGCAAATTGGTAATGACGGATACAAGTGATTAGCGAGAGGCAAATATGAAGCACATCTGAAGATGCACTGTCACGAGATGTAAGCGGCAACTCCTCTGCAGGATAAATGTTTTTTATTCAGTCATTCGAACATTATTGGGCTCTGTTAGTTTTAAGTAAAACATGGTTTAGCGGAATAACTGTTCCATATGGTCTCGCATGGCAGCAGATTCCTTGAAATGCGCCGCTGACTATCAAAATACCGATGCGCTGTTTGAAGTTGCGCTGCTTCCTGTCATAGACAGATGTCATTCTCATTGGTTTAAATGAGGTTATGCCCAAAACACACCCATGACTGATTAAGAATCATAGGAACACCTTGTTGTGCCATCCACCCGATGTTTGATAACAAAAACACTCCCAATGTGGACTGGACATCTAACTAAATTTAAATAAGCTTTTGACTAGTGACCATACATTATAGACCACAATAATAGGGCCCACTGAGTGAGAAAATGGAGTCAGTGGAGTTGGGTGACTGCTCAATTTAGCGTGAGACAAGCAAGTAGGCTACTATGTACTGTGTGTGCACAAGCACATATAGCCTTTTTCACTGAACTTAGCTCTCTAGTGAAATATTTTGTTGCTTGGCAACAGGAGACGCCAAGACTAAGATTGAAACAAATTTTGTGGGATGAGGATGGATGAACAAAAATAAAAATAAATGATAGAAAACACTTTGATGTTTTTAAATTCGATTAGTTGGTCAAGGAACTGTTGTATGAAAGCGATATGGCCCTGGCCTTGTACCTACAACTGAATCACAGCCATGGAAATATCTGTTACCAACACCACTCTCACTCGTGCCATATTGCTTAATTGTAATATACATAATCCTCAAAATCCAGGTTTGGGGAAATGGTGCCACGGGTAATTTGTCTCAGTAATGGCTTTTTCATAAAAAGGACTGACGTGCAACACCAAGGCATACAATTACCCAGCACACCACAGCACAGAGAACTGAATGCAATCATTTGGATTTTGGATGTGCCTGCTGATTAGACATAAGGCTGATTATTCACACAATGGTGTGATTCTGTCACTTTTAGCAGATGAGAAAATGATCCCTCTGTACCATGGGCTTGTTCTATGCTGGGCTGCATTGGTGAGAAAAAGGTACCAGTGCCAAATAGATACAAATTCAGAGTGTGATTTCTTAGCGGAGATGAGGAGAGGTGATTTAATTCACTGGTGGATTAAAGCTGGCAGGTCTGTTTTTTGAGTTGCTATGGCAGCACAGTTCCTTGGTATCCCTAATGCCAACTAGCCGGACTGACCAGAATTCAATCATGATGCACAAACACCCTGTGGACAGCCTAAGACGACAGAAAATTACAGATAATTTGCATATTCACGTGTCAGACAGGAAAAGTGTGGTGTCGAGGCCTACATTCTCACATGTATTCAGCATGAGACAGATTCACTCCCTCTGTGAGTTTCAGATTGAACTCTGTCATGACTCCAACTAACTGTCTTTGTTGAAACCGAATAGAAGATCGGTTTATACAATTATTTCACTTCATCTTATAATGATTTTATGACAATTGGTCCATATCCTTAGAGTCATATGAGAGTAGTCACTGTGAACAAAGACACACAAGAGTAATAACCACAGAGTCTTATATCATTTGGACTTTTAACATACAGTTGCCATTGTAAGGACACACTGAGTTTTCAGCAATACAAATCATAATCAGATTTTTTAATTCTCTAGGCTAACCTCGGTTGCTCTTTCTTGTCGCGTAGAGTCTATACCATTAATCCGTGCATTACAAGAATGTGTGTTGCGTCAAGAGGGGTGTTGGACTGAGACACTGGCTTTTCCCATCACCTGTCAAGGTAAGACATTTGTGACATATTTGTCTATTTCCCATGTGTCAATATGTCGTATAACTGTTAAGGAATGGTACAGATGTTTTGGTAACAGCATGTGCATATTTAGTCTAGCTATTTCTGCAGCTATTTATAAACTGAGTCATGCTAATTTTTTACAACTTTTTAATGCCTGCTTATCAGCAACAATTTGATTTAGTTTGTTGTTTACTAATAAAAAAAGTGAATGGTATAAACGCTAAATCTGGATCTCTTAAGATTTTGACATCTTAAATTAATCTTGACCAAAGCATATTTTGGGACAAATATGCATCTTATATGGCCGAATAACTAAACAAATGTATACTAATTAATTAATAAATAATAAATTGTAAAGATACTGTATTGTTACTTCATGAGATGACATTAGATGCAATGTGTCAGTGCTTTATAATTTTTATGAGAAGAAGCACCAAAAATGTTGAGAAGGCAGATGACCCATGATCTACAATAGCACTGTTTGTATTCTTATCTCTCTGCATTATTAGTCTGCTGTGTCATCTGACAGTTTTGTCTCAAATACCAAATTCACCAACGCATCCCATCATTTCTTTCTTATTATATTCTCTCCCTTCACACACACACACACACACACACACACACTGCCTGTTCTACCCTCAGACACTACAAAGACAGCCAGCTGCTGAGTCATCTCTGTGCCTGAGCCATCTCTGTGCCTGAGCCAAATGTGGCCCAGACCTGGCGACTGTCGCCAGGCTCCGAGTCACACCACAGCCACTGTCACACCACCACGACTCAGCAATGAGCTTCCCCTCAGCTTCTGTAAATACCTTCTGTGGAAGCCCAGCACGTACGTGAAAATCCTCTATTGCCTAGAGCGTGTACCAGAGTTTGTGTGGTTTGCATGCTCTGTCAGCATTAATAAACTCCTAGCAAGAGTGCACACAAGGATCCTGTCTGTACAGCTGAACATAATCTTTCTATTCTCTCTGTCTCTTTCCCTCACCCTCACCCTCTTCCTCTCCTTCGTCTTGTGCCGTATATCCTTCAGTCCTCCACCCCCTCTTCACCTGCTTTGCACCTTTTCATGCCATACGCTTTCCCACAGTAGCAGAACAAAAGTTTGTTGGAGAAGAAAAAGAAGAAATGCTTACCTTTCTTTCGCTTTAAGATTTTTCCCTCTCTTTCTTCCTCTCTCCCTCCCTCCCTCTCCCTCTTTTCCTTTTTTTTTTTATTTCTGAAGTTGCTGAAATACGGTGTTGGCTTCTAACCCAGTTACCTTCTATAAACTGTGCTGGATTCTTGGCAGCCATGCGAGGTTCGTCTGAGGACAATGCAGAGCTAGAAAAACACCCAGTGCCTCCCGCATACTCATTGGGTTGGCTCACCTCCAGAAGCCCAGCATTGATGGAATATCATAAAGAGAGTCACCAGAGAGCAATTTCATGATAATCATCAATGCCGGCTTCTCTCTTTGGATTCAACCATCACCCCCCACACACACACACACACACTATACTCTACACACTCACTGATACACTGCTCATAAACTATTAAATGAAACGCTGTGATTCAACCCCATCTCACATCCCCACCCCCCTCCACCCACACCCCACTCTTGTCAGCAGTGAATCAAAGCAGGGTAGCTCCCGTTCAACTTGAATGAACTTCCTAGCAGCCCCTCGCTTATCTGAGCCGTGCTTAACCACTGAATCACAACACATCGACATCGTTATCTACCTTCCCTGACAGAGAGAGCAACACTGTTCTTGGTAGGCACATTTCTTTGTCTTTACCCTTTCTTTCTTTCTTTCTTTCTTTCTTTTTCTCTCTCTCTCCATGCTTCTCCCCCATTCTTTTCTCTCCCTCTTTCTTTTCTGACACAGATCCCCCCTCTCTTGTCATTGGCTCTGCACAATCGACATAATGTTTGCTCACACTCTCCATAGAGGTGACACTCTTGTATCAGTGAGCATAAACCGTCAGAAGAATGATCTGACATAAGAACTGGTTTGTCTGAGCAACACATCCACAGTGCATGATTTATATAGTATGTATATGTGATATATTGAATACGATGCATACAATCTTATGTTACTAATCTGAGGTGAGAGGCTGGTATTTCAAATTCATCTTTTGGGGCCCTGTGTCCCTCAAACATCTGCAGGGGGCTTAACGTCTGGAGTTCAGGATGGAGAGAGATCCAACTGCCTCGACCGCAAGGCAACAGAGAGATCTATCTCTCAAATCTGCCAGAACATTTTTGGAGATGCCCTGCTGTCTATTGGCAAAAGAAGAAATAAAATGGCCTCTAGGCAATACACATTGCACTGAATAAACAATATCAGACTGAATTAATACCTTAAAATGTGATTTTCACAAGATGACTGACATTTTCACAAGATGGTTGAGGGACATGGAAATTATTTCTTATTTCTGTTTGTTTATAATGACAAACAAACGTGTGCAGGTTGATGTTATGTCTGAAATGCAAGAATGAGCACAGGGCATTATGATTTGTTTCTGCTTGTAAAGTCTGAGGTACCTTTTCCTTGAATAAGATACTCAAGCTAGAGCAATTTTCTGTACCTTTTGTGAGAAAATGTCATTCATCATTCCACAAAACCTGGTAATCAAGGACAATCAGGAAATGTAATGAAAACAAAAGCATTAGCTCCCATATATAAATCTACATTAATGTTCACAGTGTTTTGTACTGTGAAAAGACATACTGAGGCAAAATACTTTGTGGTTAAGGAAAAAAGAAAGAATTCTAAAAAGCTTTGGAGAGTGTTTCCTACCAAGGATGAAATGAATAATACACAAATGTGGAGCAGAGGGCTGCAGCTGTGATCTTTGGCAGTTTGCGATGAACATTCATTAAGGTCTCCTCCTAATTGTCCAGGAACTTCAGAAATGCCTCTCTTTCAATATTCAACCGATAAATTGTTTATGGTAGCACCAACATGAATTGCACTGAAAAAAACTACATATGTGATGCTTGATGATATTAAGCTTCAGCCCCAATGATGGAAAGTTAAGATAATTTAGTTTATTCACATTGGCATAATTATGCCTATTATATAATACTTTTGTTTTCTCAGGATTTACTTGGGAATCCAGCTGACAATAAAAGTTGGTTCAGGCTAAGAGTTTATGGAGCCTTGGTAATCAAAGTTTGAAGATATTTCTTGTACGATGACTTCTCTTCATGGCAAGCTACATGTTAATCTATTTCTTTTCATTTTTGGAAAAATGGTTCATCTCATAATCTGGTTGAAAAGAAAGGGGCTTATGCTATAAGATATGCTTATGTTCTTAAGCTACGATGGTTTCGGGAAACAGTCGGCAGTTCCCCGAAAGCATCTTAAGCCTAAGAGCGTCGTAAAGTCCCTCTTACGAACGTCTTAAGATTTGCCGACTGTTTCCCGAAACCATCGTAGCTTAAGAGCGTCGTGAAAACACTCGTAGATCTACAAGTGCTCCAGAGTTGTCATTACCGGCTAAGAGCGTCTTAACAGTACTTCTCACTGAGGTCACCAACAGGACATACAGAGGAATTACAACTTAGAATACATAATCCAACTTACGTTCCCATTCTTTATTGTGTTTACCTGTGATGAATCAGATTTTAGCGTGCAAAATAGCATAGCCTATAATGGTCATAATAATGTGATGAAAAGCGGACAAAAATGCAATCTAGTTATGAAACGACGAGACGTTGCCAGAATAGTTTGCCATTATCTTTGCTAAGTGAAGGCTATATTTTATTAGGCCTATGAGGTAAAAGCAGAGAAAGGAACATATGTTGTCTGTACTGCATCAAAATCTAAGCCTACACATTTCCTCACTTTCTTACTCAACTTCTTATCTTCAAACGTGTTCTTAAGTGACACCGCGAAAAGTTATTGCATGGTGCAACAATCTAATCTTAAATAATTACAATTATTTATGTCTGTGTGTGGTATATAATCTACTTGGAATGCTTATGATGTCAAAGTGTTTCTATTTTCGTATTGATGTGAATTAATGTGTGATCCGAAGTATAAACGGTAGGCCTATAGCTGTGACGTGCAGTCACCTGACATCACCATCAAATCAGAGGATATTTCAGAACTATTAACGTGGACAGCTCCCCTTAAGAGCATCTTACTTAAGAGCAGTGCACGCACGTTCACGCTACGAGCATGTTCGGGGAAACAGTCGGAAAACCAAACGAACGATCATAAGATGAATCGTAGAAAACCCTCGTAAGAGCGTGTCTCCGTCGTTGTGGGGAAACTGGGCCCTGTACTATGAAAGCCCATGCAAATGAGCTCGTCTTCCGTCACAGTAGAGTAGAGGTCACAGTATCAAACTGCAAAAATAAAGTGTTTTAAAATGCCCAAAAATGAATATGAGGTTAATTGGATGGCTTAATAAAATATCACAAAATACTTAAAGTGAACATTGCATTATTTCATACATTAACAACTGCCTTTTTAAAATCTGTCCTCAATTCATGTCAACTCTGTCAGATATAAGTCAAAATAAATCAGGCATATTTTGGTCAGCTTTTACCCTGAGGACCCCCTTAGACTTCTTTCTCTTGATGGATGCAGCAGTCCAACACATGGGGCCCTATCATGACATTCTAAAGTGCATCGTCACTCGTCAAAAGTCTATTCAAATTTAGTAGGATGTCCAGTTCACATTGGGAGGGGTTTCGTTATCAAAGGTGGAGCGCATGGCACAACAAGGTGTTCCTAGGTTTTTTAATCAGTCATATGGGTGTGTTTGGGGCGTAACATAATTTAAACCAATGAGAATGACATCTGTCATTCCTTTAATCCAAGAAAGCGATATGTCAAATAAATGCATCGATATTTTGGCATTCAACGGCACATTTGAAGGAGGCTGCTTGCAGACCGTGATGGAATAGTCATTCTTAAACCATGCTTTACTAAAACCTAGCATAGCCTTCACGCATTTGCACTCGTCTATTATTTGAACTCATTGGCAAAGTGAAACTAACTTCACCAAGGTGTCAGTCAACAATGCAGTTACTTTCACTATCAGACAATGGGTTACCATCGAAAACATAGGCTGGAAAAAGCAACACTTATCCTAATATTGCTCAAATGACTGAATAAAACAACAGCAGAGGAGTTGCTTATATCTCGTGACAGTGCGTCTTCAGCTGTGCTCCATACGTGTCTCTCGCCTCTCCCCTAATCACTTTTAACCGTCATTACCAATTTGCAAATGATGGTGAATAACTACTCATCATGAGATGTACAGTATTTCGTAATATCTTTATTCTAATTATGTTTCCCATTGTAATCGTGCAATTTGTAATGCTTTGCATGGACGTGTGCTGGTGTGCGTTCATGAATGATAGAAGGATGGTGCGTGCACCTGCCAATATGACTGTTGACATGCGCTCTTAAAATAGCATATGAACAACTCGCCATTTACTTCTGACCAGGTTTAGGTGGTGTACGATAGCAAAATACCGAATTAAACTTTGCGCGGGTGGAAAACGAGTTTTACGACATGCGCTGGTGTGCAAAATACAGCACCTAAAAATATTCAAAATCCCCTTGGTCACAGCTTTTATGTGTCAACACTGTCTCCAAAGAAGGGTTGAATTCAATCAATAAGTTTGAAATAAAAGTTGGTATTTTGGTTTAGTTTAGTGGCAGCTGGCAACTGAGGAAAATCAAAATGGCTACCATCTACTACACATGATTAAGTAAAAAAAAACATGTCGTTTTGTCAACTCCGTCAGATGTCAACTTTATTTAATGAAGTTTTATCTTGGTTTTACTGACTTTTTAGGCATTGTCAGACCTATTTATCACAACTAAATTATTATTTTGTGCATATCTGTCTGTATTGTATTGTGTTGTGTCTATTGTCGTGGTATGTGATCCTGTCTGCAATCAAATTGCCCATTTGGGACAAAGAAATAAATTGAACTTGAACTTGAACTCTGTCAGATATTTTGTCTAACGGTGTTGACATGTAAGCTGACGGAGTGGAAAAGTGCTCCCAAATACTCATTCAGTGATGTATAACAAGTACTGTACATAACATGATAATGTGATTTAAGTATGCATGCTGATTGACTTAAAATATCTTAATATACCCAAATGCCAGATAATAACTTTGGTAAAAAGTATTTTTTTTATCTGCACTCTAGGCAGACTAGCCTGGCGAGCCAGACCCACATTAAAATGTAGGGTCTGGGCACTCACCGTTCGCAATGCTCAGTCCGAGGGGCGGGATAATCAGTTGTATTTCAAATTCCCTCTGCACGCAATAGGGACTAATAGGATATTTGTTTTCAAGTAGCAGGGAATTCAAGCCAAACCGTTGCAACTCTGCCATCAATCATTATGTTAAGCCCACCAAACGACTCTATACACGATTTCAATGCCTGATTAAGTTTCGATTTCTGGAGCTCACAAGCCAACGGAGAGTTGCTAGACTAGCCCTGGCCGCAAATGTAATTTGCTGCCGCTAGGGGCGCGTCTAGATTTCTAGGCTATAGGCAGACATGGCTAGACAAAAACTGTCAGTGGAGGAGCAAAGAAACAGAGTACCAGAGAAAAAGGAGATAAAGACTTAACAGTGACCCAGAAAGTACAAGGGACCAGTTAGAAGAGAGACAGAGATGGAAGGACAGGATCCAAAACAAAAAAGTAAAACAAGTAGGAGAATTGGAAGGAGGAATGTCTGTTTCTGTCCAGTGAAAGATTCTGAAACTGACAGGGACAGCTTGTCCCCTCCAAGCAAGCCACAAGCAAGATTAGTATGTCAACACCGTCAGTTGTGTGTAAACACCGTAAGATGGAGGTTTTTAATTTTTATAAAAAAATGTATGTTTCTTTTGATCAACTGAGTGTGTTCATACATTAAAACACCAACTTATCCAACTTATCTACATGCATCAGTGCACAAAACCACTTATTGTATATATTAAAAATGTAAAAAAAAAGAAAAAAAATAGTAAACTAATTTAAGGTAATTTAAAATGGCTTATTCCAAAACAATGTAAAATGATATTAAAAGTGTATGCAATGCAATTTATCAAACCTGGTTAAGGCACAACATTTCTACACACTTAAAGACTTTACAGTGTTGTTGAATTGATCAAACACATGTGTCAGACACAGTTGACAAATGACAAGTTACTAATTTATCAAACCTGGTTAAGGCACAACATTTCTACACACTTAAAGACTTTACAGTGTTGTTGAATTGATCAAACACATGTGTCAGACACAGTTGACAAATGACAAGTTACTAAGTCAGTAAATGTCCATTTTTATGAAAAGTGTAGTAAAAAGTTAGATAAAAAAACCTGTTCCTTTCCAAGCATGATAGATGAGACCTATGTTAATGAAGATATCCAATTTTTTGTTTGTCACTTTTCAAAAGTACTTTTGTCCCTTATCTCAAGAATCAGTGATATTATTTTTATGATAAACAAAAAATATGTTCAAATCATACAGGTTCTATAGAATAAAATGATGCTTGTTATGAATCATTTAAAATTATTTTAAACCAAAGTAATGGACTCGGACACAGAAATCTGCATATCATGTCACTGACCCATATACAGAATTAATAGCCACCCCACCAGCCTATCAGAAAAGAGTATTTCCTGTCTCCGGGGGATAAAACAGAAATAACTTGAGGAGTTAGAATGCAGAGTCCATTTAGAATACTGCATCTGTTGATGAAATTGGGCCAGTAGTTTTTGTGTAATACTACCTACACATCAGTGGCGGACCGTGCGTTCAGTGGTTAGGCCTTCAATGATGACTATTTTTTGACAAAAATAATAATAGGGGGGCGTTACGGCGGAGATTTTTTTTTTACATTTCAGCGTTAAAATGTGTGCAATTTCCCAGCATTTCATGGTGGGGGGAATAGTTTTCTCTCTCTTACGCGAGTCTGTATGGAATCAATTTTGTGTCAAAAAAAAATAAAGAATACTTATAAAATAGCAAGCAAAAAAATACAAATCAAAATACCAAATAGAAAAAAATCAAACAAAAAAATTAAACTCAATTAAAAAATACAAGATTGCAATGAAATCATTTGGGTAACCGTGTAAAATATTTGTCTTTGCCTCTTTCTCAGTTTTGTTTGATGCTGTTTTCTTTGATTACGATTCCAGCTTTCTCGTTTGCACTCCCTGTTTTTTTGATTGCGGTTTTGACACAAACATGTCTGGGGGTTGAGATTTCCTTGGGTGCATTCCCATTGGCTTATTTATGTTTGACGGACAGCTAAGCAAGCGAATGCTGTACTCTGCTTCTGATTGGTTGTAACAACGTCATCACCGGTGCGACACAAGCTAAGCAAGCGTATGACGCGAGATCTTCCTCTTTCGCGGTTGTCAATGTTCACGCCAGCTTGCGTGAATATTCGTTCGAAGGCAAAGTCAGAAGTTAGAAGTGAAGATGATGTCGGTAAGTAGGTAAAACAATAATGACTATTTTCTACAATAATGAATGTTTTGTTTTTACAAGCTTAATGAACTCTAGATCTGGGGCAGACTACTTGTGGTTGTGCTACTGTTTAACATTATTTACGAATTGTTCGACCGCTTATAGCCTTCTTGCTACTGTTTTAACGTTGGAAGAAACATCAGGTTGGTGCCCGCTGCATTTAGCCGACGCTTTACTCAAAAAACTACTTTCATTATTATTTATAATGAAAGTATAAATTTATGAATTTATACTTTAAATTTATTAATTATTTCAGGACCAGGCCCCCAAGAGCTACTTCATATAAGCTGTCTGAATTAAAGCATCTTAAAAGCGAACTGTGAAACAAAAAAGTGTAGCAGCTAGCCTATTCACCCCTTGCAGACACGTGACTTAAGTCACGTGACGGCTCCATGCTGGACGGCAAAAAGATGGGAGACGGACGGCAAATTACATTATGTCATAAAGATTATGATGAACTGAACACCATTACTATAACATCTTTGTAGTTCAATGTATTGCTGTTTGGGGTCTGATAGTCAAAGAAGATGCCAGTGGTGTTGTTAGATGAAATCGTGATCGCAAATGTAAAGTTATTAAAACTGGTGGTAACAGCAAGGGGAGATAACGTTACGTTAGGCTACTGTAATTAACATTATGGTAAATGAACACCCATAAGTATTTCTGGACTAAAAATATTGCAAAGTGATTTGGTTACTTTATTTGTCTTGCTTTTTATCAGTTGTAACATAGTCAAAACGTTAAGAATGTCATATCAGAACATGAAATAATAACTAGCTGCCACACTTAGAAGCTAGCTATTCTAGCTAACGTTTATCGTAGCTCATAGTGCTAGGGCTAATGTAACTCATCAGTTTGTACGTTGCCCAGCGAATAAACTTACCGCTGCTGTGCTTCATACACTGAGGAGATAAGCATGCAATTGTGGTTGAAATACTCCCGAAACACAAAGAAAACAAACCAAAATATATCTATGCAAGAACATGGGATGTTGTTGTATTCCAAACAATAAGCCAACAGTCGTGGAAGGGCATTACTACGGTTAAATCTCACTATAATCTCCTAGCTGTGCGATATGTCCCATTACAACCCATTGATTTGATTCGTGTTCTTGCCGTCCACTAGGCTATTTTGCTGTGGCGCGAACAAAACGTGACGTCACTTGCAAGGGGTGAATATAGTGGCTGGAAACCTGTGGTATCAGAACACAGTAACGTTAACGTTAGCTGCTAGACCGGAGTTTTAGCCGACCACAAGTGTTGAATGGTTTTTCGACTATTTGGCAATAATAACATAAAATAAGAAAGCGTTGGTGGAATGTGAGGCTATTAAACTTAAGTCAGCGAGTTGCTTTTCGAATCCCACCATTATTTCATGCCCTGCAGATAATCTTCAAGACCATTTTTGGACTGTAAACTCAATTTTTTCACACTACCTCGAGTCACAGACCTACGCCACACACCACTTGGAGGTGCAAACAATTGGATATTTGGCTATTTAACCATCAGTTAACTTCAAAACAGGCATTTTACTTTGGATAGTCAATAGCAATACATAATAGGAGTGATTTAATGTCAAAAAATCTAGACTGGAGTAACTCAACATTTGACACCTCCGAGATGTTTAGTGTTCTAAAGACGTCAAATAGCTCGTTATCGTTACAGCCAAGGAGCAAGAAGTGAACACGCATGTATGGCTATAGAAACTGTGCCTTCATGTTACAACTAAACACGAGAAAAAAACTCGATACATCGACAGTCTGGCGTTATAATTTATTTGCCTTGGGTGTACTTTGGAGTGGGTAAGACTGTTTTTAGTGGCAGGCTAGCACATACCGTTGACTTGCGCTAGCCTAGCACCTGCGAACTCTGCAATTAGAACGACTGGATGAAACGTGTTGAAAACAGTCTCCACTGATAAATATCACACTTGCTTACTTGGAAATGAGGTCCTATGTCCAAAATCCTGAACCACCCCTTTAATAGCCCTTGAGCCAGCTCCTTACTATGTGATCTCAATGGCTATGCAGCGTTTGTTTGCACCTCCTGGTTACCTCCCAAAAACGCCCTTAATATCCGTATGTTTGTGTGAAAGAATTAGGGGGTTGCACGGACGTCAAGTTCTTGACTGCATGGCTAATTTCGCTCTCCAACAGGGTTCTGCCCCTGCCACAGCAGCTGTGGAGAATATATTGAACATTATTAGAAACAGCACACAGACAGACGTCAGGACAGGGAGTCAGAATCAGACGTCAGGCCAGGGGACCAGCATGGAGTCTGAAATGAGAAGGTGTGACACTTGAAAGCTGGTTTGGCTTAACCTGTTGATATGACGTCCACATAGTAGTCCACGAGGCAGAGGAGATATTTCGGGACATGTCTCATGAACATGAAGATATATCCGACAGTCCTTCACACCATTGTGCATCACATCTTTCTAAAAGCAATGTTTTAATATAGTGCTCAAGACATTTCTGACATTTCTACACACACACACACACACACACACACACACACATATATATATATATATATATATATATATATATATATATGTGCACCATTGCCTGTTAGCCGAACTCCCAACACATTCAATTCTGTTTGGCCAAATTTATTCTATTCATCCGTCACTACAGTTGAGTCATTCACCCACTCTCCACCCCAAACTGTAGTGCTTTGAAAACTATATTGACTTATTCTTACATTGCACTGACATCTCTTCTCTGTTGCAGGTCTTTCCCAGGATACTACAGACGGAGGCCTAGCCGAAGTGCCGTGGCTTTTAAGTCGCCAAAATTGTTTAAAATCTGGAAGCCATTTAACTTTTCGATTTTTCTGTTGCATAACAACCGCACTACAACCCCTTCAGCTGCGGAAGACCTGCAGCATATGCAGGCAGGTCTCGGAAAGAGGACATTGAGCATGGATCTTGACATGACTCATTTGGAGGTAAAATTCATATTTCTTCACCTGACAGTCCTTGTCTGTCACACAGACAGAAGAACCAGAAAAGTACTTAAACCTTTTATTGCATTTTTTAGGTCTCCAGTTTGTTTGAAGGAGCCTTCCCAAAATTGAAAAGTATAACAGGAGGATGGTTGTTATACAAAGCTTCTGGTATGAAAAAAATCATATCAATTTGCAGAACCGACAGCCGAAGGTTTTTTAAACAGGTGGGAACGGAAGGAGGAATCTTTCTGTAGTACCTCCTGAAACAGAGGGGTATACAGGGAGTGCCATAAAATCTGCATCTGGGGGAGGGAAAACCATGCTGTATATTGCACCACTGCAGGACAAGCTAGATCTGGCACCTCTCTCCAGTGATGCAGAGGAGTTCGCTCTAATGCCAAAGGCTGAGTGCAAAAACTGCAAGACCATCATGCCATTACAGCTACTTGCATTACATGTCACTAAATGCAGTGATAGCTCAGACACTGATTTGGAATGTATCTCAGAAGCTGAACCAGAGGTATGGTGTAGTTATTACAAGATGGGGATCCTTTTAAATAATACTGTAATTTCTGGCCTATATGCCGCACCCGAATATAAGCCGCACCCACTCAACTTAAGAAGAAAACCATTATTGTACATATAGCCACACTTCTGTATGCAGGTGTCCACATGGTAACATGAGATATTTACACAACATTAGCTCTGGAGGTTAGTGTCCACATGAACCAAGGACAGAGGTGCAGGAACACTGTACGTTCTACGAGCTACAAACCCAACCTGCATCATTCTGGCCAAAACCCCAGCTCCATCCACACGCTGCACACTGCTCCACACTCTACGCCATGTCACACGATGGCCTCTAGCTAACAGCTCACCCTTTACCAGTCGGTTGCCAGCGTGGGGCATTCTTGTCTTTATAGACCTCACAACATTATCCAATTTATCATCAGACATGCTGGAATAGCAACCACGGACAGATAAATCATGTTCCTTCATTCTCCTGTAAAACGTACTCCTTGATAAACCATACAAGTTTGCCAGATGTTCTATAGGCAGTCCATTGGAAAGAAGACTTTCAATATCCCTCCCTGCTATGTCTAGACGGGGCCGTCCTAGCCTACCCACAGTGACAGTCACAACATCGGACGCATTAACGCATGCTTGCTGAGCAGATGCTACCGGCAAGCTGATGATGTTGATCAGCTCCTGTAGGCCGGAGATAAGGTCTGGTGGGATGTGTAGGTGTTGTGATGCTGCTACTGCTAAGGACAGCTCCTGCTGGGCAACATCTAATAGATAGCCGAGGTCTAGTGCTTTAACATTAAGAGGAATCTTTGTTGTATTCTTTGTAAGAACTCAGTTTGTACTTGCTCCTGTAAACAACAATGTACAATCAGTAATAGTTACAATTGTTAATAATAAACTGAATCGTAAACTTGCCTATGTCCTGCCTTACCTGGGATTGCATTCTGCCATCAAGGTGTATTTTTGTCATAGACAGTTGTTCAAAGCTGTGTCGCACCGGTGATGACGTTGTTACAACCAATCAGAAGCAGAGTACGGCATTCGCTTGCTTAGCTGACCGTCAAACATAAATAAGCCTTTTACTGTCTATGAAATAAGCCAATGCTTGCTATTTTATAAGTATTATTTATTTTTTTTTGACACAAAATTGATTCCATAAGTCTGTAGCACTAGAATCTTTGTTACACAAACATTTAATGCTCCGATTGCTTATTGGTTAACAGATCCCCCTCAGCAGCAAAGTAGGCTGCTAGGCTATTTATTTACCACCCATATTCACAAGTACATTATAAACTGCTGCTGCCAGTAAAGACGTGCAATTTAGTCCATGTCATATTGAAAGTGAACACCAAATGTACTCAAGTATGGGTTTGTGCAGACTACTTTGAAATATTTAGGCTATCGGTTGCCTAATTTATGTTCATGACACGCACGCACATATAGCACTGCCACCGGTCTACAATGATGTGTCCAAACCATTTAGTAGTTTAATCTGACATCAGCAAACTTGCTTCAGACTGTGGCTCTCCTATTTAGTTGTAGCTCTAACGTTAACGTTACAGTGCAACTGTTCTAGGTACCACGCTGCTCTGATTACTCACGTGAAACTACAGTAGGCTATCCTACAGTGTTTGCCAAGCGTAGGCTATTTCGCGGTAGGCCTACTGTACACTATGAGAAAATGTCTCAACAGAAAATTATAAAAAAAAAAAAAATGTCACAGCACACCACCATGCTATTAAACATAAAAAAGTCACCAGATGTATTGCCGTATATCTATGTGTATTGCCCTAATGCTGCTACTGCTTGTTGGCTATTTTAGAATGTCTGATAGCCTGGACTGATGGTCTGATTTCACCAATAATTTCCACAAAACTCAGAGAGATAAATAGTCAGACTAAACTAGCAGGGCAGGGAACCAAAGACAAATGACAGTTTTCACATAGATGCCGATCCAGACATCTTCACCAAAGCCACCAACTCCTCAAGCTAGCATACAGTAGAGTAACCAAGCAGACACTGCAGTCTGCAAGCAGCACAAAAACGTAAAAAAGTTTTTATATAGAAAAGGGGCCAGATAACAAGCATCTATAGTACTACTGTACTACAAGTCTATGTTATCAAATAAACATGAAACAAAACTTACCAATTCCTGCATAGGTTACCAGCTACGTGCAGAGCTAGCTGACGATGTGCATCTTGCTAACATGTAGTCCAGCTGACACTGTAATGTTACATTAGCCTATATTATTTTGCTTAATAAAGGCGTATCAATATATATATTTTGAACAAAAACGGTCAATTTACTGTTCATAACTATAACCATAGTCATGTCAGTGTGACATGTACTTTTCCAGTGAATGTTTGTCTGTCTGACTGACAGAAGTTGCTCACGAAGTTCATCACGTAAAACAGACAGCGTCAAAATTCATGATGAACGGTTCCAGCTGCAGTCAGACCTGCCTACCTCGCCATAACAGGTCGATTTGATTGGCTAATCAGTCAGATGTAGCCATCAATCAAGCCGAATCCAAACAAATGATTTCTAATGGTTGCTTAGGTACCGAAAACGCAGTGATTCCTTGTGAAGGCCTGATGCGGGACTTAACAAGAGAAGACGTGCGATTGGATAAAAATGTATCGCACCCCCTCACTATTTGTTTACACAATCTGCCAATCAAATCACATATCGGATAGCGGTGGGATATTAGTTGTGAAGAACGATCGGGGAAGGAGAAGCAGAAGCAAATAATAAATGCTAAAGTACAATGTTATTAAAGACACTATTATTTTTCATTCGTTTGAAAATAGTTAGGCCTTCAGAGAAGGCTTTGAAAGCCCTGACGGTCCGCCACTGCTACACACAGATACATAAACCACACTAAATAACTTCCCCTTGTTAGCTGAGATAATTAGGCATAGGCCTACAACTAACAAAATCACACAGCTTCCTTTGCTGAAACATAAAAATACATAATGCAAAATGATCAGCTTGCCAAAGAGAGAAACACAGGTTTGACACCAGTCTTTGCTCTGCCATACAGATGGAAACATTGGAGAGCACTGCTTCCATTGTCATCAGGCATCACATCAAGCAAGCAGAATGAGCAAAATGTCACTGTCCAGTATATGTAACATTTTCACATAACATTTCAATTTTTTTACTTGGAGATACCATTCCTCACTGCACATCCACTTTCATTCCCTTTTGCTGCTTTGAGAGGGTACAGGGAATCATGCTGCTGAAAGGTGGGATGAATGGCTGCTAGCTTTGTCTTTACTCTCTTTTGGTGATTGGCTAGAAGGAGTCCCTTGCACTAGCTGGTCTGCCAAATGACCCACACACACTGCAATCAAATCCAAGCCTTTTATAAATTTGATGATACATTGATACTGGGTAAAGAATAAAGAACAACATAGACAGAGAGTCTTAGTAATGCAATGGTATTATTGCAAACACCCCCATTCTACCTGTGTTTATTCTCTCCAGCCTGTTGTACATGATAAGCACATCTTACTGTGGCCATTATAAAGCATCTAGTTCTGGCTAGTCTGGCATAACACAAATATGCCTGTGTTCTTGAATTGTCTTGGTACAGCACATCTCAAAGAAGAATTTGTGAATGCCTATGGATCAGCATAGCTAGTGAAACTGCATGATGTGACTATACAGCACTGTGCAAGTCAGAGAACGTTCCTTCTTTAGAGTCTAACAACATTCGTTCTTTGGCACTGGAACAGATCCTCACCCACTTCATCTAGTGAAACACGTAGTGTTGCTGGTCCACTGAGAGCATAGCTGATACATATTCTGTTGGAACCTTAAGCCAGCTTTAACTGTCACTTGAGATTCCCAAGATAAATGCTTCAGTGTGTGGAATATTCTGAACACAGGCATATCCTAAAGAGTATTATGACAAGCAGTATTATTAATGTGCTATTATTTGGGACAATGGACCTATTTGAATTGCCAGAGGACCATTCAAATAGACACTAAGGCACATATACAAAGATGATCCCTCTTTTTATGTAACGCAAAGGCTATACAATGCTGACTTATACAAGCTGAACGAACAAATTAACTTTAAGACAAATGTTCTCTGTTTAAAAATATCTGTGTCCTGTGGTTCTCAATCGATTTGACAGTTTTTAAGTTTTTTTTTTTTTTTGTCATAGCTTGTTAGTCAGAATATCAATAACTTCACTTCAACTTTATTGCCAACTGTTCAAGCCCTTTGGATTTTATAGCCCTGCCACATGTTTTACAAATGAACAATTGATCAGGATATTAACACTCAGCTCCTTTAGTCAAAACATCTAAATCACAAAGGTAAGTATGTTCAATTAAGACGTTTAACCAGTGAATTATGGGCCTACTTGGAAAACAACCATGACACTATATAATTAAAAACTGAAAATCCCATTTAGGAACACTAATTGTCTAGTGTATGTTGTTTCCAATGTTCTTTTTATCCTCTGATCAGCTCTTAACAAAGCTTGTAAACTTAACTCCAGTACATGTCCCTCATCATTTACTGTCCTCAAAGCCAGATGAATATATCACGCCTGTGTGTCATAGCTCAGTCAAAAATGGCAAAATTCTGACGCTCAAACCACAGTAGTGCTAACAATGCTATTAATGACACCATGCAGCATGTTGAGGCATCTATGGAACTACATCATACATAGTTGTGGCTGAACGAACAAATTAACTTTAATGCAAATCATGCAGCATAGCGACAGTCAAAGCTCCCCATGATTGTTGCAAAATGTTTTTTTCTTTGCCCATGCTACAGCTTTCCACCCACTTTCATGACAATCTCGCTGGTAGTTTTGTGTCGTCTTCAGGGGTAACACTGCATTTGAACACTGAGCCGAAATGTCAAGGTCATTACATACTACCTACATAAACTTAGTCGCCGACCCCTGATTTAGGTGATGTTGATAAGATCATTCAGCCCAGTTGGCTGAAGCCTACTTACACTTAAAGGGATTAAATATTTTGGCAGATTCTTTAAAATTATATCTGGTAAAAAATGTATCTTTTGAAAATAGAGGTGCCGACCCCAGGCCTAAAGGGTCAATCTTGTCAAGCTAATCCAATTAAAACTTTGACAACAGCAAATATCCATGAATTACGTTCTTCTAACTGTTCTCAAACTGTCATTCCAACCACCAAACTTTTAAACCATGTTTACAATCTTTGGAACTATCCTTTCTTGAAACCAAATTCTTGACAGTTTCAAGGAAAGATATTTCAATTCTTGAAACAGTTCTATGACCAAAAATTGCGACGGAACTTAATCAATGACCCTTTCTAGAACCAAAGCCCAGAACAGAAGCGTGCAGAAAGGGTGCTAGGGACTTGCCATGCTTGCTGCATCAGGCTGGGGCTCCGTCTGTGACTGCGCTTGCGTCGCTGCCAATACCCAGCAAGTGTCAAACGAGGACAGATGGCCTTGGGAGACTTGTGCTATTCACTGTTGATTCACTGCTGCAAAATTGCTTATCCTCCTAACACCCCACTCCCTCTCAATCCCCCTTCCTCTCCTCCCCATTTCTCAGAGCACTTGCCATAATAAAATACTCTGCATTCTTTCATCTTATGTGTGTCTGAATAGGTTTGGTCGGTAATTGCTGAAAATGAATACTGTTTGAGTGATGTGTGTCAGTGTGTTTGTGTTTGTGAGTAAGGGAGAGAAAGAGAGAAAGAAAGAGGAGGGGTGGGTAGGGAAAGAGCGACAGTGTGTGTGTAAAAGATTGTTTGAGGTTACACCGTGACAAAACCAGACACCGTGAATAAACCTTGTCTGTATTTTGGCGTGAGGGCAAGTTCAGTGAAGTTTTGATTCAACCGCTCTGGATGTGATCTGTGAGATTGATGAGCGACGAGTTAATTGTCCAAGGGAAACCAGTTTTTGGATGGATGGAGGGGCGGAAGGAGGGACGGACAGACTGACGATTGTTTGTTTGCTCACACTGGTGCACATGCCCGACGTCTTGTCGCACAAATGCTGGTGTCTTATTGGATGTGGTTTCCAGCCCGTGAGCTTCAGAGAAGGGGTCATTCAAGGGAAGGGAATAAATACCATGCGGCGGTGACCTGGCACAGGGAGTTGAAACGTCTTCCTGGATTTGTAGGTGAGGCAGGGCACTGGGCCTCAGTGTCACGGAACAGCATCCCCCTCCTGATGGGGCTTGTGTCACAGATGGTGGAGTGTTCCCTTCAGGCTCAGAGATGACAGGCCGGCGTGGAGCTTCTTCTGTGCCACTCGACTCGTAAACACACACTCAGACAGGCAGTAAGCAACTACATGCCAGTCAGGCTTCACAAAAAGAAATTTCAAATGGACCCACACATGTCTACATCTAGACAAAAGAATTTAAACTCCAATGTCAAATTATGAGATTGGGCGTATATTTTACTATATATATATTTTTTTTTTTTTTTAATGAAACAAACAAATTTACTTGCATTACATTTTCTTTATTGCACATTAAATTTGTCAGACAAACAGACATCACACAGAGTATGAATTCATCAAACAGCTCTGGGCCTCATCTGTCCTCACATTTTTCCCAATTAAACAAAATTAGAGACTTTTCACTGGTACCATAATTATATTCCCAAACATAATATGACATCAGAATGTTTTGAATGTCAAGTCATCTATGAATTGTTTTGCCATGCCTATGTTTGCTGACAGACCTGTTGATTTGGAAGAAAAACACATCAATGAAAAAGTCATGGCATCACTAATTGAGATCTCATGTGTGCAAGACTGTTAAAGGAACAAGCTTGGACTGAGAAACTAAATGGTTCTCAGAAGGGTGAAACTCATTTTAATTTAATCACTGGCTAACTCAATAATTTCAAACAGCATAGACTTTGTAAGCGTTTACAAACACTTGGCTAAACTGAAAGTACTACTTAGTCTGGGCAACAATATTATCATACAGCATTAACATTGCTAATTTCTCAGCATTGCTCTTATAAGTATGGGACTTAAATATATATACTGTCTATGGGCTATATCTTGCACTTTAGCGCAATTGACTTCGCGCAAATCGCTTTGTGGGCGCTGTTTCTATTTTACCGGCGGGATCATGACTGTTGCGCCCGACGCAAATCTAAAATGGGGTGGTCTGAAGTAGTTACGTGCAATAAACCAATCAGGGCGTCATCTCACATTCCCTTTAACAACAGCCACGCTTGTTCCATAGCAGATTGCTATTATGATGGCGGAATTGCCAGGCGCAGCCAGGAACGGTTCACAGCGCTAAAGTCAGTTGGGAACAGTTTGCTATTGATTTTTCCTCTTGACAAAATGTAATACAGAAATGTCACTTTTCGATGTTTTGGGATCACTCTCACTGAATCACGAGGTTATGAATGCATGGTGATATTTTTGCAATGTAATCTAACATTGCCTCACTATAGACAATGCAGATCTGTCAGATAAGCTCTCCTCTCCCGTGCTGCTGCTGGGGCATTTGGGTGGCATCAGCATGCAGTTCAACATCACGTCTCATTAAGTCCTCTAATATTTCCTAATTTATGTCATCAACACATCCGTAATTCGTGGAAATGTGTACGCTAGATTTATACCTATTTTTTCACATCGGACACCACACCGATTTCCCTCGTGTAGCAATATTTGTCCTTGTAATTATGTATGGTTTGGAGAAATGGGAACTGCGTCGTATAGATGAGAGGAGCAAAGTGCATTACGCAACACAGGCGCCCAAGCAAGCGGTCCTGCAGGTTTAAGCTACGGCTGTACCTACTGTACCATCAGGCAACAGATACAGTTTCTAAGTTGACCTTTCCAACTCTGCACAGTATCCCATTAACTGCATGACAGTATAGGCTATTTAATATTTTATGTAAAGTAGAGTTTGTAAACACGTTATCATCAACTTAATGCACGCACAACTTTTGTTTGAGAGAAAGAATAACAATGAATGGACGCAGCAACTACAGAAATTGTAGCCAAGGCTACTTGCTGCTTTCTTTTACTGTCTATGGTTGCTGGTTAACAGCACATAATAAGCTTATATAACCGAATTCACAAACTCAAGACTTCAAGGCCATCATGGATATAAAACGTTTTTTGAAAACAACGAAAGGATGGAGGGAACAAAGCAAAGTTTGGAGTTATTTCAGATGGGCAGGCAGGATGGGTAGGCAAAATTGTGGTGCTTGTCAAAACCTTAGCACAGCTGGAATAATGCTTATAGGCTGATGTTAAAGCGCACACTATGTTTAAAGCCATACACAACGGTAAATTGAAACAAAACTAAAGGTAACTTTAGCCTTTATAGGGCTGTATAAAGTTGTCCAAATTAATAGGTCGTAATTAGGCGTTGTTGTAAAGATATTGCATGTAGATGTACTATATAGGCTACTACATTTTTAGTTGACCAATGCATGAACAATACCGGGAAATGGACAAATATTATCAAGGCTTTGAATGTTTCCATCTGTGCACAGGGTGTCTGTAGATCGGTGTGCATAGCATTCATTTCTGCAGGCCTGTGGCCATGCATGCGCCCTTAAAATAGCATCTGAATTTGCGCCACTGACTTTAGACCATGAGGTTTCTGGTCTGTGGCGGAATTGTTTTCTGAAACTGCAAAATATCAACAGGGACCCGTTTACCGAACCTCTTTTTCGCTGAAAACGCCCTTAGTACATACATGTACCTGTGGAGGGAAAATTCCAATATGCGCTGACTGCAAATTAGGAAAGACAAATGCGCGAGTATACAAAGTCAATTGCGCTGGTGTGCACGATAGAGCCCTACAGTATATCTTTTACCTAGGGTGTGCTGTGTTTTTTGGTCACTTTTTTGACAAAGCTGCAATAAGGTTACACGGCATAAAACATCATACTGCATTGACAAGAGGTTTTGACATATACGTGGTTCACATTTTGGATACTCTCATTAGAGCTTGTCTCATAGAGTTATGGTTATGGTTATGGTATTTAGCTAGTATTTTGTCCAAAGCGACATACAAATAACAACAATACAATAGTTAAATTGAACAGTAAACTATTTAAAAAGTTGGTAAGACTACACCGAGATACATTACACTGGAGTCTGTCCCATAACTACTTCACACCAAAATAAATGATCTTCGACACAACTGATGAGGAAAGATAGTGCAACAGCCATTTGAATTTTAATCAGGGGGAATTCCTGACAAAATAGCAGCTTCCCTTTGGCAGGCTTTCAGGGTGTGTCATCCTCCCATGCACCCAGCCACCCATACATACATATACACACACCCCAGTCTCCGCTGCTTGTCACCGCACCTGACGTTTATGGGAGCCTCTGGCACATGCTTCCTTACACTCCTCTTTGGCAGAAATGAAAGCGCTGCCTCTGTGCTACAGGATTGCAACACAACTGCCTTGCTTTCATCTATGGGTGGCTATTAATGTAAGCACGTCGGGTTTTAATATGAGAAACACGAACTGCTTCTGTCTGTCCGTCACGTGTGTGTGTGTGTGTGTGTGTGTGTGTGTGTGTGTGTGTGTGTGTGTGTGTGTATTTCTGCTGGTGCTCCCAGCTGATCTCTCTAGTCTCCAGGCAGAGGAGAGAGGGGAAGAGGTTGGGGTGGGGAGTGAGTCAGAGAGAGAGATGAGGAATGAGAGGCAGAGGAAGACTGAAAGGAAGAGGAAGGGAGCTAAGCAGGAGTAAAAAGAAGAGGACAATTAACATCAGATGAGACTGAAAGAGAGCAGACTGAGAGAGAGAGAGCAGAGGAGGAAAAGAGGCAAAGGAGAGGGACAGTGGCGCTGCATCTGCCCCTTTTTGAGGTCATGTCATGCAGTCTATTTTGAGACTGTATTCTGTGAGCATGGCCATGGAATTTAAAGGAGAAAACCCACTCCTGTTTCATCCACTGAGGCAGCTCTCCATTGGGCTTTCACCCCCTCGAGACCCAGGGGCATAAAAAACATTCACATGACCACAGAGAGTTTGAAAAACTGCCGAAGCACACTTTTCATGTGATTCACCCTTGACAGGATCCTGATCAGGCTAGCACAACCCAGACAATTTACCACAGCATGTGGCATTGCTCAACACACTTCTCTGTTAAACAGGTTAAACAGGTTAGTGGTACTCTGAACTGTGTGCTAAATTAAGCTCATTGATTAAAAGAGCTAGTTAGAATTTAACTCTACAGGGAGCAACTGATTTAAGTGCCAATTGGCATACGAGGAACTACATTCAAAGAACTACTACAAGGTATAGCTGAAAGCTTTACTGGAAGGTTTGATTGGGCCATTCATCCATTACAAAAGCATCCCTCACAACCAGGTACCAAAAGTAGGTTAGAGGAACTTTCACAGATCAAGTGTTATTAAGTCCACTGGAGTTCATGCCAACATCCTTAAACATGTCTTATGTAAACATTCCAGGAATGCTACGCTCACAGCACCCAACTGCATTGCCTCCTGAGCATAAAAATTCATGTTAAGAAAGTTATTACTTTCTTTCACCAATGCTTCAAATATTGCATTTCTTATAAAGAGATACAGATGCTTTTCGGTGGTGGAAGTGAGGACTGAAATTGGCCATTGGCCATATCAGGGAAATAAGAGGCAATGAACTTGTTTTAGTTGCTCATACTGTACATATGTGAGTATGTGGCACTCATTAGTGTGTTGATTGTACAACCCAACCAACCAACCAACCAACCAACCCAACACCATACCAACAACACCACCACCACCAACCACGCGATTGTATGCATATTGCACTTGTCAAAAAAAAAATACTTCACACACAGCCCCAGCAACTCTGCTTATATCTGCACTTGCATCATATTTCACAGAAAGCATGTACATAAAATGAGAACAAAAATGGTACAAATGTTTTGATATTGGAAAAAAAGTTAAAACAATAAGATCACTGTCTCACCATCCTGAAAGACCTTCAGTCAAACTATTATTTAGATTTCACAATCTTTTGGGAAACAACCTCAAAAGCAGACAAACCGGACCACGCAGGTGTTTGGTATCGAATCAGCATGCAATTCTTCTTTTAAAAACAAGACTTTTTTTTCTTCCTTCTCTGCATTTGGTATTCTGCTCCTGGTCTTTTTTATACCACCTACGCAGCTGTGAACCCTTTTTGTCTCTAATCATCTCTCTTTTGTGAGCTGAGGTTCTCACTCAATTTGCATTTCCAAATTTACTTCCAGCTTAGAGGGGGTGAGACTCTCCGAAAGAGAAAAGTTTGAAGCTAATTGAGGTATGAGTTCAGCTGAGGATAATGATGTAAATCAATTCACTGTCTGAAGACTTCCTCAAAATCTCCTTTTACATTTGTGAAATAGTCCAAAGTGATACACCCATAAATATATTTTCATTACTATATATGTACAAATGTACTTAAGTGTCTTGTTCTATGTATACTATATCTATCATTACTGCTGTTTCAGGACTTTTACTAAATATTAGTAAACAAACATTAATGGATTCATTCATAACAATCTGTGTGTTTCAGATTGGTATTGTATTGTTGAACCTCCTTGTCCTAAGTTTAATGGTCAGGAATGGGATGAGAATGAGGTGCATCTAGTTGTTAGCTATTTCTTAAATGAACCCATGCTATCTACCTCCAGCATCACTAAGGTATGCATCAAACTACACATATTCTTCTGGCCTTTTAACATATTTTGGTTCATTCAAGTTGTTCTCGACCCCTCCTTCTCAAGAACACTGAGTCCTATGCGGTTGTTGTTATTTGTGTTCCTTGAGGAAATGCAAAATATGTCCTGATAAATCAGGGCCAAACAACCGTCACGAAAAATTCATGATGCTCCTTTAACTCTTTACAATGTCAATAAAAGCCTAAATGCCTGCCACTTATTGGTTTGGCAGAATGCAGTGATATCTAGCTATATCTGTGGTCTCTCTCTCTCTCTTAATATCTACTCTTTCTCTTTCCCTGACTCACCAGCGTAGTCACTGATTCCTGTATGCTCTCAATAAAGAAACACAACGTTATCAGAGTTCATCACCTCATGAGCGGAACAGTGGTAAGAACATAACTGAGTGTTGCATGTGCCTGTGTGGTTTGGTGACGTAACCCCTAGTCTTTTCATCTCTCTTGCATATTGTCATGCTCCGTTGCCATGGGAGACAAAGCTCTCCATCTCAGCTGGAGGATCGGGGGAACTCTTCATTAAAAGAAAAGCCACGCCGAAGTATCGCACTCTGTTTATGCAACCACGACAAGCCTGATTATTTGTGCGAGTGAGCGTGCTTGCGAGTGATAGAGCAATCAAAAGAGAATATCTGGGGGGCAAAGATATGTACAGAGAGAGTGAGAGTGTAGAACAGTGTCAGTTTGTGTATGACTGAGCTTGTTTCCGTGGTGCATCTCTGTCTGTTGCTCTCTCTCTTTCTGCCCCTTCAGGAGCTGTCACCGAGCTCTCTCACTCTCTCCCCCTCCATCTCTCTCTCTCATGTTGGAGTGAGACAGAGAGCCGTGTCACGTCAGGGAAAGCAATAATGGACTGTTGAGTCATTGACACTTTTCAAGCTGAATTTAATTTACATGAATTTCCAGAGTGACAACTCGGGGGCTGATACCCTGGCAGAGAGAGAGAGAGATGATGAGTGAGAGAAGAGAGAGAAAGAGAGAGGATGAGAGGGAGGGATAGAGAGGAGGTGTGTGTGAGAGAGAGGATGAGAGGAAGAGAGGGATAGAGAGAGAGGAAGGGAGGGAGAAATGAAGGGGTAGGAGCAGATGCAGGAGAGCTTGCACTGTGCCGTGCCGTGCTGTGCAGCGAGCAGAAGGCTCCCATGAATACTCATCCTTCTGATCCAGAGTTCAAGCGAGGCCACAGCAGCAAGCTGGAGAGTCACAGCCTTCTGGGATAAACAGTTCTAGATCTCCTCCGCACTCGTCATTATCTGACCCCTTTTTTCCCCTCACTGGTTTAGCTTTGAGTATTATCAGTAGATATGAGTGATATCATTGTTTTTTTCTCTCCTGACAATGCTTATATATATTTAAAAAATCATCATGATGAAATATGGCATGATGTGACTGAAACAACATACTAGACTCACTGTTGACATGCAATCAAAATCTGCTACAGTAGCTTACCCCTCTGTGATCTGACAAATAACATGGAAATAACACATGAAAAAAAGGTAATTTGGTGCAAAGTTAAGTGTGGACACATGAGCTGGACTGATGTATAGTGCAGTGTATACCCCATTAGGTCCTTCCTAAATTTGAATCTTTTTTTTCCTTAATTTTAATTTTCATTAAGGCTTGTAGCTTAATTAGCACTAGACATAAGCAACCAAACAAATGATACAAATTCCACATACAAATTGTAGACATTTACAATACACACATCCGATGCTGGTTATATGTGTTAACTGAGTTCAGTGGGCCAAAGGCAAGCCTGATTTATCAGATATAAGCTCTAAGTAGCCAGACATGTGGTAAAAGGAAACAAGCACCACTCATGGACTGCAGTGACATTAACTGGTGTCATACATAATAAATTGATTTCTGTAGGAGGCCTCTGGTCCCCACCCCAGGATGGCTCTATTCCATCTAATCTTGTCCAACCTACATTGTAACTTTGTCTAGAATAGTTCAGTCCCTGCCCAAGGGCCCCTTATACATTACCACTGACAGAAGGTTTATGTTAAGAAATGTTCCACATGTTTAGAAAAAAAAAACTTTTTTTCAGACACGAGGTCTCCAATTTACAATTTCTGTCATCTTAAAGATGAGCTATCCAAGTAATTTTAACAATAATTAGCCTCAGAATAACTGCACATATGACACATACTGTAGGAGTTTTGTTTAAACCCAATTTTTCATATTGTATTGCCTTTCAGACTTCAGATGAAACATATGTGTAATGTTATGTAATTGTGCACATTTTCCACATTTAAATATAATGGATTGAAATAATAAATGTGACAGGGTGGTACATTTCATGATAAAATGGCTCTAGTTCTCCAATAATGGCCAAGTTATTGACTTAACATACTTGCTTTCAATTAGAAATGTCATTCTCCCTATGACGTTAATTTCTGCCATATTACATTTTCCGCCATATTGGATTTGATCAAAAACACTTAAAAGTTTTCACAGATCACCTCCGTTTGACCCTGTCATTTAGACGCAAACGGAGGTTTTATCCCCCCGCAAACGGAGTTTTTAAAAACTCCGGGCTGATCGTTTTTTTGGGAAAACTCTGTTTGTTCATTTGCGTCTAAACAGGTACAAACGGAGATTTATGTGACGAAGCAGAGATTTTTAGTCAGTTCAAAAGAGAAAGAGGAAGTGATTCATTGCTGTTGTTGATATTTTCGGGATTCTAATTGGCTAACATGGGCTTGAGCTTCTCGTTACACTGCCACGTACAGGTTTGGCATGCTCTTGAAGGCATATACCCAGGTTAGTGTAAAGAAAAACTTTTCTGAAAACTGACAGGTGTGCACGATGTTATTTTTGAAAACGGAGAGGGTGAAATGTCTGTTTATAAAAATAGCCGGCCACGTGTAAATGTAGCATCAGACCATGCCTGACCCATGTATTACTTTCTAGAGCCATTAACAACAGCATTCACCTTTGACAGCCAATCAAAATCGCCAAACAGGAACTCAACTTATTTCTCAGCAAAGCTTTCATGTATCAAAACTTGGTACATTGATTCATAACCCTATTAGGAGGACGCTCAACAAAATGTGGTGACCTTTGACCTCTAGGGGGTGCTGCAATTAGTAAAAATGCATTTTGGCTTGTTACTTTTAAATATGTTTCAAATTAAAACTTACCAATGGTGTCTGTTAATACTGTGGGAGTTAAGGCCAACACATGCCAACTTGTGATGTCAACGTAATCGATCCGGCCACCATATTGGATTTTGTCAGAAAGGCAAAAATATTTTCACAGGGCACAGATTTTATCCGTTTCGTCACGAAACTTGCCACAGATGATCTTCGGCCCATGCCTTGCATACACATTACTTTCTGGAGCCATTTTCAAAAGCGTTCGCCTGTCACAGCCAAATTAAATGAGCTCATATCTCAGCAACTCTTCCCATTAGGAGGTCGCTCAAGAAATGTGATACCCTTTGACGCCTCAATTAGCAAAAATGCATTTAGGCTTTTAACTGTTGATGTGCTTGGAATTAAAACATACTAGTGCTGTCTGTTAATACTGTTGGAGGTCCTTAGGCAGACACATGCCAACTTGGGACGTCAGCATAATCGATCCAACTGCCATCTTGGATTTTGTCGGAAACGCAACAATATTTTCTCAGGTCACAAATTTCGTCCGATCATCACCAAATTTGACACACATGATCTTCAGATCATGGCTCACAGTTGCATTACTTTTTGGAGCCATTTTCAAAATTGTTTGCCTGTCACAGCTAAACTAAATCAGCAGCTAAACAGGAAGTGACCCAATATTTCAGCCAGTCTTTGGTTGTTTGACATGAAACTTGCTATGAGTGCTTGCAGCTATATGTCTGATGTAATAGCATCCAGTTGCCATGACAACTCTAGCTGACTGCTTGCCCCCCTTGTTGCCTGCAGCTATATTGTTAATAAGAACCCTTGAATTATTAGCTTTAGGCTTTAGAAACATGCTTTGGCACTAGTTGCAGGTGTCCACCCGTACGCACTGTGCGTACCATCAGGCTACTCAACAACGAGAGAAAATTTCCCTTGTGTGTGTGTGTATTCACACCAAATTGGCTTACCATACATTCCCAACTATGCACAGTATCCCATTAGCTGCATGTCATCAGGGACTCAAGTGCTAAATACCAGAATTATCCTTTAATTCATCATTATTATAAGTATGTTTTCAACATTACTTAATCATTTTCAGTGTCACGGTTACCCCCCTCCCCCCCAACATTCTAAATCAATTGTATGCACCATATTGCTATGTAGCATAGTAATGTTTTACACCATTTCAAAGCTTTGACTCTTGGGAATCCAAAAATAACAACTTTTTTCATGTACAATCTGTATAGTGCTTTACATTCTCAGATTAATCTTATTATGTCTCAATTAAATTTGATCCAAAATGCCCCCCCCCCTCCACTTTTGGTGCTACCCCAGGGGCGGACTGGGACCAATAATAGGCCCTGGCATATTTGGTCCAAGCGGCCCTCAAATCGGTCGGGCACACCTAATTAAATACAAAATATTTTCATTACCCTTATATATGCATATATTTTCAACTGTCATGGAGCACTGAAAGTGATGTAGGCCTCATTGGCTATCACTCTGACTGATCAGAGGTAGCCATGGAGCACATGATCTCCATATTCAAGTAGCCTAGGCTATACAAGCAATTATTAAAGAAGAGTTTCTTCTTGAATTCAAAGAAATTTCAAAGTCATGAAAATCATTTCAAATTATTCAATAGGCTACATTTAAACTATACAATGCTCAACTGACAGCAGCACCAAACAGTTAATGAAGCCTATGTGTAAAGAGCTAAATTAGGCATACCTAGATTGTCGTAGACGTTAATCACTGTAGGACAACTGAGACAACACAAAATAAACAGGGCTGTTGCTGGAAATATTTTATTCCTGTAGGCTATACTACATTGCTGGTACATATTTTGGAACATTATAGCTACATTAACTAATTACAGTGCATGAAAATGCACTGTACTGTTCTTCCTAGGCAACTTCTTCTACTTCTTCTTATTACAGTGCATGAAAATGAACTGTACTGTTCTTCCTAGGCAACTTCAACAACTTCTTCTTATTATTATTATTCCGCTTACCACTTTTTCCGTACGCAATTTCTCTTGAACAGTTTAACTTAGAAACTTCATTCAAACTTTGTAACGTAGGTCTTCAAACAGATCGGGTTGGTATGACTTTTCAACTTTGAAACTTTTATACTTTTTATACTTAACATTGCCGATTGTGACATCATAATACGGCCATTAAGCAATTAGAATCCTATGGCAGGTGTTCAGGCCCCCTGGATCAACTGCCAGTCTCAGGCTTTAAGCATACAAACTGGCCCTATTAAGACTACACATCCTGTTCAACTGCTTCCTCTGCCAAAAACTGTTTCAAAATAAAGGTCCTCACTACAATATTTCACTATTAAACAATTTAACCCTTTAAAGTACTGAACTTTTTAACTGTTCAGCCATTGTAACTGTTACTTGTCATCGACTATGACTCCTACCCACTGTAGCTAGTTAGCATGTTAGCATGCTAGTTAGCATTTTTTGGCAAAACTGCTAAAAATGATTAGCTAAGTTAGCTAAGTAACATGGTTAGCATAGTTAGCATGCTAGTTAGCATTTTTAGCAAAACTGCTAAAAATGATTAGCTAAGTAACATGGTTAGCATAGTTAGCATTGTTAGCATGTTAGTTTTAGCATAACTGCTAAAAATGATTAGCTAGGTTAGCTAAGTCACAAGGTCAGCATAGTTAACATGTTAACATGCTAGTTAGCATAGTTAGCATAACTACTAAAAATGATTAGTTAGGTTAGCTAAGTCACATAATTAGCATAGTTAGGATGTTAACATTGTTAGCATGCTAGTTAGCATAGTTAGCATAACTACTAAAAATGATAAGCTAGGTTAGCTAAGTCACATGGTTAACATAGTTAGCATGTTTAGCAAAACTGCTAGAAAACATTAGTTAAGTTAGCTAAGTAGCATTGCTAGCATAGTTTTAGCAAAACTACTAGAAAACGTTAGCTAAGTAACATGGTTAGCATGTTAGCATTGCTAACACTGCTATAAAACATTAGCTAAGTAATATGGTTAGCATAGTTAAAAATCTTAGCATAACTGCTAGCAAACATTAGAGCCATTCCAACTTTCAGTTATCGTCAAATATCTACCTATACACAGCCATTAAACTATTTGAATATCAACATTCATTAAACTTCCAGTCTGTCAACAGCTTTTTAACTATTTACCTTCAACTTTTAAACAGTCTACTTTTAAACTATCTATTAAACTATCATTAAACTATCTATTAAACTAGCTGCCTATCAACAACTTTTAAACTATCTACATTCAGCTTTTAAACAGTCTACTTTTAAACTATCAACTTTTATTAAGCTATGCAACCACCATGTCTATCCTAGCATCACTGTAGTAACCATCTCTGTATTATCTGTTTTAACTATACATGATATTTTACATCACAACTTTAGCATTTTCATGCACTGGTAATTCCTTGGAATTGCATTTCTAGTTATCTTTGATGTCTTCCAGTAGCCTATCATATGTTACTGTATATTAGTTGGCTTGTGCATGAATTTGACTTTATGTTTTGTAGCCTACATTTCCGTCAGTCTACAGTCTTTTAGCCCATCTTTACCATGATAACCCTTCCAAGATAGAACCCTTTCTACGCTCTACTTTGAGAGACCAACCACCACTCATGCCATCGATGTTGAATTTTGGGCGTCTGTCGGAAACTGATCAATCTGACCAACAATTAACATCGATTTGACAGTCTTTTGCTGTCCGGGTTTGCAAATCATTCATTTAGAACATTTAAGTTGCGCTATTTGTTATTATAATCACAACACGGCCTTACTTACGGTTATCATTACCATATCATTATCGCAATTAATAAGTCATCATAATCATCATCGTCAGCATGGCATGGCATGTCACACATACAGTAGCCTACCTGCTCCACCACTGAGTTCTTATCATGTAGCCTCAACTAGGCTCCACCACCTGCTCACTGTCCTTCTGCTCTGTATGGTTGCTTACATGCTCGTTCAAACTCAACGAACTTCAACATGTTGCTGACATATGCTAGCCTACTTGCAATCAGTGTTGGGCAAGTTACTTTAAAATCGTAATGTATTATGTATTACTTATTACTGTCATTTGAAAGTAATTTGTTACATTATAATATTACTGCCTCTGCATTGTAAGGCATTACACTACTATTGTATTACTTTTAAGTTACTTTTACCAAAATATCTAGACATATGGATTTGGAATTCTAAATGCAGTTTATTATGCTCAATGCAGCTCATTGCACTTCTACTAGAGGGCGATGTGGTATAACATAATGACTGAGCTAGGCTTAAGGCAAACAACAGTAGAATGCAATAGGCGCAGTGATGGCTCATGATGCAATACAAGGAACAATCATAGCCATAATTTTGTTAAAAGCAGACAAAAAGTCGAAGTCTGGTCAATTGTGCTAGAAATGCTGTAACTTTAGGCTTAGGCCTACTCATTAAAATCAACAGAGAGCCCACTACCTGTATATTGTAACCCAAAACTTAAAGACATGTCAAGATAGGCTACACAGTGCCGCTGCTGGCCATTTTGGTGCCCTAACTGGTGACATCCCAGGTAAAAAAGTAGTATACTTTAGTGTGTTAGAAATATAATTAAAGTATATGAAGTATAAAGCAAGTATGCTTACACTTGTTGTACTTTATGTAAAGTATGTTTAATGTGTACTTTTAGAAAGTATACTTCAAAGTAGATGTTATTAAGTTCAACTTCAGTGTACTAAAATTAAATATACTTATTGTGCAATATTCAAAGTGTTTTTGTAATGTACTTTTAAAAGTGTACTTTGTTGTTAGTGTATTTTAAATGGTAAAGAAGTTTATTTAGTTTAAGTGGATTAAATTGCTAATACTTAGAGTTGTAATATGATGAATGTGGCATTTTGTTAAATTTATAGGCAACACAGTTAAATGTATAGGCAGTCCAGTTGACCAATAACATGGCTGTTTGAATTTGAAATGAAGTGGGCGGATCTGTGCACCTTTTGAGCAAAACGTGGTGTGAGCAAACATTAACTTTATTTGCAAGACAGATGGACTGTAGAGACCAGAAAATGCACACGTTTACGGTCCGTATAAGGTTACAGGTTTGTCCAAATTAAAGATACCATAAATTCTAGTTATGCCAGAGACGTTGGTCCTACAGAGCCAGAAGGGCTCTTCATATGAGATAACAAGGGCTGAAGCCAGTTGGATCTAAAGTGCCAAGTTATTCGTTATCAGGTGAGTCCCAAAGCATATTGTTAAATTATTCTGATGTAGCTTACTCTTTATGACCTTCGGTAGTCTTTGGAGAAGTTAAATTGATGGCTTAGCAATCTTTCAAGAGTTTGTTTTTATCCTTGCTAATGTAGTACAAGCTAGCAATGCCAGATCACGTAAGCTAATTTAGCTAACGTTATCATACACGTCGACCCAGATCCCTATCAAGAAGAAAACTACATTAGCCTGCTTTGTGTTTGTGGGATTATTGACAAGCGTTGGCTAGCACTAACGTTAGACAAACTATGATGGAAGAAAGTGTGTTCTTTATTAAGCAACGTTTGCCTAAAGTTCACCAATGTTCTTTAATATTATGTGTGGTGTAGGCTACCTCACAGAAAGGAGGATGGTGCTAGGCTAGTCACACTTCACATTCATTAGGCATGCTAATGACATTGTAGCTGTTTTTTTCTTTAATCGTGGAGACATCTTTTTAAATGAGTCTACAGGACAAATTACATGCATTTTATGAAGTAGAACGTTTTTTTTCCACCATTGATATTAGAGGGGGAATTAAACCTGGTGTTCTACTAAGTTATTGCTATGAAGCTTAGGCTACATGATTGATATTATGCCTTGGTTTTATCACGATAGATTTAGATTTTTTTTTAATTAGGTGTTTGACAGAGCATTCAAGTTCATTTCATGGTAGTGTTTGTAATTTACCTAGTTTTAATCTGTAGCCTAACTATGTTTTTACAGGTGTTCCTGGACAGTTTTGAAACCGAGATGTCTGAACGCCTCAAATAATCAGCAGTAAAGGTAAATATTCTTCATCCAGGACCTTGCCCCATTACTCTTAAAAGCATAACTCAAGCCAAAATGCAACCTAGGGTCTTTTTTTGTGAATGTACCTGAGTCAAACTTTCGTTTGAAAGCATAATAAGCATAATAAGTCAGCATAATAAGTCAGAAGCGCCACCATTAAGCTTGACTGTATTGTCAACTCTATTGTCGTAGGGGCAGAACTATTTTGATACATGATTTTGATTCATGCATCAAAATAGTAGGCTAGTGCCCCTACGACTCCCATTTAAAATGCCATTTGACCCGAAAACGGTAATAGGGTTGTATTGGAAACAAAGGAATCTAAGGTAATCAAATGCAGAAAACAGGGTGGTTGCACTCATATTGGTGCCAAGGTGCACAACACTTGAAAGACTACCTGGCCAGGTCTACCCATACCAGGATGGCGAACAGATGGTGTCAATACCAATTTGACCCATAAAAAGTAAATGTCAAATAGGTACAGATAATCTGTATTAATCTCATCATTGCCAATGGATTTCTGTGTAAAATGTTGTTTATCTTGTAAAATGTTGTCCATCTTCTTTCTGTTCACAGACAACAGAGACAAATTCTCTAATACCAAGGTCAATGCATTTGACTGCTGTCCAGCCCCGGGTTGCCACCAAAAACTTTATGCATCTTGGACTGGAAGGTGGTGTGCTAGTAAAGGAAGCTAGCTACCACAGCTTTTGCCACCACATCTCAGTGTTGGGAGGAAGTTCACTCACTGCACAACTCTACCAGCTGTACCTTTCCTCCTCAGCCATGATCCGTAACCACCATGGTTTTCTTTCTGGGCCAGAAGACTTTGCAAACAAATAAGCAATAAATGATCATACATTACAAATTTAGCCATGTTAGACTGTTAAGTTGTTGGCTTGTAGGCTGGGTGTCCAGTAAACAATTTCAAGCTTAGAGGGCAAATTCTCTCACCTAGGAGGGTAAACAACTTTTGTTTTCATGAAATCTGCATTTTGAATTGATGGTCTACCAATGAGGCTGTAGAGTATCGCGACACAATAGTGGCAAAAGCACTAGCGATAAAACATGCATTTAGGTGTATTATATTATGTAATATTTCACACACATTATATATATTAAATGCGTCTTGGCATAAAATTCTCTCTTGGCGTGAGCACTCAGAGGAAACTGCTCCCCAAGCATGGAAGAAAATGCTGCGGCGAGGAGGAATCTGACCAGCTCCAAACAGCCACTGAAAAATCTATGCATGCGAAATAATATAATAAGCCCAAATGCATGTTTTATCGCGTTACCACATCCAACTTGAAAAGATATGCTCAAGAGATCCAAAACTTTCAGAAAAATGTTTTACTTTTGTTATGGATGAATATTATGTTTTGTTTTCATTCATGTCAATAAAATGTTTTCTCATAATCAAAGTGTAATTTGTCATGTACAGTAACAGAATAGGTAGGAGAGTACTAATAGTACAATTTTAAATCACACTAATATTATACTTAAATTGCATGTCTTTATAATGCTTAAAGTATCTTAAGACTATACTTTTATTAACATAACTGCAAACTTTCAAGGCACTTATTGTAGTCAGGAAGTACATTTTGAAGTTAATTTAAAATATTACAGAAGCATGCCAAATAAATAGAAATGAGGATGATAAGAGTGTATTCAAAATACACTACTACACTATTATTAGTTATACTGTAATGCCTTTTAAGTACATTTCCAATACACTTGGGATGTTACAAAATTGTACTGCGACTGTGTTCCGAATGCTCATAAAATCTCTTTTTGTATAATGTACTTAAGAACACTTTAAGTTTGAAAAAAGTTGTTCCATTTTAGCACACTAATTACACTCAAAGTATAGTCAAGTTGGTATTAAGTTGAACTTAATACATAATTCAATACACTTAATGACACTTGGATTTGACGAAAAAAGTACAAACTGTACTTAGTACACTTTCAAAAAGTATACTTTTAATAGTTTTTTTTTTTTTTTACCTGGGATACAATATTAACCAAAGTATGTCATATGGCCAACTATAAAGATGTAATCTGCCTGTTCCCAGGGATGGGTAGTATTTATGAAACATGTAATATGTATTTGTATTTCAAATACAAAATAGTATTTTGTCATTTGTATTTTATTGGGTTGAAGGAAATGGCTCTGTATTTTGTATCAAAATACTTTATTGGTGTGTATTTTTGTATTTTAGGTGAATAATTGGTAATTAGGCAACAATGGTTTATTTTTATCGCAATCAGCTAATGTGAGAACAGCTGTGTTCAAAGACACTCACAGCTTTTCAGTGACGGCTATTGTTGAAGCATCAGCTCTGGTCTGAAGCACTGGTGTGAAGTCATACGCAAGTAAAGATGAGCAAGTTTACCTGTGCAAGTTCACATAAGGACACCGACAAAGGCAATGATGTCCTATTGTCTCCATGCCAATCTTTAACAGAAAGAATGTCCGATATCTCAATGAACCACAATAACCACATCAATAGATGGTAAGGTGTGTTTGAATTCCCTTCCTTGTAGCATCCTTTTCTGCATTCCACAGTGGGGACAAGTTTCGACAACAATTCGATTTCCTTATTAGCTGCATACTTGAGGTTGGAGATATTAAGGTATATCAAGTTTCTCACATACTGGAACTTCAAGATACATAGCCTTATGATTTTCTTATTCAGTTCTGCACTGGACTTAAATTACGAAATTTGGCACAGATGATTTTGGCCTATTGATTATAATGTGGTTAAATGAAAGCTCTGTCAGTCGTTTTGGATAAGCATCAGCTAGATGACTAAATGTAAATTCTTGAATTATTCTTCTGATCACACTACATGAACTTGCATACGGTGTACTATTTGGTATGACGGGCCAAATTGTATTGTTTTTTACTGTTTTAATAGGCTAAATGTTTGGGATAAAAAAAGCTTTTTTTGCAGTGCTTCCATAGTTCCTTGAAAAAAGTATTTTGAGTATTTTCTAAAATACAAAAATACAGTATTTCATTTTGCTACATAATATGGTTACTGTGTTTTGTAGTTTATTTTGATTTAACATAACATTTGACATTAAAAATGAGGGTATTAGGTATTTTATTTTGAAATACATTCTGATGTATTTTTGCCCATCCCTGCCTGTTCCCAGCATTAGCACAACACTTTGCGATAGTTAGCCTGCTTGTCACCTGTGACGATATATGCTAGGCCGAAGTGACTGACCTATCTGGGTGCGTTTGGAGATGCCTGATGAAATCAGACGTTGAATAGGCATAATTGATCTATTATCTGTCTATCTATTATTTATTTCCTCTGTGCACAAAGTTTTTGTAACCGAAAGTAATGATAAAAGGCACAACTCCGGGAGGACTTCTTGTCGCCATGGTCAATGTATTTATGTCTGTGAGTGTACGCACATACTGTAGCATGCGTTACATTGCACATTGTGGCAAAGGGGCCATGCCGCTCGTTATACGTTTCACAAAGTATATGTAGCAGTAAAATAAAATAGAAATGTATGAATAAATTTAGATTAAAAGCAATAATTGCATGAAATACAGCTTGTTCAGGAGTCTCGAAGCTCCGAGTCAAGTCTGAAGTCTTTTGAGTGGAGTCGCAAGTCAAGTCTGAAGTCACTGTTTTTGCGAAAAGAAGTCCAAGTCCCCATCTTTTTTACATTTCTATCCCTTCATTCTCTTTAATTCAAGTTCACAGCACGAAGCTGACATGAAGAGCATTTATGCTTTATCAAGAATCAAAAAGATTAGCGTGGCACCGCTCTATATGTGTCATTAAATGAATTGTGCTATTTCGCGAGGAATAGAGATCTTTCGGTTTCACACACAAAGTGCACTTAACTGTTCTTCATATCCTAGTTGTCTCTGACCAATTGAAAATAATGAGCGTATAGGCTTATGTCCATCGAGTCAGTTGCAGCCAGCCACAGTCATCTTCAACCAGTAACAGGAGATATGTTCTGCTATTTGCGCAGTTGTTTGCGAATATGTATCAAAACATAACACCACTTAATTTTAAGTTAAAATGCATTGTAATGCGCGTTACTGAAGTTTGTACAGAGTAAAATATTACCCAATTGTTTTTTGTAATGCCTTACATTACCGCGTTACAGCAAAAAGCAATACATTACAGTAATTACATTACTTTTGTAACTCGTTACTCCCAACACTGCTTGCAATATTGTATTTTTGAAGCTTCTACATTGGTGTTACTTTTGCACTATTGTCACTGCTGGCACCCACCGCAATTTTGTGTAGGCAACTTCAATTAACTTTTGACGGCTCACAAAATCCTGGCTCTGAGCCAAAATGCGAGGGGTGGGGCCTGACGTGAGCTTTCATTGGATCAGTCGAGTGTCAATATGGAAATGTAACCAATGGGCCGCTGATTGTCCTTCCTTTTGGGCCAACACTGTATCAACTTGATTAAATTATATAGCCTATTCTATCGGCCCAAAAGGTGCGTCGGCCGACCGGGAAAATGCTCTGTATGCCAGATGGCCAGTCCGCCCATGTGCTACCCTGACTTATGGCTGCAGTGTAGCTGCAGCACAATAAGTAGATGCAACATATTGGGTACTGAAATATTCACAATAATCCAGGGGTTCTCAAAGTTTTGATTGGTGAGGGCCAATTCAGGAACCCAACATTGAACTGAGGGCCGCCAAAGGGGCGGGGGGAGAAAAAGAAAAGAAAAAAAAACTGAAAAAAAATCCCCATTTGTAATCATTTTAATGACCAGGTTGCATCTCTACAGTTTATATTTATTGCATTAAACACATTTTAATTCATAACTGAGGCTAAACCTGGCAAATCTTAAGAAAAATTGCAATGCACACACAATCCCTGGGGTTCTCTACCCTCAACAGACACATTTAGGATATAACAGTTCTGGTTGCAGTCCATTTCAAGTACAAACTTATTTAGAACAAACAGTCTCAGTGTGCCTTGCTTCTTATCAGCATAGGCCTTATTCAGGGCCAATTCCAGCTACCAAAGCACCACAGGAAAACCTGACGGCCACGGAACACCCCTAAACGGAGATTCATTCTTTTCAAAGCACACAGTACAGTTGTACAGTTTTACAGATGTTATCAGATGTTATCGCGGGCCGCCAGAAATGTTTCTGCGGGCCGCCATTGGCCCCCGGGCCGCACTTTGAGAACCTATGCAATAATCCATAGAAATTGAATCTTCATGTTGTGTTATCCAATATTAGATGTAGACAGATGTATAGTCTATCTTATACACACTCATTGAACCAACAAAGTAAATGCAAAAATAGAGACTTTTTTGTAATCATTCCATATTTAGTGTAGTCATTCCATTTCAGAAGCCCTGAAGTATAATCCAAATACAAGCATGAAACTTCAATGTGTTACCTTTCATTTGAGACCAGGATTATGCTTCTACACAAAGGGGTTCATGTGCAGTAAGCATTTGATTGACAGTATGCATTTTGGATAACAAAAATTTCCATAGGCATTTTACAAAACGCATGAGCATACCTTGGAAAATAATAGTCTAAAGCACTCATATTTTCATTCTATATTGATCTACTTTTGCACACAACTTCACAAGACCTGGTGCTAGGGCTCAGTTGTGTTTCTAAGTCATATCAAGTGACCTAGAGGGCTGAAATGTGGTCAGTTCAGAGATGGTTTTAATCCGGCAGAAAGAAAAAACTATATTCTAGCCTCTGTAACTCTTTGTGAGTACATCACACATTTATTTTGACTGTTTCCTATGAAAACTAGAGGTTCTCAGCTTTCTATAGAGGTCCAACATTTGATGGTAGGCCCCAGAAGAGGTGGGAACAATGCCCTTGTAAATAGGCACAGTGCAATTTCAGGCAAAAACCTGAAATTATTTTTGAGATTTAAAGAGTTAAGGATTATCAAATGTCCTTAAACATAAGGAATTATGAATTAGTTTACTGCTTGTACCTTATGAATTAGGGGTTTCACGATTTTGATTTTATATCGAAATCGATCGAAATTATATCTTAATCTCGAACTTCGAACTCAAAAGTAGAATCGACGATGCAGCCACACCCCCAATCTCACGTCCAACATGTATGCCAAGACGTACAAACGCACACACACATGCTGAACTGCGACGTCAACACACCTCTAATTTTAGGCTGCAGCCAGTTAACACATCAACCTACCGAAATTGAAGCCCCTCTTGCTACTCTGAAATCACCGGTGTGGAAGTATTAGACTCTATTTATGAGGAAAAATATATTTTTTAGTCCTTAAAGGAACACGCCACCCAATGTCAGTGGTAATATATGTTCTAACCTTAACTTTCACGAGTTGAGTCATACCTCTCCCGTGTCAGTATGTGCACTCAAACGCTCTGGTGCGCGGCGCGAATGTGTTAGCTTAGCATGTTGCTATGCTAGCGGGCTCAGACGTAGCCATAGAGAGAGGAAGATAGCAGTAATCAAAAACATCCACATTTTCCCTACTTTAAATACAGTTGCACGAGTAGTATTCTCTAACATTTAACTTTATAACTTTAAGATAATATGACATGTAGGCTAATATGAGATGTAGGCCTACTTCCCCATCGATAATGTGTGAATTGCCATTGAACAAATCATCTAGGCTACAATGCACTAACAAGGCTGGTATGAATCAAACTTGCCGAGAACCAAGACACGATAAAGGGTACTGCGGTTGCACGGTTACATTCGGTCTCATTCAGTCTCCTCGTGACAGCCTGCAGCCTACAGTCATTTACTTCTAAGCATTTATTTAACGTAACTACTAAGATAACATTAGGCCTATGTGTAGGTATGTGATATAATACTTTCCCATCAATCAAATTTTTATTAACATAAGCACTAGAAAGGCTTATGATCGGTTGATTACTGGAACTTGCCGAGAACTGTGTAGCTGTCGCTGAGAACACATGTCTTTTTCTTTCTTAAACTCTTTAAAATACTTGTTTGTTATGTTATTTGTTTTTACAATAATGTAATGTAAATGTTAATAATAATTTGCCTATGTGAGTTTTGTTTACAAGGGTTGCAAAATAGTGGCACCTACAGGTCAAACTAGTTAGCTGCATTTCATTTAAGTTACTGTGGTCATGTGATCAGCCTAACTAATAGCAGTGCAAAATGAGCATGAAGTCCTTTTGGTGTTACGCTGCACACGGAGTTAGGTGTGCCAGAGAAAGAGTGGAAGAGTAAACAGTTATCGTGAGAGCAACTCCTAAATTTCTGGTCAGAAGGCGCACACGGTATGTTTGTTTGTGATGTTGTTTCATGAGTGTATTGTAATATAATAGTGCAATGTTTTCTAAGGCCATTAATACTAGTTTAATACGTGAGCAAGATGAATGTTTGCTCATGGACTCTTGCTTCTCTTGCTTAAGAACATGCTTATGTACAATGTGCTCATGTGAGAATGTATTATGTATTTTATTTCAGTTTTTCACGGTGTTTGACGGTGTTTTGATGGTGATTGAATGAGCTTAAGTTGCGAAGAAATGCAATAAAAGAAACGACAAACATCAGTTGAAGCGTACGTTTTAATCTGACCGGAAGAATAAGTTTGGGAGCAGCTACAAACTGTTTGACTCGTGGGAGTCATCCCTATGTTCCCCGGGTCCTATGTTCCCCGCTCGGGGTTAGGGTTAGGATTATGGTTATGGTTAGGGTTTTAAAAAAGGGTCCTATGTTCCCCGGTCCCATACAAAGCGGGGAACATAGGTACGCTCCCGACTCGTGTGGCAGCCAGGGTTACGAGCCCCGGAGAACCTAGCAAACTGTTTGACTCGTTTGGCAGCCACGATTATGAGGCTCAGAGCCATACAGGCTTGATATAGTTTGACTGATTCTACTACCACTCCAGTAGAGGCGGTAATACGCGATACGATGAAAGAGTAGCGACGAGAACACTCGAGCACAGCCAATCAAGCCAGTGTTGCTCTGTATGTGAAAACGAATGATATTAGGAACACTGAGTTGGTTTATTGACGTTTGGCACTCGATTCTCCCGGCTCAGTGACACGAACCGGGTTATTTAACCGACACATCGGTCAGTTCGTCAACACTACCTTTCTTCCCATGCAGTCAAAATGAATGGGAGTCTTCAGAACAGGCTTGTCATAGTGTCACTGACATGACAGTGCGTAAAGTAGCCTATAATGTGAATGACTTGTTATTTTATCAAGGATTTCTTTCTTTTTGCAAAAAATAAAGTACAATAGGCATTAATTAGTAGGCTAAATAGCAGCATGTTGAAATTATGTGCCAAATTGCGTTTTTTATTACAATGATAAAATTGTAGGCTACAGGCCGATGTGCGTTTTATTTGGAGACTGTTTTGCGAGACAGAGACTGAGTTTGCTGCTGATATTCTGGGGATACGCTACAACATAGCCAATGTAGGACTTTAGCCTTTTAATATATTTGCTGCATTGGATCAGTCTTTCTAGAACAGGCAAGAGCTTTCTAGCCTCACGCCAGCAGCCAAGATCACCCATATACATTAAAACAACCAGCGGATGGCGGGCAGGTGCGGTTTTGAAAATTGGTCAAAAAACTTTGGTGCGGATGGAAGATAAGTTTTGCTATGCAGTTACGGTTGAAATAATAGCTCATCCGTGCACCTCTAGTGTGTGTGCCTCTCTCTCTTTCGCTCAGAGGGGAGGAGGAGGCTGAGGGGTCGATCAAGCATGGATTCTAAACTCTGTGTTGGATAGGATCTACAATTAGGTGTTAATTAATATTACTACGTCGAAGTACTCCCAAGTGCTATTGCGCCACACATTGTAGTTCTCCTGTTTATTCGCTTGGAAAATCGCCACGTTTCATGTTGTGTGACCTTACACATTTTTATCAACTACTCAAGCAACTGTATTTAAGTAGGGAAAACGTGGATGTTTTTGATTACTGCTGTCTTCCTCTCTCTATGGCTACGTCTGAGCCTGCTAGCATAGCAACATGCTAACACATTCGCGCCGCGCACCAGAGCGTTAATGTTAATGCTTAACTAATACTTAACAAATGCTTAATTGTGTACCCTTATTATACGAAAAGCAGTGTTAGGGACTTGAAAAGAGTCAAGGAAATAAATAGAAGACAGCATTTAATTGCTAATACCATGATCGCAGGAACAAGTAAGAAGCAGGATTAAATGACACAGTATATGGTAAGGGACCTTATTCATGAAATGAAACACCCACACTCTCAGAGTTTTAATCCCTAACTTTTGTTTATGTCCTTTGTGACTTCATCTCAGGGTCTAAGTGCACTAAGATGAACAATGTTTATCTAAGGTTGCCTGCATGGAGAGGTTTTGTGGTTTCTGTTCCTCTTTCCTCTGCAATCAGTCCAACTGTATTTTTCCTCTTAACAAGATGATAAATGTGTGTGTGTGTCTGTGTGTGTGGTAGTTTTATTTTCTTAGTAAGACATGAGTCATGGTCTGTTTTACTGGAAATTCTTTGAGCTAGTGTCCCTTTAGAGCCTGGTCTGACAGCATCTGAATCTGAAAGTACAGTAAATGCGGTGACTCACAGTGTGAGAGAAGTCTGACTCGCATCTGTGTTGAAAAGTGTCACCAACACAGAAGATCAAACACACTCAGCCAGTCAACTGAACCAAAAAGTTATCTGGTATCACTGTACAATAAGTACGTTTTCTGGCTCATATTCACATTTAGTTTTCATTATGGGAAATGCATTTGGCATAGGCAGGCTAAGACCAGCAGGAGCATTTCCCGTTGGTTAGGTGCTTTAAGCACTGCTTGTCTAATGACCTTGAAAGCAGACACGTCAGCTTTATGGACTAGCTCTGTGCTTTGTCCTGTTAAGTTAACTTCCTGGTGTGGTACAAGGAGGAAATTAAACAATTAATTACTCACATGTGCTGGTTTGGGGGAAATGTGGAGGAACTAGACAAATCCAGTCTGAGCTACTAAACCCTCTACCAATATATTCTTCCAAGACTTGAGACACAAACACACACACGCAAAACTTTAGTTTCTCCTCTTTTCTCATATCCATATTGTAAAGCACTTCAGGTGGCATCCAGACATTTTACTTGGCCTCACAAAGGGTTTGTGTGTGTGTGTGTGTGCGTACGTCTGCGTTTGACATAGACGTCACAATGGGCACACCTTAGCCATAGATTCCCGCTCCACTCCAGGCCCCATCTGCTCCCAATCTTCACTTGGGATGCCTGTCAAGTGTCAACGCCACCATCAGTATTTCCCATAACTGTTAGCCCACATTGCAAGGCTATCTGGTTACCTTCAACCAGATCCAGGGGGATCTGCAACCAACCTCCCCAGCTGGATGCTACAGAACAGTTCAGGGGCTCTGTGTGGGAGAGCCTCTCTTCATGTGTGTGTGTGTGTAGGAGCCTCTCTCTCTCTATGTGTGGGTTTACATTTGTATGTGTTAGTGTGTGTGTATGCAAGAGAAAGAGAGTGAGAAGGAGCGAAAACCTCTATTTCTCTGGGTCTGTGTCAGGGCTCGAATTATCTTTTTGTCTTTAAGGGGGTCTCTCTATTTCAAAAAAAGTTGGCACATCCTGTGCATAGCCTAAAGGCCTAAAGTGGCGCTTTTGCGCAGTATGTGCATGGTAGGCCCTAGGCTATAACTTGACACACACACACACAACAGACAGAGATTTTTCATAGAAATCGATTCCTTTTCATTTATTTCAACATATGATTGATTGCAATAGTCCATATTTCATTTCAATTTTACAATACAAAGAAATAGACTAAACGATTTAGTCGGAGTGCCATTCTCAATTTCACAACGTAACTCATTTGAACCAGACCACCGTCTCAGATAGGCTATTCTCAGTGTCAAACATAATAATGCATGTAGTCTTTAACTTATACACAGGCAAAAATGCACTAACTGGCAGAAATTAATAAAGCCATTGCAGCCAAACTATGTTCTAGTATTATAGGCTAATGTACACATTACTGTACACACCTGGGTGTTCAGTCGTCTCGTGTGTGGAAATAAATAAACAAACAATTTTGGAATTTGCGCTGAGATGTTGTCGGGTAGCCATTAAATATTCTGGCATCAGAGATTGCTAACAGATGTTTCAAAATATCTTGGAACTTTCCGGAGCTCTAAATGGCAGAGGATAGCTACAGATCAATTCACACAATCATTGAAGTAGGCTGTATTATGGGCCATAATGTATGACTTTTCAATAAACATAGAAGAGGCAAAGCGCAAGTTCAATAGCAAACAGGACTTTTTCAGCACATATCAAACCATGTAGGCTAGCCCAATGAACGCCTATGTAAATACACAAAACACTCGCATCAAAGCAGGGTGAGTTCTTCAGACTTGCGAGTGCTGTCAATATCGATCGTATGCGGTTTGCACATAGTCTAGTGGTGTGGTGGTGAAGTGCAGTCATACTGCGTTCAAGAGCGTAGGGTAGGTCTACGTCCAGTAGTAGCCTATATTTTAATTGAACGTCTTTAATGGTAAGAGATCGCACAGGGATGGATAATGAGCGTTGTTTAAGATGAAATTACAATGCCAGACACCTTCAGATATGAGAGACCCCCTCATATTTTTGACTTTGTTGTTTTCATGGGAGCCAGTCCTCATTCTAAGGGAGCTCGGCTCCCTCTGGCTCCCACGTAATTCGAGCACTGGTCTTTTGTGTGTGTGTGTGTGTGTGTTACTGCTGACTTGGCATCCTCCCTGGACTGACAGATTGTTATAGAAAGAGAACTGAATGTAGACTCCATCAGGACACCAATTCCTCAAAAGTTTGGCAGCTCAAACATTCTGCATATGATTTAAAAAAACATGACCTGAAACAAACTTCTTTAACTTCCCAGATTAGGCTTCTTCTTAACTTCCCAGATTAGGCTTCTCGCTTTCCTTGAACCCTGTGGAATGAAGGCTCTACAAGGGTTCACTTCTGGAGACCTGGATATGAACAGATTCTCCGAAGTCATCGCATCACCTCCCCACCTGCTCCCACAACAAGCAAAAACATTAAACCCCTGCATCCGAACCAAATGTTGTGAATAAACACACACACACACCAAGGGCAGCATCCGCAACAGAAGCCGTCGCCTCGCTAGCCACCGCTCCCAATCTGCCCCAAACGTTCCGCTCCATGTGCTCCACCCAGGCTCTAAGTCAGAGAGAGCTTAATGTAATTCTCTGGCACAACAGGATTTGTATCAGTCTCAAAGGGGTCAGTGAGGTTAAGAGCTGATAAGTAGTAGTGTTTAAATCCTCCGTGGTCACACAGACAAAGAGCAGTGCGGCCACAACTGATGCCTGGGGTGATTTAAGAGACGTCGAGGGAGGGCGAGGACTAGAGAGAAGAGGAAGTGGGGGTGAGGGGTGGTGAGCAGGACTGGCTGCCGGAGTGCTTGTACCTGAGTCACCTTCTTAGAAAAGTGAGCAGCCCAACCAGCTTGCCTGCCTGGTCACCCGCCAGCCAGCCAGTAAGTCATGTCCTGGGCTGGCCCCAACCCTAGCTGACCTGGCCAGGCTGTTGTTGTTTATTGTGGTCATCGGCTGGTCGGGCTGCCACCCCATCCCCCCCTGCGGAGATGACCCGGGGCCACGGCTGGCGCGCAGGGTTCACACCGGACCGCAAATCACTGTAAACCGGTGGGATGTTCCCCTTGTTTAATGTCAACATGTCAACACTGCGGTGCGGCGGTGGCAGGGGATCTTCCGGGTGAATGGGAGACAGAAATTAATAAAAATCCATCCTTCCCAGTATCTCCCTCCCCTCTCTCTCTCAAACACACACACACACACACAGACAGCAACAGTTTCCACTCTAGACCAACAGATTTGAGGGGCTGGCTTGACCTACATTGGACAAATGTTCTTACACAACTCACGTTTTCAACTTTTCTAAGTAGGATATGCATTAAATGTCCTAGTGTTTTTTTACTACTACTTAGTACTAACTACAGTTGTAGGCATTATTCAAGGATTGTCACGTTTACAGGGGTTAACACAGGAACCGTTCCACTGGGCAAGGGACTAAAATTAGTGGCTTTAGTGAAAACTGAATGTGTACAAAATTAACTCGTCATCTCTAAAAAACGTCAATGAACCTATACCTCTAAGCAGTTAAGGAACTTGTTGAAACTACATCCTGGTGGCTGAGGGCAACTTAAAGTCATTGAGAGGAGCCAGACTAGTATCTTAGTGAGATGAGAATGAGCAGAGATATGTGCAGGTGGGGCCAGGCTACCTTTTCCCTCCTGCAAATCTGGCTTTCGGGGCATGATGTGGCATTCCAATGGAGGAAAGAGGCAAAATGGAGGTTTTTCAGTCAACTGTCAGAAAGATTTAGGCTGAAAAATGCCAGACATACACAGGAAAGGTGTTAAATTCTTTGACCCCCAAGTAGTCTGTGAATGCCATAACCATTGGCTTGCCTTTTCAGCTCAAACTCCTTTACACCTCTAATCGTCCTTGAAAAGCAAATTCTAACAGTTTTTTGACTGACTTTGCTACAAAGCAAACACCTTAACATCTTGCTATAACACCAATCCCGACTAGTCTTAAGTGTGCTTGCCAGCGTGGTTCCCTTGCTTACTCCTTACTTTAGTTCAGCATTGTAGTGTACATTAACTTCTTCCTTTTAGAGGCTTCATCACATTATACAAAGTGGATAGTTAGCTCAATCAAATAAAGGATCACAGTCAGAATACAACACCATGTCTGGTCTCAATGTCTGCTGACTTTTCTGTCCCCCACACAAAAGAAATTGTACTATTCCTGTCACTAACCAGCACAGAGTTGACCTCAACTGTCTTGTTCTCAAGCTAACATGCCAGTGATGTTAAATCTGATATGATTATGTCTCCAGGTATAGTGACCCTAGGTCAAACTACTGTAGTTTTACAACTTGAAAGAAGAGCCATGACCCATGCATAGCTTGCAGCTTCCATCTTCACCAGCCCACTGATTAAGGTGCTGTTGAGGTGCTGTCTTACGTCCCGGTGGATCGTGAAGCAGGACCCGATTCAACTGTCTTTGCTTGTTTGTGGTCAGCACAATTATCCTTATTCTGCCAGGCAAGGTAAATAGTAATGAAATTATTGTGTTGGTGAAAAAAATAGGTGTGGTCAAGTGCATCTATCACACATTGCTATTTTGACGCCAATGAAAATGATAAAGCCACTAACAAAAGTAAAATACGCAGTATTTCATTGTTATTTTTAGACTGTACTGGTGTGATTGGATGAATGTCCTTAGGATTTCTTATCAGTCATTCGAATAGTACTGGGAAAAGTGTTGCTTTTTTCAGAAAGTTTTATGTATCCCCTTGTCAGTCAGTACTGTAAAACAAAAAAAATAACCGAAGGGCTGTTCACGCCAGAACTGGAAAGATAACTATAACTCTAACCATAAAAGCCTCCACACTGACCAACGATAAGGAAAGTCTCCTTGTGTTGATGAATTTGATGGCTAAAATTAGATGGATTCTGATTAGCTGTCAGCTTTAATTTGTTCTCAAAATTGTTCTGAAAGTGATTCCTAACGATATCGTTCTTCATGTCGTATTGTTACAGTTTATGTGTGGATGTCTTCATTCATATTAGCTAGAACAATACTTTTTTGCTGTTATCATTCTTGGTGTGAACAGCCCTTAAGTATAGGGCCCCGAGTTTGGCGGCGTATTTGGCCACCAGTGCATGCACACTGTGGCGAGAGCAAGTCAGACGCACAAAGTGGGCAAAGTCAAGCCTAGGTCAATCAGTAAAAGATTTGTTTAAAGCCGACCAATAGCACTGTTGAGCAATACCTTTAAATGGAATGCATCAGACGATAGCATTTACAGTCTCAATGTTGTTGCACGTCTGATCTGAATACTTTCTCAAAGAATACTTTCACAAAGAATAAGTGATGATACTTTCAATCACACTCCTGTCCAACTGCATGTTCTCATGCACCTATAGGCTACTTTTTCCAAACTAAGCACTTTAGATACTGTATGAAAGGAAGAGAGTGGACTAAGATCAAATACTTTGGAGAGAAATTACTGTACAAAACTAGCCCTATTACATACCTGATTTAAGTTTGGGTGCCGAGCCATAAACTTTAAGGTTGTTCCTTTTTCCATCAAGCAAGAATCCATCCATACTGTATATTTGTAACTTGCAAAAAGACAGATGGTGGGAATATAGGCTACTAATAAAACAGCACCATGAAGCAGTAGCCTAGCCTACAAGACCTTCTATTATTCTAATATTCTCATGAACTTGAACTGTCAGTTTTACTAGATAGGCCTTAAAGATCGATCATCATCACATATGGGGCGTGCCTTCCGCTTCGAGGTGCAGCTGTTCGCAGGTTCGAATCCGGCTGTGTGCAGGGCCGAGCTGTGCAATTCAACCCAACGCACGAAGACCAGACTCAGCACACAGCCGGATTCGAACCTGCGAACAGCTGCACCTCGGAGCGGAAGTCGAGTGTGTTGACAATTGTGCTAAAATCCCCCGGGCTGCTCGCGAAAAAAAAAAACCCACCAAGATGTGGCAGCTAACTCATAGACAGCATTTCAGGGTTTGTGCCCTTATATTTTGTAAAACGACGTCTAAACGTCTCTCTTTAGCACCCCACCTGGCTAATTTGCACCTCAGAAACGTGTCTGGTGGGACGTTTGGCTGGGTTTGCCAAAACGGTCCCAGGGGAACGTTTCGCTAATGAGACCATGGTTCTTCCTCCTTCAGACAATTGCTGTACGTGAGAACAGGAAAGTTTCTGTTTTCTTTGGTCTGATAACTTTGTGTTTTGGCTTTTGATTTCTTCAAGAAGTCATCATTAATAGGTTATCCACTCTTATTCTGAAGAAATTTTCTATTTTAGCCAAGAGATTTAGCAGAAGAAACAGCCACCTAAACAGTTGTTGCTGACCAGATTCCTAATTTTCTCAAAACTTGTTTTTTTGCAGAGACGAGGATACCTTTCACATTTTGGCCAATATCTCTGGATTGGTTAAACGAAATTGAACAAATGACCCCTTGTTTTAAACCCTAAGGACTGCGTATGTTGTGGGTGTTGGTGGGGCTATTGAGCTGGCTGCTAGCTGGTTGGTAGAGTAATTATGATACCTGCAAAGGTACTTTTGGAGTAACCAAATTTGAAGCTTGTGTGACAAGGCATTCTTGAGATATCACACTTAAGGTGTTTTTGACCTTGACATTTGACCTTTGACCTCCAACATCAATTCACTTCATCTTTGAGTCCATATAAACACTCTTACCAAATTTAAGGCATGTACGTCAAGACATTCTTGAGATATCACACTTAAAGTATTCATGGACTTGACCTTTGACCTCCAACATCAACTCACTTCATGTTTGAGTCCATACAGACACTCGTACCTAATTTGAAGCATGTGTGTCAAGCCGTTCTGGAGATATAATGCTCAAAGCATGAGCTATGCCTGGGACTTTTATTTTGACACACAGGAAACACTTCAACAGCATGTGTAGTTCAGGGAGAGCCAGATTGTATGCTTAGACGCTGAGACTCCTGGGATTCCTCACAGGTGGCACCTGTGCCAGTGTTCTGATTAGCCCAGGAGCTACTCTTGGAACTACTTAAAGGACAATTCCGGCGCAAAATGAACCTAGGGGTTAATAACACATGTGTACCGAGTTCGACCGTTCGCTGGGATTTATTGTTCAACTTGAGCATGCAAACCTGGTGGACTTTTCTGTTACCTTTAACATTTTTCCAATATCAAACCACAAATATCCCACAAGCCTATATGCATATGCATGCATAAACAGGAGATAATTATATGATAATGGTCCTGCTAAAACAGTAGAAACAAGACACTATGATGTGTAATGTTAATTAACATTAGCTGCTAACTAGTCTTGTTTACTTGTTTCAACAGTTGCAAAGGAGAGAAAACCCATGCTTTTAGCCTCCATTAATAGCTGTGTTTTTCTTCTCTGAACTGTAGAATGACATGTCCACTTTTAAACTACTGTATACCAAAATATTTCCCACTCTAGACCTTCTTTGTGAAACATTTCAGACTGCTCCTGCTACCTTAAAGGTACCGTCACTTCAGCAAATTGAAATAGGGTTTAGGTAAGGGGTTGGATAGTTCACTCTCTGTTTGTTTTGTTGGTGTTTTGTTGGTGTTTGGTTAAAATATCAAAGGACATGACGTCATCCAGAATTGCTGATAGTACCATTTATATATCATGTTCTGGGTGCCCATGTAGGGTCTGGGAACTCACCATTCGCAGTGCTCAATCCGAGGGGCAGGTTAAACAGTTGTCTTTCATATTCCCTCTGCATGCAGTAGGATAGCGCTACAACTGATGAGTCCCATGCCTTTTCTCACCAGCGAAGCTAGTTGGCTTTTTGATCAAACTTTTGCCAACTTACGGAATACGGAACAGTTGCAACTCTCTGCTCTATCTGGAGTCAAACCTGATAACACCTACAGTAGGGTGGTTAACATTTTCACCAAATTTTGCCAGATCGCGTTTTGTCTTGTTCCAATTGGCATTGTAAGTATCTGTACCAAAAATGGAGTCAATTGCTGCACATTTAGGGGTGGCACACTTTTTCACAATATTGACACACAGACTATACATGATGTATCCGGATAGAACCATTGCAGATGCTGCATTGAAGAGCATTGGACGACATTTGTGGTACCCGTCAGAAGAACTCGTCGCCCTGGCATTTTTTGATGCTCAGCTCACTACCATTGGTGGTGGTTAGTGAGGTCCCCCCTTCCCTGTGAAGCGCTTTGAGTGTTGAGAAAAGCGCTAAATAAATGTAACGTGTTGTTGTTGTTGTTGTGTTAAAGAAAAAGAGACAATGCTGAGAAATCTTGAAAGATGCCCTGGGAAGATGCTCAAAGACTTGATGCCAAGTCTTTCTTCCACAAGAGCAGTACTACCATCTCTAGCCTCGTCACTCGCTGCTCAATCCACTTCTTTGAGGTTCTTACTGAAGGCCAAATGGATGGCAGAACCCTGATGACCCTTATTAAATGCTGTCAAAAATCTGTGCGAAATGAAGACCAAAAGCAATTTTTGCTCCGTGTTGTGCAAGGACACAGAGATAAAGTATCAAAAAGAACAAAGTCATCATACAGGGAATAGTGTTTGAACTGTTCTAATGTTCTTACTCATTTAGTATAAGTACAGGGAGAGATTATTAATGACCATACTTATCTTTTATTTTGTTCAAGTTTCTGGTTCCTGCGAAAGTTATGTATTCTTAGGTTGAGCAATTGTGAAAAAGTGTGCCACCCTTTATTGGCGTCCTATTGGCTCAATTTTTGGTACAGATGTTCAAAATGTCAATAGGAACAAGGCAAAATGCGATCTGGACAAATTTGGAAAACTTTTACTTATACCATTATATTGTGAACCACCCTAACCTACAGTACTAGTCAGGGAGGTTTTACACAGTGGTAGCATTCACAACATTATTAGCTCGGCGCCACACTCTCTGCTGACCTGGAAGGGCCCAGGGCCATGCACCTTCTAATGCCAGATGGCTCAAAGAGGTTATGTACCACTTATAGCTATAACAGATAAAAAATACTCTCACAGGGGAAATGTGGGGGAATTTTACTCAACATGTGGGCCATTCATGATATATTTTGATGAGGTGTCTGTGGTGAACTGGGAAGACTAATGATGCTATTGGTGTAAATGCAAAATAGTTGGGGGCAAATGATGATTATTTGCTTAGCATAACATCTGTTATCTGTGCGGCTAGATGCTGATGCTTTATCTGTATACATTCTTTGTACTGTATCTCTAAAGAGTTTTTTCAATGCTGTGTCAAGTCCAGACCTATTTCAGATTCTTCTATTTTTAGAGTTATTGTGTATGTGGTACCAGAAATTACCCAAACCCATTAGTTGCTTTGGTTGTCTTTGTAGTGAGATTCATTTATAACCACAGCATAAACATAACAAATGCCCTCTACATTACCATCAGTATTTTATGGCATTTGGGGCAATGTCAAATCTTACGAGCCAAGCCAACAATATAAAGAAAGTAAAGATGTGGTGAGTAATATGAAAAATGGGGGGAAAGGGGAAAATGGGGAGTCCCAGCCACAGAGCGTGTCCTGAAGAGGTGGGTACTGCCCACAGAACTGGCCTCACAATGAAGATCCATCAATTCCAGTCTCACTGGTTAACCACTAACATCAGTCAGGAGTGTGTCCACACACTTCAGAAAAACACAATTGAACCTATGCATATTTTTCCTAGCTGGCCAGGAAAATATCCTGAAAAAGTTTAAATAAAAAAACTCGAGACAAATGTTTGTCAACATCACTAAAAACATATGCATTTTTATACAATATAAGAAGTCCTTTCTGAATGGCATAGAAGTTCAATAGAAGTCCTTTCTGAACAGCGACAGAATGATCACTCACAACTGTGTCTATTCCCAACTACATTGCTAATGATGCAGCATGTAGAGGGAAACATTTTAACATCTTTAATTGCTTCTGATGTACCGATATTATTGTCATATTGAATACTTGTTGAGCATTAACAACTGACTTATGAGGAAAGGAAATGTATGTTGTGACCCAATATTACAGCCTGTCACAGCCTTTCAGCTTCAACTTCTCACATGCCTCTTTTGTAAGACATTCCCCACAGAACCAATGTACAGAAATGACAGCGAGATTGAGTTTTAAAATAAACATTTAGAAAATGTCCTAGTTTAAAATAAACATTTAAAAAACAACTGTCATTCTTCCTAAATCAGATGCAGTGGAGGACAGACTTTGCCAGCAGTCAAATAGCTCACTTACTAGACCAAGTAGAAAAGGCTTTGCCAGCTGTCAGTCAACAATTTGGCTAAGTAAACTATCGTCTGTTAGCATGGGATATTTGTCACCTGCATCTACCTACCCTGTTTTTTCTTTCAAGCTGATACAACACTGCTAATCAAAACAAATAAAACTATACACCCTCTGTCCTCCCATGAAACAATTCTGTGCTATTCCTTTCAACAAGTACATTTAGCTTTTATCCAAAGCAACTTACAAACCTTAAACCACATTAATCATTGTTGGTCACCCAAAGGTTATACAAGTTTTTTTTAATTGTTTTATTGATCTAAAATAAATCACAACATGCCACCTTAACCCTCCATTTCATTCTGCCTTCATGCTGAATATCTGTCAACAAACCCCTATGTTTACTTTCCATCTCAGTAGATGACGTTGTGCAATAAGTGCAGTGTTTCCCATACATTGACTTATTTGTGGCGGCCCACCACAATATCAACTTTGACCACCACACAATGATTTTCCAGGTTGTACTAAATTGTGCTTAAATCTGGTTAGCATCATAACCACACTGTCCTAATTGTTAAAAACTGTTGTATTCAAGTTAATTCTGCAAACCAACCACCACAAATGGAATTCAATTCTGTGGGAAACACTGAAGTGGCTATACCCCTGTAGACTTTGGAATGAGAAAATGTTCATCATTAAGGGTTTTGCCAAAAACATACAGAAATACAGCATTCTTATTTAACTACACTCAGGGATTGTGGGGGAAGTCACCAAAATGACAAAAAAGTAGCCGAGAACAGACACATGAAAAAAAATGTTTTAGTACTAGAGCCCTTCTACATCTTAGTGCCTCTATGCCTCTGAGCAGTACCTATGAGGATCCCTTCTCTGTGGGGATGTGAGTTGACCTGTTTTCTTCAAAGAGAATAATAATTGCTTATAGTTGCAGAACACCATCACCACAGCTACTGTAGTGTAGAGTGTGTCTCCATTGGGGTTTACACTATACAACTCAAATGCAAAGAAAATGGAAAGAAATGAGTGCCTAGTTTTGACACTGTGGTTTGGGATTAGATCACCACCTCTTTCCGACTTCTTTTGATTACCCCCATACATGTCTCTCTCAGGGGCATGTAATGTAACATCATACCAACAGTATTGTCCACTTGCTTCTTTCAAAGTCCTATTTGAAACTGCTTCCAAAAAAAGCCTACATTTTATTTCTTTTGCTTTCAAGTCTGTTCCTGATTGTTTACACTGTGCAGAATCACCTCAGATGAACCCGGGTGAGATAAGTTGGCACCTGCACCTAGTGGGTGTGACAGTACAGAGAACACATACTGCTTGATTTCTGCCTGCTTGTTAAATAAGCCCTGCGATCCCACCCCCACCTCATTCCTGCAGATAATTAGTGCATATAGCACTGAGTTCCATGGACGAGCTTCACGGGGGTCTCTTATTAATGCACAATGCCTTGGCAGTTATTGTGCTCTTGCAATGCCTCTGCTTTGCACTGTCATGTTGTTATTGTCCTATTAGAAAGCATTCCTCATTGCTTGTGGTTAATTAAGGTTTATCTATAAAACTGCCATTTTCAGGTTGTGTCATTTAATGGGGAATAAATCTGAGCTGAGGCATGATGGATCACTCTATTTGATGTATGATTAATTAAAGCTTAAAGCAGCACTTATTAAGTCTGGTTTACCACTGCAGGTCCAGTAAAGCACTCTGCTGTAGGCTGTTTTATGGTTAAATTTCCAATTGCTCTTCCAAATTGTTGACAAGGAGAAGAGAGAGTGTGAGTAAGAAGCATTACTACTGCTGCATCCAGACATACAGTAAGGTCTGAGGTTGCAACTGCCACCATGGCATCCAGCTCTGAGGACACATGCAGCGGCATGTGCTATTTCTGGCTCACAGCGCTCCTGCATTCATCGCTGTGAGGCATTTCCCGTTCCCAAACTTGCTGTTCAAATTAGACTTTCAGTACCTGGTGATTTTACAGAATGCCTCAGTGTTGTTTTCATTGGCCTGGTATTTCGCCTCTGCATGTTGTGCACCTGTATACAAATGCCATCTGTTTGTGATGCAACGTGTTTGTCACAGATCAATCTCTCATCAGAGGGAGAATTGCTCCCTTGGGTTGAGTTCAGTTATGGTGGGTCTAACCACCAATGAATGCTGCTGGACATCAGGTTAGACCCTAACATCAGCACCTCCTCACTGTCCTCACCTCATCTCTTAATCTGTGAGATGGATAACAATGTGCATCTTAGGGGAGCTGTGGTGCAAGTGGCAGCATCCAGACCCTATATGGGTCCAAGAGCCCAAGGGGACCTATAGGTTCAATTCCGACCAGCCATTTCCCAATCCCACCCCCGTTCGCCTTATTCACCCGGAGGCCAGAACGAGGCTAAAGGGTGCACTTGCCATTACACCTAAGTCCAGCAGATGGTGGTGGTAATGCACTCAATTTGCAGACTGCCAAAAAAACTCATTGAAGAAGAAGAACAGGCCAGTGAATCCTTCTTCTTTTTTGGTGAGCTTTTTTTTGGCAATTTGCAAACGGAGTGCATTACCACCACCATCTGCTGGACTTAGGTGTAATGGCAAGTGTACCCTTTAGCCTCGTTCTGGCCGCCAGGTGAATAAGTCGAATCTCTCTCTCTCTCTCTCTCTCTCTCTCTCTGCCCCTTGCATCCTGTCACTCTCCCCACTGAGCAAAAAGTGGTCCAAAATACGTCAAAAAGACGTGGTCACCGTACTCCAGAAGACGTCCTCAGAGTAGCCAGAATGAAAGTTTTTAAGACGTCTTTCCTGGACGTTGTATAGATGTCTTATTTTGGGTGTTGTATAGACGTCGCTAAAAGACGTTTCAAAGACTTCATTATTGAACATCCAGAAGACGTCCTCAGAGTAGCCAGAATGAAAGTTTTTAAAACATCTTTCCTGGACGTTGTATAGATGTCTTATTTTGGATGTCAAATACATGTCTAGATTATGGCCTGGCAGAATGTTTACTTGCAACTAATTTTGGTTGTCTATAGAGATTCAAAACTGGGTCCGCCTGGACTATTGTCTCAATATCATTTATCAACTAATTCTGGCTGTCAAATAGACGTCCAGATCATAGCCTGGACGGACCGCCGTGAAATCAACTTGTCTTGGATGTCCATAGACGTTGCTTGCTCAGTGGGTCCACTGTCCTATCTAAATTACATTACATTACATTACATTACATTACATTTGGCTGATGCATTTTTAACCAAAGCGACTAACAACATGGTTAACAGTTTAAGCTTTTAAAGCAATTTTCTCAACAATTCTAGGACAATTTAAAAAAAGGTCTAGCATAATAAGAATAAGTGCATCAGTGAGTGCTGTTTTTTAAACAATCTTGAGTCAGTTCTTGTCAGGTGGTAAGTGCTAGGATCAGCAAGACTATTGTAAGTTGTGCTACAAGAGTAGATGTTCTAAATAACGAGACTCTGGAATGATTAGGGAGAGATGAACACATTGAAACTGAACATGAATGTTACACTGGAGGTCCAATTTTAGAGGACTCTTTAGATGGGCCCCGGCTGTATAGCAGGGACATTGAATATGAAATAATAAACAAAGACATTCATGTTCAGTGGATTTGTAATCTCTCCACATCTCAAGTCAGATGAAAAGATCCATATAATTTACTCACTGAGCGGTTCTCAGTCTAAACGAGGCATCATAGAGCACCTTAAACATTGCACAGCACCTGGTCACAGACTTCCAGGCGTCTTGACAGGTTCTCCGTGGTCGTGGGAAAGAGTACATTCTTTATTTGCTTAATGTATATGGTGCAGATCTCTGCGGTGGGGGTAAACATAGGAGCGGCACCTACATCGAGGAAACTGGAGAGGCAAAGGAGACTAACGACCAAAAGGCCTCCTAGTCAAAACGTATTCACATCTGGCATGTTGTAACAGTTAACCGCGTTTTCATGTCTCTGTTATAAAAGGTCTTGGGTCAGGACGAAGATCAGATGGTGCCTTTATTGTCTCGGTCAATAATGGTCCTGACATACAGTACGTTCCAAGCCAAAGCTATTAAGATAACAAAATGGTACTGGATCAGGTCCAGTTGGCAAGGTCCTCTGAGCCGACGGAGGAGTTATGTTCTAGTGCTGTCTTTTATGTGTTATTAGACAATGGGTTTGTCAAAACTTGTGATGATTTTGCACAGCTGGTCCACAGTTGGTTTTGCCAGTGTCCCAGTGAGCCCCACCAATACTGAGACATTTTTGCCATTAGTGGCTTCAATTAAGCACCCACATTCGATTTTCATTGACACAAAGTAGTGTTTACACCCTCATTTATACACTTATTGCGTGCCAGAGATTGCTTAGAATACACATGTAAGTGATCATTCTAACCCCTTTCTAATCCTTTAAAATGTACCTCCCAAATAGCCAGCCTAGCACATAGTAAGGGAATTCACTCTGGCACAGAGTGGGTCTGGGTCAGACAGGCCAATGTCTAATGTTTGCCTCCTCCTACCCTTCCTGTGATTGACAGGCCACCCCAGTGCTGGAGGAAAAGAGTGGGAGATTAATTTTCAGGGAACCTCATGCTTGCTGTGGTGTTGACAATATCACTCAACTGGCTGGAAACTACCCTGCCATTACTCTGAAATCCAGTCGTGGACCGTTGGAGTGGATGTGGTTGCAGCATTTGGCCCCATCCTCTCCCATTTACCCCACAGCAGGCACGTGGAGGGAATGCTAACTGGGCCATTTCAGACACTAATGAAAGGAGATGGATGGACTGGCTGCTATTAAATATCTGTTTATTCATCTATTCAATCTTGACAGTGACTGGGTGGAGTGTGACAGTGTGGAAAACTTGTTACATGGAAAATGTCAATAAGTTTCAGTTTTCAGTGTTTATTGACTTATAGATTATATATTGTAATTTTATACATTGTAATTTATATGCCTTGTTGGCTGCATGAGTATAGTAACATTAGATGTTTCTGCAACACAAAAAAGAAGTGAATGATCTATATTATTTATTATTCCACTGCTTGGTTGAATTTCCCATTGTCCTACGTAATTTAGAATGACCATTAACCGTATGTTATTTGCACACCTATGAAGAAGATCCATTTTGTGGGCCGTATCACACTTGGTATTTATTGGTATGTAAATCCCACCATTGGTAAAACTCTGCTATCTCAATGCAGCCAGCTTTGTATGCAGTCAGCTGTAGTATATTAACTTTTGTGTGGATAGGTGGTCTCTGGAGGCCATCTTGAATCCATTTCTAAACATCCAAAAAACGAATTTATCTTCATCTCATTGGGATGAAGGGGCATATATGTGCCTAGTGTAGTCACTTTCCAATTGGGTGCAGTTAAACATTTGACTTTACATATAACAGTGTTAAAGTGACATAACAGGGTAATTAATTATCATGGTCCAGCTGCCTCACTTCACTGGTCTGTAAGTGTTTGTGACAGTTTCCCAGCCTTATTCACCGTATACACTAATGCACTTCTAAAAATAAACAGCTGTGTCAAATCAACATGAATAGAATTTTTGAATTTCTGTTTTTATTTCCAGATAATAAAAGTGCATTTACTGAGGCTTACCAAGGTCTTTGGATACTTGCAATAATTGCATGCTTTTTTATGCACGCAAGCCATGGCAAAGGCTCTCAGAGGGAACAAAGGGCACATTCAGATTTGTTGTGCAGAGCTCCTGGCCCCTAATTCCTACAAATTGTCAACAAGATAAAAGGCTTGTTTTCGAGAAACGGGGGTGGGTGGGGGTGCAGAACATAATATGCAAGTTCTTTTAAAGAATCAACAGCTATTTATGTTTAATCAGAGGCGTTGCCACCAAGGCTTGACTAAAGTGGCTTTGATCACTGTATCCCAGAAGAGTGATGCAGTACTCAATGTGACGGGACAACTCAGGGGTAAAATGGTATTCGGAATGCCATATGTCAAGCTTGATGAAAAAGATTATTTACACCAACATTATGTTTCATTGGTTAACACCAGTCTTTAAACAGTGAGCACAAGGGAGATGTTTTGCATATGGCCACTATTAAAAGTTTATTTACCTACCAAAGAAGTGTTCAGCATATGCCTAGTCAAGCTGAAGGTTGTTGTGGTTAGGCTTCACTGACCCTCTGGTCAGTCACATGTCACATTTAAGTTGCATTACCTCTTGTTCTCGTTCACACAGCCTTTGTTTGTGGAATATATACCTGCAGCGAGCCTGAATATTTATCCTCAACATTTCCAAAGATCTACAGTACTTACCTTTGTAGTTTTGTCCATTAAAATTTATAGCACCATAAAGAGCAGTGTGCCAGAAAAAATCTATCCAGCATGGTGCAAATTAGCAAAGAAAGTCAACAACTGAAGCTCAATTTAATAACAACGTTTTCCAGGAATTCGGTGGTGTTGTTACAGGTGAAACTTTAACCTCTTGAGAGGGTGTCTAGTTTGCATTTCTTTTCAAAGTAATGCATATTGCACTAAAAAAACACCATTTCCTGTGCTTTCCTATAAAGACATGGGGTTAAAGGACAGGTTCTCGCTACAGAAATCTGACATGTTGATGGTTGACGCTCGATGGCTTATAGGGGGCTTTGAACAAGCCTGTCCATAGCATCCATGTGGATCTCATCAGGTAGGACTGTATTTATGACCCTCTGTATTTATGACCTGGGGTACCTTCCTGAAGCCTTCAGCATATCCATCCATTTCTAGGCCTCAGAACGCACAAGTATGGAAGGAATGCTTTGAATCCCCCCTCCCTCCACCGCCAGGGGAACAGTACTTTCTATAGCTTTCGGTATGGAAGGGGAGAGGTCAACTAGGCCTCAAGTGGGAGAGAGAGTGCGAGATCTGATTGGCTGAAAACTGCAGCTCTTGCTTTATTTTTATGACTCTGTGGGAACTCCAGACCATGACAGATTTGTTGAAACAGCGTTTGACAATGTGGGCGTTTTGAAGCTTAATAGCCTCTCTCTCCGTTTATTTCACTCTCTCACTCTCCTTTTCTCTCGTCGCCGCCATAACTCCTAAAGTGATCCTATGCTGGGAGTGGAAATGGCTTGAAGACGGACAATTGTGTGGAGTGGCCCTAAAGAATGTACCTCGGTACAGGTCTCTTCTGAACAACAATGTATAGCTGATGCGTTGGGTTGATGGGTCAAGGATACAAGGATACAAGGAAGTTTATTGTCACATGCATATACTGGAAGTAAGTAAGTAAGCAAAATTCATCCACATCCTTCTATTTGTGGACATACAGTATACGATGCATACAATACAACTTATACAGCGCGAAGTTCCAATCCTAACTACAATGAAAATATGCACACAAACACTTGTGTTTCAAAGACAAAGACCTAAAACCTAAGGCAGCAAAGGGTACCTTCATCAGAAACATAATCTTCTGCACTGTAGCCTAACCAAAGAAGGTGACAGGGCCAGTCCTAGGCAGCTGTTTCTAAAAAGATGTTTAGACTGGTAATATAATCACCCACTTGTCTGTAGCTACAAACGAAATATAGCCTAACTGCCTCTAATACATCTTGGCAAGAAAATAAATACAATAGAACATTCACATGACCTCGTTGAATTGACCATGACTTGTCGTCAACATCCTTAACAAGGCAATTCATTGAGTGTAAAAAAACCCCAGTAACAACATCTAAATTTGTTTCCTGCGAAAGGTGCGGCCAAAATGACGGAGAGCAGGCCTACCTGACGTCGAGGAGAGATAACGCATCTATGTTTATGTCCAACAGGACCAGGTTCATTTTCCTTTGAAATAAATTAAAGCGGTACGCATGTGTTTTCCATGCCTACATTTTCACAGAAATATTAAGGCAATGTTTTGTTTATAGGCTATCTCTTCAGATGCATTTTTCTTAGAGCGTCATCACAAGGTTTTCCCCTCTGACCGCGTCATTTGAGGTCACGGCAGGACACAGGCTGCACTAAATTTTTTGGTACGTGGCTGCCCCCGTCTGATTGTACTTGCAATTGCATAAACTGATGGAGAGAAGGAAATTCAACAGCTTAATGGTAGCCTACATGGTTTTATATCTACAAGGTACATTTTAGGATATGTCTAAATTGATAGCCTATCACACGTAAAATAATGTTATTGAAAGCAAAAAAATAAATTCTATTAATTATTTAGTAGTTCTAACAGGGGTTAAGAGGAAAAGATATGCTGTGGGATATATGGTCTTTTGGGCCCCAACTGTCAATTTCAGAGCAGCACTGCCTGGAAGGAACTAGCTTCAACCCTCTCTGGCACTAGGGTTAGGGTTAGTTAGGTGCCTTGACAGTGGGGGCCCAAAAGACCATCAAGCGATCTGTGGTTTACTACAAAATGTTGACGTTGATGAAAACGCAGTTATACATTACAAGTAGCCTGTGTAGGCCTATGTGGAAGAAAAACCGGTATGCTACATGTCCTTGGCTACACACTTCACAAAATCTACAAGGCTTTTGCTTATAACTATCACACCTGGTTTGAGAGACAAAAATATGTTCGGCCTGTAAAACGGCCATTTAGGTTAATGGAACCAATATGATCCACCAGAGCTAATATGAAAACCTTGGCATTTTGGCAATCGAATTGATAGCCTACTGTATGTCTATTCTAGTCAAAGCCTAGGCCACTTAAACCTAATGTTTTCTGCGCTCTGACTAATGCTAAAGCCTGCCTTGCTAAAATCAGTTATCATCATCCAACCACACAGAGGCTTAAATTATGCATTTTCAAAATGTCTAAAAGTGCTATATATGAAAAATAAATTTTGTCTTAACAAATTGTCATCTCGGCCCAAATAACTGGATACTTATTTCTACTCATTTCAACCACAGGGAGGCAGCAAAGGTCCTTCTGTTAACTCCTCCGTTTAATTAATATTGTCATCCAAAAGATTAGAATCAACTCGGGTGTTCAGCTAGCCTGGGTGACCAGAGACAGATCTGTGAGCACAGGCTAGTGTTCACAAGAGACCTGAATCCAAATTTGTGCCACATATTTCACTAGACTCAAGTGATCCCGACACGGTGTGTTGTATAGTAGTCCTGTGCCAGGGCCTTGCACTGGGCACTGTGCTCTGCTTCAGCTGTGGCACACACTGCAAAACTGGTAACCATCCTGAAAACAAGCAGGATTTGCCAGTGCGTTGAGTAAATTTGTAAAAAAATGTGCAGTGCATAAAGCGTCTGACCAGAAATGTTTTGAGGCTCCCTGTCAAGTGAGGTTACTGGCAAAGGAGCAGTAAGGACATGTACTGTACAACAACAAGCAGGCTTCACAATGCCCTGCTCTGCAACCCGTTTCAGTTCAACAATCCACACAGATGGTGGCTGACCGAAGTGGAACAAGCTCAGGCCTGTGCCAGACTTAGTACATTTGAATGTTAAGTCAAGATTCTGGATAAGTGCCAGACTCACCTGTTTGTTCTCAAACAGCAGAAAAGAGCCAGTGTGTCATGGTGGTGTTATCATCACAATTTTAATATGACATACATTTGTCTCTACATATAGGCATTACAAATGCGTGTCTTTGACATACACCAACTGACCAGTCTACCTACAAATCCATCAAAATCTAATGTTTTAATATTTCAAATGTTTGGAATTATTCTCCAGCATCAGTTGTATTTCGGAGATCTGTAGAAAAGAAGGGGGAAATAGTCTAACACAACTTCACAGAAACTGTTCACTTCTTTTGGGATTTTAATTACAATAATTTAAAATGCTGTATAGCAGCGAAGCTCTTGTACAAGACTAATACAATACAAAGGTCAAACAAAGATGGTGTTAAATAAATCAAATGAAAATGGGCAGCCAACTTCATATGTTCTTGATAATTATGTAACTTTGCAGTTAATATTGTGTGCATATTTACAGTTAAATATAGTCCATTATACACATTTATATCTCTCTTTTGGCACAAAGTGTTAGCTGATTACATTCAAGTGTCATGGTCAGTGTTGAGACTCCTGCCCTTTTTGAGTTTAAATGTCCATGAATGTCATGATAAAAGCCACAGGCTTTCAAGAAGTAGTCCTTCACCTCCTGATCCAACTACATAGCCTATGTGACTGAACAGTGCGGGGCATCTGGCAACTGACCCCCTTCAACTGACCCCCTTCACACACACACACACACACACACACACACACACACACACACACACACACACACACACACACACACACACACACACACACACACACACACACACACACACACACACATCTCCCTCCCTCTCTCCACACACTACTTGCCACGCTCACATCCCAGGCTCAAATCGATGTGTAATGCTTGCCGTAGTTTGTCAGCTTGATTTTCTCGGGCAGGATGATGTTGACCGAGTGCTCTTCTCCAAAACTGCCCCCTCCGCTGGTCCTCAGCAGGTGTTCTCTCTGCTGTCTGACCAGCTGGCTGTATTTGGCGTTGGCCATCCAGGCCTCGCAGCGGCTGAAGAAGACGATGGCGGTGGTGCCCAGCACCACCAGGCACGTGAGCAGGCCCAGCACGGCGAAGCAGACCAGCTGGCTGCGGGTGACCATCGCGGCGCCCGGCGCGTGCACCGTCTCCTTCAGCGTGATCTTGAGCAGCTCACGCTCGGCCGGACGCAGCAGCTTGTGGAAGGCGTGCGCCGGGAGGCTGTAGTGCTGCGGAGACAGGCCGTCGCTGTTGCCGTGGGGCTCCGGGTGCCGGGGTTTGGGCCTGGGTTTGGGTCGGTGGGCCTGCACGGAGCAGAGCGGGCCAGCGAAGGCTGGCGGGCACAGGCAGCGGAAGCCGCTGGCACTGGTGGCGTTGAGGCAGGAGCCGCCGTTGAGGCAAGGGCTGCTGGAGCAGGGGGAGGAGAGGAGGTCGTCGTGGTCAGCCGTGCTGCTGTTTAGGCACCTGGGGCCTCCATAACCAGGCGGGCAGGTGCAGGTGTGCCTGGGGCCGTATTCGGTGCAGATACCACCGTTGGCACAAGGGTTTGGATGGCATAGGGCAGTCTTGGTCTCACAGAGGTGCCCAGTGAAGCCAGGGGGACAGACGCAGGTGGCCTGCAGAGCGAAGCCCTGCGCGTTGTGACAGGTACCACCATTTTGGCAAACAGTACTGCAAAATAAAAAAAAAACATCTTTAGCATACTGATCCTGTAAGGTCAACTCAGGTCCTATTTGTTCTTGTTCCTATATCTCCTGGGCCCCTATGTAAATGCGGGGCAAAGGGTGAAGTCTAAAGTCTAAATTTAGTTAATTTAATTGCTATGCAGAGTCTATTTGCATATTTAATACCATGAGCAAGATCCCAAGCACAAACACTGGTGGGTGAGCTGAATGCTCTCATATGCCACATGAGAAGTTTAATTCAGACACGAGACAATTTGCTCATTGACGGACTTCGCATTTTATCCGGCATTTAAATTAGGGCTCCAGGTGCCTCCATTTTGGCAAACAGTACTACAAAAGAAAAAAAAGATGGTTTTAACTTACTTACTGATCTTGTAAGGTCAGTTTACCTTGCTGAAAAATATTATTTAAAGGCAGTTCCTGTATCTCCTGTAGTTCTCAAGGTCTCAAGTTAGCAAGGTGTAAACAACAGCAGGGTTGCGAAGAATGAAATTCTTATAGACTGGTACAGTAGAGTGGCTATAATACCTATAGTATGAGCCACATTTGCATAAGGAGTCAGCTAAATAAGATATATTTAGATCAAGACAAGAGCCAGACCTTTCTACAGACCTTGTTCAAGAACTCAATGGCAGAATTTCTTATTTTGTGTAAATGTTAGGCTGATAAATCCAGATACAGCTTATATTTAACATGCAGCATAGCCTTCAAGAATTGCATCCAGCAAATATTAGGATATTGCTCAACACCCACACCACATGGTTGCTCTGGCCAAATGGTGTAAGGGCACAGCAAACAGACTGTGCCAACACTGGAGAGCTAATGTAAATGTAATTGAATTTAAAAACAGATTTGGACCCGTTTCCACCATCATTTTGTCTTGAAGCCGTTTCAATTCATCCGGTACATTTCTCCAGTCATTAAGGCAAGCATAGGTCTACAACAATTTGTACATGACAAAATCCTTTGCCAAAGAGCAATCTTTGACAATCATTTATCAATATTCAGAACAATTATATTCAATTGCTTTACTTTTAATACCTTACGATAAACAATATTTGGTTGCTTTACACTTGCTTTACAATTATTTTATGCTTAAATACCTTAATAAACAGATGCAATAATGAATGCTTTGCTAGAGCTTCCATTGATTACATTCTTTGTTTAATTTCTTTTTGTAGAAAACATGCAGTCAATTATGGGCTGGAAATAAAATCCCTAAATCACACCTAAATCCACAAAAGAGTGGAAAATGAGGAACACTGTAAATGTGCCGCATGGTTGAATCAGTTAAACAAGACACTGGCCAGTATTGGAGCCGGATTACCAATCCTTCATATCAAAATTTAATTCACACGGGCCTCCTTTATCCCAGGTGCCTCGCTGTTCCTTAAGAAGTCATGACTCAGAGGCTGAAATGGCCATGCCATTTAATTAAAATCAGATTAGGATAGTCTGGGCTACATATACTCCCAGGGTAGTGATGTGATGAGATCTGAGGATGCCGTGGGTTTAAAGGGGGTGTCCCAGGTGACTCCTGCTGAGGGTCTACAGCAGGGAGCCGTCTGAAAGACAGCAGATGTGGGGGCAGCGGACAGTCATTACCCATTCCGTTGGCACTCTCCTTTCCTCAAGTGGCAGCGCTCCCCGATGTATCCCGGGGGGCAGACGCATAGGTATCTTCCCTCGCCCGTCTCGATGCAGGTCGAGTTGCCAGAACAGGGTTTACTGGAGCAGGGGTTTGTGTCTGAGAAGAAAATACAGTAAGTGCTAGTTCAGTGAGGGAAATTAATAATGTTTCACAACCTCAGTGCAGCTTCTAGATTTATATCAGTCGTCTTTGTGCTTCTAACACATAAAACAAAAAGACACATTATCTCTCTGTCTGTCTGTCTCTTTCTCTCTCTCTCTCTCCTTCTCTCAGCTGTTGTATCTCTTTCCCATCAGCATCATACATAAACACAGCAAGTGTGTGTGCGTCAGAGGGAGTGTATGTGAGGTAAAGTGGGAGAACGAGAAAGGGAAAAAAAAGAATCTCATTAGTTTGTGCGAGATCTCCCAGATAAAGGGGCAACAAAAGCCTGGTATTGAGCGCAGGAGATGGCAGCAGCAGCTTGATTTCTATCCTTACACGCCACCCCGGAAAGGGCTATCGGCAAGGAGAGAGTATGCAAAGTGAGCCATGCGACCAATCCTCTGGGGCAAACTGAGATGTTTTCAATGAGACTCGGTGCGGGCTGCTCACCTTCATCACACTGGCTTCCTATCCATCCGTCCTCACACACGCACTGCCAGGGCTTGTCGCACGTCCCGTGAACACAGCCGGGGAAAGGCACACACTGGTCGCACGTCGTGCCCTGCCAGCCTGGTTTGCACCTAAAACATGTGAAAATGATGCTGGTGTGTCGTGTATATTACTTTGAAAGAGCTGCTTTTGCATGCCATTCATTTTTTTGTCCTTCCACCCTGAGGCCCTTATTCAAAATATTCAAAATTGGACCTCATTAAGTAATCTCTGGATAGCTTTCCTGATAATAGTCCAAGATGAATTGGCAGGTGTAATGGTGTTAAATCTGCTGCACTTTAGGTCAGAAAGCAATTGTTACCATGGCCACACTGTAATGGGTACCTTCCCTGAGGTAGTCACAGTAAAGGGTGCCAGATCTCCAGTGTCATTTGGGACCACACAAACACAATGAGAGACCATTAAAAAGATACAGTATATGTGTCAGAAACCACAAAGAGCTACATACCTGCATGTACCATTCTCTTCACACACCCCATTATCCTTGTTACAGCCAGCAGTGCATTCCAAACCTATTTCAGGACACAGCAGTGCAACATGGAAAGAAAGGGGCAGTCATCCTTCAAACAATGTATTAGGCTGCATACTGAATCAGTCTTAGCCTTTTCCTGCACCTTCACATAAATAATTGGTAAAAAAGAATTAACAGTTAGGCTATGGTTCATGTATAGTTTAACAACAATAACAACAACAATAATAATAATAATGATAATAATAATTATAATAGGCTAATAGTGACAACAATAACAGCAACAATAGTAACAACAACAACAACAACAACAACAATAATAATAATAATAATAATAATAATAATAATAATACTAATAATAATAATAATAGGCCTACTACTAATAATAATATAAAAAATAACAACAACAAAATAATTTTAAAAAAATGATAATAACAACAACAAATTGAACGGGATGGTTTTTTTTCTTTACCGTTGCCGATATCAGCAGTTGTGAGGCAAAACAAAAAGATCGTTAAGAAATGAAATCCACATGCGTTCATCTTTGGGTGTGTGATGTATCCAGTTTTCCTTGAAACATAAGCATGTGTGCGCTGGGAACGACAGGTAGCGGAGCTCCAAGGCATTGTGTTTCTTTTCTGAGATACCCTCACTACACAGAGGTTGTCCGGTGGTGAATCATAAGTAGGTCCGTCTTGTGAAAGTTAACGCAATTCGCCACAATGAACGTTTTGAATAAATGCAAGTTCACGATAGCTAAGAAAATCAAAACAGCTCCGTTAGGGTGAAGACACAACACAAAGGGACCATTGTCTGAAAACCAGTGACTGGAAATACAGTTAGGCTACACAAATTAGTCCTCTTGAGTCATTCGCTAATAAGTCAAAATCCAATTACTCTCTCTGATATTGTGGGGTGGGAGGAGAAAGTACATAGACTAAGTGTCTTCTTTGTCCCAGCTTCCTTTGAAAAAATCATATTTTTTCCGCTTCGGGGTGATGCCAATTCCAAGGTAGTCGACTCAGGGACAATCCTGAAGAAAGAGTGTATTCAGACGGTGGAGAGGGTCCACTTTATGCTCCGCCCACATGAATCCACGGAGGAGCTGTCCAGCACCCCAACCTCCTGAACGAGCAAACAAAGTTGCCTTAAATCACAGGGAAAGGGAAAAAGGGACTTACGATCATTCCGACAGCGAGACTGCGAGAGTGTGACGTATTACCAACAATCATATAACCTATCAAAATCTATCCTACAAAAAGCCCTTCAAATCAAGAGCAACACTCCTTAAAAAAGCTCACGTCATCAATGCATTAATTAGCTGAAGGCTGTTGTGACTAAGATGCAATCATTCTGTTGTAATCCTATGTCCTTCAAATATTCCATTCATGATAATTTTAACATAGGCCTACTTATACACTCACACTTACTACATAGGCTACTTAAACATTTCAGTGTATGCAATCTTGTTGTTGTGCATAGTGTTTTTTTCTTTATGTGGTGTAAGTCATGTGCCCTAGGCCTTATTACGCATGGAAGTCCTTCATTGACTTGTGTTCACTCTGTAACACCTCAGCAGTCAACCGAGAGCAGCGAAACCCCATCAAGAGAAATGATTTCGAGCCCTAGTGTTGTGCTACGGGTTCTGGGTTTGTCCCCACTGCCCACGATGACCTACATACAACCACAGCTGGCGAGAAATGTGTTTTCCCTTTGCAACAATATTGGCATTTTTTAAGGTTGTAACTGAATCTTTGATCTGTTAAAATATTTTTGGCATTATTATCTTTCACACCAATAAAGGCAGATGCTTCTGGCCTAAAAACAATGAAATAATGTGATTTAACTCTAGCAGAAGTGCAAGGACAATAGGCATTATAGGACTATAAACACTGTCTAGATCTTGTTATGAGATGTTAGGTTAACCTTACTGTCTTACAAGGAATGTGGATAATGTATCGATTTGCTGTCTTCTGATCTCACTTGAGACGACTTTTATCCTGCCTCCCAAAGAGTTCTCCCTGACCTAAAAGCATTACTGAACAAAGGCTTGTCTCTTGTGTTTGATTGATGGCTTAAAACCTGAAAGCAAAGCTGGCACCACATAGCAAAAGCAATTTGAGGTGCTCATGGCTCAAGGTTAAACGGTGCCCTTGCCAGCCTCAATGACTGTGGTGTGATTATGATTCAGTGGGGAGAAACAGCATTGATGAGACCTGTGGATATTAAACTGAGATTTTAATTTATGTACCTGGTAAATGGCTCAGTGCCACATATTGGTGACCAGTGCCTATCTGCCCAGGAAGAGAACAGAATGTGGCTATGGCTATTCATGACTTAGCCTAGGCTTGCTTATTCTGTAGAAAAGACAAAAGTGGACCTGGTTGCCTAACTGCAACATGGGATGTATTCAGGTCACATTCTGAAGCCACAAAGCTGTTTGAAATGAGGTACTCTTCACATGGCTGCCTTAAATAGCTTTGCTGTGTGTGTGTGTGGGGTGTGTGTGTGTGCGTGTGACTGAATGATAAGACCTGGGGGTTTCATGCTGTAGAGTTACCGGTGTGAACAGATTTTACATGTATTAAACATGTTATATTACACAATGTACTCTAATATGGAATACATGTATATGATACAGATGCGTATACGATAAAGGTAAATGTTATCCCCACTACTAACACATACCATCCAGACGGTTATGCATCTGATTAGACTAGATGTTGTTTTTGGTGTGTGTGTGTGTGTTTTCCATGGACAGCTGCACTTCACGCCTCATTTAGTACTCCATCATATTAGTCCTGGACACATTTACAAAATGAGGCATGCTCTGATGCAAGACGCTCCCACACAAACACCTTACACAGCTCCGTGGCTTACAGGGGCTTACACAAGGCTGCCTGAAGGAAATCTATTGAAAATAGATAGATTTCAAATCAATAGAACAGACCTACTAAAAGACGAAAAGCTGTGCACCACTGTACTGCCATTTCAGTAGTATCACTGAACATGAAGGCAAATGTTCCCATTTGAAACAGTGTGGAGTTTTATTTTTTAGACATCTGAGAAAGTAGATGACCAGATGACACAGACACAGAAATTTAGAATTTAGTGGGATGTCCAGTTCACATTGGGAGTAGTTTTCGTTATCAAACGTCGGGCGGATGGCGCAACAAGGCGTCCCTAGGTTTTTTAAATCAGTCATGGATGTGTTTTCGGCGTAACGTCATTTAAACCAATGAGAATGACATTTGTCATTTCCTTTAACAGCGAGCAGTGCAACTTTAAACAGTGCATCATTATTTGATAGTCAGCGACGCTTTTGAAGGAATCTGCTTGCATGCGAGACTGTAAGGAACAGGTATTCCACTAAACCATGCTTTACTAAAACCTAGCAGAATATTGCCTACACGCATCTGCACTCGTCTATTATTTGAACTCATTGGCAAAGTGAAACTAACTTCACCGCGGTGTCATTCAACAACAAAAAAGTTATACACAGTTAATTACTTTCACTATTGACTGACCATGGGGTTAGCATCAAAAAAAGTAGCCTGGTAAAAGCAACACTTACCCCAATAATGTTCGAATGACTGAATAAAAAACGTTTATCCTGCAGAGTTGCTGCTTACAGTACATCTGGTGACAGTGCGTCTTCAGCTGTGCTTCATATTTGCCTCTCGCCTAATCACTTTTATTCGTCATTACCCATGTGCAAATGATGGTGAATAACTACTCATTGTGAGATGTATTCCGCAATATCTTTAGATGAAAATAGGGCCCTATACGTGCTTATACACCTCACAGCACAGATTACTTAGCACTGAATATTAGATTTGTTCATAATGAGCAGATCGATGTTACGCAGTCAAATCTATGGTTATGGTTATAGGATTTGGCAGACGCTTTTGTCCAAAGCGACATACAAATACAAAAATCTGAATGATTAATTTCTTCAGTCGTGGGAGGCACAGTTTTTTACAACCTTCCTTTAAAATGAATATGTGGCAGTCAGTCGCTTTGATTAAAAAACCATTCTGCAAAATGAGATGACTGCCCTGGGGTGATTGCCACTATGACAAACTAGAAAGGAAGGTTGTTTGTCAGGACACATTTCCTGACTGAGTCTAGATCTAAGTTTTTTTTTTTCCTTCAGAAAATATTCAGCAAAAAAAAAAAACCTGCAATATGAGAGTGCAGGCCTTTTTGTCTTTCATTTCATTGAGGAGCTATTAATTGCCTTCTAGACTAATGACCAAACTGTTGTAAGTGAGCCACAAGGTCTGAAAATTAGAAGTTATTAAGGCAACATGATGCAATAGATTTGGAAATGTTCTCACCTTTTGACTGCTGTTGTTGACTTGGATGTTCTTGCTCATCTAATTTCAAATAAACTTACGGCACCTAGTATTCCTAGACAGTCTCTCATCCAAGTACTAACCAGGCCCGGCACTGTTTAGCTTCTCAGTTTAGATGTGCCTTACTGTAAGTGATGGCAGGCGGACCAAGTCTACTTCATTAATTACATGAAACCACAAAGGACATACAGTAACAGTACAAATCACAACTAACTAGGCAGATGTATTCTAATAGCCTACTTTATGCTACATTGTATTTCCATTCCATTGGTGCTAATGTAATTACTGTGGTAAGGTTCAGGACTACTTGTAATTCAATATTTTTACATTTTTATGTTGGTCTTTTCACATAGTAACGAATCTGTAAAGTTCTACCAGAAAGACTCAGTAGACAGAATAGAATCAGTTAACAATTTAATGAGTAAAGGAACAGCTTGGATACAAGCATGATAGAGTCCTGAATAGGTAACAGTCTTTGGCGTAGGCCCAGTCTCGGATCCGTCCAGCGATGAGCGGATCTCGTCTCCTGCCGATGGATGAAGGCAGGGGCGGGGAGCCTACCCCCAAAAGGATGAGTGATGCCCGCCAGGGCGGTGACTCAGTAATCTGGTTCTGAGAGGAGCAGAGACATTAGTGTACATACAAGATGAATTAAACAGCATGACGGGGCCGGGGTGAAGACGTTGTGCACTTCACGATCTGGGCGCCCAGTGACTAGCAAGCTAGTACATCGTGACGAGCCAGGCCACCGGCATCCAGAGCAACCTGGACTTTAGTGCTTATGCGAGCTGGGCAACTAGCGTCTAGGGCAACCTAGACCACGAGACGTGCCGGGCTACCGGCGTCCAAGGCAACCTGGACCATTAGCTGGGCAACCAGCGTCTAGGGCAACCTAGACCAACGTGGACGGCCGGGCGACCGCATCCAGGGCAACCTGGACCGAACTGGGCAACCAGCGTCTAGGGCAACCTAGACGAGCGTCACGAGCCGGGCAACCGGCGTACGACGCGACCTGAACCATGAGCTGGGCAACCAGCGTCTAGGGCAACCTAGACAAACGTGACGGCGGGCAACTGGCATCCAGGGCCACCTGGACCAAACTGGGCAACCAGCGTCTAGGGCAACCTAGACGTGGACGGCGCCATGACGAACTGGGCAACCGGCGTCCAAGGCAACCTGGACAGTGAGCTGGGCAACCAGCGTCTAGGGCAACCTAGACCGATGTGATGGCCGGGCGACCGGCATCCAGGGCAACCTGGACCAAACTGGGCAACCAGTGTCTAGGGCAACCTAGACATGCATCACGAGCCGGGCGACCGGCGAGAAGTGACCTGAACCATAAGCGTCGAACGAGCTGGGCAACCAGTGAAAAGGGCAACATGCCCATGGCTGAGACTAAATCACCACAAGCTACCGGCATGCTGGGCCCCAATATGTTTCAGCGATTAGTGCAAGGCGAATGCCAGAATTTAACCACCGCCACCAGGATTTGTGAAGGTAAAAGAGGTACCTGAGTTAACATGGGAGAGCAACTTCTGAGCATCGAAAATGTCAAGAGGAGTTAGTTTGATGCATCCTGATGGATGACGTGGATAGCCCTTTTTGGCCGGCAGTCTTGGCTGCGCCGATGCGGAATGAGTGAGAAGTGAACCTCTTTGAAGAGAGGTTACATTTAAGCAGCACGTTAGCTAGATGGCTGCTGAAAATCAGGTGTGAGCCGTAGTTTAAGGTAGTGAACGGGGACCAGGGAAGCAAAACATGGTTAGGGTTAAAAGGTTAAACATGATGTACTCAGGATCAATGCAGGGGAATAGAGCCTGTGGTTGCAGATGCTTGGGACCGGAGCAATGAGTTAGTTGATATGGGTGCTTGAGTTTATTCGCATCGAAGTCATGTGGTTTAATATTTAGGATAGATAAGCATTATGACTAGTTTTGTAGAAGACTAGTGCTTGTGAAGCCAGATGTGTGTTCTGGTTCGATAGCTCACCTGCAGCGGCTAGAGTGAGATGAATGCATTGAGCTGCAGACCCAAGGCCAAGATGGATGCGTGTGAGCTACACCTTAGCACCTGCTCTTGGAAAGCCCCCCAAAATAAGATGAGCAGCATCAGTAATGTAGACAAAGGACTTCAGGACAATTCATGCCTGTATGTGACAGGAGGAAGAAACATATGTAACTGAAATGACAAGACAACGAACAGATGAGTGCTGGGGTACCACCATGGTGCTTATGCAACTCAGAGTGCAGAGGAGCTCTGAGAATGACTTGAGAATGAGCTCGCTATACCAGCTGCACCACTGTGGCAGGATAGTACAGTTTAGAACTGGCTGCTGGAGAGACAATGAGTAAAGGAAGCAATGAGGAGAGAATAAGCAATACATATCGCCCAACTGGATGCAGAAATTATATTAGTCATCGCCAAGCACTGGCCCCTGACATTTTTTAATCAAAGCGACTGAATGTACCCTGGGAATCCAGAGTTCTCACTGAAGCGTTTGCTCAGGAGAGACTCGAGTCTGGCAAGGAGTATGATGCACGTAACTTTTGCCCCTTGCATCGCGGGAACCAATATCTGTGTAGCTGATATAGCGGGCCAGAGGAGATCTAAACAGATGACAGACCTAGGGTCATCCAATTGCGTCGAAGTCCGAATCAGGCAGTTAACATTGACCGTGATAGCGGTCCCATATCCTGAACCATGAGCTGGGCAACCATCGTCCAGGGCAACCTAGACAGACATGACGGCCGGGCAACCGCATCCAGGGCCACCTGAACCAAACTGGGCAACCAGCCGTCTAGGGCAACCTAGACGAGTCATGAGCCGAGGGCAACCGCAAGAGAGGTTACATTTAAGCAGCACGTTAGCTAGATGGCTGCTGAAACTGTGTGTGTTTTAGTTTAAGGTAGTGAACGGGACCAGGAAGCAAAACATGGTTAGGTTAAAAGGTTAAACATGATGTACTCAGGATCAATGCAGGGGAATAGAGCCTGTGGTTGCAGATGCTTGGGACCGGAGCAATGAGTTAGTTGATATGGGTGCTTGAGTTTATTCGTGATCGGGTCAGCGTGGTTTAATATTTAGGATAGATAAGCATTATGACTAGTTTTGTAGAAGACTAGTGCTTGTGAAGCCAGATGTGTGTTCTGGTTCGACAGCTCACCTGCAGCTGCTAGAGGAGATGAATGCATTGAGCTGCAGACCCAAGGCCAAGATGGATGCGTGTGAGCTACACCTTAGCACCTGCTCTTGGAAAGCCCCCCAAAATAAGATGAGCAGCATCAGTAATGTAGACAAAAGGGGTTCTTGTGACAATTCATGCCTGTATGTGACAGGAGGCAACCAGCCGCCTAGGGCAACCCAGACGAGCGCCACGAGCCGGGCAAACCGCGTACCAAGGCGACCTGAACCATGAGCTGGGCAACCAGCGCCTAGGGCAACCTAGACAGACGCGGACGGCGGCAACCGGCATCCAGGGCCACCTGGACCAAACTGGCAACCAGCGTCTAGGGCAACCTAGACGGCGCCATGAGCCGGGCAACCGGCGCCCAAGGCAACCTGGACAGTGAGCTGGGCAACCAGCGCCTAGGGCAACCCTAGACCGATGTGATGGCGGTAACCGGCATCCAGGGCAACCTGGACCAAACTGGGCAACCAGTGTCTAGGGCAACCTAGACATGCATCACGAGCCGGGCGACCGGGCGAAGTGACCTGAACCATAAGCCGCCGAACGAAGCTGGGCAACCAGTGAAAAGGGCAACATGCCCATGGCTGAGACTAAATCACCACAAGCTACCGGCATGCTGGGCCCCAATATGTTTCAGCGATTAGTGCAAAGGCGAATGCCAGAATTTAACCACCGCCACCAGGATTTGTGAAGGTAAAAGAGGTACCTGAGTTAACATGGGAGAGCAACTTCTGAGCATCGAAAATGTCAAGAGGAGTTAGTTTGATGCATCCTGATGGATGACGTGGATAGCCCTTTTGGCGGCAGTCTTGGCTGCGCCCGATGCGGAATGAGTGAGAAGTGAACCTCTTTGAAGAGGTTACATTTAAGCAGCACGTTAGCTAGATGGCTGCTGAAAATCAGGTGTGAGCCGTAGTTTAAGGTAGTGAACGGGGACCAGGAAGCAAAACATGGTTAGGGTTAAAAGGTTAAACATGATGTACTCAGGATCAATGCAGGGGAATAGAGCCTGTGGTTGCAGATGCTTGGGACGAGCAATGAGTTAGTTGATATGGGTGCTTGAGTTTATTCAAGATCGAAGTCATGTGGTTTAATATTTAGGATAGATAAGCATTATGACTAGTTTTGTAGAAGACTAGTGCTTGTGAAGCCAGATGTGTGTTCTGGTTCGAGAAGCTCACCTGCAGCGGCTAGAGGAGATGAATGCATTGAGCTGCAGACCCAAGGCCAAGATGGATGCGTGTGAGCTACACCTTAGCACCTGCTCTTGGAAAGCCCCCCAAAATAAGATGAGCAGCATCAGTAATGTAGACAAAGGACTTCAGGACAATTCATGCCTGTATGTGACAGGAGGAAGAAACATATGTAACTGAAATGACAAGACAACGAACAGATGAGTGCTGGGGTACCACCATGGTGCTTATGCAACTCAGAGTGCAGAGGAGCTCTGAGAATGACTTGAGAATGAGCTCGCTATACCAGCTGCACCACTGTGGCAGGATAGTACAGTTTAGAACTGGCTGCTGGAGAGACAATGAGTAAAGGAAGCAATGAGGAGAGAATAAGCAATACATATCGCCCAACTGGATGCAGAAATTATATTAGTCATGCGCCAAGCACTGGCCCCTGACATTTTTAATCAAAGCGACTGAATGTACCCTGGGAATCCAGAGTTCTCACTGAAGCGTTTGCTCAGGGAGAGACTCGAGTCTGGCAAGGAGTATGATGCACGTAACTTTTGCCCCTTGCATCGCGGGGAACCAATATCTGTGTAGCTGATATAGCGGGCCAGAGGAGATCTAAACAGATGACAGACCTAGGGTCATCCAATTGCGTCGAAGTCCGGAATCAGGCAGTTAACATTGACCGTATAGCGGTATCCTGAACCATGAGCTGGGCAACCATCGTCCAGGGCAACCTAGACAGACATGACGGCCGGGCAACCGGCATCCAGGGCCACCTGAACCAAACTGGGCAACCAGCGTCTAGGGCAACCTAGACGAGCGTCATGAGCCGGGCAACCGGCGTCCAAGCAACCTGGACAGTGAGCTGGGCAACCAGCGTCTAGGGCAAGCTAGACCAACGTGACGGCAAACAGGTTAAAGCTAAAACAATTCTCCCACAATGCCAGTGCAATTAAAAACAATTTAGACGGTAGAGCACAATAACGAAAAGTGCATCAGTGAGTGCCGGTTTTACACAGTCAAGAGTCAGTTCTAGACAGGTGATAAGTGCTGGGATAAGGAAGGCTAGTTTTAAGCCGTGCTACAAGAGGAGATCCTCGAAAGCGCTGGCCTTCGGGAGATTTGTGAAGACGGAGGGATGACCCCCTCCAGTATGAACTGGAAACATGATCCACACGATTGCGTGATTCCGTGAACCGGCACAGCCATCCCTGTAAGAAAGTAGATGTTAGTGTAATATGTGGAACTGCTTCTCCATTGACAAACTGCATCCCCTCAACGGAAGAGGGGAGGCATGATGCACCTGCAGGGGTTAGCAAATTAAATATTGGGAGGAGAATGTAAAAGGAACTTGCACGTCCTCCCTGGCGCGATCCCTTCGGGTGAGCATATCTGCCAAAACAAAACAGCCAAGGCAAAATAGGAGAATGGAAATTAGAGTACACATTATGCAGAGGATCCTGCTAAAACAGCAATTCGAGTCAGCAATCATGTGACTGATGGCGTGACTAGATGGGCTGAAATCAGACACGCAGAGACCCGATGTGTCTAAAGAGAGTGCATGAAGGGCGCGGCGTTGGCCTGAAGGAGACTTGAGTCTGCCAGTGATGATGGACCGCTCCGTTTGACCTGCGAGAAGGAAGGAGTGGTTAGACAGGCGACATGTAGCATCGTCATCGGTAAAACAACCAGCCAACGGCTACATTGGTAGTCGTGATCAACGAACTTCCAGCATAGGCCACCACTTAAACCACAACTAGCGAAATGTAAAATTGCCGACAATCATGAACAGCCGGTAACCATTAACACCAATATATGGAGTGCTGAAGCGACCCACTGGTGGGCAGTGAGCAAAGTGAGGCCTGCCATAGAATTCCTAGGAACCCAATACACGATATGGAATCAGAAAATACATTTTAAACATACAAAAGACGCTAGAAGGATATGTTACATACACAAATGACACAGCTTCTTAATTAAAAGCTCAACCATGTGGGCATGAGTCCACACTGTGGTGTCAGCTCATGAACACTGACATAATACGGGCATTGAAAAGAAAACACCTATTATTGCCTAGATAATAGCTTGTGACATACTGGCAATTGATGACCATGGGCCGGCGTGCCGTCATTTTGGTTCGAGCTTTGGTGTAAGACCCCCCAAAATTGAGAACCCAGATAGCCGAGAACGTCAGGGACGTCACGGCATACCTGGGACATGACAGATCAGCGGTAGCTGAGAGTAGTTTGAGCAACGGCAAGTGCATGCAGAGAATCACCCGAGGAAGGCCGTGTAGACTTCCTACCAGAAGGTATGGGACGCAATCCCAGATGATTAAATGAATGCAACGATGAACTGGCTTCCCGCAGCCATGCACAAGGAGTGATACCTGAACCGAAGGTCCAGCAGACGAGTAGCCTAGCCTAAAGCCTATGCAGCCCAACGAGCAGCGAGGCAAATTAAGAGGCTACACAAAAAGACAACTGGTTTGACGACGCTCAACCAAGGTAGACATCGAGATAACCACAGTGAGTGTAGAACATCAATTAAACAGGTCTTAATACAGGGTTGGGTTCAACGGCAGCGTGGTGCAGGCCAGCAATTTACAGCACAAATCGCAAGGATTATAATATCAGCAGGAATTATGTAAGGAGGCTTAAGTGAAAGTTAAACCGTGTCAGACAAGTCAGTTTGTTTGCTGCCCGCCGAATATCGTTGGCAAGCAGGTTGCATGACTGTGGGTAGAGTGTAGCCCAGCTCGAGGAGCTTGGGAAGAGAGAGCACGATAACCTTACCAACCAGACACTGAAGCTTGAGAAATTGTTGCCGAAAACGACATGGGCCTGGAACAGAGTTGCGCGAGGACGGCGACCCGGCAGTAGGTTATCGTGAATTGAAGGCTGCAACAGCGTGAGCGTGACTGGCTCCGATATGCAGAGATTAGCGATGAAGCGACATGCAGTGGCCCTGACTGAAGGACGCACAGGTCTGAACAGCGCAGCAAACGAGCGCGGTAGGATTGTAACAAGTAACGCCACTGAGGGCAGAAGGGGCGAATGTAAAAATGCAGAGAGCCCAGGTCCACGCGGAAGCCTGAGCTAGGACGTCAAAGTCAGCGTACTCAGAAGCAGTGTTACGTGGAACATATTTAAGGAGCCCACTGAATTCCTATAGGCTAGCGCTGATTGAATGAGTGAATGATCAGATTGCGGGGCTTTCCCGAAAGTAGGCAGTTAAGATTGGCTCCGTGTAAGCATGGGAGGAGTAAGGCTACACTACGAGTCTTCCTAGTAGAACTTTCGCTGAAGCTATCATTTCTCCCACCACAGCAAATTTGAGAGTTTCTGTCAAGGAAAATAAGTCCCAGCATATTATGTGATTTATAAAGGAGATTTAGTCAGCCTTTCTTTGCTGAGTCTTTGCATACCTGAGTATGCCTAATCTTTATAGGCAACTAGTCTCTGCATCATCTTAAAATTTATTTTCGTTGTAAAGGACAGGTAAACACACCTGCAGTTACTGATAGCCAACCAGGCAGCACTATGTAATTCTGTGGTTCAGGTTGGACCACCCAGTGAAAATAGAAGAAAAGCTCTCACAGTGTGACATCAAGTATATCGCCAAAAGCCTTCAGCATAATAGGATAGCAAGCTGTGCTGCCAGGCCAGCGATGCTGTTGTTGGTGATTACAAGGTTCTGCATGCCTTTTATGTAGTTCGCTAGTTTTAGATCAAAGTTCTTAACAGCTGCTCTTTGGGTTTGATGTGTAACAGTGGATAGTATGCTAAATGTGAAGACCAGTGAAATATTCTCTTCAGTTTACTCTAAAGTGGAGCCCACTGTTCTATTTCAAAAACTACACACACGAGTATTGGTGCATTTAGTTTCTGTACTGATATGTGGCTGAAACCAATTGTACCCTGGCACTTATTAAAATATTAGTGTGCAGTATGTAGAATGGCCACAGTTGACTCTCTTAAAAAGACTTGAATTTCCCTTGGGCCAAGCATCATGTAACAGGAAGTTCAAGAGCAAAGCATCTGCCATCTGATTTAGGACCCTTCGACTCCTACACTGGGCTAATAACTTAAGTTATTAACTGAGCTATCTCCCTTTCTTGAAATAGAGCTAAATTATGCTAATTATGCTTTTTTTTCACAAAAGACTAGAAACTCACCAGGTTATCTGCAGTTTAGAAACAGGAGACAGACAACTCTCCCAGGAAGCCTGGTGTAGTCTTGACAGAGTGCGGTAGCTTTCTTCATTTCAGCTTTACTTTCTGAGCGATGATGCTGTGACATACTGGAGTGCAGAGGAGATAAAGTCAGAGGCATAACAACTCGAGCTGCTCCGCCGGCCTCTGCTAATGTTTTTTTTTTCTGCCTCTCTGCTCAAAGGTTCCCTCTGGATTAACTGAAAACAGCGAAAAAATTTTAATGCACACTTGTACCAGCCATCGGCCAAAGGCTAACACACCTAAAGAATTTGGCTCAAACATGAGTGTGTGTGTGTGTGTGTGTGTGTGTGTGTGTGTGTGTGTTGCTATTCTACTGTATATTGCATTGTTTTGTCTGTGTTATATGTGACATGCCTGTTTCTTCATGAACCTCTAATTGTCTCGTGTGTGTGGTCTCTCTTTGTCTACGCGCACACACACACACGCACACACACACACACACACACACACGCACACACACACACACACACACACACACACACACACACACACACACACACACAAACAAACACATAACTATTCCAGGTGTACCATGTGACACTTTCCCATCACAAAACAAGCTTGAGAGCTCCCAGCATGCTCATCCACCCTACAATCAGAGCCTACTGCCTCCTCTTCCCCAAGTTGTTTTCACAGCAGGACACCAGGAACGCTGAGGAAGATTCATCATAGAGATTCATCAGAGAGTTTTTCTCAACACATGCCTCTCTACGTGAGATGACTGAGCTAATAAGATCACAGGATGAAGTTCTGGGTTTTGTGTGTTGCCATTTATTTGCTACAGTATAATGCATATCCAGTCAAGTTACTTTTAAAACAACAGACGTTGAAACAAAGAGTTTTCTACTGGAGGTATATATATGCATTTTAATATATATATATATAGGAATGAGAGAGAGAATGAGACTAAACAGAAAAAAGTATTTAAGATGTATTTGATGCTCTAATGGCCTGTGTTCCATTTCGAAGAGGTTCCATTCACTCACACTGAGCTGTGAAGGATGAGAGCACAAACGAGTGTGGCCTTATAATCCTGTTGCATTGTACATTCAGTGTTGCACCAGCAACTCCAGTGCCTGTAGCATCTATTTATTCAAATTGACCTTGCTGTAGCAAATACTTACACCGCCAACTATAGTTGTGTATCGCTGTGTACTGTGGCCTTCAGCTGATCCAAAGAAAGGGATTCATAAAAAAGAGTTTTTGTATTCAGTTATCTTTCAATGTACTATTCTAACACATTTTCCTCGTCCTTGTTGAATAATTTTATATATTATGATAATGCTTCATTCTTCAAAGCACACCTAGGAACATCTGTTCATATTGCCACCGGTGGAAGGTATGCTTTGAGAAATGCTTTAATTTGCATCTTTCTCTCTTTATCACAACAGAATGTTCTGAAAATGTCTTCTCACAGTAAGTGTAGTCACATCCCATTCTGAGTGCTGCCGTGCTGTTTGAAATGTGATTTTAGATGTGCTCATTTAAAAGACAGAAAGGATGTGTTCTATGTGTGAAGGAAGTGCAGCCACATGTGCATTTGATTGCCTCTGTGACAAAGTCCAAAAATAACTACACAGGTCTTTGGCGTTATTGCTGATGAGTATGGGGCGCCAAATGTAATATGCCTTATTTCGTGGACAGAATGACTTTTGTGTGACGAAATACATATATTCATTCATTCATACATTGTAACGCCTTTTGTCCATGGCACAAATTGGTTTGCATTGTGTCCACGAAACACTGAAGAGAGCACATAATTTCGTGGACGAAATTGACTGGTGGCCTTTTCCTTTCGTGGACATAATGCTGAATGCACTATTCACTGTCGTAGACGAAATAAACGTTTTTTTTGGTCAAAAGTAATTCTGTCTACGTAAATATGGAATGTACCTACACGCATCATTCTGTGTATCCCATTTCAATTTCGTCCACAAAAGTATTGTGTTGTGTTACAGAAGGAATTCCGTTCACGCAATAGTAACTTGATAACTTACGAAATGAGTCAGCAGTTTACGAAATGAATTACATGTATGTGTCACGATAATTTCATTACGTGGACGAAATGCAAAAGTCAAGTCAAGTCAAGTCAAGTCAAGTTTATTTATATAGCACATTTCATACACAGAGGTCATTCAATGTGCATAACAGAATCACGAAATCAGTTTTGTGACCTGCTACAATACATTTCGTGAGTCAGCAGTTTACGTAATTAATTATGTGTCACGATAATTTCATTACGTGGACGAAATGTATAAGAGAATCACGAAATCAGCTTTGTGACCTGCTACAATACATTTCGTGAGTCAGCAGTTTACGTAGGCCTAATGAATTATGTGTCACGATAATTTCATTACGTGGACGAAATGCAAAAGAGAATCACAAAATCAATTTTGTGACCTGCTAAAATAGCCTACATTTCGTGAGTCAGCAGTTTGCGGAATAAATTAGCCAGTGTCCATTTAGAAGTGGCACTCGCGTCTCCCATTATTCACAGAGCTGCGTGAAATGTATTGCAACTTTTCGCCATGAGGTGGCAGCTTAAGTCCGCTGTAGCATTGCCGGTAAACAGGGCAGCTGGCTGCATTCAGAGACAGTGTGATTGGCAATCCGCGGACCGGTCCCAGGCCGTGCTGGACCTAGCCGGTCCGCGAAAAGCAACATGCATAGGCTTTCTCTGAATGATCTATGGTCTATGATCTTCAAACTACAGTATGAGCTTCTTCGACGAGTAGATTGATGGTCCACTGGACCACGAATTTAGGCTAGATTAGGCCTATGCCCGGTGCTTCTGTCTGTTAATTTTGCGGCACAACTGCTGGAACCCTGATCAATACATAGGCCTCATCAAATATAGAGGCATCTTATTAGCCTAGGTGGTAGTGGTAGGCTGTGCGTGCTCATTCAAAGTCTATGCGCGTCTGTGCAAGTGAAACTGACAAACTCGTGGGTAGGTTAAGCAACGATATTTAAAAAAAAGAATGAAGTGGATTCCTGTAATGTTCATGAAAACAGTATAGCGATTGGATAGCCTAATAAATTGCGACTTGTTGTAGGCCTAACAGTAGGCCTAGCTTATATCGTCTCGCTGGAGTGCGCGCATCATAGGCCTACCAATCGCTATGCCTACTTGCCCGTCCAAATAGAGGGCTTTCCTTTGTTTCACGGAGCTCTGAATAACGGGAGGCGCGAATGAAGTGGCCACTTCTAAATGGTAAGCTAGCAACTGGCTACTGTAATTCATTCCGCAAACTGCTGACTCACGAAATGTAGGCTATTTTAGCAGTCACAAAACTGATTGCGCGATTCTATTATGCATTTCGTCCACGTAATGAAATTATCGTCACACATAATTCATTACGTAATCTGCTGACTCACGAAATGTATTGTAGCAGGTCACAAAGCTGATTTCGTGATTCTCTTATGCATTTCGTCCACGTAATGAAATTATCGTGACACTTCATTACGTAAACTGCTGACTCACGAAATGTATTGTAGCAGGTCACAAAACTGATTTCGTGATTCTATTATGCATTTCGTCCACAGAATGAAAGCATATGTCACTGAATGCATTTCGTAAGTTATTAAGTTACTATTGCGTGGACGAAATGCCTTCTGTAACACAACTAGACTTGTAGTCAAGACCGCCTAAACTGAGACCAAGACACTACCAAAACCAGAGGGTATCAAGACCGAGACCAAAACGAGACCAAGGCCAAGACAGACTGAGTCAAGACCAAGACAAAGTCGAGACGAGACCAAGACCGAGACCAAAAGAAAAACTTGCATTTTGCAGAATGCTTCTTTCTTGCCCCTGGACTGCAAATTTCTTTATGTTCCGTGAATGCAAATTTAATGATGGCGGAATTCGCAGACATTATTATTACTAGGTCTGACTGAGACTGACAGCTACGACGTAAACCTAACGTTTCACGCTGGCTACACTTGCGTCTTTTGATTGGATGAGCGCCAGTTTCTTAATCACAACAAAATATATGAATGTCTATGACTGGTTGCATTTGAAAGGTTGCATTTGAAGGGCGTGAAAGGCAAAATAATTTAATGTTGCATTATCGAATGTTATGTTTTGTATCATGGTCGCAAGACCAAGACAATGAGACCAAGACAAGACCAAGACCAAAGACGGTCGAGACTGTGACAAGACCGAGACCACGTAAAAGTGGTCTCGAGACCAAGACCGGTCTCGAGACATCCAACTCTAAACACAACACAATACTTTTGTGGACGAAATTGAAATGGGATAGGCTACACAGAATGATGCGTGTAGGTGCATTCCGTATTTAGGTAGACAGAATTACTTTTGACCAAAAAAGAGTTTATTTCGACAGTGAATATACGACAGTGAATAGTGCATTCAGCATTATGTCCACAAAAGGAAAAGGCCACCAGTCAATTTCGTCCACAAAATGATGTGCTCTCTTCAGTGTTTCGTGGACACAATGCAAACCAATTTGTGCATTCCGTGGACAAAAGGCGTTACGATGTAACATGGTTTCGTAATGAATATATGTATTTCGTCTCACAAAAGTCATTCTGTCCACGAAATAAGGCATGTTACATTTGGCGCCCCATAGATGAGATTCAAGAATGCTATCAGTGTTTTTCTTCAAATAATACAAAAATAATACATGTTTGCAGAGGAAATATGTATAGAGCTTCAGTGTGTGGGGATGCCATAACATGCCAAGAGTACTATCAAAGTAAAGGGCACCATATAAAGAATTGGACAAAAGGACAAATATTCTGTAGCACAGAGCAGATTGATTTCAAACATTCTCTCACACACACACACACACACACACACACACACACACACACACACAAAACATTTCTTACAATGCAACAAAGCATTTTCTGTCTCTGTGGGTTTTTTTTTTTTTTATTCTTTTGCAAAAAAAGAAAAAGACTAGATTGCTGTATTTCTACCCGGACACAAAACAGCCAGTGAGTGCTATGTCACTTTCTTTCTGTGCTAATTCAATTTGCTGCTGCGTACATCTATGTAGACATTTGCATATGCTTCCAACTGAATAATGGGCATGTAATTTACAGCTCATGTTAGACATCCATCAAAGGAAGTGTCTCCCATCTGTGGAAATGCATTATAGATGTTCATTTTAACCCACAGAGCAATGGATAGTGGGGAAGCTTTTTTTCTTTTTTCTTACTTTGTCTGGACACTAATATTTTGATATTAATTTGCTCTTACATTGCCTTGAACATCCACTCATTGCCCTCTTCAATTTGGTCAACAGCAGGTTCAAATTCAATTTGAATGTTGTAGGTCAATGTGTAGCACGCGCCGCACAGGTAAGGTGAGGGTTCAAGCAGTAAAGCAGCGTGGGGCATGGAGCGTGGAGCGAGCAGCGTGGAGCACGGAGCAAAGATTGAAATGCATGCTGTCTCTAAACACACACATCTACACCCACCCACCTACCACCCCCTGCTCCGACTCAACACCAAACTTTTAAACACGAATTAGCAAGAGTCTGACTTCTTGTTCCATCAGACATTAGGCTTAACATGGTCTGATAGGGTTTGTGCAGCATTCAGGCTTTGTGTATGCAACCCAGTCAGAGCTGCTCATTGTTTCACCACAGGGAAGGGATATTGATTCAGAGGTCCTCAGGGAGGTGATGCAGTGCTGTGAAAGTCTGTGCATACATCTGAGCATATATATATATATGTCTCTGTGTGTGAGTGACCAGCACCTTTTCATCTCCAGCACCCTCTACATTTCCAGATTTGCACCCCTAGTAAAGATGGGTAAAACGAGGAATAATTTCATATAATGCACATAAATATGCTTTTGCTAAAAACATGTAATTCTGTATGAGGATTTTCATCTCAGAATACATTTGTTTCCTATCAAGGTTGGATTTTTCCTCATTGTTTTCATTCTGAAACTAATAGAGTATAAAACGGCAACAGATGATTTTATACCTCCTTTTGCTCATCTTTACTAAGGGTGGCATTAAAGTTGGAGGGTGCTGTATGCAGTGTGATGAGAGCAATATCATTAAGCGATCATTCACCACTGTGGCATGCCATGCTCGAGCTCCCTAATGAAAGTGCGGTGTAGGCTACAGGAAACAATCCCATCTATTTACACCATTCTATATCAGGCACGTTCCCATAGGAACCAGCCAGAAAGTTTGATGGTATCGGTTGTTGTGATGCCTTCACTGTTGACCCCTCCTCTACCAGGCTTGACTATCATTTTTAGTATAGTGCTAGTCACATAGGGCAATTAACACATGTTATAGTCATATAGGCCTGTTCCACAATTATGGTACCAAAGTTTTTATGACCATTTTCACGCTCAATCCATTCAAAACACTAGCCTACATAATGTGCACTACAAACCTAAGCACCAGTGCTAAAATCACCAAAACAAAAACACACCCCTGACTCAACTAATGTTCTCACCAAGTCAGAGTCTCTCTAAAAACTCTGAACTAAATAACACAAACAGCGTCAAGCATTGACAATCACATTTATCATCCTCTACTATTCATTGTCATCATTGAATGGATTTTCAATCAAAGCAATCAAAAGTGAGACAATTTAGTTTACATTGTCTAGCCTATTGATCTAGCAGGAAGATTTATGAAGAAATAGGCTAATAGAATAGGAGAGATGTTGATTCATTAAACAATACTCAATGTGAATACCGTAAATCCTCAAATTGTGACCAGGGTCTTTTTGGTTTGGGATTTAATTTACTTTTGGACTGTTTGATATTGCTAAATGTTGGGACTGATGGATGTAGTTGAGGTTGCAACCATTGGAAATCTGGGGGGTATTTTATGGTTCACTATTAAGTTTCATGTTGAAAGAGTGTCGGATTTCCACCCGCTTATTGCAAGACAAGGCAGCCGCTTTTATTTTATTGAACGTGCGCTGTGCTTTAATGGAAATCTTATTGCGTAGGCTGGAATCTTAAATAGTAGCTGCTTCAAGCTCAGAAGGGGGCAGCAGAAGAGCTATTTTTTTTATTGAGTTAAATCGAAACAGTGTCTTCTAGTGCTCGTGGACTGATAGCCCTACTGGTAGGCTATTATTACCCCGGCTTGTATTTGGGGACCGGCCTTTATTTGTCTGAATCGACCACGACCCGGCTATTATCCGAGGCCCGGCTATAAATAGAATCCCGGCCATAATTTGAGTATGCATGGTATGGACACGCAAGCGTCACTGGAAGTCTTTTTTTGGGTACGGTATATCCAGAGAATGTGCACTCATTTTACTAAATCATGCACATGTTTTATTTAATGGTGTGCTTATTTTACTAAATTGTACTCTCATTTAAATTTTTGTATAATAAGTGCACAATTTAGTAAAATGAGTGCACAATTTGCTAAATTGAGCGCACAAGCAAAATGAGTCCACAATTGACACCTTCCAGGCTCCGTATTTAGCAGTGACTTAGCTAGCTTTTCTAGGAACGACCCCGAGATAATGTCATTTCGGGGTTTGTTTCTAGAAAAGCTACCTTAATCGTTGCTAAATCAAAATCACTGTAGTGCAACACTTTTGCACAAAGACTTACTCACAAATATGTCTAGAAAGCATTGTTGTTCGGTTGAAAATCTTGACATGAGAACTCCGATGCTGAACATAGGCCTAAATGCCTAAAACTGCCCTACACTCCACTACAGTGCGCACTTGTAGGTTACTATGATTGGCTAGTTTTGCACAAACTATTTTTTAGGAGTGCACCCTAGGCAACTGCCTATGATGCCTATGTCAGTTGGCCCTACTACCATGAATAATAATGATAATAACAACAATTACAACAATAATGATTTTTCCAGTAGGTTGTGTTGCGTCCATTATTATTATTATCCTCAGCTCACTTTAGTCTATAAATCTCACACACAGAAAAGTCCTTTTGCTCACATGATATATGAACATTGAACGCATCCTCACCCCAAATCTGCAGTTTATGTTATATCTTATAATGAAAACATGAATGTGTGAAAATATACATGTGCTACAGATTTTATACAGTTAAAAAAACTGCCAGAGAATCCTTGATACTTTCGACTGTGTTGACATGACAAAAATGCCATGATTATATAGGATTTACTGTTATATATCCAGTAAATAGTCAGTCATAGAGAGAACTATGTATGTTTGATATGTGAATTATGTTTTATGTCTGCATTTTTATTGTAGGTACTAAATCATATGTGCATTATCCAGCCCTGGGATATGCAGGAAAAAAAATCAACTTTCTTTGAATTTCTTGAAGACATCCGATATGATTTTTAGTCTAACTCATTTATTTTAATTCCAGTGACCTGAAGGACATGCACAGCAGGAAGATAAACTGAAACCTAAGTTAGACCCAGTCTCTACAGAAGAGTTATGGCTTGGAGAGAGGGTGCTATTTATTTTGGCAGTGCATTGTTCATTTGGGATTTGCAGGGGTATGGAGGGTTATCGAGGAAAGACAAGGAACTTTCTGGAGCCTGTTTAGTGAAAGTAGATAGCTGTCAAGGTGAACATACAGTAGATCAGAAATGACAAACAGATGGGGAAAGAAAATGTGATCCACTGGCATCTGGGATGAGGGGGGAAATAGAAACAGATAGTGAGGCTCTCTGACTGGCTTATAAGTGTTTTCATAGCAGATTCTGTCACTGATGATTCTCTGTTGCATTGCAGTAGGGTTTTACCTCACACCTCTCTCTTGCTGTTTGATGTCTCAGATCCTCCCTGTCTCTGTTTGCAGATCGTGTTCTGCCACCTGTCAGTAAACATAAACAAAGACTGACAGAGAGAGAGAGAGAGGGAGAGAGAGATATAGTGTGTGTGTGTGTGTGTGTGTGTGTGTGTGTTTGTGTGTGAAGAGGGGGGGTAGAAGAGAACAGAGGGAGGGAAAGAGATGGCAAGAGGGAGAGAGAGACAGAAACCTAAGAAATGATTTGACTGAAAGGTCCTGAGGCAGGACACTGCTGCTGAGACCCTGCCAGTCAGATCTCTAATACTGCAGGCAAAGGATATTTCTGTGAAGTTATTGCAGGGCTGTCTACTGCAGTGCACAGAGAGAGAGAGAGAGAGAGAGAGAGAGAGGTTTAGGCAGTGGGTGATATTACCACAGTAAACTCATGTCTGTTTTCCTCATAGCTTGTTTGGATAGATGCCACACTCTCTTGAAATGTAAAGCACATCCCACCTGAAAGAACCAATGAGCTAAAATTGTCACAGACTTTTCACTGCAGAGAAAATTTTGACAGTACTGCCTGTCTGTCTCCTGACATAAGGTGAAATAAACACACGCAAATGTGTTGCACTTGGAGATTTCACTGTTGGCTGGTGATGAATAATGAGTATGAGCAGTTGAGGCTGAGGAAGTCTCAATTTGAACTTTGAGTCAAAGGCAATGTCTACTGGGTCAAATCCACTGAGAATTCATTAGCTGAGCGTGAGAACATCGCCCATCATATGTCTCCCCTTGGCCCTGAGCTCTTGGTTGGGGATAAGGAGAGAGACAGAGAGAGAGAGAGAGAGATAGATAGATAGATAGATAGATACTTTATTTATCCCCAGGGGAAATTCAAGGTCACAGTAGCATACAGACAACACACACACACACATTCACTAACAGCAGAAAGTAATTAAAAGTATATAATATAAAAACACAACTAAGCAATAAGGACAGTAGAAGATAAATATATACTAAATACTAAATATACTAAAATACAAATTATACTAAATAACACAATTCTAAAAAAACAGTATCCACATAGTGGGTGATTAATCAAACAAGATGCGCTTGCAATGACTGGGGCAGGGACTGAGCCTGTGATTCTCTGTGCATAAGGTAAGGTAAGGTGCTCTGTGTGAATGAGTGTCATGGTGATAGTGCAAATGAGTAAGTCAAACAGTGCAACAGTGCAAGAATAAAGTCTATATATCTATATATATATAACTATTTTAAGGAAGGTATAAGTGTGGTCACAGTTCAGCTGTGGCATGGAGGGAGGGGTTGTGCATATGTGCTAATATAGCACGCAAACAGTGAGGCAGAAGACAGTGGTAAAAAGTGGCTTGTGGACAGACAGTTCAAGCCATGGAGGTGGTGAAGAGGCAGACAGACTATGCGGAGAAGTCTATTTCTCCTCTTCCCTTAAGTGAAGCATTGAACACTTCAATGGCCCTGGGGACGAATGACTTCCTCAGTCTGTCTGTTGTGCAAGGCAGTGAGCAAAGTCTCCAGCTGATCAGGCTCTTCTGCTTAACAATAATTTTGTGGCCCCAGCTGTGGCGAAACTGGCTGGGGCACCTGCACCGTACGCCGGCGACCCGGGTTCGATTCCCACCCCGTGGTCCTTTCCGGATCCCACCCCTGCTCTCTCTCCCATTCGCTTCCTGTCACTCTCCACTGTCACTATCATTAAAAAAATAATAATGTTGTGGAGTGGATGACACTCATTGTCCAAGATGTTGATCAGTTTGTTCAGGGTCCTTTTGTCAGATATTGAAGTGATGCACTCCAGTTCAGCTCCCACTACAGAGCCAGCTTTCCTTACCAGCCTGTTAAGTCGCCCCGCATCCTTCTTCTTTGTGCTTCCTCCCCAACATACTACTGCATAGAAGAGGACGCTGGCAACAACAGACTGGTGGAACATCCTGAGGAGCTTGCTGCACACATTGAAGGAGCGCAGCCTCCTCAGGAAGTACAGCCTGCTCTGCCCTTTCTTGTAGAGTGTGTCGGTGTTGGCTGACCAGTCCAGTTTATTGTCAAGGTGGAGACCCAGGTACTTGTAGGTGCTTACCACCTCGACATTGACCATCAATGGAGACTGGTAGCAGAGTGGGCTTAGACCTGCGGAAATCCACCAACATCTCCTTGGTCTTTGAAGTGTTGAGTTGATTGAGTTTGCACCATTGCACAAAGTCCTCCACCAGGCTCCTCAGAGCCTCACAGGGGATTGAGAACTATTGCTAATGAACTTCTGGCTTGATACCCACTGCAAAATGGATACATATCATCTTAAGCCCAATGCTAAACTAACTATATACTACATAGATAGATAGATAGATAGATAGATACTTTATTGATCCCCAGGGGAAATTCAAGCATTACATTACCTTACTGTACACTACACTACACTACACTACACTACACTACACTACACTACACTACACTAAACTAAACTAAACTATACTATACTATACTATACACACTCAGAGTAGTGTTTCCCCAAAATAATGCCCCAAAAAAGTCAACAAAATGTGAAAGAACAAAAGAGTCAGTGGCTCTTCTTCAATGCCTGTGGCTATTTTTATTGTATGAAAATGAAGCTTGCAAATGAAGCAAAAGAACACACAGTGCCTGGTCAATGTGATATTCTTCTACTCTAAAGGAAGGTGATTAATCAAGGAGGAGGAAACAATGGGGTGTTGGAACACACATCGATGGAACATAAGTAAGGGGACTAGGCTAAAAAAAAAACACACCAAATATTTGAATGTGCAAGCATGGAGGTACTTGAATAAGCTTGTGAGTTTTGTATGCATGGCCATTGTTGCTGTTCTTTAACTGGCACTGAACAGACAAGAAAGGCTATGACTTATGGCTTTGCTTTAGCAGTTATGAAAAATGGAAGAAATTTCCCTAATCCAAATGATAATGACATTTCTGTGTGACCTCTGCTGTACTGTAGCTCCGTAAATGCGCACACTTGTCACACATAATGTCTCAAGGCAGCCAACCAATTCACAGCAATCTCATAAACAGAAATGATTGTACTTCTTGACAGCAAATGAATGAGCCTCCGTTAAATTACATTTTATTGACCGTCAGTGGCATGGTAAAAGTTAAAATAACTGGAAATCAGTGATCTATGATAAAAAAAAAAAAAAAAAAAAAAAAAAAAAAAACTATGCACTACAGCTTTGCTTGATTTCATGCCATTCAAAACATATTTTTAACGGATTGTGGTTTCTATGTATGATATGATGCTAAAAAACATGACAAAGTTAAAAATGAATTACTTCATGAACCGAAAATGACCTGTCGATCAAAAATAAACACCATTTCCATTTAGTCCATTGACATAGCAAAAGCAAATATGCAGGGCTTTGGAGCAACTTTACACCCATTATATTGTCGTTTGTGCTTCACACCAATAACCATTGATAACAAGTAATTTTCAGTTTCACATGTTTTTATTTTGCCTTTGATTTTGCTATAAAGCAAAACTCTGCATTTTGGAACTTTTTATTTTCCTGTCTTCAGTTTGAGCTCTCTCCTAGGTGCCAACTGAAGATCTTAGCGTAGCGCTCTAGAATCTTTGGTAACAACACCAGCTCTCTGATGAAAGGTTTGCCTTCCAGAACTGTTGCAATGTCATGATTTAACAGTTTTTGGGTTTTTCACCAGCAGTGAGAAAATTGAGGATCCAGAGTGATGCACATCAGACTTCCTCTACTGAGCCTAAGAGGAAGAAAAAAATGTAACCATGACAACGGCTGAAATATCCTTCTAAAACTGCTTGACAAAATCTAAAGTGCCAAACGTGCATGCTACATGCCAGTTTATACAGAGATATGTGTTGCAGTGGGATTCTATGGCCTGATGCAAAGATATGCAGATGAGCCTGTTGACTGTGTGCTTTTTATCTTGCCAAAGTAATCAGTAGCAGCAGGAGATTGGGGGGAAAGTATTTTATTAAAATATTGTGATAGATGAGGTAGAAAACCAAGTAAAATTATGCATAATGGCGTATGTCATTAAGATCAGTGTTGATCTGAAGTGAGGGCAGTCATGCATTAATGGAATGGATTAGCACAAATCCACGTTTCATTATTCCTTTGTGATAATATAGAGACACAGAGACTTGGGAACAACAGTAGAGACACTGTTAACATGGCCAAGGCATTTGCAAAGAATTGAAGGGATTCATACAAGGTTAGAAACTGGGACCTCCCAGACGACAGTGTGATTTGCATTCTCTGTGTCTTTCTTCACACACACACACAAACACACACACACACACACACAGTCATGTCATGGCTCCTGAAAAAAATGGATTCCTTGTAAATGATAAGTACGTGTTAGGGCGTGAGCGGCATGCAGCATGCATTATACCTGCCCGACCATCTGGATGCTACCATGTGAACAGATGGGATGAGGACAGTGTGTGATTGCAGGAAAAGCAGCCATCAGTAAAGTGGGCTCTGGGAGCTTTTCTGACGGACATTATTTTGACAGCCGAACTGTGACCACACTTATACCTTCCTTAATATAGTTATATATATATAGATATATAGACTTTATTCTTGCACTGTTGCACTGTTTGACTTACTCATTTGCACCATCACCATGACACTCATTCACACAGAGCACCTTACCTTACCTTATGCACAGAGAATCACAGGCTCAGTCCCTACCTCAGTCATTACAAGCGCATCTTGTTTGATTAATCACCCACTATGTGGATACTGTTTTTTTAGAACTGTGTTATTTAGTATAATTTGTATTTTAGTATATTTAGTATTTAGTATATATTTATCTTCTACTGTCCTTATTGCTTAGTTGTGTTTTTATATTATATACTTTTTTCTGCTGTTAGTGAATGTGTGTGTGTGTGTTGTCTGTATGCTACTGTGACCTTGAATTTTGACTGGGGACTCACGCTGGCACCACTGCATCTACCGTCAGTCTCACTCACAAAACTTTAGTATAAGATTGAGTTGGTTTCAGGCATTGGATTTATGTCCTTGAGAAGTCTCCAGATAACAAGAATCCATCTTATCTCTCTCATACTCATGTCTGACCCTTGGGGTGAGATTTACACGCACACAAGTTTGTCCTTGCAGCAAGAAACACAAATTCCTTCAAATATCTCAAAATATTTACAGACACTGTTTACACTGTTTTTATTGTTTTGTTTATGTAAATGTGTGAGTGTTTTAGTCTCTATTTTAAGAGTTTCAGGAAGACACATTCTTATTAACTGCACTGACATGGTATGGTAATAATCTCACTTTTCACTGAAACTATGAGATACCACTCAACATGCACTAATGGGCCCTGAATCATCTTGCTTTTTTTGCTCAAATGCAAATTTCTGTGTGACTGTTCACATTATTTTTTAGAAAATGAGGTCAATATCAGACTCTGGTGTGGATTGGTGACGGTCCTAAAAAAACTGCATGTGCAAATGATCAATATCAACAAAGCACATTAACAACAGAAGTAGACTACACTTGGAGGCTGAACAGTGAGTGTTATTTCTGTGTTGATGTCAGGTAGCCAGCCTGAGCGGTTTTCTTTGACAGGGCAGCAACGGTCGACTACTTGTTTTAATATAACCATAACTATAGCTATGATTTCAAACAGACTGGTAATGTCCCATCAACTTTTTTCACATAAATTCCAGTGTGACCGTTTAGGCTGAGGTTGCATCGCAAAGAAAAATCAGACCTGTATCTGTTTTAGGACCACATATAGAAATGGTCCAAATTAGAAGTGAACAGATTCCATGTGACTTGTGCTTTTCACACTGACAAAATCAGATGTGGAAAAAACTGAATTAGTCTTTCCTGTTGAAGTGGCTCTATAGTGTCAGTTTTGGCAGTCCTATGACTTTCTTTATAATCATAGAAGTGTAAAGGACACATCACTGTTACTGTGTTATGGTCCACAAAATGATGGTAATTAGATGTTTTTCATACCCTGCCAGCCATTTGCTTTGTCTTTTTTTTTCTACACAACAATACACATATTTTATGCTTCCAGACAATAAACCAATGGGTATTGCTGTCTAGCATGAAGTGTTTTTGCCTCCGAGTATATTTCTTCCTTTGTCCACCTGCTGACATCTCCCATCTCGATAATAATGAACTGAATTCCTCCTGTCAAGCCCTCACCCAGCCCATCAGAGTCTGCAATCACTGTGTAACGTGGCGCTGCCTGACAAGCTTCTTATACCAACACAATTACATTTTAGGGGTTTGATAATAACGCCTTTCACATTTCATCACATTGCTCAACTTGCCCCTCATCAGCCTATGCACGCAGGGATGTTCACCAGACAGGTCACGTTTTAAGCAACAAATTCGATTCCATCTGAGTGAAAACACCTGTCTCAAGGCGGGCTGATGACCTTGAGATTCTCTTTGGTTATCTGATTATTTTGATAGTTGGAATTTAACCATTTTGTGTCTTTGTACCTTGAAGTGCAGCTTTTTTTTTAGCTTCAAATGCAATAAATTCCTTCTGTGGCTACCTACTGTAGTGAAGTAAGTGAGGATAGGAGCAGGCTTCACTCAATGTGTATACTTCTAAACTTTTAGAGTGCTGGCCTGAATAGAATATGTAAAGTAGGCGAGACCGCACTATGCATACCTACTTTTATTTTATTTTATTTTTTTATTTGACGCGTTTCGGTGCATGCCTTCGTCAAATAAAAGTATGTATGCATAGTGCGGTCTCTCCTACTTTATGTACCAGCTGCGGTGACACATAGGACATAAGACAGGGCCATGACAGCTCAGATACATATCCCACACACAGTAATGATGAATAAAACTCCTTCCTTCTTTTTTCTTTTATCTATCTATCTATCTATCTATCTATCTATCTATCTATCTATCTATCTATCTATCCAAATACAATGCTGCTTGCACTGGAGTCTATTTTAGAGACTAAATATTTCAGTTGAATTCAGCATTTGAGCAGGCGGTCATTGCTTTGTGTTTGTGAATTAGTGAGGGGGAGGTGTTGAAACTGTTCAGTGGGTTTGAGATGAAACAGCTGGCCTGCTAATCACCTATTAAAGGATCAAAGAGTTTATTTACTCATTTCATACACAGCTCTTTATCATTTGCTTTTGATCCGTCTGGAGCCACAAATTATTGATCTTCAACACCTTATTAGCAAGTTTTAGTTTTAAGCGCCCCACAGGAGGGCTCAGGAATGCTTCCGCATGGAGAGCACTGATGTCTTAGTTTACTGTACATGAGGGAACACATTCAGAGATCTAGTGATGACACAGCTCCTCATAACAGCACTGATGTCTTAGTTTACTGCACATGAGGGAACACATTCAGAGATCTAGTGATGACACAGCTCCTCATAACAGCACTGATGTCTTAGTTTACTGTACATGAGGGAACACATTCAGAGATCTAGTGATGACACAGCTCCTCATAACAGCACTGATGTCTTAGTTTACTGTACATGAGGGAACACATTCAGAGATCTAGTGATGACACAGCTCCTCATAACAGCACTGATGCTTAGAACTGGAGTTATACTCCTCCTGGGTAGGCGTGCTGATTGATTCAAATGATGTACCATGTACCATAAGATCCAGTCATGCTAATTGCATGCTAAATTTTATTACAGCACAGAGTTAGCATTATTAGATATCTTGTCAGATTTCTGTTGATTGAAATATGTGAGCCTACTACACTTGGGCTTGAAGTTGTTGTTAAAAAAAGAAGGGACAAAACCCTCCTAAAACAGCATGGGGGATGTTGGGGAGTGGCCGATGAGGCTTATGAGGCTGATGTGGGGTTGGAAGGTCCAGGGACAGGGGAGAGTAGCCGTGGTGTGTTCTTTGGTGGGCCATCCACAGGCAACCCATGATTAAGCATTTCATTGACAATCGGTTCACACCTGAAGAATGTATTTTAACAGGGAAACAAGAAATCCATGAATGATCAGATGAGTTGTAGTATATGTACAACTCATCTTCCTATAGATAGAGTGGAAGGAGAAATCCCTATCACTGCACAGAAAGCTTATACACAAAATATCCTAACATTAAAAAAGTTCCATTTAAAATCCATTCACTTTTCTTTTATATTTTATAATGGTGATGAACTACTTTACCCACGCCTGCGAAATCTAATTGAATTCAAGCTCTCTCAGTTTGACCTCGCAGGCTACTGTAATTGGTCAGTGTGGCTCTGCTGATGCCAAGTGCGCTCCTACTGTGACACAATGGAGAGAGATGTCAGCCTACTGTAGGGTATATTTTCTTCTCCCAGATAATTTCATATATGCAACTAATCCTCTCAATCTGAAAATAACTCATAACACTTTTAAGACGTATGATGGATCATTATGTCCCGCGCACCGCGCGCGTATCACACGGCATCACAGAGCACTCGCTGGCAAAAGAAATATATAATAATTGGGCCCTCTGTGGTTAAACGCCTGTTCCTAATGCATATGCAGGCTTCTGTCACCATGGAAACAAGGATGAGGCTCTCTAGGTTTTATTTTTGGCGAGAGAGAGAGAGAGAGAGAGAGAGAGAGAGAGCACGCTGTATGACCACCAACTCACACGCCTGAACGCCAATTCACAAGGGAGCCTTTGGCTTCTGCTGGTCGCGACGCATCATAAAACAGTTTGCAGAGAGGGGCAGCCAGTCTCCAAACACCCCCAGTGATCCTTTAAAATCGAAACGCACACACATACATACATACACAAACATGCCTACACACACACACACACACACACACACACACACACACACACACACACACACACACACACACACAGGCACACATACATATACACACACTCACTCAGATAGGCATCATCATTCATCAAAAGAAAAAATATCCAGTGTGTGAATCAACCCACTGGAGGTTGGGTATGCACTGCAGCCAGGTTACCATACTTACACATTTACACTTTTGCTTATTTGAGAAATGGAAATAATCCAGCAAGCCTACATATGTACTCCTGACAGGGCACACTGACCACTTCCCCTCTCTCGCTCTTTTTAAAGAAAACAGCCCATTCAGCCGGGTAAGCAGCATAATAATTGCGTGTTTAACAAGGGAGACAGAACTCCATTTCCCCCATGCTGCTCCAGACCCCATTCTGTGGCATGTGACTGTTACTCATCCGGGCCATATTTACTCTCAGGCACGGCACGACTCCATACAATGTGTTCACAGCCTGTGATCTTCCGCGCCAAGCATCCCCCCTGCGCCCACTGACACATACAGAACATCACACACACACACTACTGGCTGATAACGTGTGTGTGTGTGTGTGGGGTGAGGTAGGGGAGAAGACCTGCTTAGAGGCAACCTGTGCAAGCCTGCAACATGCTGAAAATCTCTCTCTCTCACACTGTCTTTCTTGGTCCCTTTCTTTCTTTTTGCCTCTCTCTATCTCTCTCTCTCTCTCTCTCTCTCTCTCTCTGCCTGTCTGTATGTTTGCATCTGTGTGTGTGTGTGTGTGTGTGTGTGTGTGTGTGTGTGTGTGTGTGTGTGTGTGTGTGTGTGTGTGTGTGTGTGTGTGTGTGTGTGTGACACATGCATGATTGTGTGGATGTGTGCATGTCTTCCGTCGTCTGTTGCGATGATCCAGCCAAGAGGAGAGTGGGGCCAGGCGTGGTTGTCAGAGGATCACATGGCGTGCGAGACTGGGACTGAACCTGATGTTCCGTCACTGTGAGACTGTGTCCTCCAGCAGCGACTTCACACACACAAACAACTCTGACAAGAGGAACCACCGTCAACAGAGGACACATGTCTGACACACAACAGATTCAGGCAGTATAAATAAAATAAGACATGGTTCACATAACTACCTTATTCTATTTTTCTTGAACATCTTGTCATTACAGATGTCATAGATTCTTCTTTATATATTTCTAAATAATAATGCAATAATCTAATAAATAGATAAATAAATAAATAAATAAATAAATAAATAGTATATAACAACAACACCCTTCTACGGCTACATTATTTCTACAAATCTTACTACTACTACTACTACCACTGTTCCTCTAAAGCTGCTGGTTGCACTTGGGACGGGGGAGTTAGGGGCATTGCAGACATCTCCCATCAGGCCCAACTGCTCTGTGTTGTTGATGTGGACATGGAAATACAGAAGTCCCATTTTGGGTTTTCTTTTTTATGATATCTGATATATGCCCTCCACTAGAGGGCAGTGTTGCACATACAAACATGTTTAACCTCAATGAGTTCTATATTCATTTCTCTACACAGTCAGACTGCACCAGAGGTGTGATGACAGCTTTTTCATATATTTGTGTGTGCTTGAAGTGTGTTGTGTTCTTAATGGTGCAATCATTTCATTATCAGATGTACTCTAATGTTTGTGCACCTGTAGTCATTAACCATCAGGAAATGAATGGATCTAAGGGGGGGAACCAAGGAGCAGCCCCAGAAACTAAGCAAGTGGCCCACAAATCATTGAAGGACATAATCAGTCCATTACAAGGTCACCACACAGGAGACATAGGATGTCAGTGTTGAGTGCAGTGAGAGAGTGAGTACCACAAGAGGCATGTGTAATATGGAAGGGTCTCACCCACTAAATTGAAAGGGTAGATGAAAATATTACAATAATAGCAGGACATTTTATAATAAGGATTTTCTTCTATTAATACTTCATACTGTATATTATATGAGAAGCTATTTGCATACACATTTGGTATGCATATCACATGATGTATCTGTGTTATGATGTGGTTCTAATGAGATATTCAAAAACATTTAGTGCTGTAATTGCTTTTCCAATTTCCTGGAATACAAGCCTGCGGAAACCCATAGGATATTTATGCATACTTTAAAAACACTATGAACGTAACCTCATAACAACAATAATGCTGTGTGCATTAAGAGCCCTTGAACAGATGCCTTTTAACCTCTGAGTACTGCTCCCTGAGGAAATAACACAAATGGATGAGCCATTGACCACATTGAGATGTACTGATGCTCAGGAATCAATGTCAGTGCAGCAGGTCATGGCTGTCAGGAGGACAGCACGACACTCTCCTCATCCTGGTAGAAACAATGACCGCCTGTCTCAAGTGCCCACAGCATTTCTATCCAGCACCTGGATGATCTACTGTCTGGCTTCAGTGTCATGCATGAAACATTTATCTCCCATGTTGTTTAGATTGTCAACTTAGAATTAAAAAGTGCACATAAGACAAAATCCAGAATAAAACAACCATTCTTTTATGAAATCTGTTTTCATATATTTCTATTTGACATTTTTTATATAAGTAGTTATATACTATAATGCTGTAATATAAAGTAATATATTTACTACTTAACACAGAATCACTGAATATTATGGTAACACTATTTTGAGCAAAAACACTGAGATAGACCTCATTAATTTTTGATTGACATGATGCTTGTTCATTTTTGTTTGACATGATGCTATTTGTAGCTCAGGGACATATCTGGTCTAGTTGTGGCCCAGATCTGGTCTAGTTGTGGCTCAGATCTGGTGTAGTTGTGGCACAGATCTTGCCCATCTCTCCTGTGGACTTAGAAAAGCCATATTAAGTTTAGCTTTCCTGTGGGCATTGTAGCACATGAGCGATGCATCTATGGGCAATGGAATCCTTCTCACCGAGCAATCAGCTCCTCTCCTGCAGTTTCCATAGAGATGTCAATTTTGACACTAGGGTTCAGTTCGAGGGAATGACAATTAATATAAGAGGTGGGGGACATTGGACGCTGAATAACAAAGCAATCTTTTGTTGAATAGGGAGGGAGAGAACTGACAATGATCTGAGTGGATATGTAGAAAATCGGTGCTGCCAACTTGTCTGGAAAGAATTTCTCCATTACCCACCCGTCAGTCAGTGGTATTACATGCTGTGTGTGTGTGTGTGTGTGTGTGTGTGTGTGTGTGTGTGTGTGTGTGTGTGTGTGTGTGTATGTGTGTTCAGATTGTGGAGGGGTGTGTGTGTGGCTATGTGTTTTGCTGCATTTGTATTTATCTATCAAGTCTAACCTCATGTGTGTGAGTGTGTGTACACAGGTTTGTATGAGAGTATCCAAGTGTGTTCAACCAGCAGTGTTTTTTCAAAATAAATCAGGAAGTGAGCCAAGCAGGTCATGCAATGCAATTACTCCGTGGTGTGCCCTGTGAGCTAACAATAGTCTGTGTGTGAAGTGTGTGTGTGTGTGTGTGTGTGTGTGTGTGTGTGTGTGTGTGTGTGTGTGTGTGTGTGTGTGTTATCTAGTGAATAAAACGAAGGAAGACACTGCCAACAATTACCAATAACATTACACAATAATATTTAAACTAATGTTTGTCTCAAGAGGTCAGATTAAGTTTCCCCCACGTCAAGTTGAACTAAACAAATTGCGTTCATCATGCGATTCCCCTGAAGTGTGGCACACCCAGGTCACCCCAGGGATGATGGAGAAGTGAGACCTGTACATCCATCACCCCCCCAAAGCCTCAGTCTCAGCCTCCGCCCGCCTCCATCTCCCACCTCCGCCTGCGCTGCCTAAAGGATGCCTGGTCCGTTTCACTGCACCCTGTGATTGGAATCATTATCTATACAGGACTGCTGCCACGGAAGGAAAGTCTCTGAAATGTCTTCAAGCGTCCAAGTATTGACAAGTTTAACACAGTTAAATAAGTTATTGATCGCTCGGCCTCTTATTGCTGGGGCCCTAGCGCAAACAGAGCCTGTGTCGGAGGGGCCGCTGGCTTGAAGTGGTGATTTATGATATCGCTGCCTTAAAGATGCAATATCCCATCGCTTGCAGTGGTTCGATATCTAGACAGGATTTGTAGCACACTGTGAAATGGTATAATGATCTGGTTATGTGCACTTGGTCTACGGATTGGCGTTTTGCAAATGGGCAATAACCATACATCTTCTTAATGCCCAGTTTTAAAACTGTTCTCTGGTTGGGACATGTTTGTTCAAAAACAATACTTTTAGCAGACTATTTGGAGTCTTCAAGTCAGCAGATAAACCTGCCAAAACATGGCAATAACATCATACTGACATTAGTTTAGCAATACATCCTACTGACATTTTTTGAGTACCCTCTCCCACCGTGGAAACCTACTGTAGATTCATCAGAGACCCTGACGCTCTCCTCCTATAACAGTGCATCACAAACAGCTGTTTAGAGAGACAGATGACCAGGCACTCAAACCCTTTAGTCACTGCAGCCATCCGCCCCCATGTCCATATGCTCTTTAAAATATAATGCCATGGACATACAGTACTACGCACATGGATTGTCGGTAATGGACCCTGAATTTATGACCGGCTATTTCATGTGAGACTATGTGTCAAGTACACTCAAGCCTCAGATGTTAAAAGACCACTGTTTTAATGTTGGTGTCTGATGCTACAGGATGAGGGCTCTTACTGTATATGTTCTGTGTAATTGGCTCCATAGCCAACCAACCAATCAATCAACATTGTCTTCAGAGTAACATGTCCATAAAGGCATGTTGCTCCTCAGTGGGTCATGATAAATGGCTGCTGTGCTGACTAACAAGGCGTTCTGTCTGAACTGACTTGCTTATGTTGTGATATCATCAGCAGATCATAAATAGCACACTAATGGGTTTAGGTCAACACACCCCCTGTGATGTTTTTTAGAAAAAAGTTCCTTGAAGGGGTTGAAAAAGAACCACATTACTGCATGCTGCTTCAAGTACCATTTAGGGCAAGAAGAGCTCTTTGTTCAGTCCATGTTGTGGATTAGGGTTTGGTCATCTCAAACCTCATACACTAAAAATATCAAATGACTATGGGTGAAAATCATGAAGATCAAGATCTTCAAATTATTTTTGTGAAGGAAAACGAGGAAGGAACGATAGGAGGATGGAGGAATGAAGGAGAGACAGATATGAGAGATGAAATGTCCTGCCCACTCACACATCCCTTTTAAGAGACGTCAATTACTGATGATGCGGCGCATCACCTCTAAGGCTAGAATAAACAGACACGCAAATTGCAGAGAATATGAACTTACACCAAAGCCTAAAAATATCATATGAACATGGACTCTTCCCACTTATTGACCCTGATAATGAAGTAATGTTTGATAGTTCTCGAGACATGAATGAATACTTATTAGCCTATAGGCTACAATGCGTGAACAAAACAGGCATGAACTTGTTTTTGTAGAAGTTTACATGGTAGTTCATGATAATTTCAGCATAAAGATCTTTTCTTGGTTTATCTACTAATTCATTGTCACTAATAAATCCCTACGAACTTTTTGGAAACAGAAAGTTGATAGAAGTGGGAGGGAACTTTTCACCTTCACAGCTGGGACCAATGATAACACAATTCCACCTGAAAACACCTCCTCCTCTGGTTGCAATTAGATAAATGAGACATCCTCGATGACATAGAGCTTTGAACGATTTGTGGGGCATGAGCTGGACGATCGAGGACCGAGGACCGAGGAGAGAGGCCGTATACAAATAGAGCTCTGGTATGCAGCAAAGAGACATTTTGACATTTGATCATTTTCGCAAGTTACCATTTAAGCAGGACATATACAATCTGATGGATGGCATAGAAAAAATCATTTTCAAAACGTGTTTGTCCAGTTAAGGTTTTTTGTTCAATACTGACCAGCGGACTATGCATTATCCCTTGCTTATCTCATGACACTTATAATATAAACCAGTGGTTTGCTTTGGTAACAACACAAAATGTCTGCCAAATGATCCACTATTTCCTGGGGTCCCTGGAAAGTACATAACATGGATCTTGCTCTGAATATCACCATAGCAGAGCACAATGCTTGATGGATGTGTGGGGCCATTGTGGGACCTGCACACTTAGGCTACAAGTAATTGAGCAGGCTAAATATAGAAGCAAGACTGTATTGTGCCTGTGCTATATAGCTATTCTCAGTCGAGGTAGTACTATATAAGTGTGGGTCCAGTGAAAAATAACTTAAGCTGTTTCTAAAACATCCATTTGAAAAAAAATATGTCAGTTGTGTGATTAAGTGAGTCTAAAGTTCACAGGAGTTCACAGGAAACTGCCTGAGTTAATGTTAGGTGCTGATGGAATCGGATCCTGCAAATGTAACAGTATGTGTCAAATTAACCTGTAAATGAGATGCAGTTGCCAGACTAGATTTGAGAATATGTGTACACAAAAGCTAATCAGATTCAATAACTTTGATGAATAATATATTTATTGAAAAAAACGTATTTCCCCTACGATGCAGAAACTCATTTCAAGCTGATCATTTGAAGCTAATCAAGGTCCTGGTTTCAAGGATCAGCTGGGGATTTTGAAATGAATATTATAATTGCTTAGTAGTTTTTTTTGCCTGGTCTGGTCGATAGCAACTGTGAAAACTATTGACTTCCTGTGCCTGGGCCAGCATGTGGCTGAGGCGCACACATAACCTTTGTGCAACCTCCCTCTGGGCGATGCCCCTGTGTGCAATCACCATGGAGTTCACCATATATCTATGGCCTTCCTCTTACACTCTGTGCCCCCCAATCTCTCTCTCTCTCTCTCTCCCCCTCTCTCTCTCTCTCTCTCTCTCTCTCTCTCTCTCTCTCTCTCTCTCTCTCTCTCTCTCTCTCTCTCTCTCTCTCTCTCTCTCTCTCTCTCTCTCTCTTCTCTATTTCAAGACTACCTTTGTTCCTCTGACTCTCACACAATGTACCTTTCAGATTCTATTCACCCCGTGTCACACACACACACACACACACACAAACACAAAACCACTCCAGCTCTCCAGCAACTCTCGCCCCTCTGTGCAGCCCTATGTCCACAAGTCTACATCATGTGCCCACCTCTCTCAGTCCCAGCAGAGACGGCTCATTAGTTTTCTACTGAGGCCCACTTCAATGAGCTCTTCCAAACCTTACCCACACACACACACACACACACACTCCCAGCTTACTAACACATAACCAAACTCACTCACACATACACAATCACTCCACTTTTCAAAGGTTGAAACCAACTTTCACGTTTCTGGGGACTTGGATTCATTGTCAGCCTAAAATTTTCAATGACAGAGAAGAAGAGAAGAAGAGAAGAAAAGAAAAGAAAAGAAGAGTTTTTGTGAAGGTGTCTCACAGAACAGATGCTTCTCTGTGCAAGCACTCCCTCTGAAAGTGAATATCTGACGGTCACCATTTCAGTATCCCATAATTCCACTGTGTCGTGGCACAGCTACAATGAGCCCACATCCCCCATGGTGTCACGGTGCCACACTCGACTTGACATACAAATTGCTTAACGATCTCCTTAATTTTGTATGTCACTCCCAAAGCTGCTGTGTCGTTAATGAAATATGGAGAGCCATCACAAGCTCAGAAAGAGGTGTGATTAATGCGCTGTCTCTGTGCTAAATGTGTCTGGATGTGGTTTCCTCGTGGCAGGGAAGAATTAGTTACAAAAGTTTTGGGAGGTTTGGAGCTGTTTTTAGTGCCTTTTTGAAAAATTCAAAGTTCTAAAAACAGAAACAGAAGTGTGGGGGGAGATATGCACAATGGTGGTCCTTGTCAGATAACAACAAGCAACACAAAAAAAGCTAAAAAGAAAGTTACAAATGCAAAGTCCACACCCCAACCCAAGCATTGATTTATTGAACACTCATCTGCCCCATCACTTTCATCCCCGTCCACGTGACATTTGCTATTGATCACAAGCCACCCAAAAGAGCCACTGACCCGTAAACCTGACCACCATCTCTCACTGGACGATATCAATACACGCATTAATTAAGAATACGGCACACATTGCTCACTTGTTTATCCCTAATGTAGTTTAAATGACAAGGGGGGATGGAATAGACATGAGGATGTACGTCCGCTCCATGGAGGACGAAAACAAAACTAGGTCTCCCACATCCATATGATGTCCTGTGTGTGTGTGAGAGTGTGTGAGAGAGTGGGTGTGTGTGCTGTGTTGCCTGAAGTAACCCAGCTAAGCAGAGCATGCTGGGGCTGTAAAAGTGTGTCAGTCACGGTGACCCAGCAGGCATCGGCACAGGGGCCAGCTCTGGGATGTGGCACGACCGCGTGGGGGACGGGGGACTGGGGCAGGACAATCGGATCAAATCGGCGCCTCCCAGCTCACCATGGTCCAGTTGCGCGTGTGCCCAGTCCGCGATACCGCCGACACCACCAAGTCCTGCTCAACTACCGTCACTGCTCCAGGGCTGAAGGGGATGCAGAACGGAACCGTGAAGACGGGCCGTGGGATTAGCGCCAACGGTGCCACCGCCACCCTGAAGCGCCAGCCGAGGCCCAAGATGGCGGCGGCCAGCCGCCAGGAGCGCGGCTCATGCTCATCCACGGCCTCGTGTCCCGTGTTCTCGCGGCGCACAAGTGACCCAGATGAGGAGCCGCCACCCCGCTGCCCGTCCAGCCTCTCCTCGCCCACCCTCCAGGGCTCATTGTCCAGCCTGCATGGCTCCAACCCCAGCCTCCAGGGCTCACTGCCCAGCCTGCACGGCTCCAACCCCAGTCTGCAGGGCTCGCTTCCCAGCCTCCATAGCTCCAGTGCCAGCCTGCAGGGATCCTCTTCAAGCAAGAAGGGCTCCATCTCCAGCCTCAAGGGATCTCTAATGGGCCTGAAAGGCTCCATGCCTGCCAGCCTCCAAGCCTCCATCCCCAGCCTGCAGGGCTCGGCTTCAAGCCTTTGCCAGTCGGCTCAGTCTCGGATCCAGGGGTCCCACCACAGCCTGAGGAGCTCCAGTCCCAGCCTGAGGAGCTCCAGCTCCAGCCTGCGCAGCGGAAGCTCCAGTGAGGATGACAGCTGGGACACCAACAGCTGGAGCTCAGGGGCCACCTGCCTGTTGCGGAGCTCCATCAAGCAGCACAGCGAGGAGGTCTTTCGGGCCCGCGCCGGTTCCGGAGGTGGAGGGGGGCGGTCAGAGACGGCCGCCACCACCACCACGGCCAGCGACTCGGAGCCTGGCTACCAGAGCCTGGAGAGCTGCAAGGCCACACTGCTGTTGCCGTCATCGTCCTCTTCATCGATGAGAGCGCGGGCGGAAAGCCAGGAGGTGCTGGAGAAAGTTCCGGTGGCCTCGCGCGGGGAGTCGCTACAGAGTTTGACGTCAAGCCAAGGCACGACGGCGTCAGCAGTGCCTACACAGATTGAGCAGAAGATTGAGGCCAAGCTCAAATTCTCGCAGTTCCTGGATGAGGTGACGTGCAGGGTGCTGGACCCGGGTAGTCTGCAAGCCTTTGGGGCAGTCCGACAAAGAGAACCAGCGCCAGTCACGACTCCCTGTCAGTGGTTTAACCCGACAACAGAACCCGTCGTCCGGGACCAAAGGAGGGGAGGGACGTGTGGGAATGCAGCGCGCTCCCCGTACCAGTGGTCCAAGTGCTTACCGAGCTGCAAGATCCTGGAGTCCAGCGAAAGCCTGCGCAGGGTCAGTGACTGTAGTTCTCTCATGGAGCAGGTGGGGAGGACCTATCTGGAGACGGACATCGACAGCGTGCGCTGCGAGGATGAGCTGGGCCTCAGCGGGTCACGCTTGACCTCAAGAGAGGTCAAGACGGTAACGCATGCTCGAGAACGAGAGAGGGAGCACCTTCGAGAGAGGGAGCGAGAGAGAGACAGGGAGAAGGAGAAGGAGAGAGAGACGAGGAGCATGTTGGTCAGCCCCGAACACCATGTCCGGTCCAACTTCGAGGCAGTCCGCTGCCCAAGTCCAAGCGTCAGCTGGTCTGATGGCTCTGTGAAAAACCTCAAGACGGCGTCTCTTCCTCGCCCCGGCAGCAGCATGGTGAGTGGAACCAGTTGATCTTCTCTGTGTCTCCACGGTGAGTCCCAATCTTACAGTGAGCTTCTCGCAGATCTCTGGTCTTACATTAGTTCCACTCAAAAGCTGATGTGAAGAGCTGATCAAACAAAGACAAAGTGTGTGTGTCTTCACACTCACACAAAGCAGACAGCTGTGACCGTGACAAATGGGTTTCAGTGTCATTCAGTGTCAGAATCTCACCAGTGGTTTCATTACTGTAATTGCACAAACCAGAGTAAATTCATGAACGCTACATGAAGCAGTTCCACTGGTTTGGCCAACTGGGCTACTGTTGAACAAATCTAACAAATCCTAGCCTAACTTAATGAGCTCACATGCAGCGTGTGCAAATGCTTGATGATGCCGCATTTCTCTTTACATTTTCGTTTCTGCCAAGCCCATAGTGTGAGGTGAAACGTGTGTGTGTGTGAGGTGAAACGTGTGTGTGTGTGTGTGTGCGCGTGTGTGTGTGTATGCATCTGCGGAGGCCCCTGAGTTCAGTGTTCAGTGATTCAGCTCTTGAGAGAGAGAGAGAGAGAGAGAGAGAGAGAGAGAGAGAGAGAGAGAGAGAGAGAGAGAGAGAGAGAGAGAGAGAGAGAGAGAGAGAGAGAGAGAGAGAGAGAGAGCAGAGCACCAAGCCAGCCAGCTAGCCAGCAGTAAAACCAGCTCTTTCCCCTCAGCGCTGTCTGCAGATGCCCCCCTTCATTAGCAGACTGCGGCATCAGAGTACCACCCTCCCCTCCCCTCTGTGGAGAAAGAGAGAGGGAGATACAGATAGTGACAGAAGTGGAGAGAGGTAGACAGGGAAAAGTAGACAAACAGAGAGAGGGAGAAAAAGAAAGAGAGGGAGGGAGAGAGAGAGAGAGAGAGAGAGAGAGAGAGAGAGAGGGGAGAGAGAGATAGAGGGAGCTTTCCAAACCTTTGCCATCTGTTTATTAAAAGATACATGGTCCCTAGATCCTGCTCATTCGCTGTCTCGCTCACACCACAACACAAAAGAACAATCTGACCGTGCAGCGTCTAGACAAGTACAGGGATGCTGGGCACTTGTTATGGGTATCCCATGCGTTTGCATGTCTGTGACAGCATATAGATGGGTGGGTGTGTGTGAGTAATTTTCCATGTCCATATGCAGAGTATGTGTACATGTCTAGATGTCTGTGTAAGTCTGATTGCTGGTTAGTTTGAATGTGTGTGGGTTTACTCTAATGCGTGTGTGTATCTCTCTATTCGAGTGTGTGTGTGTGTGTGTGTGTGCGTGTGTATGTGTGTGTGTGAAACCTATTCCACCTTGCTGTCTCCCTGTTAACAAAGTCCACATTAATATTTCAAAACCCCAGCACTCTTTGTCAGGGGCTGCTCCCGGGCTGTTGGCACAATCTAAAATGTCACAAGCCTGCTGTGCTGGCCATTCACCTTAAACCTGACATCTCAGCCTGCTGTGGACTATCAGAAATAAATAAATCATCCAATAAGGGCAATTAGAAAGTGAGAGTGAAATCCCAGGGAATGGATTTTTATTCAACCAGTGTCATCTCCTTAGCAACTGGTTGGTCTGCTGGTGTGTGCGTGCACATGCGCATGTGCATGTGTGTGTGTGTGCGTGTCTGTGTCTGTGTGTGTGTGTGTGTGTGTGTGTGTGTGTGTGTGTGTGTGTGTGTGTGTGTATTTTAGATGAGAATGTGAGAGCTCATAACACAAGTGTGTAAGCAAGGTAGAAAACTGTGTCTGACTGTTGCAGTGTGTATGTGTGTGTGTGTGTGTGTGTGTTGGTCTTGTGTGTGTCTGTGTACAAATGTTTAGGTGTGCATGCACGTATGAGTCTCTCTCTCTTTCTCTGTGTGTGTGTGTGTGTGTGTGTGTGTGTGTGTGTGTGTGTGCGCGTGTGCGTGTTTGCGTGTGAATGGCTAATGCCATTCCTCCCCTCCCTCTGATTCCCTCTGCAGCTCAATGGAGTCGTGACTGGGTACAATAACAAAAGGAAAAGCCCCTGTGGAAGGAGCAGAAATGAATCACAAAGGCAGGCAGGCAGGCAGGCAGGCAGGCAGGCAGGCAGGCAGGCAGGGCGTAGAGCCGAGCAGAGCAGCAGAGCAGCACAGGGAAGGGAAGAGAGGAGAGGAGACGGGGAGGCAGGGGGAGTCTCTGGCTCACACACTTAATGGGGGGAATGCTGCCAATCTCGTGCATAGTAATACGATGTGTGTACATGTGACAGAGATTATGCAAGTACCTGTGTGTGTGTGTGGGTGCATGCATGTGTGTGTGTGTGTGAATGCAACATATGTGCAGATATGTAGTATCTATATTTACATATGTGTTTGAGTGTGTGTTAGTGTTTGTGTTAGTGAGCGTGTTTGTGTTTGTGTGTGCGAGTCAGGGCGTGAGCGTGTGTGTGTGTGCGTGGGCGTGTGTGGGCGGATAGCACAGCGTGCTGCTGTGTAGTTTTCTCTGTGTGTGTGTGTGTGTGTGTGTGTGTGTATTTCTCTTGCTGCCATCCATTATACGCAGCTCTTGGATCAAGGCAATAGGAAAAAAAGTGAATGTTCAACATGGGGAGTATGGAGAGATGCGGTGGGCGACATTGTGGGAGATCAATACGCCCATAATACAAGCATTTTATGTCTTTATCAGTTCTCATCTCTCAATAGGACTTATGAGCTCTCGCCACACACACACACACACAGTGATGTGAAAATGAAATGATATTCCACATGGGTCCACACTAGCACGTCGTCTTTGGCAGAGCCCTTTGAAAACAACAGCTATTTCCCCTGTCACCACCACGGGCTAAACCTATTTCAAATATGAGTCTCACACTGCATCATAAAACCAAGCACAGCCCCCAGCACACGCAAACACGTGCAGACCAGACACACACAAGCACACACACACACAAACAAACAAACATACACACAGTATACACAAGCCTGTATGTCCATATTCACCCTTTAATCCCCACCAACCAGATCAGCAGTTAGATGTGCTCATACAGGACCCCCCACACACACACACACACACAAAAGTGTGTATAGTGTATACCCATGTTCCTCATTTAAACCCTGCCACCAGATAAAGTCTCCTCCAGGTCTAGGTTTACAGTAATGACCCTATGCTGGGAGAAATGGGACCCACTATGGGCACATCAGGCCCCCTCAGGTATCAGGGAGGGAGAGGGTGAGGGGGGGACTGATATATGATAGTTAAAAAAAGAGCTACAGTATGATAGAAAGAGGGACAGAGAGAAAGACAAAAAAGAGAGAGAGTGACACATGAGTGGAGGAAGAGAGGGACCATGTGGCTACTAGAGAGAATGAGAATATGAGAAAGAGAGAGAGAGAGAGAGAGAGACAGAGAGACAGAGAGGGTGCATGGGAGTGAGAAAATGGAGAGAGAGAATGAGAGAGGCCCCTACAGTTTAGTGAGAAATTACTCGGGAACTGACAGTGAGTCATCTACGCTGTGCTTTAGTGACCAACAAAACCCAGGGGGTGTGTGTGCGTGAGTGCGTGTGTGTGTGTGTGTGTGTGTGTGTACTCTCAGCTGGCTGTGGTTTACACACAATGCCCAGTGTTTCCCCATCACATTCCAAAGTGTGTTTGTGTGCTTCCATCCACAGAATCATTGTGTATGTCTATGTGCATGTGCAGCCTGTGGCTAATAGGCAAAATCTGGTACAGTTTTTCCCAGCAGAACAACATCAGCTGTCATACATGTCAGATATATCAGACACAATGTCTGTGTGTGTGTCTCTGTGTGTGTGTGCACCTATACCATATCTCATACTAAGGGCATTGTAAACCCTGTTTTTATATCGATAAACATTCAGACAACCATAGCTAAGCTACAACAGATGTGGAATGTCAATATGAGATCCGTGGTTGTGTAAAACCTTTCAAAAATATATCAATACATCACTTCCTTCATCAAATATGCCTGTGATGGTGAGCACCGTTTATTACACACACACACAACTCAATAACACAAAGTTACATGCACACTCATGTCTACACAGTGGGAACACACTGTGATACTTGATTATTTGGAACAAATTGATGCATATGATCCTAATTGATTTTTAATTGTCGAATGAAACAATATGGAGCCAAGTGATATGGGAGAGGTAGAGACAGAGGACTCCACACTAATTCGTTCTGCACGATGAGGTCCGTCTGAATGGAAATGCTAATTGTTTTCAGGTAATCCATGATTTGCATAATTTATGCAAAAAAACGCATGAGGAGTGCGTAGCAAGAATGGATTCTCTTCTGGTCAGGTTATGGAGTGTGTAGAGCAGGGCAGTGGAGCCAGACCACATGACCCAAAATATCAGATTCAACAGATTGTCTGACCTGTTACCCATTGAGAGAGGGATGTGGGGGTCTGCAATCAGACAGATGTTTCGCTGTATACTGCATATTTCTCTGCCATCTCTCTCTTTTCACTGCACACACACACAATAACACACACACACACACACACACACACACACACACACACACACACAAGCTACATACATTTATCTTCACTTGTCTCCTCTATTTTTTAGTAACCTTCTCTCTTCCTCTCTCTCTCTTTCTCTCTTGCACTTCCTATCTTTTCTCTGCACTCAGGCAGATGAGGAAGGTTTAAGGTTAGCTTTTGGGATGCTTAGCTGAGGCAGGAAAGCTTGTTAAAGCACTCTCCATCCCCAAGATAAATTGGTCACTGGGAAAAGGGGATAGACATCCATCAATTCTTTCACACTCATCCATCCATTCTCTCTCTCTCCTCTTCTCTGTCCTTTCAGGCCTCGGATGGAGAGATGCAGAACATGAGGTGAGACTCTTCTCTTTTTTCCCACCACCACTTTTCTTTTGTGCTGATCCCATCCTCTTTCTGCGCCCGCCCCTCCTCCACCTCTCCTCTTCTTCCTTCTCCCTCCCTCCCTCGCTCGCTCGCTCTCCCCTCTTCCCCCCTCCTTCCCTCCTTCCCTCCCTCCCTCCCTCCCTCCCTCCTCCTCTCTCCCTCTCCCCTCTCCCTTACTCCTCCAGCTCCATTCAGTGGCATAGAGCGCAGAGCTTGCTGTTTGGAGAGGGCTGGAAGAAGCATGTTTTAGTGCTGCCGCCACTGCCGCTGTTGCTGCGATCGTGGAGAAGGCACATGCCTGCATAAAGAGGTGTGATTGTCTGAAAATGAGACTTAAAGCTTGTAAACGGTAAGGGAGAGACTCTGCAGGGGCTTGGTCGGGGGGGACAGTCATGAAGCAACATGCATGTGTACTTATGTTTTGGCTGCAGAGTTGTTCCTTCAACTGTGTGACTGTGTTTTTGAGCAAGTTTCATCTTTGTCTTCATTGATGCCATTGTAACTGACTAATGGTATGTGGATATTGTTATTAAGAGTGCCACTATGATAGTGCCACAGTGATTTAGAGGGTTGTGATGTGGTAAACTACCTATAATGTCCTGTAATGAGTGCTGAGATAACTAAAGTGTAAAGTCGTGTGTGTTTACAGCTGGCTTTTATAGAAATGTTAAGTGCAGTCGCTTTTTAAGTAACAGTTTCACATATGCAATCTGTGTGCATGTGTGTGTGTGTGTGTGTGTGTGTGTGTGCACGTGTCTTGGTGCTGCATGCTGTACTGCTGACATTTGGCTTGGCTCAGTTTCAAAACATTGTGATCATGTGAGATGCCATACTGTAGCATAATGTGGCTCTTTACAAGTGCAGTCTTCAAGTGCAAACTGGTAACTGGTAAAAGTCATACTGCATGTTTTACTAAGTTATACTACATGTACATGAAACTCTGATTCATCCACATAAATGATGCATAGTATAGCTTATTAGTGAGCCTATCTTAAAGGACTTATTTAAAATCAGTCCCATGCAGACTATTTAGCAATTATGGCACAGGGCCTTGAACTTATCCCACCCTGCCTTGTAAGCGGTAGCAGCAAGTTACTGCTCAATCAGGAGGAAGTTGATTGCGTTCACCCCCCACATTAACCTTGGGGAGCTAAATTGATTGTAGCGATGATCCCAGTTGGCCATTACTAAATTAAAGCAAACACAACCCCTGACTCTCCGTCTCTTCAGGGAGAGGGGAATGTATGGGAGGGCTTTTGAAGTGGAGTTTGAAAACAGCCCACTCCCATGTCATTTAATCTGTCTCAGAGTGGTGTGGATGTGGGGGGGGGTCTGTACTGGACTGAGCTGTCTATTCTCACTCTCCAAATGGTCTGAGATGCAAATGGTATTTGGGGAAACTGAACTTGAGAGCAGGAAAAACATATATACATGCATACCTGAAAAAAATGTGCATTATGGCGTGCATAGCATACCAGGTATTGTGATGGTTGTTTAGTTGAACCATTGAATCCTTTTCATTCATTTGACAGTTATTCTGAAAACATATTTTTGATGATTATTTTTAGTATTATTAGCTGTCACTATTACTGTAATATTTGCTATGGTTTCATTGTAACAGATATCCTAAAGGAGCTTTTGCCAGACTTTACTCTACTGAGTCTTGTTAGAAATAGAAAGAAATAGCCTTCTGTCACCTATCTATATAATCTCCATGCAGCTTACAACACAAGTGTTGACACTCAGGCACTGAATGATGAGTGTGTGTTGGTGACATTTAAAGTGCAAACGGAGCTAAACTGTTTAACTCAAAAGTTGATAAAAATCTATCTTCAAGTGTCCTAGTAGCTTTATGGTGCCCATTAATTTCCCAGCCTGACATCGTGTTTAACCAAGGGCGTTTGCTAGTTATGGATGTGAAGGCAGTGATACCTCATTTTCAAGCCAAGGTTTATTACCTTTAGGGGGCAGGTAGCTTTTGTGGGTTCCCGATTTTAATCGTGGTAGGAATGATTCAGATATAGGCTACGCTACGCTACGCATGCGCCTAGTTGAGGTTGCATTGTTTTTAGTTTTGTTCTGTGATTCTCCTCTTTGTTGTGCTAGAGCTAGTTTGTGACAAATTAACACTTTCTGTTTAGTTTTTTGAGTTAACTGTCGCATCATAATGGCAAAAATTAGATGTGTGTGAATCGATGGTGTTGTGTCTGGTCTGATGAAACATCACTAGCCGGAAGGACAAGAGAGACAGAGAGAGATAGAGACGCTCAGGGGAGGTGTGTCTGAGCAGTGTTAATTGGGTTTCGGGAGACACACAGTCACTCTAGAGCCGAATTTTCTCTCCAATTCCTTCTCCTCCCTTCTCTCTTTGCATCATATACCTGCAGACATCTCCACCAAATCCCAGCAGTGACACAAAAAGTTTCAAAAGTGGCCTTAAAAAAAAAGTGGCCTTGTCATCCCAGGAGTCGCCAGGGTGAGACAGCAGACCCGCAAGCAAAACTCCAAATCATTACGGTGAAATGTTTCACTTGATGAAGCACGTTGGTGCGCTGCGGCGTGGTGGTGGCGAGTAGCTGGCGATTGAGACAGATAGCCGAGGTGTTGGCCACAGAGGCTGGTGGCCGGCCGCTCCAGGGGCCCTGGAGACAAGACTAATGGCCGTGGTCAATACTGCTTTGGCTCTCCTTTTTCGTCCTGACCCAGGTCTGACCTGTGTCTCACCCCCTCTGCACCCAATCTGTCCCAGGGCAATCAGGTGGGAGTCAAAGCGTGTGTCTGGCTCTCTCTCGCACTCTCTTTCTGCCTGGCTGCCAGGGTCCCATTTGACCAACCTGCGTTACAAATGCAACGCCATGCCACAAGCCGGCCCAGCCACCGTGACTCCTGATTCACTGGAGGAGAGTGGAGTGCCGTCTCTCTTTCTTTCTATCACTTTCTTCTCACTTTCTCTTCCATACACTACAATGTCACTCTTACTGTCTATTTTTATTGTGTGTATTTGGAGAGTAGCTGACTACCGTTGGGACTTGTCCTTCCTGAAGCCAGAATTACACATGATGAATGCACTGATGTATGTATGTACAGTATGTGGAGAGTAGCCAGCCACTGAGTGTGTTGTGTGTGTTCCTTATCAACTGCCCAGATGTTCTTTAAAATGTCAAGTGAAATGGCACACTCAAGTGCTGTTGTGAAATGAAGTGAGGAGCCTGTTTGCTTTCTGATGCCTCCATGCAAATGCATTTACCCCTGACTCTAACACATAGAGGGAGATCAGAGAAGCCTCCACAGCCTGCATGTCAACTTCATTTATGTAAGACGAAATGCTTAAAAACAATCACGTTCTCTCTTACACACACACACACACACACACACACACTTGAGGGTAACTCCACAAGGCATTCTGCTTTTTCAGATGCAAATTCATTTTAAAAGTTTAATTGCAACAGGGGTTGCCTCTCACCTCTCTGACCTGTGTTCCATTAATATATGTTTCTGGAAAAAGCACAAAAGTACCAAGGGACAATTTGTCACAATACAACAAAGCATTACTTACACCATAATGCTGCTGTAATGAATTGCATTAAAAAGGCTCCAATGCAAGCTTTTCTTGTGGAGGTGCCATTATTCAGTGAAAGACTAGTAAGAGCTGAGCTGGCATTATGAGAACTTTAGGTCATGAGGTGGCATTACAGGGACATTGTAAAGACCTGTAACAATCAGTCAGGACTATGGGGATTTTTTCAATTCTCTTGCATCAGCAATTTTACATCTCTGAGTGTAAAAAGCCTGCAAGAGGAGATTTTGGTTCACTCACTCCCTTAACACCTTCCTCCATTCCCCACCCATCTACCCTTGCACAATATCAAACCAGTGGAAAACTCCCTAAGTATTCTTTTTATTGCTTGCTTCGCTAATTAATGACAAAGGCACGTGCTGAGGTTGGGTTTTTATGGAGCCACCGAGGAAGGCTTTTGTTGTTAGAGATAATGGGGTGGTGGTGGGATGATGGTGATTCAGGCAACCTGTAGTCTGTAATTTCCATCCAAAATGGGCCAACTCTGTGCACAGCATGGCTATTAGGAAATGACAAGACAGGAGCTCATTTACTGCAAACTTCGGTTTTCAAAGTTTATCGAAAGCAGCGAGAGACCAGCAGGCATCGGGACATCCTCTTCTCTCTCCTCACCTTCACCGGTGCTGAAGGGTAGTGTTATTCCAGTCACTCATTCTCCTTGCGGATCTTGTTCGGGTGCATGTCTGCCCAAGCCAGCCTTAAATTCCTCCACGCGATATGAGAGAGGAGTCAGGCCTTGCAGGGCTCTGCTGAAACTAATGCTCCTCTTGGATCTGCTCCCAGATCTGCATCCCATCTTCTCCATTGTGGCCTTGAGGGCAGAGCTTCAGCTTCACCAGGCTTCCCTTGCACCTTCTCATCTGCATCTCCTCTGCCTACTGTCTACTGTGACAGGCACACTGGCAAAAGCCCTGATGACTTCTGCTGCAGTTTTTGTTACCAGTGGAGGAAACTTTCAACTTGTGCCAGTGCTGACAGGTTACAATGGGGAGGAACACATGCCCAAGAGAGATGCTTAAGTGAGGTTTCGGCAGTGTTGAGAACATTTTACATCGATGTTGCACCATCCCATCAGAGAGAAAGCTGAGGACTAATTAAAGAAATTTAACAGACTTAATATGTCTCTTTCCTCGACTGAATTCCTCTTAAATTATTTACTCCAAAGAGATTCATTTTGGGTAGTGAAGAAGGCATTTTTGGCGAGAGACTACTTTGTCTTATTAAAGCAACATTAAAAGTTTTTTTTGTTTAAAACTAGAGAGGACTACCTAAAAGGCATGCATGCAAAGACCTTACGAACACCAACAGCACAGCAGTATAGTTCTCTGAAGTTGTTCTTTCAGGGGCTTTTCTTACTTTTTTGAGGAGGTTTTGACCCAGTCCACAGAAGTAGCCTTCATAGTGCATATAGCTATGGGGGCCACGCCTAGGTGACTAGTGAGAGTGACAGATGTGCATTTCTGCCAGAGGTGGAAACAAGCCAGCTTCAGAAAGTCCTGCCACACATTCTCAGCTTTATAAGAGCACTAAGCTTGTCTTAAGATTTCCTTTTCTCGTGGCCAGAGAAATGTGATATCAGGAGTTGGCGAATATGTTCGCGCTGCCAAGGTTGTCTCACTGCTCAAAGCATCCTCTAATTTGTTTTGGCTAATGAATGTGAGTGGTGAATCATCCTTGTTTGTACCCTTTTCATGTTTTTTTTGCATTTGAATCTCTTGTTGATGTTTGGTGAAGAAGGAAACTCTTCTAACTTCTTCTGAGCTAGAACTGTTTGTTAGCACAGAGATGTGCTCTTGGGCAAATACAGAGTAATTGCTTGGGAAATTACATTGTAATTATGATCTGAGTCACAATTTGCTGAAGGAACAGGGAGAAAATGATCCATTTCTGATCTGAGTTGAGTAGCCTACATAATTCTGTCCAAGAAACCCTTCAAAGAAAATGGATACTAAAATAAATCAAACACTAAAAGTGTCATGGGTTTTTTTGTCACTAGTGAGCATAACACATTTAAGACTGGCATATGTTGCTTGGCCCTGGCCTGCGCTCATGCTGTCTGAGGCCACTTGGGGAAAGAAACCCGGTGGAAGAGATGTCAATTCTGGCATTGCTTTGCCCACCGGCAAACTGGCACCCACGCATAAGACTCTGACCAGATAGAGAGGGAGAAGGAGAGGGAGAAGGAGAGAGAGAGGAAGAGAGAGAGAGAGAGAGAGTGAGAGAGAGAGGTGCTCTGGAGTTGAAGTAATACCAAGACCAAGGCACAGCACAAATTGAGAGACGAGTTTTTGCACATGGGTAACAGCAGCTGCAGCAGCTGGTATGTGTGTGTGTGTGTGTGTGTGTGTGTGTGTGTGTGTGTGTGTGTGTGTGTGGTGGTGTTGTTGTTGTGTGCTCATGTGTGTAATATGGGTAGCTGTGTGTGTAAGAGAGAGAGAGAGAGAGATAGTTATCTCATTAGTGGGAGAGGAGAGAGAGAGAGTGAGAGAGAGGGTGAGAGAGACAAGGAGAAATGGTCTTCCTGTACAGGGCCAACTTCATTTCTCCATGTGATGGCTTGCTGGTGAGATCCAGTCAGGCACAGAGATTGGCGAATTAAATTGAGAGAATTACCTCTTTCTGGACAGGAAAAGGCCTCTCCTGGACACAATATTGCCACTTTGACTTACATGGCTGCTATCCAAACGCCTGACAGTCAGACTCAGGACTCTGACAGGAGAGAATATTACATTATCTATTCTGCATGTCGGATGGACATTTCTAAACATTTAAAGGCAGTGTCTGCAGCATTTTAATGGCTTGACAATTAGCTGAACCCTGTTGTCCATGTCTAAAGGTGATCCCGGATTTCTTTCATGCATTTCAGTACAGTACACTTTCCCCTTTGGAAACTTGGTTACCCTCTTTAATAGAGAGAGGCTTCATTTGAAAAATAAAAGCATGATCCGTCTGACCATTTTCAGCATTCAAAAAGTAATAATCAAGTCTACCAAGGACATTATGTTTGGCTGTGTGTGGACGAACCCAATGGCATCTCCATGGACTCCGTTTCACTTTCGCTAGCTTTGTGTGATCCAGCATTTGGCTGTGGTGAGGGCTGTGCTCTTTTAGCACTCTTCTGATTCCTCTTGTTGTTTTTTTTGTCTTGAATGCATCATTGTTTTCAACATCTTCAACTGCAACAAAGTTCCTCAGCAGGAGTCCTCTAATATGCAACAGCGATCATTACTGTGTCAGCAAAAAGCCTTTGTTTTTATGGCTATTTCTTGATTACATTTAAAAAAATATGTACTATACATGCAGTGGTAGTGCATGTAGCAACATACACATAGCAGCACAAACACCCTTCTTCAGGGCGTCCACTAAGTTGTCCATATGTGTTCGTTTGGGTCAGAACTACACAGTAGCCATTCCAGAATCGTTTGCTGTATGAGTAGATTAACCAGCCACCATGTTCATTCTGCAACATGTGAGTGTATTGAATTGGAGAGAGTTTCGCTCTGGCGTCTTTTTATCCACCAGATCACTGACTGCCAGCGAATCAGCATGCCTTGGCGCCACCCAAAGAGACATTGTTTTTTCCGTTCATTAAAATTTTAGCGTTTCTCATTATGGCAACTGGGTAATGTGTCTCAGGAGGTGTGTGTGTGTGTCTGTGTGTGGTCAAAGAGTACAGCTATTTGTATGTGTGTATGTATCTGTGTATGAGTGTGTGTGTGTTTGTGTGTGTGTTTCACGCACAGGTGTGTGTGTGTGTGTGTGTGTGTGTGTGTGTGTGAGAGCCCCTTCTCTGCATCTTCTTTTGCCATTGTTTATCACACCCCAAACGACTTCTTTCCTGGCGGAGGGTGGCAGAGCAGTGGATTTCAGAGGGCTGATCCATCTGCTCGACCTTTAGCACTTGTTTAGCACCAAAAAAAAAACCCCATCTCCGCCGTTAATTAAACCCACAGCCATAGACGGCAGGCTAGAAGGGAGTGGGAGTGGCAGAGGCAGAGAGAGGACGACTTCATTTATAATTTAGGCCGTCTTGGGAATAATGTCCCGAGTAATGATTGCCTGTGACTCGGCGACTGCCCGACACAAAGCCAGGCGACGTTAAGTTGAGCAGTTTTGTTTACCCATCAGCACGGCACAGAGCAACTGCTGGGTCCGTAATGGGTTTGGGTGGAAACATTATTACGATGTAGCAGAGGAGGGAGAGAGAGAGAGAAGAAAGAGAGAGGGAGAGGGAGAGGGAGATAGTGTATGGGAGAGTGTGAGTGAGGTGGGGAAAGAGACAGAGAGACCTTTTATCTAGGGCTCCAGGATAAGACATTCATTTAGCGAGAGCTTTGTTGTGCGGTCCGAGGGGTTTTCATTACCGTGCGGGTTCTCATGGCCACATACATCAACAGGAAGCTATTCATTCAGCCTCTCAGGTGGGGGGCCCGCACAGCAACCATCTGTGGCCCGGGTCTGGTCCAGATACGTTTTAGAGTCGGCTGGGATTCGGGGGCGAGGGAAACACAAATCACACACTTGTCATGGACTGGAGGGTGTTTGAGGGTGTTTTTGTGCATGTGTGTGTGTGTGTCTGAGCTGAGGGATGGGATGGGAAAGTAAGCACGTGTGATGCACTGCACAGTTATCTAAGCCTGTTTGATACGTGCCTGTGAGATGTTTTGGGGACCACATAATGGGGTGCAGAAGCAAGGGAGAATTGGAATACAGTTTTGTCAAATTTTGTTTGTGTGTGGCAGAGAGACAGAGGGAGGGGGGAGGGGGGATGGAGTGGAAAGAGGGTTGGGGAAGTAAAACGAGAAAGGAGAGAAAGAGAATCAAAAAAGAGAAGGAGCACAAGAAAGAGATAAACACATGGACATAAAAAAGCCTGAGAAACAGAGAGAGAAGGCAAAGGAAGAGGAAAGTGAAAGAGTCCAAGAGGAACAAGAGAAAGGATGACAACTAGAATGCACAAGAAAAAGGCAAGAAACAAAGATCCCCTCATTCAGTTTCTCAAGCAGCATATATGCCTGTCATGCCCCTTCACTGAATGCCCCTATTACCTTCCATTATGGTGTCAGACTTGTCCCTGTCATCTCTCTATTCCCCCTGTGCTGCAGACAGGAGATTAAATAATAACAATAAGTAGCCGTGTGCCGGGAAAACATGGGCAAGCCACTCACTCATGTCTCTGTGCTGTTAAGCAGCTTTTTCTGCATCCCTGTGAAGTGCAATGACCAGCCACATCGCAGCCTCTCCTTCAGTATGTGTTTCTGCAGTTGGTCTTTAGGATACTTAACATAAGGGAACACAGTCATCAAACCACTTTACAGTGTACTTGATTTCACTCTTGGTTGTATCTGAATCCACCTCCTAATATTTATAAGGGTGATTTCCTTGGGTAGCAGAGTCCTTGATTTGTCCACATAATGTTCTCTTATGAAAGGAAAGGTTTTAAAGGCACTGTAGTCTTAAAGACACTGCTGTAGTCTTAAAGGGCTTTCGGGGTACATATACTGTAGCCAGACTGATGATGCCCAAAATAATTATTTATATTTTTTTACTCACTGCATATCAATGTGTTTGGGTGAACTGTGTGAACAGGTGCTGCCTGACTTTGGTATTTGCATTTAGAGAGCACCCACGCTGGTGGTTTTCACAGGCTTGTGGTTTGCCATGCTAGCTGCCAGTCACACTCAAGTACGCGCTGATGACACAGCCACGATCCTTGTCTGTGGTGAAAGGTGTTTGCAATATGCGGCCTATGTAGTATTAACAATCTATTTGTTACTGTGATGGTTTGTGGACACAAACTACCTCTCTACTAAAAAAGTGAATTTACATAAGAAACACACACACACACACACACACACACACACAAACACACACACACACACACACATATATATATATATATATATAAAAACACACACAAGCACTGAGAGATTAATTTCAGTGAGCAGCAACCATCAAATAACCTCAGACTGACTAGATTGTTCTCTGTGCCACAGAGCATTAGGAAATGCATCATGAAAATAAGGCCAAATATTTGCACTATGTTGACAGATTTATGGTCTTCGTTTTCTATTACTTGTTATGCATCACACCACAATACTCCCCTTCTAATATCTGCTTATTAAAAGCAGCGAAACATCCCCTCTCACTGTCAGAATTGATCAACTGCTCAATAAAGAGTCTTTGCACTGCTAAGACACACAAGCTGCACGTATACACGTACACACACACATGGCCATTTTAGGACATTACAGGAGATCAGTCATTTAGGCTTGAAGCAGGAACAAAATGATGATTTAAAAAAGCAGGTCTGAAATAGACCAGACCAGTAAGATCACCTCAATACACTCTAGCCAATATTGGGCTGCTAGCAGCATCAAGGCTGTCCATCCTGCTGCCACTGCAGTTGGGATATTGACCGATGGTGGACACTGTTACACTAAAGGAATAGGACTCAATGTCAGCACCGCTGACCGCTGCTTTGACATTTCGTCATCCGTATGGGTAAGGTGTTGGTGTTGATGTTGACGAAGTTTGTCGAAAATTTGTTGTAGGTGGTTGTCTATCTTAGCCTACTATGCTTGGAAAGAGGTATTGTTTCAACAATACAACAATTTAACAGTAAATTATTCAAACGAGCGCATCATTTGATCAATGAAAACAAGCACGAGTTTAAAGAGTTCACAAGTTCCAATGACGCCTCCCATTCTCAATACTGTAGGCAGACTATCCAAGTAAAGTACTAAATGTCTGTAAGCACATTAGATCAGTGAACGGAATGATAATGAATATGTTTTGAGAAGAACTGTTTTATTTCTCCTGTCTCTCACATAGTGTGTGTAGGAGTTAATGGAAGAATGCTGACTGTCCCCTCCTCACTACCATTGCTAAAGCTGTTGTGAGAGAGACGTGTGTGGACCCTGAGACCACTGTGATCATGCTCAGGGCCAGCATGGTGCCGCAACAAACAAAACATCAGAGAGGAAATGACAAAACCAAACCTCCTACATTCAGACCTCCCTTTTCATTGAAGACCAACTGTGTGAACAACGGGTACTGCTGCGAGAATAGTGATCAAATTAAAGGGTAATATTTCTCAGCTGAGCCAAGTCTCTCCACTGATCACGATCAATGTCAGGGAAGATTGAAGCTGATGAATAGACACTGCAATGGCGTCCAGAGCAGGATATTGTGAGGCTGTGAGCAGTGAGCTACAGGGAAATAACCAGTGTGGTCATTTAATCAATCCACTGCAGAATCTGGTATGTGTGACTTGCAAAGGTTATTATGGAAAACAAAGGACTCTTAGTGAAGATGCATGCTGTACTCAGGGACGGATCATGTCTTGTGCCAAGTGTGCACGTGCACAGGGGCCCTCAGCCAATGGGGGCCCTCGGATTAAAAAAAAAAAATTGCTATGAATTTAGGCTAGATTATGCCCGGTGCTTCTGTCTGTTAATTTGCGGCACAACTGAATGGTGTTATGGAACCGCGGACCGAAAGAAAAATAAACTAAATGTTTTCCTGATCAATAAATACTTCTTAATTCATAAAATATAGAGGCATAACATTAGGTGGAAGTGGTAGGCTATGAGTGCTCATTCAATGTGTATGCGTGTTTGCGAAAGTGAAACTGACCCACTCGTGGGTAGGTGAATGAAGTGGATTCCTGCAATGTTCATGAAAACAGCATAGCGATTAGCCTGGCGAGCCAGACCCACATTAAAATGTAGGGTCTGGGCACTCACCGTTCGCAGTGCTCAGTCCGAGGGGCGGGATAATCAGTTGTATTTCAAATTCCCTCTGCACGCATAATGGGACGCTTAATAGGATATTTGTTTTCAAGTAGCAGGGAATTCAAGCCAAACCGTTGCAACTCTGCCATCAATCATTATGTTAAGCCCACCAAACGACTCTATACACGATTTCAATGCCTGATTAAGTTTCGATTTCTGGAGCTCACAAGCCAATGGAGAGTTGCTAGACTAGCCCTGGCAGGGGCGTGTCTAGATTTCTAGGCTACATAGCGATTGGATAGCCTAATAAATCGCGACTTGTTGTAGGCCTAACAGTAGCTTGTATCGTGGCAAATAGCCTACGGCGATGCCGATGACAGATAGGCCTACACTTATTTCACTCGTCTCGCTGGAGTGAGCGCATAATGTGGGCTGTTGCGCAAAGAAATTAATTAGGGAGATGATCTGCATCTCCATTTACCAAACGCTATAGTTTTGCTAACATCTCCACTGTTAACGTGAAATATGTCTCCATGCTAGTGTCAAGCAGCAGTGAAGTGAAAACCTTATCATGCAGGTAGCCAATGTTCACGTCACCTGAGTCAGACAGAAAACGGGCCTTGCTTGCTCTGTTAAAGTTTGTATGCCCCTTCCAAACTGTGTTAAAAGGGTATATTCAACAGCCTGAATTTCGAAATTTTCCCGGGGGAGACACCACCGAACCCCCCGTAATATGATCAGCACCACCTCTCACAAAATACTATCAACGTCCCTGCTACCGGTCTGTCAGAAATATGAGAACTGTTGTCCGGTCCGTTTAGTGAAAAATGTTGCTGTAGACTGTTTGGCCAGCAAAGGGAGATTACAGCCTAATAATAAAAACAGCTGCTGGAATTCATTTCTGTGTGGGCCTGTTATAATATATGACATAATGTACTACATTATCATTGTGTGAAATTGTGCACCAGCCTGCACAGCGACAGCAAAGAGAGAAGCGCTGGCTGCACACCAGCGGTCAGGGGGAGGGGGGCCTTTTTTGATATTGTGCACAGGGGCCCATATTTGTTTAATCCGTCCCTGGCTGTACTGTGTGAATTGGATTAGATAGTCTAACCTTGAAAGTAGTTTTTTTTTGTGCAAGTGTATGTTGATTTTTTGGAGGACACAGACAAGGTGCAATAGGTTACTCCTTAGCAAACCATAACAAAACAGTGCTTCACCACATCTGTGGATTAAGCCACACAGTCACTCAATTCAAGTCAGATAAACGAGGATGCTTATTATTCTCAGCATTGCCAGCATTGTGTATAATATGATTGTCACTTGGAGGAGACTTGTAGATAACTAACGTTAGCATAGTTGGTTATGTTACACTGACGATATAAAGTTAGCCGGTTAGCAACCTACAGTAATGATGCTACCATTGAATATAGCTTCCAGAGAAATTTGTCGTCAACATTGGGCAATCGAGGGTGAATTACGTTGTTAGCATACACTGGGCAGTTAAGTCGACACAATTCCTTCAAATTATTGTGTTCAGAAACAAGCAGAACTCCACCTGTATTCGCCCATTGACTTCCATTGTGTGATGTTAGCATGTATTCCCCCTCGTCGGGGGCAGTAACCTTTCCGAACGTCTTAACCGACTATATGTATGGGACCTATCTTTCAAAAAAATTTGAACGCCAGTCAATGCGAAAAATAAATTATTTTCTGGTCCCGGTTGACTTGTGCCTTGAATTACCCATATGATGTTTGTCAATTTTAAAGACAATTTTTCATGTAAAGACATTTGCAGTTTGTTTCGTAACTATTGAATTACAACATTGTGAAAGATCATAATTCCAACGACTACAAACACATCAGTAGCACTAGTGACGTTAGCTCATTCACAGATTTTCAAATTCACACACATTGAAACACAGGTGAAATTCATGGCACAATTCAAACTGGACCAAAAAATAATTGTTATCTCTCCATTAACTCCCGTTCATATTTTTTTTTGTAGCGGAAGTAAAACGTAAGTCACTGGGACACTCTATTGAAAAGGGAACTATTTTTTGATGCGTAAGAACAATGTCGAAATTAACATTTTTAAACAATAATGGGGTGTTTTCAGATTATTTAGTTTGTGGTAGAATTGTTGTATAAAAGCAATATAGCACTCGTGATCGTGGGATTGGTCATGGATATTCCCACGGGTGTTGTTCGGCCGTAGGCAACAACACCTGTGGGAATATCCATGACCAATCCCACGATCACGAGTGCTATATTGCTTTTATACAACAATTTCACTCGTGCTATATTGCTTAAATATATCTTATTTCTGACAGGACATGGTACTAATGAGATAAGCTTGGATCTCCTACGTTGAGGAAAACCCTACAGTATTTGGTGACATCCTACAGGAATGTCTGGAGAGACTGAAGCCTGCACATGTGCCCTCTGCCTCTGCCTTATTGTCTCTGTGACTGCAAACACTGTCTCTGTGCTCTGTTGGCAGGATCCAGACAGATAGACAACTCCTTTATGCTTCCACAGGGAAAACGTAGGTCCGACACAGAGACCTGACAGCAGCGTCCCTCATCGCCAGGGCCACACACACACACCTGCGGGCGGCAAGAGAACGAAACATGAAAAAGATATACATTGGAAAAACGGCGCTCAAGTCCACGCGGAATGGTTCTAAGCACCAGAAACGAAGGTAAGGCCCCAGTGCTTGAAGACGAGAGAGACGAAGGAAAAAATGCCACGTGCCTGTTCATCGATTCCCACCATCCACCACCATTCATTTGACGGTCAACAATATTATCTCTCATCAGAGTTCAGCTACTTCATGTAATTGAAATGTCATGCCAGCTAAATGACAGGCCCCTGCCATCACCCAGACCACCACCAAATCTCCATCCCCTCCAACTAACCATGTTATGATTTCATAATTCCCATCTGCGCTGATCCACATCATTACATGAAAGCAGCACTGAAGAGAATGACGCAACCGACAAAACCTATATTTTGCGGGGAAATGACCAGTCCATCATTGGAGCGAGGAGAAATTGAGTGTTGCTGGAACAGCATGTGTCACACTTAATGTAAATCCCTTCTCTGCTGTCAGTCAGCTATGCTATGGGGCTAATATATCACATTTTATGATAATAATGGCAGCTGTGATGATGCTCCTGAATAGAGACATTAATAAGTCCCACTGTCACGGCTAATGTTGCGGCGAGGATCAAACGCGCCGTGACTCAGTCCATTGTAATCCACTCTCACAGGCCTGAGAGCAACTGACAGCTGTTGACACTGATCCGCACCAGAGGAGGAGGAGGAGAAGGAGGAGGAGGAGACCAATGACACCAGTGCCACCGCCACCGCCACTGCCACTCACCTCAAGTTCCTAGCTAGAGACACTTCAGACAAGCGTGATAGATTGCTGAGTCATTCTGCACCGTGTGGGATACTGATGGCCAGGAGTATGAATTCAAATGAATTTCTGCCATAATTGCATTAACACACACACACACACACACACCACCACCATTGGGCATACCATCACCATCTCTATCCCTATGGCAGTCACTCCAGAATACGCAGCTGGCTGAGACATCACATCATCATCCTATACTCTGTCATTTGTGAGGGGAAATGGGAGGGAAGGTCACCTCGTACTGTAGGGCTGCTATTTTAGGTAGGGAAATGGATTAGGATGGATATGTCCATGAAGAAGGTGGAGGTGGAGTTGAAGTGTATATGTGTGTGTAGGGGGGTGGGGGGGTTGGGGGTGTTGAATAGTGTGATATTAAACTCCCCTAGGGGCCCCTTCCTTCCTGCCAAAACCCATCATGCTCTCATCCACCCAATTTCCGCACCCTCACAGAGCCACCCTAGTGCCTTCCTTGCTACTCTAGATTTCACTCTCTCTCTCTCTCTACGTCTCGTGTTCTCACTCAGAGAACAAAGGTTATACACATAACCATATGTTTTTTCAACAATACACAACTTTTCCAGCCATTTGTTATTATTAAAGTTTATTTACGTAGGGACAGATACAAAAAACATAGATAAGCTTGAGTCAGTCATCTTATGTATGTATCATAGTGTTTTTAGCTCAAGCTAATTCACAACACTTGTCCCTACTAGTAGGGCTTTTGGTTAAATAATAATACAGATAAACATTATTCAAAATAATAGAGAAATGAACATGAATTAAATGTAAAAACTAAATATGGGAGCAAGATTGTTGCTGAATTAGCCACAATTTGGTGCTGCTTTTGAAGGTGACTAATGTAGGGATACATTTCAAGTGGTCTGGCAGTGAGTTTCATAATTTTGCCCGTTTTACTAAAAAGGCAGTTTAGGCAAAATATGTTCTACGGAAAGGGATACTACAATTGCCTCTTGACACTGCTTGGGTACCACTTTGCCATCTTGTTATTGTTTTGCAATGGGGTGGGGGAGCAGCATTATTTAGGCATTTGAAGATCAATTTAACAAAGTGCGCGGAGCTAAAATTAGCAAGACTTAAAATCTTATGTTTGCTTAGAATTGCAGTGATTGTAGAATTGCAGTGATCTCTTCTTGTCCAGGACTTTCAAGGTTTGGTTATAAAGACCCTCTATGGCCTTAACTGATGACTGGTAAGCTTGGCTTGTTGCCCCTGGTTTGGCTTAATGCCCCTTTCCCAACTTTTTTAAGACATCTCATTCAAAATGAGAATGTATTTGTTATAGAATAGCACAATTTTTCTATTAAACAGGGTTCCCATGGTCATGGACAAGTCATGGAATTGTAATATCCCATTTTCTAGGCCTGGAAAATTATGGATTTCAGTAAATTCATTAAAAGTTTTGGGAAAAGTCATGACATTTCATACCAGGGACGTAGGTAGGATATGGTGTATGCCTACATGCCATAGAATTCACTTTCTTCATGGAAATGGAACAGTCCCCTTGTTATTCTACAGCATCATTCACTGTTGTGTAAAATAATCACTGCAAACTGGAAAATGCAGTGGTTAAAGGTGCAGTCAGGGATTTTACATGATTTCAAGATGCATAACATTTCTTTTTCACATTCAGCAATCATCTCCACACAACCACTAGCTGCCCATTCCGTGAGTACACACAGTAAAAAAAAAACGCTGGTAGACCAGGCTAAGAAAACTGGAAACACATAAATGCAAACAAATGCAACTTCCTGCAAAATCCCTGACTGCGCCTTTACATATCTGACTGAGAAAGGGAGTGCAGGGGTGAGATGATCTCAGTTAAGTGAAGAAACTTGGTACTGTAACTGTAGTAGAGTACCCGAGTGGTGAAGGAGAAATCAGGCCGAGACAGCAGGTTTAAGAGGACCCACGGTGTTTTATTTACAACGTGCAAAAAATAATCAAAAAATACAGTCCACTTCCTATCCGACACTCGGTCGCACCCGACGTAAAGTAAAACGAAAAAGACTAACAAAACATTTAACAAACACGAATATCTAAGGTCTCTTATGGCTAGGCTACATGCCACTATACAATCAGACCTGACCGCAGGACTCACACCAGCCCCTTACCGCGCGTCACGAAACGTTGGAACCCCTGCATAGAGAACAGCCGGCGTTTAAATGGCCAATTAACTAATTATATCCGCCGACACCGGCGCAGTCTAAACACCCAAAAATGGGCACACCGCCCCTATCTGGCGGACATCTAAAGCATACACCATGACATCAAGTTACCATATCACAACCCCAAAAACACATGATCAAATATTAAGCAACATTCCTCGCGCGCAAATGAACACGCCCAACATATAGAACACGCACAAATCATTCATGAAATTGACATAACATATATCATTAATTAAATAATAATCAAATAATCATAGTGCAGTAACAGAGAATTGCCAGGAAAATACTGACTTGACTTGCACAATAATCCACTCTTAAGCCATCGCTTACTCTGTGAAAGATGTAGAATACCATGAAATTACAAAACACCAAAAGTAAAAAGCAGATGTACTGTACAGATTGGTCATTATTTCTGAGAAATTAAGCACTCCCATCTCTCTCTGCCCTTCCTCTCCTGTAGCATTTGATCAGTGCTCTTTTTAAGCTAAACTAAGGTACAGTAGTGCTTAACTGCTAGCTAGGCCTACTACAAACTATTGTTAACTAGAATACATTCTAAGGCCATATCATTTGCCTGTCATCTGTCTTATGTGATAATGCAATCAATATTCAAACCAAAACAATATTGCACCCTAGACTAAGCTATTTTAAACTAGATTAGTCCGTTTTTGCTCTTGTACTCACCCCATGCCACCGTCTATGCCCTGCCCAGTTGGCATCATCATGCCCCCATTCCCGCTCTCTCTATAGGCTGCTCTGAATTCATTACATGATCACATGATACCATGGTAATATAGCACAGAGCCATACCCATGAAGTGAAAATGGGTGGGAACCCTGATTAAATATGGGTTTACTTGATTTGCAGATTGTCACATTCTGTTTTTATTTACATCTTACAATGTCCCAGTTCTTTTGGAAACGGGGTTGTACACAAGCTAAAAAGTTTTTTCCATAACAGAGAGAGACAAATACATGTATGCCACACCGGTCTCCGGCTCCCTCCCACAGTCCATTTTCAATGGCTCTCAGTCAGTGTCTGCACACACATGCAGAGACAGCTGGAGGCGGGTAGCCTCCCCTCCATACACTCCATAACCGCTCAGCGCCGGGAGCTGGGTCCTGTTCTCTGTCCATGGATGGAAAATCATTATAATTCCACCCACGTCCGTCAATACGGGCCCTCTGAGTCTAACCTGGCTTAGTTGCGTTGGCTGGGCTCACTATGTGTGTGTGAGAGAGAGAGAGATAAAAAGAGAGAGAGAGAGAGAGAGAGAGAGAGAGAGTGTGTGTGTGTGTGTGTGTGTGTGTGTGTGTGATCTCTCATTCATATCCCTTCACACTCCCTAAGCCCCTTCTGTGGTAATGCTGCAAGGGCCCCTGTGGATCATGCACTGGTAATTATCATTTCGCCATGACGCCCACTAAATAGCAAATACAAAATGCTTTTCTGTGTTGCGCTGAGACAGTAAAACAAAAGCATTCTATTGGCCTCTTCCTCAGCGTTTGTCTCAGCAGTGTGGTTGACTGAGTGTTCAGGCACTACGCACATTCACCGTGTTATAGCAACAGCCATAGCAACAAAATGGCAAGGGTTTTGCTTCCAGTTAAACTGATAAGATCCTTTCACGTGAGGCAAGGTTCTGCATGTAATCAATCAAATGCTGTCAAATGCCAATGATTTTAATTAAATTCATCAACAGGGTTACCAAATCACTACAGGGCTTGAACCTGTTAATGGCAGTAGACTTTCAGGAAGGACCCACTGAGCGAACACTGTCCTTCAGTGTTATAAATCAGTGCATTTCATATGAGCTCCTCAAACAGAATGTTAACACACAATGTACACATAGAACTTTTGTGTGAGTCAGTATGTGTGAGTGTGTGTGTGTGGTCTAAGGCCCAAAGTCTGATCTGAAACTGGACTGTACACTTCCGAGAACCCAGACAGTAGCTCTATTCCGATCATTAGAAGCTTCCAGCAATCCACATTTCAGGTCCACGTTGCCAACGTTACTCGGTAGAGAGGCCCATGGACCACTTACAAGTGGTTGGGCCCATCAAGCCAACAAATGGCTTTCTGATAGACGGTCCGACTGTCATACATTGACATTTTGTACCTATGAACTGGTGTTTTTTACATGTTTGATTTTCAAAGGCATTTTCAGAAGCATCTAAGTTCCTCTTGCATCTAACTTGCATCTAAGTGATCAGTACCCTACAAGCGGTCCATGGCCCTGTGTCTAACCTGACTGTGTCTCCCCTCTGCCTGGCTAGCTCTCTGCAGGAGCATAAAGAGGACCTGCGCAAGCGGCTTAACTACACCACCCACAAGCTGGAGCAGCTGGAGACGGAGTTCGACTCCACGCGCCAGTACCTGGAGACGGAGCTGCGTCGAGCTCAGGAGGAGCTGGAGAAGTTTACAGACAAGCTCCGCAGGTGAGGATGCAGGCCCAGGGGGATTTGTACACACAACACCCTAAGGGGCCGTTCAGACTGACATGCTCAAGGCCCAGGTGCTCAAATTCAATTGTTTCTCTACAGAATGATATGACTGACCATTGCACCGTGCCTTGCCTTTATAAAAGGGGAGCACAATCACACAAAAAAAAAAAGAGTTAGAACTAGTTCAACTTTTGACGTTGCACTTTTTTCAACAATGTGTCATTGCTAAGTTCCCTGCCTTGGCTAAGGGAGATTTCTACCTCATGTTTTTAACTCTCACTACTTTGGTATACTTGCATTTTGGAGATGAAAAAAGCATGTCAGTGTGAATACCGTGCCGTTATGGACTCACTCTATGAGTTCACAGAGTTCATCAGAACTACCAATTCTACCAGAAAGACTCAGTAGACAGAATAGAATCAGTTGACAATTTAATGAGTAAAGGAACAGCTTGGATACAAGCATGATAGAGTCCTGAATAGGTAACAGTCTTTGGTGTAGGCCCCATCTCGGATCCGTCCAGCGATGAGTGGATCTCGTCTCCTGCCGATGGATGAAGGCAGGGGCGGGGAGCCTACCCCCAAAAGGATGAGTGATGCCCGCCAGGGCGGTGACTCAGTAACCTGGTTCTGAGAGGAACAAAGACATAGTATACATACAAGATAATTTAAACAGCATGTCTGGGCAGGGGTGATGAGGTTGTGCCAGGACGGCGACAGAATTTTAAAGTGGCTAGGTGTTAACCATTTAACCTAGGGTTGCAATGGGGCCCCGCAGCATGCTTTCGCTATAGTGGGATTTAGAAGCTTGACGAGCTGGGCAACCAGCGTCTAGGGCAACCTAGACCAATGCGGCGGCTGGGCAACCGGGATAGATGAGCATTATGACTAGTTTTGTAGAAGACTAGTGCTTGTGAAGCCAGATGTGTGTTCTGGTTCGATAGCTCACCTGCAAAAGCTAGAGTGAGATGAATGCATTGAGCTGCAGACCCAAGGCCAAGATAGATGCGTGAGAGCTACACCTTAGCACCTGCTCTTGGAAAGCCCCCCAAAATAAGATGGGCAGCATCAGTAATGCGAGGGAAGCATGACCTTGCGACGTAGACAAAGGACTTCTCAGGACAATTCATGCCTGTATGTGACAGGAGGAAGAAACGAACAGATGAGTGCTGGGGTACCATTGGTGCTTATGCATCTCAGAGTGCAGAGGAGCTCTGAGTGACGTAACGAGAGCTCGCTATACCAGCCGCACCAACTGTGGCAGGATAGTAGTTTAGAACTGGCTGCTGGAGAGACAATGAGTAAAGGTAGCAATGAGGAGAGACTAAGCAATACATATCGCCCAACTGGATGCAGAAATTATATCAGTCATGCGCCAAGCACTGGCCCCTGAGTGATGAGTGGAAGGGTGTGCATACACGTGACATTACATGTGGCCGGCACATTTTTAATCAAAGCGATTGACAATGTACCCTGGGAATCCAGAGTTCTCACGGAAGCGTTTGCTCAGGGAGAGACTCGAGTCTGGCAAGGAGTATGATGCACGGAACTTTGGTTCCCCGCGATGCAAGGGGCAAATCATATCTGTGTAGCTGATATAGCGGGCCAGAGGCGATCTAAACAGATGACAGACGTAATGTAGATTGCGAGCAGTGAGATTTCCAAATGCGCGCTTGGTGCCGCGCGCTTGGTGCCGCCCCCTCGAGTTGGGAAATTACGTTATTTGTGGCCAGACCCTTAATCTGTCAGATTGGGTCAGGTCCTCCAGGCTACTGACAATGCGATAAACAGGTTAAAGCTAAAACAATTCTCCCACAATGCCAGTGCAATTAAAAACAATTTAGAAGGTAGAGCACAATAACAAAAAGTGCATCAGTAAGTGCCGGTTTTACACAGACAAGAGTCAGTTCTAGACAGGTGATAAGTGCCGGGATTAGGAAGGCTAGTTTTAAGATGTGCTACAAGAGGAGATATCCTCAAAAGCGCTGGCCTTCGGGAGAATTGTTTAGACAGAGGGATGACCCCACTCCAGTATGAACTGGAGACATGATCCACGCGATTGCGTGATTCCGTGAACCGGCACTGCCATCCCTGTAAGAAAGTAGATGTTAGTGTGATATGTGGATCTGCTTCTCCATTGATGAACTGCATCCCCTCAACGGAAGAGGGGAGGCATGATGCACCTGCAGGGGTTAGCAAATTGTTAGCAGATTGGGAGGAGAATGTAAAAGGAACTTGCACGTCCTCCCTGGCGCGATCACTTTGGGTGAGCATATCTGCCAAAAACAAAACAGCCAAGGCAAAATAGGAGAATGGAAATTAGAGTACACATTATGCAGAGGATCCTGCTAAAACGGCAATTCGAGTCAACAATCAATGTGACGGATGGCGTGACTAGATGGGCTGAAATCACATGGACACGCAGAGACCCGTTGTGTTTAAAGAGAGTGCATGAAGGGCGCAGCATTGGCCTGAAGGAGACTTGAATCTGCCAGTGATGATGGACCGCTCCGTTTGACCAACCAGACGCTGAAGCTTGAGAAATCGTTGCCGAAACGACATGGGCCTGCAACAGAGTTGCGCGAGGACGGCGACCCGGCAGTAGGTTACCGTCAAGTGAAGGCTGCAACAGCGTGAGCGTGACTGGCTCCGATATGCAGAGATTAGCGATGAAGCGACATGCAGTGGCCCTGACCGAAGGACGCACAGGTCTGAACAGCGCAGCGAACGAGCACGGTTGGATTGTAACAAGTAACGCCACTGAGGGCAGAAGGGGCGAATGTAAAAATGCAGAGCCCAGGTCCATGCGGAAGCCTGAGCTAGGATGTCAAAGTCGGCGTACTGAGAAGCAAAAGCAGTGTTAGGTGGAACATATTTAAAGAGCCCACTGAATTCCTATAGGCTAGCGCTGATTGAATGAGTGAATGATCAGATTGCAGGGCTTTCCCGAAAAGTAGGCAAAGCTAAGATTGGCTCCATGTAAGCATGTGAGGAGTAAAGCTACACTACGAGTCTTCCTAGTAGAACTTTCGCTGAAGCTATCATTATGACCGCCGCGCAGCTAAGCGGCGGTCAAATAGGTTTTAGTCAGATTTTTTTTTTTCGATGTCCAAATTTCCGTCAATGATTCCCCGGGACACTGAAAGACCGGGTAGACAAAACTTGGTGGGCATGTAACCCCACATGGATAGCATGGAACCATCGTTTTTCGTTTTGATCTGTAGCCCCACGCTGGACTGCACCCCGAAAAGGAGGGTAGGGCAGACACAGTTTTCTGTGAATATCTCGAGAACCGTGAAGGTTTAGGAGGACCATTATTTTTTTTTGTATGTTGATCTCAAGGGGCCATGTCAACGCATTCCATAACCACTCATTTCATGTATAGCGCCACCTAGTTAAACACAAAAAAGTAAAAATGAGGTGGTGTAATTGAAGGTATCTGTGACCTAACATAGTCAAAACTGCACGAAATTGGAAGTGTAGGATCATTATGACACCCTCTGTATGCACGCCAAGTTTTTGTGGAATTCCGTTCATGGGGGCCACACAATAAATTAATTTATGTTACTATACACCAACTGGCCTGTAGGTGGCCGGAGACAGTTTTCTGTGAATATCTCGAGAACCGTAGGGCCTAGGAGGTCCACCTTTTTTTTTTGTATGTTGGTCTTAAGGGGGCATGTCAACCCATCCCATTACCACTTATTTCATGTATAGCGCCACCTAGTTAAAAATTAAAAAGCATAAAATTAGGTGTTTTCATCTCAATATCTCTGGCTGACAAGGTCAAAACTGCACAAAATTAAAAGTGTAGGATCATTATGACACCCTCTGAATGCATGCCAAGTTTTGTGTACTTTCGTTCATGGGGGGCCTTACAATAAAATAATTTATGTGTACATTTAGTGGCATACACCAACAAGGATTCCGGGACACTGAAAGACCGGGGTACACAAAACTTGGTGAGCATGTACCCCATATGGATAGCATGGAACCGTCATTTTTCGTTTTCATCTGCAGCCCCCCCTGGACTGGACCCCCCGAAAGGAGGGTAGGGCAGACACAGTTCTCTGTGAATCTTTTATGGTATGTTGGTCTCAAGGGCCCACATAAACCTGGCTCATAATCACTCATTTGTGATTTGCCCCCGTAAAAATGAAAATCAGTAGGATTAAAAGAAAAGCCAAAATAAATATTCATCATCATCATCATGGCTGCATTTTCAGTATTGGCGAAGTAGTCGTTTGTCCACTAGATGGCGCATCGTTGCAGTGAGGCGTAATTTTGTTGGAAGTTAAAAGGGGTTGGAAAAACAATGGACGCTTCATACAAGGACTGTAATTTACCGCAGGCGAACATCTAATAAGGATAGGACGATGTTCACATGAAGTGTAATTCCCATTTCTTCTTGAAGCGAAATAAATCTGAGGATGTTTATCGGACATGCTTGGTTTTACTGCAGGTAATGCGTTAATCTTGTAATATCAATAAGGACCTAGGTAATGTTACCGTTAAGCGTTGGTTGAGTGATGGAGGCATTTGATTTATTGCATTTGTAGAAAACTATAAATGCGGTTATACCAAGCAAATGTATAGCAGCACTGTTTGTATCTTTCGACTGTCATTTATTGCACGTGCTACAAAATCATTCTGTGCAATGGAAGATTTACCAACGTTACACCGGTCTGATGCAGTTTTGCCTATACATGCGTGAGACTGAGACGCCTGTTTATTTTGTTTTAAGTGCGTGCAGGGTGTGAGAGGGGAATCGATGTGCTTTGATTACAGCTTGGTAGTTGTAGTCTGTGAAATTAAAAAGCACGTGTGTGTGAAGTATCCAAACAATGACACCTTCATTTCATTATGGCTGTTTTAGCAAAACACCTTAAGCTACTGTGTAGTAGGTCCCATTTAGAAGTGGCTACTTCATTTTTGCTTTCCTTGACTCATGGAGCTGCGTGAATGTTATTACAACTTTTAGCCCACGATATGACAGTTTAAGTCCGCTTGATACTGTAAGGCGAAGCCATTGGTTTCAAAGGAGATTTTATTTGTGTCGCTAGCCAGCATAGCCTATTGACAATTTATGTTGTCAATAGGCCTACCTTATAATCCTACCTGTAGCTTAGGGAAGCTAACAACTTTCTATTAGGATCTAGTTTGTTAGTTACCGTTTTGTCATAACTCCCTGATGCATTTTTGCATTTAGAATAGCCAGAGCGTGTATATCTCAATCGGAAAATTAAACAATATCGGGTGCCTATGGACTAGGCTGGGTGAACCCAGCCTGATCTGCCCGCTATTTATTTTTTGATTTCTTAAAAGATTGAGCTTGGTCTGATGAAAGCCAGACTAGCCATGGACCTCAGTTAAACAATGCAAGGGAACATGAATCAGCCTATATTTGCACTAACAATAACGGACAAAAGCTCTTCAACTTTGGCCCGTTAAAATGTGTATGAACAGTCTAGCGACGCATTTCATCAAGGCCCATTTGGACATGTCAGTTATTTGCACCACTGGTTAGATGTAAAACAGCACTTCGTTTCAGACTAGGCTACTGTTACTTAATTTGTGCATTAACAATAGCGTTTCAGACTACTGTTACTTAATTTGTGCATTGACAATAAAGTATTACATGAACTAAAGATGACTAAAATCTTATGTAGAAGAAGAAACATTCACAAAAAATCCATCCATCCAAAAATGACCTTTGTTTTTGATAGCTGTTGAAAACGGCATGGAACTGACAGAGATGTTTTTGTTTATAAATACATAAAAATATATAAATAAATAACATTATGCTGATACCTTTTGCTTTTCCCAAATACAATGTAGCCTACAGGTGTAAGTGACCTTTCATCAATCCAGTTGCAATGGATGAACTGTGATGAACTGCCCTACTTGTGATTGTTTAGAGATTTTAAAGGTTTTATAACAATTCTACATCTTCTTTGGCTATTCTACAATCTATTCACCTTTTCAGCACCAGTAGGGTACTTTCTGTGCAGCCGCACACACACACTCAGGCATGCCAAACAAGCATACACAAAAGTTTCAAGAGTGGGGGATGGAGTAAAATATGGAGACAAATTGAAGTGTGATTTATTTTCGCGGAACGGATGTACAGGACTGAGCGGCGGTCATATTTTGTACCGCTATGCGGTACATCTAGTTTCTTTCACAACTGTTTGTGAATGTAGACTGCATGACTAGGTGCTTGATTTTATACCTGTAGCAATAGGCCTGAATGAAACACTTGAAATTCAGTGAATAAGTGTCCCCATCCTTTTTTCTATTCACATGGTGTATTTCAGCATGATAGATGAAAGTGATGTACTGGTACAGTATAGAATCCCAATACCCCTGAGTGCTGCTCTACCCTCCAGACCTATGTATAAGAATTAACCTGATATTCCAGCACTAAATCTTCAAAAAGTTCACTTGTTAGTATACTGTACAGTGTTTTAAAGGATTATATGTTTTTGTCAAATGCTTTATTTCAGCTTAGTATGAGCTTTCAAATAACCAGTATGAAAATATAAAAGATCATGGACTTTTGGATATCACAGAGTATAGTGTACACATACTTGGTTAAACTAATCAGAGCCTCCTAAACTGACTTGACTGACTTGTACAATTGCAAGTTGTACCTCCTCATTAAGGAAACTGTGAAAGGATAGGAAGAGGGCATAGCCTACCTTTATCTTTGTTTCACAATTCTACCCTACCGGGAATTCCAAATCCAATTTCATGGAGACAGACAAAAACAGAAACAAAAACATTGTTGTCTGCGTGTGGAACATTCACTCATTCACTAGTGTACTATACTGTAGTGTACTATGTAGTGAATAAGTGCATGTTCAGAATCCAGGCATCATCACCAACCTTGACACAGCCATTACTTCGAAATGGTCAGTCAGGGTTACTGTAGGTCAGACATACTGGTAATCAGCATACAGTAGCTCAGTCATTTAACCACATTTAAAGAACATCTTAAATAGTTGTAGACTACATTTTAACAGTATAATTTCTGAGGCTATTTATCATTTTTGTAATGAGTAAAAAATAAACAAAAAACAAACTACTGGGTGATGGGAGCTCCTGTAAACTTTTCGGTTCAAATGGGTTTCCATGGTAGTAATGCTTCCCAAATATCGCCTCTAGTGACCTTTGGACAGGTGGCTAAACCACGGTCAAAGGACAAATGTTTGGCCTTTGCGAATACAAATTCATCATCCCCTAAAGGAGTTCCCAGGAAGCCGCGTTGGTCAGAATAGGGCTTTTCATTATTTTCATCAGGACGCTTTGATACCAAGCAGAAAGCAGTTTTTCCCCCACTCTTTAATTCACCATTCGACTGCTTTCTGGGTCACGCAGCCCTCGGCAACATTCAAGATAACTTTCATAGGCGCCGCTATTCCAAGAGGCAGCATTTTGAAAATTTGGTTCAGCTAACATTCTTATTTCTAGCTCCTGAAGTGTGGCTGATTTCACTTGAAGAAAAGAAAAAGGCATGTAGGGCCTAGAGTAATGTCTCACCAAGTCCCCATCACTTCGCCTGGCCTGCCAATCAATAAGGGCTTTAACTGAGGGAAATTTTGCACAGCTCAAGGGACAATCAGAGAGAAAACTAGAAGTGTGATTTACATGCAATAAATTCTCGCATTCCTTCTTGTGCCTTTTTCATTACAGATGTATTGTTTGGAAAATCCACTCATTTTTTGATATTGCATGATTGGGTGCTAAACTACACAGAAAATAGAGGAATGTTTGCAACAGCACACAGCATGTCTTTAACTGGTTGTGAATTCGTATATATGACTATGGCGTTGCTGCAGTTGTGCCATCACACTCACATGTCACATCTCGCATCTGTCAAACTAGTACAGAAGGAAAGTGCAAAAGCTCATCACTTATTCACTTATACAAGCTATATACACATTGTCATTTAATTCAACGTAATTTACCCTGAAAAACTAAGGCAACTAAGTACATGTGGACTTGATAAATTAAGAGATCTAATTTGCTGGAATTCCACTAGAAAGAGATATTGTTAAATCTTCAAATGGGTCTTTAAGAGGCTGGATGAAATACTGCAAACTCATCTCATTGGCAAGTCATGTAAAGAGATAGAGAGAGGTAGTTCATGTGGAGTTTGATCTTTAAAAGTACCCTGTGAACGACAAAGTAATAATTCCTTCTGGCTTTGATCTTTCTCTCTTCTCATTGTGGAGCAATCAGCTTGAGTTTGATTAAGCCTGCTACATTACACTTAAGACAAGCATGCTTTAAAACTCTACACACATTGACCTCAAATCTGTCATAGTAGCTGAAGCTGTTGTTTTCTTAAAAAAAAAACTTCAAGAAAACATTTTGCTGTCCGTGCACTGGCCTCGTCTGGTTCAGAGTTGCCTGTTTGACTGGCAGGCAACACTAATCAGCAGAGTCTCAGCATACCCATCTGTAACATCACTACTGCCAGACAGTAAACAAAGCCTTATTCACTAAGCTCCCCAAAGTAAACAAAGTCCCAAAGCTGTAGCCCCACACAGTAACCAAGGCCTTCATCACTTCAGTCCCACACAGTAGCCAAAGATCTCATTACTCCCTGGTCTTCTCTCCACAGGATCCAGAGCAGCTATGCAGCCTTACAGCGGATCAACCAGGACCTGGAGGAGAAGGTCCGCCACACGGTGAGAGGCCTGATGAAGCTTTACCTCCAGAGGAGGAGAGCAGTGGGCGGTCTCAGGCATGGAGGCAGGCTCCAGTTGAGCTGTGTTGAATAGTTAGCGCTGCAGCTCCAGTGATGGGCAGCACAGCCCCAGGCACAAGATACAGCTATTAATCCCTTAAACATAAAATGATTAAACTGCTAAAGGTTTAACTTCAAATCTGAGCTCTTGGGATGTGACTATGTGGTGTGGCTGCATGGTCTCACAGATAATGCTGATCAGTTTTATGCCATTTCAGATCCATTTCAGATGAGTATCCAACTCTTTGGCAGTTTGCTTTGTTGGCTATGCTATGGCATTTGAAACTTTGCTTTTAACGAGGTGATGCTTTTATAATGATTGCCACAGAATGGCAGGAGCTCCTCTCATTAGGTCACATCACAGTCTTTACAGTGCCAATCACAGACTTTAGTGTCGCGCTTATGTCTCTATTACATTATCATGGCCTGAAGTGTCCCTGTGCTTTTCTCTTGATATTGGGGGTTTTGCCCATGGCAAGGCTAAAAGCAGGAAAAGACAGCTTGTGTAGTCTAAATGGAACAGGCCAAAGGTTTGCACTTTGTCTCGCTGAGCTGAAGGTGGCCCTGGAGATTTCTGCTGGAGGATACAGGGAGACAAATGAAGGCCCCTGTACTGGGATCAGCACTTCACGCGCCTGTCAAGGGTACTGAGATGGGATGGGGGGCCTTGCACAAGGACGAGGCCTGTAACATCAGCTCCACTGCAGTGCTGTGTTGGCTTTCCAGAGCAGAGTTGTCTCAGCTTTGCAAATTCACTCAAGCTGAGCTATGGAAAGTGTTTCAGAGCCTGACCTGATTGAGCAACTTACAGGCCATAAGTTACAATCCCTGGGTGCAAATGTGATCAAATATACAACACTGCCTATTACTGTGAGTAAATGAGTCATTAGAATAAATGTCAGCATAAAGGGGCTGTAATTGCTCACTAGACAATCATAGTTTCTGCACCATACATGGGTAGTGGTACTGCACTGTGTGTGTGTGCATGTGTGTAGCTGAAACGCACATGAACGGAATAATGTTATAATGACCCTACACTTCAAATTTTGTGCAGTTTTGAACCTGTCAGCCAAAGATACCTGATACCAATGCCTTTTTTTGCATTTTTGCCTTTTCATTTTTAACTAGGTGGCACTATACCTTAAATGAGTGGATATAGGATCTGTTGACATGGCCCCTGGACACCAACATTCAAAAGATATTTGGTCATCCTAGGCCATACGGTACTCGAGATATTCACAGAAAACTGTGTCCGGCCTATACTCCTTTCGGGGGGCCCAGTGCGGCAGGTGGGCGACGGATCAAAACAATGGTTTCGTGTTATCCTTGTGGGGCTACATGCCCACCAAGTTTCGTGCAGCCCTCCCGGTCTTTCAGTGTCCCGGGAATCGTTGTCAGAAATTCACCGAAGAAAATAAAATAAAGAAAGAAAACAAGAAAAATAAATCCGGAAGAAAAAAAACTACACCTATATGAGCGCCGCTTCACTAGCCCGGCGCTCATCATAAAGGAGATAGAGAATGTAGAACAGGAAACCTGGCGTGAGGCAAGACGCTCAGAGAGCGGAGGGGAGAGAGAGAGCACTACATCGGGAATAGCATGGATGAAAGAGGGAGTGAAAAAAGGGTGAAAAGGGTGACAATGAATAAAAAAAGAATGAGAGACAGGGTGAGTGTGATGATCAGTGCCTCCTCACAGCGTGATCCTGCTTCTTCCAGCACCACTCTTAATTGGACATCAGCCGTTTGGGGGCGGTGGAGTGGGGCGGGGGGGGGTCGAGCTGAGCTGAGCTGGAGTCGAGGGGCGATGGGATTTCTGCTTTCCGCTATGATCACTGCTCATCGTCGCCGGTCTTCCCCTCCACAGAAGTCCTCCGTCAGTTCACTGCGAGTTAATTATTCCTCGTTTTGGGTGAATCAGGCTAAGCAACAGGGTGCTTACAATTTTCATCAACATCATCATTCGCACTGACACATTGGCACTAAATATCCATTTAAAAGAGAACAAAATGCAGGGAAAAAATGCAAAGAATGGACCGAGGAAAATAGGTGCTGAGCTGACTGCAGTTGTCTGTTTTCACTGAGACGCCTGGATGTGTGTGCGTGTGTGCGTGTGTGTGTGTGTGTCTTTGTGCGCATGTCTCTGTGTGTGTTTCTGGGTGTCTTTGTTTCTATGGGCATGTGCATGTGTGTGTGTAGTATTTGTGTGAGTGTGGTATGCGTGTGATCAATACCAACAACCCCTCTCACAGCTAGATCTTCTCTCGCTCACTCTCTGAGCAATTACGTAATCAAAGATGGAGCGCGATCAATGGCCAAACTGATTGGTCTGTCACAGAACCTTGTTACTGACCCTTTACTCGCTGGATCGTGTTAATATCTCGCCCAGCCCTACAAGCAATCAAAAAGAGCACGTTATCACAGACTCCCCATCAATGCCTCTCTTGAAGTCTAACACTGCCTGCACCATGTCATTATAGAGAAAAAAATCTATCAACAGGAAAAGTGATTAATCCATGCACACAAAGTTTTGGGCCACATCTCCATTGATATCTGAGCCTCCTTAATACAAGCAGACTGCCTGTGAAATTAATCTGGGAGACTCAGTTTCACTCAGCACAATTAAGAGCAACTGATTGCCTAAGGCTGCAGTCACAGTAACTGACACTGACATCATTCCTTATGTGTGTTATCAAAAGCTTAATCATATGTGCTAGAATGACTGTAATTGACATATTGCCTAAGCGCTCTCATAAAAGCTAAAGCTACATTTTTATATTTCAGAGCTAGATATGATCGCTGTTCACTTTAAAGGCAACGCTTTGGTCAGTCCTTTTGTATGGATCCATATTACCTGGCAATCTTGAGCCATTTGCTTCAGCAGGACCCAGATTACAAAGCACTTTGGGACAGATCTGGGTCTGACCTGGCCAGACACCTGACCTCCTTGTGTTGGATCATCCACTCATACACCACACAGTGCTTTATATAGGGAATAGCCACCATATATATATATATATATATATATATATATATATATATATATATATATATATATATATATATATATATATATATATATATATATATATATATACATACATACACACACTCAAAAACACACACACACACACACACACAACATTATTCATAATGTAGTACACTATGTGGATGAGTGGATGTTTCAAACACAAAACACACACAGAATATAGTACATATAGATAGATAGATATAGATGTATGTTAAAACTGTATCTACTGTATAGATAGATAGAGATTTATATGTCAATACTGAGTGGCAACAAGTTCATGTCCTGGATATTCAACTCTATGAATGGGAGAGACTGGTTCAGAATACCCAAGACTCGACTCTACAGGCTGACTTGGATGGACAACATCCATCTATTTTCATTCAGGATCCAAAAATGTAGCCAGAAGAAATTAATCAGAGTATTTCGCTGCCAAATTCCATTGTGTTTTAATGAACTTTAATGGGGAGAAGAATCAACCAATTAAATTTCAGCCCAAGCTTAATTTCCACATATGGTTTGGAGACGAGAGGTAATTCATCATTTCTGTCTAAAATGCATTAGATAGACTACTCTCTCTCTCTCTCTCTCAGAAAGAGAGGGACACCAATGCATGCAAATTATTTCTAATCAACCAGTGTGAGACTGTAGAGTTCTATATCACTGGTGTCAATTAATTTCTTAATGGCTGTGTTTGGGGTGTACTGTCTCTCCCCTGAGTGTTAAAAGTGCAACTGCAACACAAATGAGCTGTCTCATAATTAACATCTAATGGTCCTAGGAGGCCTTTTAAAATGGATCTGTTTTCCTCTGTTGTGAGAAGTAGCCTACTAGTCACAGCATTGTAGGTAAATAGGGATTTAGGGACAGTAGTTAGCACAGCTACAGTAACAGATTAAGGATCTGAATGGGGATTGTGTAGCCTATCCCAAATGAGGAGAAAAACATGTTGCAGTCTTTGAGATTGTGACTGTGAGCCAGATTGACAGATGAGCCACTGCCATAGCATGTCTTCTTTGGTTGCCTATTCTGTACATAGCATCAGGGGTCCGTGTTTTGGAGAAACTGAACCTCTCTTCAAGCTAAATTGGCCATGTCCCCATAGTGTGTGTTTTTCTGAAATGGACATTCACTGCCAAGGTCATGTTGTTCTAAGCAATAGCTAATTATAGACCTTCAACAGGTTGCAAAGCTGAGCCTACAGGTCTTTAAACTTGGCATTGGCTTTTCCATTTTTTTTCTTTTCTTTCCCTTCGCTTCTTTGTATTTTTCGCATCCCGTGCTTTTTCAAGGTGGCGTATTCGCAGTGTTCTCATTAGTCAAAGTTTTTCATTGAAAAGCACAAATGACACCCGAGGGAGAGTTGCCACAGCAGCCGCACTGCTCCCAATTTGCATTACTGCTCCTTTTTTGTTCCCAGCAAACTCACACATGCAGGAAGTCAACTATAAGAGCACTTGGAGACACCATAACTGCCTGGAATATCAGACATAGATTACGGCAAGCTGTTGCACAGTTTATCTCAGGGAAGAAGTTGTTGGCAAGTAAACATTATAAATTGCTTTGACACTATCAATAAAAACGATAGTCCCCCCCCTCCCAATTTTTCATGGCTTAGCTAGCTGTTCAAGGATATGAGATTTGATTCATTGTTGTAAAAAGTATAGGCCCAATGAGGAAACAAAGCTCTGCTTTACTGGTGTACTCTAGAGGCATACTCCTGAAAACAGCTTTCTGGTTTTCATTTTCATGTTGTTTCATCAGAGGATTAGAGTGTACGCATCACAAAAACATAGAGGTCAAAGGTGTGAAGACTGTGAATAATCTTCTAATTGGATTCAAGTCATTTCATTGCCTCTATCTGCACAATATTTTGCCAACAGCTATAAATAGTTTTCACAAATTTGAGAAACAGTTTGATCTTCAGCTCTGATGTCTGCACCTCAGACTGAGTCTAATTGTTTCTCTGGGGGGTCAGGAGTCCTTGCAAAGACAAAGTTGACAGTCAGGAGAGTTCAGCTAAATCTGTTTGAATGACAAGGAGTACAGATATGTTCATAGTCCTCACAACTGTCATAGTCCCCGCAATACACACACACACACACACACACAATTTTTCAAGCAATTCATACTCAACTAATACTCAATGTCAGGTCTTTCGGGAATCATGTGGCAGAGCACATCTCAGGTTTGACAGAAATGTTGCCATGGAAACACTCTTGCTGAATGGCACATAATGATGATAATAATAATAATAATAATAATAATAATAATAATAACAATAATAATACATTTTTAAAAAGTGCCTTTCATGACACCCAAGTTTGCTTCAGAAATATAAACATTCAAGTACAAATCATTAAAATAATGGTAATGTCATATTCACAACTATGGCAATGTTCTATAGGTGGAAAACATTTTTGCACTGTGACAAACATTTTTGATATGTGCATTGAAGGAGAAGGTACTGTCCAATATTTCACCAATATTCTTTACTTGAGTGGTGCTAGGCATGTTGCAGCCATCTATGGAAAGGGTGAGTGTCCATCTGTGCAAGAGATGTAAAGTTGAGTAAAGTTGTCATCAGTATAGCAGTGAAACTGAACACATGTTGCCGAAGAATACTGCCAAGTGGGAGGAGATTAATAGCAGAAGGCCCAGCACAGAACCAAGAAGAACCCCCTTTGGAAGAACAAAGCAGCTCATTATTTGTGCAAACTGTGTCTTGTCAAACTATTTATTAATTTATGATTTTCAAGGATGAACAACAAGAAACGATAGAAAACACAATTTAGTTGGAAGTAGAGTTGTGTAAAAGCAATATGGCACTCCTGATGCTTTGGTAGCACAGGGCTCTACACTAACATTTCAGGAGCACTTGTGCGCCCAAGTTAAAAAATTTAGGAGCACAGACAAAAATTTGGGCGCACAGTCAGTTCTGTACTTAACTTACACATAATCTAACATTATACTGCAGCTAACAGTTAAACGTGCCAGTGCACCAATTGCGAATATTAAGAATGACTGACAACATTTAGGCTACAGGAAACAGGATTTTAAAGTTCAGTGCCTACTTTATTTTCAGTCTGTTCTATTATCCTACATTTTGTTCATGTAAAATAATATAATACATTGCCATATTTGCATTTAGCCTGTATATCAAGTATCCTGCCAAATGTAGACTAATTTATTTATTTGTGAATCCATCTATAGCTAAACCAAATATGCCCATGATGACCTATCTGACTGCATACTGCCTAATACTACTACTAAAACAGTCCATTTTCTCTTCCACAAAACCCAACATAGGCTAATCAAGGATATATGTTTTATACTTTTAGTTTTTATTTGAAATATCTGCATTGATAGGGGCAGTAGGCAAACGTTAGGCCTACTTTCGTTTTGCACTTCAGCTTGTATTCGGTGTAAACAAACAAGCATGCGTGGAAGCCTGGAGTTGTCAGTAGCGTTCTACCTTTGAATAAAATGATTACGGAGTATTACAGGAGGCTACTTTTGTGCCGGTTCACTACAGCTATATTTTGCATATTGCAGCCAATACGTCAACTGGGCTAAAAGGCATGTTAGGTTACCTTTCCTGTTGGGTTACCTTTCCTTCTCTCACTGCATTCTCAGAATCTCAACCCATCTTGGCTGGCTAGTCTAACTTTCCGCTTTTTCTGATGCGCACTCTTGGATTTGATAGAAGCGACTACTAGCGAGTCACAACGCGAAACTGCTAACGTTGATGGGAGGTGTAGTTTTTATGCTGCATTCGCGACGTGATTCTATGGTTTGCACCAGTAATGTTTTCGATGTTGCGGTGTATTTTGTAGACAAACATTGACATGGTTAGAAGTCATTAGCACCAGTGCGCCTAAATATTTTTTTTTTTGCACTTCACGCGGCATCATTTTTTACTCGCGATAATGCGAAAGTGAAATGGGCGCACTGTAGAGCCCTGTAGCAGGATATGGCCAAATCATAGCCATATTAGCTATATCTGCAACCAACTACATTCTCACTCGTGCCATATTGCTTAAAGGCATCCAATGCAGTTATGGGTTCCAGAGCTTCCCATAGAGTAGCGTAGTAGGCTATTTATATTTTACCTTGCCTTGTAAATACTTCTCACGGCTTGAGCCCCTTAACAGCGGTACATTCTGTATATATTTGAATTGGAGCTGAAAAGCTATAACAAGTGAAGACAATCTCCAAAGTACGGAGCCCAGGAGATGTCATTGCAAGAATGTTTTATATATCGAGAGAATGTGCACTCATTTTAGTAAATTGTGTGCTCATTTTACTAAATTGTGGTCTTATTTTACTAGACTAGATTTTACTTAAATTGTGCTCACAATTTAGTAAAACGTGCGCACGATTTAGTAAAATGAGCACACGATTTAGTAAAATGAGCACACGTTTTCTGGATATACACCAACAACTATCTTGCAATGACCCCCACCAGGGTTCCGTACCAAAGACTAATATCTACTGAACAGGTAACGCTTCACGATTCACAGAAGATGTCACCTGGATGCCGACAGCCAAACTGCAATGCTGGTTCTTCGCCTGCATGGCACTGCCAACTATGCTAGGTGCACGATTCTCCCTGTTACAAGTTTGCTTACCATTTAAATGACTTCAAAGCTGTTATATTAAGGTAAAAAACATGCATAGGATGCCTAATTACTGAATTCTAGAAGGAGAGGAAAGCGCTATTTGCCTTTCTGGGCTTCCTTTATGTTTTTTGGTATTAATAATTGCCTTTTCACAATAGTTGACAGCTGTGACATAGGTGTTAAGGCACTGAGGGCTAAAGGCCTAAGACTAAGACAGCTGAAGTATATTACCATACTCAATTTAGCAGAAGTCTTGGCTACATACTATCTTGCATGTTTCCACAGGACTAGAATGTGACATGTTGGTCAAACTGGCATTGCATTGGCTATGCATTATCCTTCTACATACTTAAACTGTCACTTTAGATATCTCCTTTCCTCCTTTCTATCTCCTTTCCTCTAATTCTAATTCCTCTGTCTCTGTATATTTCTTTCTTTTTGCCTTGCTCCCATGAAAAGCTGAATTAAATTTCCACTCGTCTGAACCAAGCAGTGGGTGATGCCGGTGTCTTCTGAGCTTGGGGAGTGCAACGTTGTGACTCACACAGTCCCGTGTCTCCCTCAGAGTTGTAATTAAAGTGAGAAATCATTCTCCCAGTGTAGCATCATTCATCATAGAGCAAAGCTCGGGATTGTCTCCCCATCTGTGTTTCATTTCATTTCTTAACTTTCCCCCAATTTATTGATAGTCGGCATAGGAACTGAATGCTAACCAGTCAGTCTCCAGTGGCTATGGAATATTATTATTTTAGAGAGTTATTTAAAAGGCAAACGGCTCAGCAGTATTGCTCCTTTTACTAGTATATCCACAAACAAAACATTTATTGTTTCAGAAGCTATTTCTTCTGTAAAACACTTAAAGTTTCTGCCACTTTATATTTTAAGGATATCCTTTGAAGAACAATACTGCCTTCTCTGATGCATGAGGGGGCATGAGAAAGTCATTATCCCCCATGTTTGTCAGTCTGTTAGTATTAGTTTAATATGCAAACTAAAAACTGAGAATATAATTTCCTAACCCAAAGAGAACACTATGAGGGAACAGCAGAGGCATTATCCTCATGCTGAAGCATAGAGAAGGCATTATGAATGAAGACTAGAATCCTGTTTACCTCCTGTTGCTTAATCAGTAACTTAAATATGTGAGACTTGCAAGACTTCTACATTAATTAAGGGCCAAAATAATGGCTCTGAATATCAATGCCCTCTATTGGTTCAACCCAGTTTAATTGTCATCCGTCACCCTTGCACAGGCACACATACACACCTCTTCATTGCAAAACAAATACACCCATTCTGAGTGGGGTACGAGATCGTATCACATCATTTGTCAAATCTGCCACAGAGCTCCCACTAATTGGTTTGGGGGACAGCATCATGTCACTCTTACAATGATGCACGGCTTCATCTGGGGAGAATTAAGTGAGCCTGATTTCTTAAACAACAGATTATTGTTGCTAATAGATTTATTATTTGTCAAGCCTTAACTCACAAGAAGACAAATGTGAGGAACAGTGAGGAAAAGGGTCTCATACACAAATGAAGCATCATTGTCCCCTGAGGCTTGTCTGTCTAAACACAACAGTGTCGTTGTCACACGTTAATTAATGTCCTTGTATTGATATGCTTTTGTGGTTCTCTTCTTTAGAATCAACACCATGAGGAGGAGAAGAGGGCCCTCAGTCGCGAGATCATCGTCCTCAACAATCACCTGATGGAAGCCAAAATCACCATTGAGAAGCTCAGAGAAGACAATGTAAGCCTACAGTCAGTGATTGCCAATGGTTATATGGTCAGCTATCTGGGGGTATGGTTCACACAGACATCAAAACAGCCAGGACAGCCAACTACTCCTGGCCACTGCCTTGTAGTAGTGCACAAGCTCCTTTTCCCAGATTCTCAGGACCAAGGAAAGACTTGGGGCTCTAATTTATGATTATGTTCATATCTATGGTATTTGGAGACACTTTTGATAATATCAGAGGAGGTCCATGTATCTCCTTTGGCTGATTAAAGACCAGACGTGCTGGTTCAATCTGAATCATCTGTAATGGTCTCACCACACCATTACATTTATAGTAGGTGGGAGCGTGAAGTAAGTGTGACTACTCCATGCTCGCGCAGACCAGAACTATCTTCCTAATATTGGGATAAACTGACATGATTTTGTGACTGAGTCTACATGCTCAGAGAAATTTAGTCGGTCATCAATTTTGACACCCAGGTTATGTACTGTTTTATCTGGAATCAGTGAAGGTGAATAAACCTGGATGTTGATCTGTTGGGGAATAGCTGTATTAGCTGGAAACCCTATTTTGGATATGCAGAAATCCCATCAGTAACAGTAGAGTCATCAGGTGGGAGAGACAAGTAAACTTGAGTATCATCTGCATAGCAAGATACTGTAGGCAAATCCATGGGAGTCAATGATCTCACCCAAAGAAGTGCTGTGAATAGATTCAAATTACTGTCCCCTTTAATACCTCACCTCAGGAAACAGTTGTCTTTCCCATAAATGTAATTTTAGACAGACTGAGTGCGTTGATACCAGTGATGCGTGGGTTGATCCAAATTGAGCCTGAGGTCACCTGTCACCATCTTATATTTTTAATGATATTTGCTGGCTGGTCAGTTAAAATAAAATAAATATATACATCTATGTAGAATATCATGGGAAGGCTAGCATCAATATTTAACTCATAATTATTTTTCAAAGACATCATTGGCTAAATGACTTTAATTGTGCGCTAAGATGTAACATGAGCTTGCCACATAGGCAAGGCATCTGTGTGATAGGATAATGGAGATGGCAGAGAAGCTGCAGACAGGAAATAAAAAGGCACATCTCTAAGAAAAACAGAGTATGGGAAGTATTTAAAGCTGCAGTTGGCAAGTCTGACAGATTTAGGGGACTTAGTCAAAGTCAAAGTCAAAGTCAAAGTCAGCTTTATTGTCAATTTCTTCACATGTTCCAGACATACAAAGAGATCGAAATTACGTTTCTCACTATCCCACGGTGAAGACAAGACATATTTGACCAATTTTAAGTCCGCAGACAAACATAACATTCAAGTAAACAAAAAAGTAAGTAAATAAGTAAATAAGAGGGCACATATAATAATGAAAAAATAAGAGCAGCAAAATTTTGTCCAAATTGTGCATAGACAGTCAATAAAATACTAGTGCAAATACTGTAAAATACTATTAAATACTGTTTGACCTAAGTAATAAAGAAGAAAGTGGCATAGTGGTGCAAGTTATGTAAGAGCAGCAGAAGTGTTGTGTTTTCAGGACAACAACACCAAGTTGTGAAGTGTACAAGTGTGCAAGTGTTCAAGTGTGCAGGTGGAGTAGTGCAGGCGGCCATTGTGGGTCCAATTAGCCAAAATGTTGAATGTTTACAACTCTCATGCCCCTCCCCCACTACCACCGAGCACCCTTTCATCGAGTTTGTGCTCGTCAGTGCGCACCAGACTGCACCAGACTGTGATTGACAGTCAGATCTCACACAGCCCTGCTCTGATTGGACCAGAAGAACCGGGAGCTGTGGATTTTTGCAAAACAAATAACAGGCTCTAGGTGGAGGTAGAAGTGCGTTTTTTTTCAAAAACCTGCTGATTTATGTTGTTCTGTCAGGGCATAGTGTCGGTTTCAGTGAATATGATCAAAACATCTTGCCAACTACAGCTTTAAGATGACAGCACCCACAGGAACAGCTTGTTTTAGACTAGGCCTTGATAAATGCAATGTTGGCACAAGACCTAACTAGACTGCATTTCTGGCGGGAACTGCGAAAGTGTGCTTGCCCTGGTCCGGTCACCAACGTGAGCAGACAGTGGCATATGCTATGCTGAACCTGGCTTGATCCAGGCATTCAGTGTTGGAGCAGTGGCAATACCTCAAAAGCTCTAGGAGAGGGCTATTCAACTATTGGCTTGCGGGTTGAATTTTACCTTTGGGCCTGCCTGAATTTAGCTTCTATGACAGATCAAATCAATAAAATAAAATGACAGCAGTGATTGGCTGCAAAAATAAATAGTGTCACGTCTTGCGCCTCTCAAACTGGGCTATCAGGTAACCTACAGAGGAATTGAAATTATGAAATATGAGCAAGGCATTAAAAAGCTGCTTGTTTGTCAGGATCATTTTTCACTGATTTATTTAAAAAAATATGAGCTATGAGTGTGAATGTTATATATTCCATCCCACAAATTATGTTTTACTGGTTTATTTGACAAATAATCTATATGGATTTGCTCTATAAAGACCTTATGTCTGTTTGGGATTGTTTTGTGAGCCTGGGGTTGTTTTGAGAGCCTATTGATGTAGCCCATCTCAGATGTATCTCAGAATAAAGGAATACTTCATATTACTCTAAACCACCGTCTGTAAATCAACTGTATACTACTGTCTACATTGCACTATATTTTTTGACCTGTCTCTGTATATTTCATCACCTTTCTATACTGTGCCTCACATTGCAACACAGCTCAGATCTTTGGTTGCTATGAAGGCCAATCGTTCTAAATGGATGGTTGCTATGGCCAAAGGCCAGTTCTATCTCTGCCGTTGTCAAGCGGGCATATCGTAGAATTCTGATTAACCTTATCTTATTTGAAACATCTCTATTTTACTTAGCCCACTTCCATACAGTGGGTCCCATTAAGAAGTGGCCACTTCTTTCGCGCTGACCGTGATTCACACAGCAGCATTATTAAATTAATCTGTCACCATATGCCTATGCCTACGTTTGCAAAGAAAACATTTTAATTTGATTCACATGAAACGTTACATTTAATGTACATGTTGACAATGAGTAGGCTAGTTCTGGTTGTTGGTGGTGTTATTGCATCCTTTAGTTATGCCTACAATGCAAGTTCCCTCGTGATTGGAAGCTCCTGTAGACAATATTAGACCCATTTCAAAACATTGCGTTAGGAGTCCTTGCCACTTCTTTTAAGCTGTCACAGACTTAGGTGCTACTTTTAGGGCTAAAGTGCTTCGTGAATTACTGTTAGTAAAAAAAATAGCAGTCCTAAAGTTACAAGTGACGAAGTTACGAGTGCAAGCATCTCATATCAAATGACCATGGCAATTACAATCCCAATTGTATGTCAACATACATCTCCTCCCTATAGCTAGCCACACAAGAAATTAATGATACTAAATCTCTGCTTAGCATGCTTCTCCCATAGCTTCTCCGCTTAGCATTCTAATAACAGAAGGGGCACATTTATGTTGACCACTACAACATGACTCATTATGTCTGTAACGTTAACTGTATAAAACACTTACTTTCATAAAGGACGCACACCATCCAGCACATACACATGGAAACCGATATTTTAGGTTCTTGGCCACAAACTCAAAACGTGTCTCTCTGAAGCCCTGTTCTAGAATCTTTGCTCTGAAGGCTGCGTTGCTAGGCAACATCAAATAAACTGGGGGCGGCCGTGTTAACCCACTGGTTAGCACTCTGGACTTGTAACCGGAGGGTTGCCGGTTCGAGCCCCGACCAGTGGGCCGCGGCTGAAGTGCCCTTGAGCAAGGCACCTAACCCCTCACTGCTCCCTGAGCGCCGCCGTTGAAGCAGGCAGCTCACTGCGCCGCGATTAGTGTGTGCTTCACCTCACTGTGTGTTCACTGTGTGCTGTTTGTGTTTCACTAATTCACCGATTGGGTTAAATGCAGAGACCAAATTTCCCTCACGGGATCAAAAAAGTATATATATACACTATACTATACTATACTATAAACGAAATGAGAGTCTTTCAGTATTAAATGTACTGGTACGTGTGATTCCGAATGGATGTGTGTGGTTTGCAATTAGAATAAACAAGAAATAACATTTCCAATAATTTCCCATGATAAATTACATAATATTTGCACCTTCCTTACTTGTGAAGCTCACACCGTATTTCAAGTACACTAGTGAAATGTAATACAACGTTGCCACCTAGCGTTCAGATGTAGGCTATTTAACATTAACGTGACATTGCTTGCTTATTCTTTCAATCTTTTTATCATAGTTCCCTCTTCAATGAGCGATTACCAGCTCGTTTTTGTAACAGAGATAGCTGTTTATTGTCCCTAGGTTTACAGAAACACCTATTCATATTAATACGTAGCCTATGGAGTGCTGCCGACCACTGTTCATTACGGCCCAGAATGCCTTGCATGTCTTTACAACAAAACAACACAGTAAAACCTAAATGCCCGTAAACATATGAATTTGCATACTTGTAACATTTTTAATAATACTCTCCCATCATGACATTTAACAATAATAAAAAAAATAATAATTTGAATACCGTCAATGTGAAAATAACTGTACTATGTCAGCAATAAATAGCTAATGTTCTCCTTGCTATTTCAGTTCGTAACTCCATACTATCCCATGGCAGAGCAAGGATTTCATGATTGGGCAAGGTTGCCCAGAGACATTGTGGCTGCCCAGAGACATAGTGCATACTTGGAAGGCATTGTGATAGAAGTGCAACTGCGAAGGTGAAAGGGGAGTTACCAAATATGGGTGGGGGGTTTGCCAAATGCTGGAAACTTTTGGAATATTGTCTCTTTTTTTAGCTTATGCACCCTCACATTGGAGTCCCGAGTTCATATACAAAATTTGGTATCGATAAGTGACAGTGTTCCTGAGATATGGACAACTTCCTGTTTCGGAGCTTCGCCGCCGATTTCGTTTGGCTGTGACGGGCAAACACTTCTGAAAATCAAAAATCCTTTCTGTAACTTTTGTGAGGCTTGGTCCAAGGGTCATGTACGTCAAGTTTTGTGAAGCTCGGACCAAATTTGTGACCTGTGAAACTTTAGTTTCGCTTTCTATTCAATCCAATATGGCGGAAGAATGACAAGGGTCAGTGACATCATTTTCAATTTCCACACTACACCGGTTCCGGCCGGACGTTCCAGAGTTGGACCGGTGGCGATATCTCAAAAGGTCTTGGAGCAGGAGCTGGCCAAAAATCGGGCTTACAGGAATAAGAAAACTTAAGAAGAACAATAAGTGTGCTGCTTTGCAAGCACACTTAATAAGAAAACTTAAGAAGAACAATAAGTGTGCTGCTTTGCAAGCACACTTAATGACAAGTCGCTCAGTAAAATAAGGCTGACACTTAACCTTACAGGGAGGCTGACGTGATTAAGGGGGGCTTTCTGTTCCTGTTTATGTGGAAGTTTTACATAGCTCAATAAGGATACACTGCGTGTTAAGTGGCTTGTATAGTAAAAATTTTTGTAACTGGCATGCGCCAGTGCTTACTGGAAAGCTGGATGGAGCTGGAAGACAGCATCAGGGAGCAGACTGCGCCTGCAGGTGCCACATTTTTGTTCATTCATAAATCAACAGAGGACAACATCAGACAATAGCAGCCCAACATTTCATATAGCCCACATCTTAGATAAACTTAAAAGGCTAATTCTTTTCAAGATCAATTCTTTTGAAAACTAAATTTAAAATTAAAGCTACATTCACCAAAAGCACACCTTTTGGAATTAAGTGGGTCGGGTATCATTTTGAGTTGCGGGTTGACTTACAACATTGGGCAAGTGTGGGCCACTTGTGAATTCATCCGCACACCACTGGTTGACACTTGGCTAAATTAAAATGAGCCCATGGGAAAGTCTGCAATTCAGACAACCCTTTCTCAGCCTCCCTCTGCATCGTTCGGTCTGTCCCTCTGGCTTTCCATACCTTATACTCTCCCTTCCACTTTCCATTTGTCCTTCCTTACTTTCAGTCTGATTTCTGTCTTGTTTGTTTCTTTCCTTCTGTCTTCCTTCATTGCTTTCTATCCTTCTATCTCCCTCACTTGGTTTCTCTCTCTGCGAGGAGGAGGGAATGCAAGCCTTTCTATTGCAGCGGCATTCCCAGCTGAGAGAGACTTCTACGCCACATCTAATGCCTAAAATCCCCATCGGGGCCTTCAGAGATTATTGGGGTCAGCCTGTGACCTTCCAGGGCTAAGAAAAGCTTTTCGTGCCGAGAAAGGGTTTTCAGGGGCCCACTTCTCCATGCATAACTTTCTTGAAAGGGACACCCTTGAGTTTAGAAGTTGAGTTGTTTGAAATTGAGATGCAAGGAGTGATTCAAGTGATGTGCTGTGGGTGAATTATGAGAGTAGAGTTGAAAATGTCTGTGATTTAAAAAAATAGATTTTCTGATGTCAAAAAATCAAGCACACGGTCACTCAGTTACTCTATAGACAAGGTACAGTTTCCCAATCTGCCGCTGCTGGTGAGCTGAGTTCATTTTCTCAATTGGTACTGCAGGAGGCTAGCAATGCCAACATCCATTCACGCAATCCATGGGGAAACACATAGCTAATGTCAAAATATTATATCCAGAGACAAGGTCTCTGCATGAAGTCTGCAAAAATGTCAAGGATCTAATTCTGTGGTGAAGATAAAACAGGCCCAAATCAGATGTTTCACAAGAGATCACTGTGAAACAGAGCACAATTACCCGTCAAATGTTGTCCTTTGAGCCAGTGAGAGGGGTGTCAAGTTTAGCTGGATTCTTAGAGGCTGAAGAGGCTTATTAGACAGGGTTGACTTTACGGGGGCGCCCATTTAATGAGATCCATATCAGCACTAGTGAGGAGAATGGCAAGATGTGGTGATTACTGACGACCATGATGCCCCTAGAAGCTTGATGAGGAAGAACAAGCACTTTTTCATTTTTTGCACTGATTGATTCAGCCTGGTCTTTGACAGCTTTGTTGTTTTGATGTAGTCTTCTTCTTCCCCCAGTCATCCCGTGAGACAGCCCAAGCTCAAGACAGAGCAGTAAACTTTGTTTCTCTGCAAAAGCCAGATTAAAAAAGATTGGTGAAGAGAAAGCTTGCAAGCTTACATTCAAGTTCCATAAGGGCATTTTCTCAATACAAAATCATATTTTGCTGCAATTGGGTGTCTAAATTTGAGAGAATTGAAGTTTCCAATTATTGATTGATTGTGAAGTTTCCAATTATTGATTATTTTTGTGAACATGTTAATAATTTAGCTTGTTTAATCTTTCTACAAGAAATGTTCATTTGCACATATCGACATACTGTATATGTATGTAGCTTTTTTATTAACAACATTTTATTTCAAATTATTCTGCACCGCAGACCTGGAAACATGATCATCATTACAGGGGTAACAATCATCTTCAGAGAGCACAATTCTCTTACACCTAAAGGTGACTCCTCTCTCCCGTAGGGGCTGTACCGCAAGGACTGCAACCTGGCCGCTCAGCTTCTCCAGTGTGGAAAATCCCATTACCGATCGCACAAGCTATCAGAGGTAGAGCCACGCTTCTTACATTTTAAAGGAAATCGTTGCATGTTGCCACATAGTACCTATACATAATTTGTGTACTTACATATGTATGAAGTAGAGAGGCTTGATGAAAGCCTTCACCCCATTTCTTTTCAAGTCAAGAAGGCATAGCCAGTTGGATATACTGTAGACTACTGCATGTTATAAAGATGTTACATTTTTCCAAATTAGGTATTTCATCCTTTAAATATAAATTTAAATATATGAGCATCTTGGTCCTGAATATATGAGCATCTTGGTCCTTGGTCCTTGGACCTGAACGCCATAGTATGTGCCCTGCATATGTGCCCTTGGTCAAGAATAATTCCCTTTAACCTTGAACTGGTCTGAGCATGAACAAGCAGAACAAATTGTGAAAAGTTAAAAGCAAGTCAGGGTACCAGTACGGACCTATCAGGGCTTGTATCTTTAAGTTTAAATGTCACTGAGTGTAATTGAACAACATATCTCACCTAGTAGGCATTCTGGCTTTGAACATTACATCTCATCTGGCAGGTACGCTCCATTTTCACATGATAAACTTCACCAACAAGTTGTGAGGCTCTGTAAGTGAGGAAAGAAGAACAGGAAATGATTAAGACACCAATGCCCTCAAGGCCCACTGTACTGTAGCTTCTGTTTAACTCCCTACAGAGTAGTCAGTGCTAAAAATACCAACAGAGCATCTATTTTCATCTCCAGCAACAGCACGCTGCTTTTCCTCCCTCTCTCTCCCCCTCACACCACTCTGTATTTATTTATAAATATGTATCCTGCATAAATCTATGTGTTCCCAGATGGAGACATAAAGGGGTGGTCTAATTTCAAACCGTACTATTCCCAAGGTGCAACAGCATATTTGAAGGCGGGGGGAGACGCTAACAGATATTCAAAGCTGCTGACAACACTGTTTTCAGCAGCCACTGCACGTGCTATTAATAACACTAGACAAGAGACAGAGAGAGAAACATGGAGGAGATTAAGCATGTAACGCACATCTAACACACCTGTTTGCTCATTGAGCACTTTCCAGTACACTTTCCAGTGCAAGTTCACAGTGCGTACACCAAACTCACAGTGCTGCTGCTCCAGTTCATATCGATGGACGGAGACTGCTGGACATAAACAACATAGATAAATAAATAAACTGCTCCAACTGTAGCACAGTCAGCAGAATCCTTGACGAGTTCATTACAAACAGCAAACGGCGAAAGCTACTTTAGGCCCCTCATCTTGACTGAGCTGACGTGAGAATATATACATCACGTCACTGTACCCTAACTATACATTAGAGGACAGGGGATGCATTGCTGACATATCCACTAACAGCTCTTTCCCTTGGCTGCATAAACATGAGGCATAATGAAAACATCATGAATATGTATGCCTTGCACAGGGATGCTGGTATCAATGTCAAAAAGAGTTTTATAGTATTACATACTTTTCTAGAAAATGCATTGCTAATCATTATGTTGTGCACCTGTTATGACTGAATGTTTCATTTCTAGGGGTATGTGGATGCCGTAACTACAGTAGTTTAATTAAAGAGAAAAGTAATAAACACAAACAAGGACGTAAATGAATAAAATGACCGATTTATTGATAAATCAAAATAAAAGTTCAAACGGACAATAACAAAACTAAAGAAACTGTAGGCTCGGCCTAAGACAGTGTAAACGTAACAAACCACAAACAAACAAACAAACAAATAAGCCACCCAGGCTATATAAAAAGGCCACACAAACTCCCCACGAGGAGCACTTTGCCACACCCGACACACACTACCACTGTAGTTATTTTAAAATGAGCATATCCAGAACACATCAAGACAGAACAGAACACACTAGAGCCAGAACACACTAGAGCCAGAACACACTGCAGCCAGAACACACTAGAGCCAGAACAAACTAGAGCCGTAACAGCACCGCAAACCTTCACAATGTCATTCTTATACTGTAGCAACATTGCTGTATCTACAGTATTATATATTCCTGACCTTCCCCCTGTTCTCTTTTTCCTTGATACTAATGTTTACTTCTCATTCTTAACCTCTTTACCACTGAATCATTCAATGAACTTTTCATTAATTCATATTTTCTAGATGAATAGCACTACTTAAACTTACTGGAAGCTGAGCAAACCAACAAGCATCCCATTTTTGCAATATTAAAGGATAGTGAAAATGAAAGGAAATGAGAGTTAGAGAGAGTTACTACGGCTAGCTGATTGATTTAGCAGTAAAAACACTCAGAAACAAGCAGCTCTGATCTCAAGGCTTCATTAGCACCTTAAAACAAGTGCCTGTTCTCTCCTTTGAACAAAAATTCTGCTCCCAGTTCTGTGGTCTACATTAATATTGTGCTCCTTCTGTCCTTCTCCCTCGTGCATTGTTTTTGTACATTTTCTCCTGTTGGGTCTCATCGTTTATTTAACTCTTTATAAAAAATCTTGGCTCTCTTTCCATCCCTCTTCTAGCTCCCAGTTGACTTCCAGGAGCGCCTGAGTTCGCACATGGAGAAACACAGCCGCGGGCGGACGGTGGCGTTGTGCCCCTCCCCTTACTCAGATGCTTCGGTGCCCGTCTCAGTCATCGGCAAGGTTCTGGAGAAGCCAGAGCCTGGAAGCAGCTGCCCAGTGACGCGGTCGCCGAGCCCGCAGCCGCAGGACACAGACTTCTACGGCTCCGCCGGTGACGGTGTTGGGGGCAGTACTGGAGCAAGGGGACGAGAGGGGAGAGGAGGAGGAGGAGGGGAGCACCTTCACCGCCGTGCGGCGTACAAAACGTCGGACCTGTACTGCAGCGACACGGCGCTGTACTGCCCGACGATGGACGACCGTCGGCGTGAGCGCTGGCAGGAGCGGCGGCAGAGTGTGGACGTGCATGGCAACGAGCCCCCAGGCCTGCAGCAGCTGCTGCACACGCAGAACTCCACGGACAGCAACCCCGACGAGGACGACGGCAGCCTGAGCGCCGGGGTCAGCGTGGGCGTGGGGATAGGCGTGGGCATGGCCGGGTTCCACCCGGGCTTCCAGCACCACCACTCCTCCTCAGCCTCCTTCCACGACTTCGCCACCGCCGGCTCGCTGCCGGCTTCCAGCTCCTACTCAAGCTTCAGCGCCGCTTCGGACGAGAAGATAGCCAGTGTCGGGGGCAGGGGGGGCCTGGGCGGCACGCTGTCCTCCTCCCAGCAGGTGCTCTACCGCGACTGGCGGGAAGACGGGAGCATGGACTACGAGCGCAAGAGCACGTCGTCGTACGAGAAGGACAGCCCAGGCTTCCCCAAGTCCCGTAGCTTCCAGCACATGGCGCACCACAGCGGCAGCCCACAGAATGGCGGCATCAGCGGCGCTACTGCCTCGTCTGGCTACACGCGCACGCCGTCCTGCTTCAGTGAGCCATACCACTCGCCGCACCTGCCGTCCCGCAACGCCAGAGGCTCATCGGCGTCAGGGGGCGCGCTCCACCGAGATGGCCGCGGGAGTGCCAACGTCGGGGTGGACGTCCACGCAGCTGAGGACGATCTGACTGGCCGCTGGCGCCAGCTGAGCGTGGACGAGCTCAACGCCTACTCGTACCGCAGCCCGGGTGGAGGCGGTGGAGGGGCCGCGAGCGGCCGAGTTTCGCCCTACAGCTTCTCGGAGCGTCACTTCGCCATGGGCCCCACCAAGATCAAGGTGGGGCCTCTCTACAGCAGCTTCCAGGAAGGGGACGACACCGTCTTCCACGGCCGCATGCTGGACCCGTGCTTCTCTCATGCCGCTGCCGCCGCTGCGGCTAGTCCGAGCCCGAGCCCCAAGCTGCCCCACCGTAGACAAGAGAAGGGTGCCCTCTACAGGGCATCGAAAGACGATAGCCAAGAGTCCGAGGGCAGCATCTTCCACTCCGGCGGCTCGAAGGACAAAGGTGGAACCCCCAGGAGTGTCAAGAAGGAGTACGTGGACATGAGTCTGAACAGCTCGGCCGAGTCTCTGCACCAAAGCCCCCACGATGCCTCAGCCTCCTCCTCCAGTGTGCAGCATTATCAAAGGGAACCTCCTCCCCACCCACCCCCCTCTGGACCCCCCCAGCGGCACACGCCTACACAGTACCAAAAATTTGGCAACACAGGACTCAGCCGAAAAGACAGTCTGACTAAAGCTCAGTTGTATGGGACGCTGCTGAACTGACCAGAGAAGTGTTTCTGAGGACGTGAACATAGGAGTCTGTTGAGACTGCCCTAGCTCGGCTAACTTTGGTTTGGTAATACAGTTGATGATTTCTCTTGGTTGTGGTTTGGTATTATTAAGGTTAACAAGGCTCACTACTGTACGTCACTGCTCATTAGGGGCCCTGTATGTTGTTGATGGCTATGAAGGAATTCAGTATCTGACAGACAAATCATCCGCACACAGTTAGCTTTCAAACAATTCCACCCTTCCACCCACATACCTTATATTTAAAATGTTACTTTTCCACACATATTCAAATATTGACGTAGGTTTTTCCCATCCATTGTTCTGGCCTGCTACCCACTAACTTAAGTAAGTATAAGTATAAGTATAAGTATAAGTATATATACTCCCGTGAGGGAAATTTGGTCTCTGCATTTATCCTAATCCGTGAATTAGTGAAACACACACAGCACACAGTGTACACAAAGTGAGGTGAAGCACACACTGATCCTGGCTCAGTGAGCTGCCTGCATCAACAGCGGCGCTTGGGGAGCAGTGAGGGGTTAGGTGCTTTGCTCAAGGTAGTGTGCTTTGCTACACTACATTTAGTGTACTTCAGCCGTCCCTACTGGTCGGGGAACCGGCAACCCTCCGGTTACAGGTCCGAAGTGCTAACCAGTAGGCCACGGCTGACCCCATAACTTGGGCAATGGACAATTATCATTATGTATACTGTAGGGCACCATAGAATCCATACTTTACTTCCTTAAAGCAACACCAAAGAACTTTCCCTCTGTCGCACGCACGCTATTTGTTTATCCAGCACCGGCTTTGCAAATAACATGTCCACAGACAAGGTAGAATATTTTGCATGACTTTATAAAAGTACGATGTATTTGACATCAGATGCAAGTCAAATTTGTAGTTTCTATGTCTCATTCCATCAACTACAGATCCGCTACCCGATCTGGCAAACGTACATAGTGCGGTTATTTATATAGAGGGTCGGCTAAGCAAATGCAGAACCCTGTTACAAGTTGATGAACCACTGAAACGATTTTGGAAACATTATTTTAAGGTACAAAAAAACTCTTCGGTGTTGCTTTAAGGGGAATCTACACTACATTTAGCGTATAGGTGAGACAAGGCCATGGTTCAAGGCAAAATCGGCTAGTATCTCTGCAAACATCTAGCTTTAACAAGGGAAGGATTTGTGATATTTTCTCCAATGTGGACACAGTCATGTCACTGTAGGAGAAAGAGAAGTTGTTTGAGGTCTCCCCCTGTGCTTTGATCACTTTAAAATGGTTTGCATCAGTAATGTTTTTCCTCTTTTTCTTCTTCTTGCTCCTCTTCCCATCCCACTTATTGGGCCCTCTTGGGGCAATTATAGCATCAGTCAATATATCTGGATCAGGCAAAGGACTAGTTCTTTACAGCCCTGGCATGTTAATGAAACTGTACAGAATTCAATTCTCTTCTACGGAGACAACTGTTATCTAAATGAGTGCACTCTAAACATTCACAACTCTCACAAAAGTAACAAATGTACTGAGTATAATCCTTAATAAGTTAAGGGCCAAGGACACACTCTTTCAGGAAGTCATACATCAATCATGTTGTGGTCTAAACTGTCTAAACCTGTACCTCTTTTTTTCAAAACATCCCAAGATTTTTAATGGGATCACAACTTTTGACCCGTTCATGATATTACAAAACAAATTCACATTAGTCGTAACATAGCACATATATTTATCCAAAATGACAAACAAGTAAGGTATTTATTTTGTATCAGTACCTGGGAAATAAAACTGTGACCTTGGTGCCTCAAGCACCTTGCTCTGAGTATATATCTACTGCACCTGCTCTTAAGATTGGACCAATGATTCTGCACAACACCCTATTGGTTTACAGAAGACATGGAAGCTAGCATGATTTATGTATTAGTAGTTCACTTGCTTGTCAAAAACACCATTCGTATATTTATGTCTTAGTTCTTTTCAGTCGCTGGAGCTCCAGCTCTGTGTATTACATCAGGTAGTAGTGCATATGTGTATATACTTGTCTACATGTCTGTTCAGTGTTTCATGCACCGACCAGCAAATGTTCTACAGTATGTATTGTGTTGAAACGGAACACTTCTTTTGCAAGTTCTCTGCATGGACCGCACTGATCCAAACCAAAAGTAGATACTTTGCTCTGAGTAATCCTTTTCACTGTGGCGTGTTTGTCCTGCAATGCCTTCTCCATAGAAACTTAAAGAGGTATGCTCTAGCCCCAACTCAATGCCTTCTCCATAGAAACTTAAAGAGGTATGTTCTAGCCCCAACTCAAGGCTACTGAGAGAAGTCAATATTCACCTGGAGAGGCTTCAGAGGGAGTTGAGTATTGTCATCCATTCATGGCGGGCTGAGGGATATGTTGGTTTTCTTTGCCACAAGTAGACTATAATGTCTATAAAATCATTTCAAGTCAGTGGAAGCGTTCATGTAAAAGACTTTAAAAACCCATGGATAACTTTAGCTTGGCTGTTTTAAATTCAACAACACAGAATCCTTTGTTTCCCCGCAATTATAGCATTGCAAAATGCAATCAGAAATAATAACACCCACATATTCATCAAAACCTTGGGCTTTTAAGTAACCCCAAGGGTCTGATGGAGAAAATCCAAAGAGCACCAAACAACTGCAGACTGCTTACAATAAGCGAGGGTTTTTGTTTAGTCATTAGGACATGTGCTCCTGAGACCGGGGCTGTGCTCTTGTCAAACTCCAGAAGACACAGAGACATTTGTTCGCAGACTTTGCTGATTTTCTAGACTTCCCTGATGCAACACAGTGAAATCTGATCACAGTGCTGTGCCGAAAATAAAAAACGAAAACATGAAAACCTGCACATAATCTTGGCCCTCCATGAAAGAAGCTTCACACTAGTGCTCTAGTCAGGGGAAAGACTGTTAGGCTGTGGCTTAGATCTCTGTAGCCTGGCATCTCAGGTGCTGATGTAACTTAACAGGAGAAAGGGCACCACATCTATTCTCTCAGCTGATAAAACACTTAGCACAGGGACTGAGACCCACACAAACCCCACAACAGATAAAAAAAAACTCCAGACTTCCTTAAAATAAAAATTATATTTTTGTTGTGGATATGATTATTAAATACAAAATATTGAATTGATATACTGTATGTATATAATTGAGATATATACATATTTAAGAATGATTATTTTTTCCTTGTCAAGTTGGATGTTCTTTACTTCTCCTGCCCTAACAAGTGTATAGCTGTCCTGTTCTACCTCAAATATCCAGACAGTTTTCAAAGAGAGTGGTGAGCTGTTTGTCATATGCATGTTTCTATTTTTTTGCTGTATGTTTCTTTACTTAATAAAGATGAGGGATGAACACACTGTAAAGGCAATTGTACCCTGCAATCGTTTAAACAAGTCTACAGCTGGTCACTGAGTTTGAGGTAAGTATAACAATGGACAGCTATGACTATGGCATTGTTAAGATGCATTTTTGATGAGCTGCACAACACAATTAGACTGGCGCCTGTTCTTGGCTGATATAGGGAGGCTGCATACTTAAGTGTGCCTGATGATAAACCTACAAAGAGGTTTAGCGGTTTACCCTTTGATATGTTAATTGTGGAACTTTTCTTTGATCTTTACACACTGTAACATGCCCCAAGTCCTTCACACCCACTCCCTGCTATTGCATTCACTAAAATTCTTTTTTTTCCTTCTTTTTTTTTTAAAGAAAGCCTCATGAAAAGGGAAATATAATGTTAGGAGCCCGCCGAAGATTTATTATGCACTAGAACTCCTAAGTTTCAAGTATCTACATGGAATCCTTTTGAATATAAAAAAATAACCACAATGTATTGAGTTGTAAAAGGTCACAATCACAGGCTACTCAATTGATCACTGACTATACAATATTTTCTAATGTGAATGTTCACTTGTACATGCTATAGGTAAAACAAATCCCTTACGGTTTCCATGTCCTTGGAAAAAACCCTTCAAGGATTTACAGTGTCATTACATGGAAAAATCCTGCAAAGACTGATTTGGTCATTCAAAATTCAACAAAGCGCTTGTGGGACAGCTTCCTCGCCGCATTCTCAGTAGGCATGACGGCGAGTGCCACCGCAGCACCATCACTGTCACCAGCCTGTCTCCCTCCTCAGGCTTAACATCAAAAACACAACAGAGCCAGCTGAAGCTGCTACAATGGAGTCATCTAAAATAAGGGGCTGTTTTTATTTGTGTTCCAGATTTACATCACCAAAGCAAACAACAGAAGCAGAGCATACATGTTTGTGACTGTGATATGCAATATGTCAAGCCCAGAAAACACTGGAAGGAACTCATTTTACCAGGACAAAGCCCTTAGAGCAGTACTAAAGTATTGTCCATCTGAGCTGAAGAAAACAGAGAAGCAAAATACTTGTTTTATCAAGAGCAGTAGAGGGGGGTAGGGGGTTGACGGAGGCGATAATGCTAACTTAGATCATAGCATTGGTCTATCTACCTGAGGTCTGAAGTTACATAAAGGTGTTGAGGAGGCTAAAGTTACTACATCAAACACCCGCATGTCAGGTTTTTGTGGCATATGTTGCACTTGGAGATGTGATCTTGAAGAGCGAGAAATAGAAACAAAGCTGTCTTAGATTTAGCTAAAATACTCTATGTGCCTTAAGAGCAGCAATTGCAAAAGGGTCTCGATGAGATGCTAGACTGGTATTCTGCGGGTGGTGTGTCAGGCACCTGTCACTCAGGTGTGAACATCTTGAAAGTGGTGTTGTACAAAAACCATGGTAACTACTGTAAAGAGTTTCAAATGATAGTCTCTGGACTGGTTTCCCATACATGGATTTAGCCTAATGCTAGACTCATTTTTTCCCCAATGTAAATCTCTTTCGAAATTCTTTTAGTCCATGGATTAGCCCATGTACAGGAAAATGGCTGTATATGACTTAACAATGGTGACTGCCTGAACCTGTGATTTGTGGAGCTGCCTTGGCTGGTCAGTGCCATATCTTGATCTCGCCACTCCAGTCACACGTGGCCGCCACCGAGGGCAGGATGGGGTGGAGAGACACACACATGCATGCCTGCTGGTGAGCTCGGAGGGTGTGAAGTGTCCGAGAGCTCTGGTGGTCGTAGAAGTGGACAGAACCAGAGGAGCTTCCAGAGGCCAGCAGTGATCCGCACCGAGAGAACTCACACTGGATGGCATAGCCCTCTACCTACAAGACAAGCACATAGAACATATAAACAAGTTTCAGAAGACATCCTTCCTATTCTTCTATATTCTCACAATACATAATTTTTATCATCTTGCTATTACAGTGTTAACCACTGAATTGAATTCTATTTGTGGCGGTAGGTTTGCAGAATTAACTTGAATGCAACAGTTTTTAACAAATTAGCACAGCATGATTTAAGCACAATTTAGTACAACCTGGAAAATCATTTTGTGGTGGTCAATGTTGATATTGTGGTGGGCCGCCACAAATAAGTCAATGTATGTTTAGAATAGCAAATTCTACATTATTTATATATCACAAATTAATGATCATTGTCTCAAAGCACTTTCCAGAAATTAAATATGTGTGATCGATAGTGGAAAGAGTGGTATATGTCAATATTTTCCCAACAGATGGAAAGACTACATTAACTCAGTCATGTCAGGCAACAAGAGATCTTTAAAGCCTTAAAAAAATCTATTTCCTTTTTTATGAGAGATGTTTTGATGATGCAAGTGAGCTGTTTGGTGATCGCACGCATTCGACTCAGTGCCAGGGTCACTGTTAGCTACGGATGACTCTGTGGTCGATAAGTGTAGCACAGCTTTCTGATCCGATCTCCCTCTCCATGGCCTGAATAACTGAATATCTGACCTTATGTCCTTCGTAGCGCCGCCTCTTGTTGATGCGGTATGGCCTCTGTGATGAAAAGACGGCGATGTAGTTCCCATTGGTCTGTGCTACGAAACACTCGCTCTCTGGGTGCAATGCAAGACTGGGGCAGGTGTACCTCTCCTGCATTCAAGTGAGCACAAAAAATAAAATCAAACCCAGAAGCGGATAATTAAAAGATTACTGAGGAAATAAGGTCACATTAAGGATGAAACTAATGTTTGTAAACTAACAAACATTACAGTCGCAGTCTATATTTAATTCACAACCTAGATTATTATCCATGATTTAAAATGCTTTGTAATTGTTGACATTGTGATCTTATATGAATCACAGGCCTGTACCCAAGGGTGGACAAAGGTGTAGTTCAGGCCGTGTAGTAGAGGTCTGCACTCCCGCAGTAGATCCGGGACCCGACGCAAAAGAGTGTGGCGCGGGACAACTTTTGAAAGCTCTTTGCGGGAGCGGGCGGGATGAGAGAGGTGCGTTCGCGGGTGCGGGACAAACCGATGATTCACTGCACTCCCGCAAATTAAATATGTGCGTAAAATTAAATATGGAAATGATTAAAGTAGTGTTCATAACTATAGTTCAGCTGGATGTTCTGTTAGGTAGCATTAAATAACGGGCTTTAAGCATAACTGATGGATAGCAGGCCTATGGCCTATATTGTCGTTTACGTGGGTTCAATTTGTTCCTGCTGCTCATTGTCAAAACTCGAAATCGAAAGCATGACAGAGGAAGAGGGCACCAGGCTAGGCCTACTTCAGTTGTTAGCCTACATTCAGAACCAAGAAACTGACATCTGGAGTCTTTCTCAGGTGTGTGTGCTCCTTTCGTGAGACAGAAAGAAAAACTGAATAGGCTATCCCTCCCGCATGCGGGCTTTAGCGGGCGGGAGCGGGACATCGTGTTACAGATGCAGGCGGGAGCGGGACTAAAAATGACACATTAATGCGGGAGCGGTTGGGAGCGGGACAGAATATTGCGGGAGCGGGCTGGCGCGGGACTGAAAAATCAGTCCTGCGCAGACCTCTACCGTGTAGGCTTCAGTATGGGCATCATTTGCCCACCTTACACTGTTCAGGCCGTGTTAGGCTTTAGTACGGGCATCATTTGCCAACCTTACACTGTTCTTACATGAAAGATTTGGTTGGAGACTTTGGCAGTAGTTTCAAAGTCCCAGGCAATGAGGGTGCGGTCAGCTGAGTCTCGACTGACTGAGTCGCTGCTGGTAACAAACTCCTTCCCCCCAGACAGGAAAAGAATATCCAGGGTCTGCTGTATTCCAGCCTTGTATGTTCTCACCATCTAGATTACAAATATCAGAAAGTCCAAACAGGGCAAACAGGGCTTCGACATGAAGGGACTTATTTTACAATTTTGACCGGCAGACAATACATTATCCTGTTTATTATACAGCGACTTGCCAAAATGAGAAAATAAACTTCACACAATATGTCTTTGTCATGTTGATGGTACTTGCTGTATAATAAAAGATGGAACAGCTGTATAATAAATGACAATAACTTAATGAAAAGCATAGCATACAATATATACACACAGTGGGTTGCATAAGTATGTATTCACCCCCATGCTAAAGTTGACTAAATAGAGGAGTAAGACAGAGGAAAATAGAGGAAATCATCTTTTGGAAATTGTTCTTAATGCCTTAATTAAAAAATGAGGGAAAATCCAACCTTTAAGGACACTCATTTTCTTTGTGAATGAATAATGTATCATAAATAAATGAAAGGTATGGTGAAGGGTATGTGATGATGTGCTATGATGGGCTATTTTAATGCCAAAGGCCAAGGGAACTTTATCAGGATGCATAGTATCCTGGATCCATTAAATGACTGGCCTTTAAAAATAAAAATCTGCCTGCCTCTAAGGGAATTTAACATAGGGGGGTGTATACTTAATGCAACCTGTATTTTAATGAAGAACATTTATTTATTTACGATACATTAGTCATTCACAAACAAAATTGGTGTCCTTAAAGGTTGGAGTTTTCCTCGTTTTTTTAATCAAGGCATTAAGATCAATTTCCAAAAGATGATTTTCTATTCCTCTTTTTAGTCAACTTTAGCATGGGGGTGAATACTTATGCAACCCACTGTATATCTCAATGACTTTTAAACATAGAGTATTGTTTTTGATTAAAATAGTCTAGCACAGAAATGTATCCCTAAGCTAAGCTCACAAGCTTTGGCTGGAAAAAGTTGATTATGTTTCTACAAGTATTTAAAGATAACAAGGTTATGATATGCCCAGAAGGTCAGGCCATAGATCATACAGTGAACCATCGTAATTAAAGAAATTAATGAAAGTCACAAAATCTAACCTTAGAGGAGCGTGCGTCCCAGGCCTTGACCTCAGGACTGAAACCTCCACAAAGAAACACGTCAGGGTCAGCAGGCTGAAGGGCAAGACAGCTCACCTTAAACTGGTTCCTCACTTTAACGACCTCTGATCCTGAGGAAGTAAGGTGTCGATGTAAAGATTAGTGGAGAAATCCATTGAGGCAACCAGGATCACATGACCTTTAGGCATGGCAAGCTGACTTTAAAGTTTGACGCTGATCAATGGCGGTCATTGTTTTTTACAATCTAATCAAATGTTTCTGGACAGTTGCGTATGTAGTGGGATGGTCTGGGGCGGCATGCGGAGATAAAATGAATGAATGTGCCAATACTATGTGCTGGGAGGCGATTAGATAATAGCAAACAGTTGAACATATTTTTATTGAACTGTAAGAATGAGCTCAGAGTAATTGTGACTCTTTCCAAACCAGATCATTCATTGTAATTAATAGCTGTTGCTGTCTTCTCTCTCTCTCTCTCTCTCTCTCTCGTCATTAGAGCCATTCACAATGCTTCATTGTTTTAAACTGGAAGTCAACTGCATTGTTGAAAGAGATGATGGTAAACAATTTGTTTACCATCATCTCTTTCAACAATGCAGTTGACTTCCAGTACAGAATGCTAAAACAGATGACAACTTTAATAGTTTGAACTGGACAAAATTTGAAGTCTGAAAAGATCTTCAGGTTTCACCAATCTTCAAGCTTCAATTTAATTGTCATCCAACACCATTCTCTCATTATGTAATAACCTGAAGCAAAATATATGTGTTCTTAACAGCATCAGCCGAGAAAACAAAATCATTCAACCAAAGCCTCTTTCTACCCCATGGCTAAAATAGACATAATATATCCACAGATACACATGTCTTAAATGGTAATTACTCACACATATTACATAGATGCATGAGTATGGATTTTGTTGTCCTCAGGGTGAACATGGGTATACATATGGGATTGCAGGCATCTCTGACTAGTATGTTCAGGAAAAAACAAGATACCATGGCATCTCAATCAGGGCGATTCCACTCATCGTCGTGGGAACACCGCCAAAGCGTGTCTCACCAACCTGCTGCCAGAAGCCTCTTTGAGAGGCAATATTTTCATTTTCCCAAGAAACACACAAGAAACTGTTAACTGAAATATAAGTGTTGATGCAAACATACAGTCAAAACATGTTTTGGCGGGTTGTGTTTGCTTAGGCTTGTTGTGGTTAGGCTGTAAATTCCTCTGATGTTGTGGTTGTCTGTGTTTTCTGTCTGTCTACAAAATAGTGGGGCATAATATTGCAAGTCATCTTTCGATAATTTTAAAAAGTATCAAATGCTGGTGCTAAGTGCAAGACCAGGAGTCCCTTAAATGATTGAGGGCGGCATGAAATAGACACTCAGACTCCATTGTCTTCACCAACAGACTTCTATTGACAATAAACACTACAATGCGAATGAACAGACAGTTTGTTATCAGGAATCTTTATCGGAAATTAAATCTTACTCCACAGTCCTGTGTCAAACAAATCACATTCTATTCTACTCCCGTAGTCAACTCAGCCTCTTCGCCAGGTACCTTATGACATTATGACAAATTATGACTGGCCTCTGGCCAAGCCACAGGACTCCCTAAGCCAAATGAAAGTGTCTGTGGCATTGGCTGACACAAACAAAGCCATTTCATCATCTTTTATGCCCCCACTTTACTGATGTGGCTGTTACCTTCCCGATAAGCAAGTTGTTGGAAAAAAGCTCTCTTTTTTGAGCTTGCTACGTGGAGTAAAATCCCTTCTCTCTTCCTTCGTGTCATTTTAATTGGTTTTCCTGTCATGACACGGGCAGACACGGGGACCTGTCATCTGGATGTGTGGCTAATGTTTGGGGAGAAGATGATAAGTTGTTCTCCCCTTTGCATAATTAATGCAGGCCTCAACATTTTAATTAAGAAACATAATTAGCTTAACGAATAAGGAAGAGATAAGAGATGCCTCCCTTTCACTGCCAGAATTCGTCTTCCGCAGCCTCTGCAATGCGTACTCTACCCCTCATCTGATCCTAAATTTGAGGCAGCGAACTCAAACCTAACTTTGGATAAAAAAAAAAACACTGTTTGAAAATGAATCTTCGTGTATTCCTCAACCACTGCAACTGTTTCTGCTTGTGAGCATTGTTTAGGGGTGGCTGAATAATAGGTTTATGAACACTTTTAGCATGTGACAGTGTCATTTTCAGTCAGAACAAACATATTGCTAAAAAGAAAATCAGCATTAAATCAATATTTGCCAGGGATATGAATAATTTTGTTCTTAACTGTACGTTTTCAGGAAATATCCAATGTCTTCATACCTTGTCCAAGGTAGTGCACAATTTCACACTCTTCAGCAGAAGAAAGATTCTTTTTCTTTCCCATATTGCTTGAAACCTGTGGCATGCTTAATAATGTGGAACATCCTTCTTAAGTAGTTTTACTTTGATTGGGCTCACCTGGCAAATTATCACAGGTGTCTGAGATTGATTTCAATGATCCAAAGAGCCCTGAGACACAACACCGTCCATGAGTTTAATTGAAAAACAAAAAAATAAATGTTTATGACACTTAAATCCAATTTGCATAATAATTTGGAACACGGTGTAGCTATAAACGAACATGTCATAAAATCCCAGATAACAACTCACATTTTGATTGAGGTGGTTCACAGTGAACCTGCTGAACCTGCTGTAGTCAAATGGTTTATTCAATGTTCAACATTTCTGTTCCTATGAGAAACCTTCAGGCATACTTTGTGACTGTTGTTGGCAAAAATAAATAAAAATCAATTCATCCTAGGCTGTGTGTGTGTGTGTGTGTGTGAGAGAGAGAGAGAGAGTGAAACACTTTTGTTCAGGTTGAAGTCAAACAGTGTCAAGGGAAGAGGCAGCAGCTGCCACTTATCAGTAATGCCCTTCAAATAAATCCAATTTATTTCATCCCCCATCTCTCTTTCTTTCTCTCTCTCTCCTCTCATTCTAGAGGTGCTTCATAGTGTCCAGACTCTGACAGACTTCCTTTTTTCCCATTTTCTAATTTCTACAACTACACTAAGACATAAACAAGTATAGGATTTTCAGGTTCCCATCGAGGGGTATCTTGTCTCTTTAAAGGTGCTTTATGGAGGTTTTTGTTAGTTTAAGACATTAAAAAATGACATTGAAATTGCCAGCCTTGAAGCCAGCCGAATTTAACCCTGCCCACAAAATTTGAGGTCGGGAAATTCTGTTTGGAATTGGTCCATTGAAAAGTCTCTATGAGAACTTGAGAATTGTGCAGGCAGGCTTTATACAATGATGGACAGATGAGCAACGGTGCCTATTCAATTACATGACCTGAGGGCGCTTCAATTTGTTTACAGAAAAAACCTTGTCGCTAGACAAGTACACGTTTATGTCGCTATTGTGATTGTACAAAATATTGACAGCGCAATAACTTCAAAAAACAAACAGAAAACAGAGATTAAGACATTTGTCCAGAAGAAGGATGTTCTGACTGCAGGATTCACAGTAGGCTATTTCATTGCTCTGATTGGTTAGGTCTATCCAATTGTGTGCAGAGGCATTTTGGGTATGGCTACGCCCAGAGCTGTATAAAGATATCGTTACACGGCTCTGGCTACGCCAGGCTAAGAAATTGCATCAGAATGTGAAGAAACATTTTGACATAATATCAAAAATGCCTATGCTTGGTGTTACCAAATATCCAATTAGATTAGCATGCAAACCAGCTAGTGCCAGGCCAGCTCTCTTGTAATACCACGCTGTACCACATGCCACTGTATTAAATACAAAGTCAAAGGAAGAGTGCCATGTGGCTGATTTCAACATGACTCAAATCCTAAAGAATTACATATAGTTCCTAGAGGACTGCGATACTGAAAAATAAAACTCGATATTTTATGGGATTTTAGATGATATTTTGTATCCAAAACAGGTCTTGTTTATTTACAGGCTACTACAAACTGAAGCATTCAAGTAAAATAAATAGGAAAACACTTCACCAATAGTGCAAGTATTAACCCAGGTTCAAAGTGACGTAATTTCCTATGCACGGTTCTGTGACCACAAGCTACCCTAGCAGCAGCAAATGTAAAAAAAATGTCCTTATAATGGGTGTCAATAAGACCAATGACAACATTCACACTTAGGATAGGATTTCTTTTTTGACTTTCTAACGGGAGTGTTTGTGACAACACATGGCAGATAAATTTAGTCATTGTTGATTCTTCACAATTATCAAGTTAAACATGTTTATTGGTGTCTTGTCAGGATCCTGTTTATGTTGCACAAAATGTGTAAATGACATTTTGAGTCTGTTAAGAGGCACAAGCACAGTGAGAGGCACATACAGTGAAATCTCTGTGGGATCCTTTGGAGTAATATATAATTACTAATGTGCACACAGTCTGGTTTGATGTGGTTACAGTAAAGCCAGCAGGCTTGTGCTTTGGCTGATGAATCATAAAGCGTCAGTGAGGATCACAACAACCATTAATTCAACAAGTGCTCAATGCCTCCTTACAGTCTATGTGTGAGCAAGTCGCTTTGGATTAAAGCATTAAAGCCTTTTGTTAAATGAGTGAAATGTAAATATCAATGTTAGGCCTGAGCTACTGCAGACACAGAACCCCATTTATCTGGAAGAGCTAGGAGAAAGAAAGAGAGACAAAGAGAGAGGGGAGTAAGAGTAAGAGAAACAGAGAGAGAGAGAGAGAGAGAGAGACAAAGAGAGAGGGGAGAGAAGCAAATAAAGAGGGTAGGGGAGAGAAAGAGACCTATAAAGATGGGAGAGCGAAAGAGAGAGAAGAAAGAGAGAGAAGAAAGAGAAAGAAAGAAGATGGAAAGTGCTCAGACTCTGTTCATTACCCATAAGAGTCTCCCATTTCTCAAGAGCTCAAGCAGAGTGAGAAATCAGGACTGCTTATTAAAGAATCAGTGTGTGCCAAACAGAATTGTGCCAGTCCACTTGACGTGCTCCTCTTCTCTCACATACTAAACCATTAACATATATATGAAACTCTGGCCATGGACGGGGTTGGGGAGGGGGGGTGTAGGGGGAGGGGGGTGCAGTCTGAAATTGCATCTGCACATGTGGTCACATTTCAGGGCAAATTTTTGGGAGTCTTGTGCCCATTGTTGAATTAACATGCAGGGTTTTCTATTTCTCCTTCACACTCTGGAGCTACCATCACTGTAAATGGGCTTTATGGAGAAAAAAGAAAAAAATAGGAATAAAGTGAGAAGCCCACAATGTTTGACGTTTGACGAATGACAGTTATGCGTGGGCGGCACAGCACCATAGGCTGACAAAGTGGTCTTGGTCCTGCCCAGTCAGTCTTGTGTGTCAAAAGTGACTACGAACCCCCCACCCCACTCCACCTGTGTCCCACCCACACACAAACACCTGTCCCCTAAGAAATGCTGAAAAATGACCCCCTTAAGTCCCTTAAGAGACCTGAAGAAAAAATCACATCATTCTGACATGAGCCCAACGTAGAAGGTGCTCTTTTCCCCACTACTGAAGGCGCTTGTGCTGGGAAGATTGCATTGCATTTACATTTATTTATTTAGCAGTTGCTTTATTCAAATCTTGTCTTTTATATTACAAGGGCATTGTTACATTGCTCACAGAGCAACTCGTGGTTAAGTGCCTTGTTCAAGGGCACAACGGTGGAAGTCGGGAATTGAACCCACAACTTTTCAGGCTACTGTATGCTAACCCAGCTCCTAAACCACAACACTATCAACCCCCCCATTATCATATTATGTCTGTGTGTGTGCATGTTGGAGTTGTGGGTGGGAGTGGGAGACAGAGTTGATGGCACCACTGAAAGCCATCAGCACAGCAGCACAGAAGGGTTAGGGTGGGGTGGGGTGGGTGGGCGGTGGTTTGGGGTGGGGGGGGAGTCACAAACCCTCCAAAAGTCTTCCCCTCTGGCAATATACCAGCCATCAATTCCCTCCCCCTGTGCTGCCTGGATACTTAATGGGCCTGCGGAGCAATTATCCATGGGCTTTTATTGGCAGAATCGACAGCCACGTAGTGGAGAGGAAGTTTGTACTCCGCACTCCTCACCCCCACCGACCCCACATACTCTCACTCAGCCACCCACCCACCCTCAATCCCATGAATCTGTCAATCTGAGCACCCATAGAGAAACTGTGGGCCAGGGGAGAAAGAAAAAGAAGAAAAAGAAAAATCACCTCTTCTCTGTTCCGCTCAGCTTTAGTTCCAGGCCATGCAGGTCAATGACCTTTACATTTTTTTGTCTGTCTGTCCACAGGGTGAAGAACAGTGTTGTGTGTAACGCGTTACAAAGTAACGAGTTACAGTAACGTAACTACTTTTTCGAGTAAAAAGTAGTGTAACGCGCTACTACTGAAAATTTGGTAACGACGTAGTTCCTTTTTCAAATCGGCGCAACGTTACTTTTCCCAGGGAGAGATTTGACAGCGACGCACTTGCGCAATAGCTTCACACGGTAGCTCCATAGGCACTCCATAGGCTCCACACGGCATAGCTCCATAGGCACAAGCTCCACACGGCAGCCTACGTGACAGAGGCTGGTAGCATGAAGTGCAATTATAGCTCCCATAGATAGCTCCACATGGTATGTGACAGAGGCTGGTGGCAATGAAGAGCAATCATAGCAAGCGAGACGAAGCCAACGCTAACTTCTGAGGGATGGAGGAATGTGAGTGTTAGTTGTACCAAATTTCGGAGGAGCGCCTGTTTAATGAAAGAGCATAAGGCTATAAAATAAGCCCTCATATATTTTGTGTTCACCTATATGCCGAAGATGTATCGAGGCTGTTATTATGACCGCCGCGCAGCGAAGCGGCGGTCATATAGGTTTACGCATGCCCAAATTTCCGTCAATGATTCCCGGGACACTGAAAGACCGGGGTACACGAAACTTGGTGAGCATGTAACCCCACATGGATAGCATGGAACCATCGTTTTTTGTTTTGATCTGTAGCCCCCCCGCTGGACTGGACCCCCCGAAAGGAGGGTAGGGCAGACACAGTTTTCTGTGAATATCTCGAAAACCGTAGAGTTTGGGAGGACCATTTTTTTTTGGTATGTTGATCTCAAGGGGCCATGTCAACCCATTCCATAACCACTCATTTCATGTATAGCGCCACCTAGTTAAACCCAAAAAAGTAAAAATGAGGTGTTGTAATTGAAGGTATCTGTGACCTAACATAGTCAAAACTGCACGAAATTGGAAGTGTAGGATCATTATGACACCCTCTGTATGCACGCCAAGTTTTGTGGAATTCCGTTCATGGGGGCCACACAATAAATTAATTTATGTTACTATACACCAACTGGCCTGTAGGTGGCGGAGACAGTTTTCTGTGAATATCTCGAGAACCGTAGGGCCTAGGAGGTCCACCTTTTTTATGTATGTTGGTCTTAAGGGGGCATGTCAACCCATCCCATTACCACTTATTTCATGTATAGTGCCACCTAGTTAAAATTAAAAAAGCAAAAATGTGGTGTTTTTTCATCACAATATCTCTGGCTGACAAGGTCAAAACTGCTAAATTAAAAAGTGTAGGATCATTATGACACCCTCGAATGCATGCCAAGTTTTGTGTACTTTCGTTCATGGGGGGCCTTACAATAAAATAATTTATTTGTACATTTAGTGACGCATACACCAACAAGGATTCGGGACACTGAAAGACCGGGTACACAAAACTTGGTGGGCATGTACCCCCACATGGATAGCATGGAACCGTCATTCTTCGTTTTGATCTGTAGCCCTCCCCCGCTGGACTGGACCCCCCCGAAAGGAGGGTAGGGCAGACACAGTTCTCTGTGAATATCTTGAGAACTGTAGGGCCTAGGATGACCAATTTTTTCCGTATGTTTGCCTCAGGGGTCCATGTGCACACATGTGCATCAACAGATACACACATACATTTACAGTAATCATAACGTATGACACATACTCACACAGTAGACATATGCGCGCATGCATGCACATGCACAAACACACATACGCAGGCAAACACACAAGCACGCATACACATACACACACACACACACACCCACACACATAAACACAAATTTGTACACGCACACACAATTCAAGAATTTTTCCCGTCATCTACCCTGAATTTTTGGTCATTGATACCGGGACACGAACCACGGGGTACATGAAATTTGGTGGGTATGTAGCCCCACTAGACTTTTACGGAAAAATTTCATTTAGCCCCGGGGACCACCACCACAACTGCACCAAATTTTATGTGTATGATAGACCTGGCATTCTCTGGGGGTATGCCAAGTTCGTGAGAATTTCATCCATGGGGGTCTAAAAAATTAGGTTATGTGTACATTTAGTGACTGTACACTCATTGGCCTGTAAATGGCGGTGCACACATATACACATGTACACACACAGGCACCCACATACTATCGGTATTAGAGCGGCCGATACATAATTACAAATTCAGTAGGATTAAAAGAAAGCCAAAATAAATATTCATCATCATCATCATCATCATGGCTGCATTTTCAGTATTGGCTAGAAGTAGTCGTTTGTCCACTAGATGGCTTAACCCGTTGCAGTGAGGCGTAATTTTGTTGGAAGTTAAAAAGTGGGTTGGAAAAACAATGGGCGCTTCCTACAAGGACTGTAATTTACCGCAGCCGAACATCTAATAAGGATAGGACGATGTTCACATGAAGTGTAATTCCCATTTCTTCTTGAAGCGAAATAAATCTGAGGATGTTTATCGGACATGCTTGGTTTTACTGCAGGTACGTTAATCTTGTAATATCAATAAGGACCTAGGTAATGTTACCGTTAGCGTTGGTTGAGTGATGGAGGCATTTGATTGATTGCATTTGTAGAAAACTATAAATGCGGTTATACCAAAGCAAATGTATAGCAGCACTGTTTGTATCTTTCGACTGTCATTTTATTGCACGTGCTACAAAATCATTCTGTGCAATGGAAGATTTTACAACGTTACACTACACCGGGTCTGATACAGTTTTGCCTATACATCGTGAGACTGAGGCGCCTGTTTATTTTTTTTTAAGTCGTGCAGGGTGTGAGAGGGGAATCGATGTGCTTTGATTACAGCTTGGTAGTTGTAGTCTGTGAAATTAAAAAGCACGTGTGTGTGTGAAGTATCAAACAATGACACCTTCATTTCATTATGGCTGCTTTAGCAAAACACCTTAAGCTACAGTGTAGTGGGTCCCATTTAGAAGTGGCTACTTCATTCAGCGCTTCCTTGACTCATGGAGCTGCGTGAATGTTATTACAACTTTTCGCCCGCGATATGACAGTTTAAGTCCGGCTTGATACTGTAAGGTAGTAAGCCATTGGTTTCAAAGGAGATTTTATTTGTGTAAGCCAGCATAGCCTATTGACAATTTATGTTGTAAATAGGCCTACCTTATAATCCTACCTGAAGCTTAGGGAAGCTAACAGCTTTCTATTAGGATCTAGTTTGTTAGTTACCGTTTTGTCATAACTCCCTGATGCATTTTTGCATTTAGAATAGCCAGAGCGTGTATATCTCAATCGGAAAATTAATTTCATCAAGGCCCATTTGGACATGTCAGTTATTTGCACCACTGGTTAGATGTAAAACAGCATATCGTTTCAGACTAGGCTACTTAATTTGTGCATTAACAATAACGTTTCAGACTACTGTTACTTAATTTGTGCATTGACAATAAAGTATTACATGAACTAAAGATGACTAAAATCTTATGTAGAAGAAGAAATATTCACAAAAATCCATCCATCCAAAAAATGACCTTTGTTTTTGATAGCTGTTGAAAACGGGACATGGAACTGACAGAGATGTTTTTGTTTATAAATACATAAAAATAAATAAATAAATAACATTATGCTGATACCTTTTGCTTTTCCCAAATACAATGTAGCCTACAGGTGTAAGTGACCTTTCATCAATCCAGTTGCAATGGATGAACTGTGATGAACTGCCCTACTTGTGATTGTTTAGAGATTTTGAAGGTTTTATAACAATGCTACATCTTCTTTGGCTATTCTACAATCTATTCACCTTTTCAGCACCAGTAGGCTACTTTCTGTGCAGCCGCACACACACACTCAGGCATGCCAAACAAGCATACACAAAAGTTTCAAGAGTGGGGGATGGAGTAAATTATGGAGACAAATTGAAGTGTGATTTATTTTCGCGGAACGGATGCACAGGACTGAGCGGCGGTCATATTTTGTACCGCTATGCGGTACATCTAGTTTGATATTGTTTCATAGGGCTTTAGTGGTGATATTGAACCCTATAAGCCCAATGTTTTCTTGTCAAGTGCTCTGTTTGTGGCATTTTTTATATAATAAAGACCACAAAAGAAATACCTGTTATGTCCTCCATAGTAGAACTTTATGTAGGCATTTATTATATAAAAAATAAACACATTTAGGAACAGATATTGGGTTCTGCCCAAAGTCGAGCAACATAAAAGTAACGTAAAAGTAACGAGTAACGTAAAAAGTTACTTTCCAAAGAGGGTAACTAAGTAAAGTAACGGGTTACTTTTTTGAGAAGTAACGAGTAACGAGCAAACACTACTTTTTAAAAGTAACTTCCCCAACACTGGTGAAGAATGACCAAAGGTAATTCAACTCGCCCTGGAGTCCAGCAGCTTGGATTACACCTTCACATCTTCAACTTTAGGGCTTCTAATGCCAGAGAAAATTCCATTTCCTGAAGCATGCCCTCCCTTGTTTGGTAGTGAAAACAACTGAACTGAACAAAGCCTTGAGTGTTCATCACTACCTAACTGTGCCCCAAGAGGGCTGGGGCTCGGCGCTTCTGTGCATACCTGTCTCCACGTCTGTCAGTGTTGCCGTGGTATCAAAAGAGCCGGAGAGGAGTCGGCGCCCGCACTGGGCCCAGCAGGCATCCCTCACAGCACCGCTGTGGGCAGAGATCGTCCGCAGGCACCGCCCACTTTCAGCGCCATCCCAGATCTGCCGCGCCAAAGGAAAGTGAAAAGTGAGAGAGAGAGAGAGATATGCAACAAACACACAGTTGGATAATTAGTCACAATGCACGTTGCTGTTCCACACATTTTTACACTAATGAGGATTTTCGCACCGAGGCAAAAATGGTTTCCTATGGGGCCTCATCACAAACCGCCTGTCTCTCTGATTCTAAATTTAATTCCTTGTAACAAGGGGGAGTCTGCATGAAGGGGAAATCAGAGGGAGAAGTAAAAATGAAAACGTGATGAAATCCCTGTTGCCCAGCCAATGTTTGAATGAGAGAACCCCAAGACACTCCCCGATATCTCTCTCCCAAACATGACAGAAGGCATTCATTTCAACAAGTGCACATCAACACAACCTGTTGTTCCTGGGAGCGTGTGGCACCTTGATAAGCTTGTTTTGTCCCCACTTGTTCTGATCCTCATTCTGTGCATGTGAACGACACAGACTGGTGATTTTCTCTTCTTTCCATCACTCTCTTGCCAACCTAACTCCTCTCCTCCAGACAAACACTTTTTTTTAATGAAACAAGATCTTAACACCTTCAAGCCTAAACTTATTACACATTGTGCCAATTAAATTTCCTCTCATTTGAATTCCCGCTCTCTCTCCCTCCATCTCTCTCTGTCTCACTCCTTCAGTTTTTGTATAAATGAATGCCAATGTTCCTCTCCCTCTGAATTAGGGTAGTTTGAAGCGGAGGTTTGGCCTATGGAGAGCTCATTGTGCTCTGTCACCAGACTGCTGTTTGTTGTTGTGCAGCAGACCTCATGCACCCTCAGGCGTCGGGAAGAGGCTTGTGTAAACATCAGTCTTGCGCACGTCGTGTTTAGGAGCATGGAGCCCTTTAGAACTCCATTCTGTGTTTGCCAAGCTTGATGAAAACAACCCTCCGACATCCTCTCGGGTTTTGCATTATTGTCCTCCAAGAGATCAGATTGATTTCTTTCAACATAATGCCACAGACGGAGAGAGAGAGAGTGCGAGAGAGAGAGTTGTGAAAGTGGTTGTTATTGAGATGGATGCAGGAAGTATTCTTTTTCTTATTCTACTGAAGACGAACAGCACATCTTATAAACCTCACTCAAGGTTCAGCCAACCAGCAAATGACCCTGTATGCTATTACTTCTCTTGAGAACATCACGCTGTTCCCCTAACCTCATGCTGATATGTAGATGGACCAATAAACAGGCATACTGGAAAGATCACTGACACATGAATGAGAAGCACATGGCTGATAGAATCTTATTCTGTATGTGCACAGCACCTCACAAGGTCACATTCACCAGCATGTATTCCATACGGCTCTGCATTCAGTGTAGCCACCAGACAGACCTGTTGAATGGTCATTCTACGATGCATCTGCTCAATATTCCCAACTGGGATTATGTGAAATGAAGAATTACGGGGAGTCATGAACACCACCCCTCCGCCTCCATGTGCAAAGCTTTCAGGCTGACATGGTGTTCCTATAACACCTGCAAACAAGTGTGTGTATGCGTGCATGAAGAAAGTGGGAACACTTAATTATTATGTCAACACCAAAGAGGTGTACTTCAACTACTCTCAGTGTTTGTGAGTATGAACAAACAGCAGTTAGCACTGTTTACTAGGCTTACTTGCTTGGTTTCTATCAATGCCTACCTAACAATACCAGTCAATTTCCACTGCATATTACTGCACATGCAAAATACATTGCATATGCGCACATCTGTTGCTGCTTCAGCAGAATTAGGCCTGTACCTTTATAAGAAATCCTGGCATGAAAACAATGCATAAAGGACAATGTTATATGTGCTTAGAGAATATGTTAAAGGATAATTCCGGTATTTAGCACTTTGAGTCCCTTTTCTGGTTTGTTTTGGATGAACTACAGTGGTGGACACAGAAATGTTGACGATGGGCCCTGTCTCGACTTTTTGACTCGTTTAGAATCGCCTTTGACTGCTTCAGAGTGACTGGCTACAGGCATGCACAAACATGTCTTACAACCCTTAATGTTCGTTTTCAAAACTGTGCAACTCACATGTGCAAGGCAGGTGAAATCGGTTTCTGCCATTCTATTATATGTACAAATTCATAAACACATGGGGTGATTATTGTTGAAAATAAAACATAAACAATGTCTAATAATACTGATTTTCTCATTTTGTGTGACATTCTCATTTTGTGTGACATTCTATCTTAAGCTATTTAATTGAGGGTTGTACAAATAACAACCGTAACTATCATATGAACATAAATCTGTGCATTGGTATCGAAAATTATGGCAAAAATTGTGATCAAAGTAGCAATTATTTAAAAACTTGGTTGTGCAACATCTGCATGTGCTTTCTGGGTATGGCTCTGTGCTATATTACCATGGTATCATGTGATCATGTAATGAATTCAGAGCAGCCTATAGAGAGAGTGGGAATGGGGGCATGATGATGCCAACTGGGCAGGGATAGACGGTGGCATGGGGCGAGTACAAGAGCAAAAACAGACAAATCTATCGTAACACCCCCAATTACCACCACTTTTGTTCAGAAATTCTAAAACAACGATGTTTTTTAACACTTCAAAACAACATTTGCTAAATGAACCTTGAAATGACCAATCTGTAGGATACATCTGCTTTTTGCTTTTGGTGTTTTGTAATTTCATGGTATTCTACATCTTTCACATAGAGTAAGCGATGGCTTACGAGTGGATTATTGTTAGTTAACAGATAAGTTAAGTCAGTATTTTCCTGGCAATTTTCTGTTTCTTCACTTAGCCTAACTGAGATCATCTCACCCCTGCACTCCCTTTCTCAGTCAGATATTTAAAGGCACAGTCAGGGATTTTGCAGGAAGTCCCGTTTGTTTGTGTTTATGTTTAAATTTAGATGATTTTGTGCAAAACGTAGGCCTGCAAACGAAACACAGCAGAGGTAGCTCAACCCTCCCTTCAGTATCCACAGAAAAATTCCACGCAGGGTTTCGTTTTTGTTTGAGGGGCATGCTGCCTCCACTTTGTTTGTTTCCAGTTTTCGGATCCTGGGATGCCTACAGAGACCGTTTTTTTTTACCGTTTACTGGAATGGGCAGCTAGCGGTTTTGAGGAGATGATTGCTGAATGTGGCAAATCCCTGACAGCACCACTCTAACCATTTAGGCTAGTGACAATGGCCCCAAATTTTTGAGATACCCGTACCGGAGGTAGAACTAAACCCAACAATGTTTTTCCTCATCTCTAAGGTCTCCCATATATGAAATGAATTCTTGGCTAAAAATATTTTACTGCTAAGATTGTTAAATTAACAGATATTGTTATACACCCCAAAACCAAAAAAGGACTAAAATATTAGGAGTTAAGGCATATAAACTAGTGCAGATCAATCACACAAGCTCTGAGAACTTTGAAACTTGGCATGTGTATAGTCAGGAAGTTGCTTTACCTACTAGAAAAGACTGGATGTGAATATCTTGATGTATGGAATGAGAGGATACATGTAAACATACACCTAAAATAAGCGGACGTGAATTTCTATGCAGAATGTTTTCATATACTTTAGCTGCTTTACCAGGGATTATCATAGAAACACATATGATGGCTTGTTGGAAAGGTGGGGTTGTACTGAATCCAACAATACCAAATATGTAAATATAGTATGACAAGTTAGGGTGTTCTGTCACTCAATGTATGAGGTGTCCAAAATGAAACACTGGCAAAATACAGTCTCAAGTCCAAATCACATTATCAGTGGTGAGAAGAATGTTGACACATTCATTGTTACGGCAAGGTAAGTGCTGCTCTATATTTACATTTAATAATGATACATTTCATATGAAACACAGATCCAATTGAATCAGGTTAAAATTGGAATGGAACACCTTTATTAAAATATTTACATTCATTTGAATTATTTTGTTTTGGTCAAGTCATTACTGAATAATGGAAAATAATATTGTTAGCTTTTGTCTGTCCAGACCAGCAGTGGACATTAGAGCCTACACTGCTTACTTCACCCCTAAGTAGCTAAACAGTTAGTTGTAGAAACTACTTTCCCTAGCTAAGAAAGTACTTAGCCCTCTGACTAATGTTGCATGTGTAATTCAACTTGATTTGCATTTCAATGAAAATTCTGAATTTTTTCTATTTCACTAGTCTGTTGAATTGTAGAGAATGTCTTACAGACATTGGATCCAAAGCTTGTGGGAAACATTTTGAAAAGGGCAAGAAAAAAGATCCCTATGTATGTCCAAAACCCCACAGTAGAAGGCCTCCAATGCATACTTACCCTTGCTCAGCAGAGAGAGAGATGGTGATGTCCATAAAACTCTGGCTCTATATACAGATGATATTTCTTCCAAAATCAAAGTGTCATATCATGTAGAGTGAACTACTGCAGTAAGACACAAATCAGTGAGCAGCAGCAAGTTGCAAATGTTGAGAGTAGGAGCACATCTGCACCAAGAAGGCTGAGTAGGGCTGATATAACATAATTTCCAATACAGAGAGATTGTTTCATTTGTGGGAAGGCCAGCTCTAAACCAGAACCTCTGACAGCAATTTCAACAGTCGCAAGTACCAGAGACAAGGTCCTTCAGGCAGCTTCTGAAAGGCTTGATGAAGATGTACATCTTCAAATTCTTTCATGCCCAGATCTCTTTGCATGATACCAAATACCATAAAATGCATTGCACACTACATCTCTAAATGAAATATAGCAGAAGCCATAGAAAAGAATAAAAAAGCAGACCAATGTCTATAACAAAGCCTTTATTAAGCTCACTGAAGACATTGATAAAACAGTATTGTCCAAAGGTAGGAAAGTGAGGACTCTCAACTCTTTGACTGACTGAGAACATACTAAAGACCATTGCTGAGCATGAAGGTGTGTCAACACAAGAAATATAGATTAAGGACAGTGGTGTCTACATCCCAACTGTTCTTACTTGAGTTGCTGAACATGGAATTGTTGATGCAGCCATGGACAACTTTTACCAAAATGAAGACACCCTGGATGGGAAGTGTACAACTAAGATGTCTGTTGTGTTCCGAAGAGGCGAAGTCTCCACAGCAGATAAATGCCTAGCACAGGTTCCCTCAGGTTCAGAGGTCCCTCACCACCTTAAACACGATTGATATGAATGGATGGAGATAAACTTGTATACAGGTACATTTTGTCCATTCTTTTACGCTTCACATCCAGGGTGTCTTCATTTTGGTCAAAGTTGCTGATGGCTGCATCACGAATTCCATGTTCAGCAACTCCAGTGGGGCCAGTTGGGATGTAGACACCACTCTCTGTCCTTGATATCTGGTCTGCTGCAAAAGATGTGAGAAGTGCCTAACATCTGTATAGGAAACACAGTGTCCCATTGCACTGAGCTCATTGATAACTGTCTTACTACCAAACTCATGATGTATCAAAATGGGAAGTCCCAGTGTGATTGGCGTATGGATGTGACGGCTCTGTTCAATGAGATTATGACAAATTGTGATAACACACAGATTCTCCTTTGAAGCTGGGTCATCATCACATGTTTGGTAATTTCTGTGGGCATGTTAATCAACACACCAGTTCACAAAGTCATACAGGATGTTGGGTACATACTTGCTGCATTGGAAACATAATAGACAGTCATTTTATGGTATTTGCCATCATATGCAAAGTGATCTGGGCATGAAAGAATTTGAATGTACATTCAGAAGCTGCCCGAAGGACCTTGTCTCTGGTACTGGGGACAGCCGTGGCCTACTGGTTAGGGGTTCGGGCTAACCGAAGAGTTACCGTTTCGATCCCCGACCCAGAAGGGAAAAAAGGCAGGGGAAGTGGTTGAGCACTGCTCTCCCATGCCCACATCCACAGTGCCCTTGAGCAAGGCACCTAACCCCTCACTGCTCCCCGAGCGCCGCTGTAATAAGGCAGCTCACTGCTCCAGGTTAGTGTGTGCTTCACCTCATTGTGTTCACTGTGTGCTCTGTGTGTTCACTAATTCACGGATGGGATAAATGCAAAGACCAAATTCCTTGTATCCGCAAGTATACTTGGCCTATAATTTATATTTCCCCTGTACCAGTCGAATTGCTGTCAGAGGTTCTGATCTAGAGCTGGCCTTTCCACAAATGAAACAATCTCTCAGTATTTGAAATGATGTTATATCAGCCCTACCCAGCCTTCTTGGTGCAGATGTGCTCTCACTCAGCATTTTGCAACTTGCTGCTGCTCACTGATTTTTGTCTTACTGCAGTAGTTCACTCTACATGATATGAAACTTTGATTTTGGAGGAAATATCTGTATATGGAGCCAGAGTTTTATGGACATCACCATCTCTCTTTCTGCTGAGCAAGGGTAAGTATGCGTTGGAGGCCTTCTACTGTAGGGTTTTGGACATAGGGATCTTTTTTCTTGCCCTTTTCAAAATGTTTCCCACAAATGATACAAAGCTTTGGATCCAATGCCTGTAAGACATTCTCCATAATTCAAAAGACTAGTGAAAAGGAAAAATTATATACATTTCAGAATTTTCATTGAAATGCAAATCAAGTTGAATTATACATGCAACATTGGTCAGAGGGCTAAGTACTTTCTTAGCTAGGGAAAGTAGTTTCTACAACTAACTGTTTAGCTACTTAGGGGTGAAGTAAGCAGTGTAGGCTGTACTGTCCACTGCTGGTCTGGACAGACAAAAGCTAACAATATTATTTTCCATTATTCAGTAATGACTTGACCAAAACAAAATTCAAGTGAATATAAATATTTTAATAAAGGTGTTCCATTCCAATGTTAACCTGATTCAATTGGATCTGTGTTTCATATGAATTGTTTAATACTGGGACATATGAAATGTATCATTATTAAGTGTAAATATAGAGCAGCACTTACCTTGCAGTAACAATGAATGTGTCAACATTCTTCTCACCACTGATAATGTGATTTGGATTTGAGACTGTATTTTGCCAGTGTTTCATTTTGGACACCTCATACATTGAGTGACAGAACACCCTAACTTGTCATACTATATTTACATATTTGGTATTGTTGGATTCAGAACAACCCCACCATTTCTATGATAATCCCTGGTAAAGCAGCTACAAAGTAAATGAAAACATTCTGCATAGATATTCATTTTTTGCATGTCCGCTTACTTTAGGTGTATGTTTACATGTCTCTATTCATTCCATACATCAAGATATTTACATCCAGTCTTTTCTAGTAGGTAAAGCAACTTCCTGACTATAAAAATGCCAAGTTTCAAAGCTCTCAGAGCTTGTGTGATTGATCTACACTAATTTATATGCCTTAACTCCAATACGGACAGGCTATATTTTAAGGACTATTTTAGTCCTTTTTTGGTTTTGGGGTGTATAACAATATCTGTTAATTTAACAATCTTAGCAGTAAAATATTTTTAGCCAAGAATCCATTTCATATATGGGAGACCTTAGAGATGAGGAAAAACATTGTTGGGTTTAGTTCTACCTCCGGTAGGGGTATCTCAAAAACTAAAGCCCTTTCTGACCATTTGCCACTAGCTAACATGTTTTTGGGGGCTAATTACAGCATGTGACTTAAACAACAATATTGGGACAAATAGCTTTCTCTGTTTTCTCCCCCACTATTCCATTTCCATCAAGAAAGTGATTGAATTCCATGGCATGTACGCCATCTCCTACCTACGTCCCTGGTATGACTGAATGAAATTTCATGACTTTTTCCCAAACTTTCAATGAATTTACTGAAATCCATGACTTTTCCAGGCCTGGAAAATGGGATTTTACAATTCCATGACTTTTCCAGATTTTTCATGACTGTGGAGACCTTGATCACAAAATATGGTTCAGATTTCATGGTCTGACAATGAATAATTTCAACAACTGTTTGAAACAAAATTACTCAAAAAAGCCTTCAGTGGTTTCAAAAAAACCCACCAAGCCATTCATGTCTTTCAAATCCATCTGCAGCATCCTATTTCACGGTGAGAATGAATGGTAGATCAGCAAAGTGCCGAGAACCGTGGCGTGACCAACCCCCACACCTCCCACTCAACGCCCACGGAGAAGAGATCACCTGGCAACGGCTTCAGCAACAAGCAGTGGGGCCCTTTTTGTGGCGGAACTCTACGCTCTGGACGTGCCCTGGCCCCCGTTTCCTGCCGCCTACGAAGGCTCGGAGCCAAATGCCAGACGCCCTCTGAAGTGAGGAGCAAGAACCGGAGTGGAGCAGGTGACCAGAGGTCCGCTGGGTCATCGTCTGTGTGCTAGTTGGACCCTGAGGAAGTATTAGCGCTTGCGCTGATGAGCGTAGCATTAGAAGCTATCCTAGTATGAAGACCTGCTGTGAGATGCCTGGGGAGGTCTTCGACCTCTGTGGAGGCGTTGGACTATTCACAAAGCTGAGGCTGAGTGTTTTCCCCAAAGTTTGGAGTTTAATTTGAATTGAACTATTTGTCATTAGGGACATGACCCAGCACACTTGTGAATTCACACTGTGACACAATCACACGGTGAATCACTTCGTACTGCTCAGCATTTGCACTATCTCCATGGACATATAGAACCCAGTCTTACGCCCGGCGCATCGCAGCACCAACAACATTAAGCTAATGGTAACTTGAGGACAAACAAAACTTTTAAAAACATGTTTTAAAGTCGACATTTTGTAGAGAATTACGCTAAAGTCAAAGTATCTGTGTTGGTTTTGAACATTTCAACTGGACACCCTCTAGGAACAGATTGAAAAGGTCTATAGATGCATGTATAGGCTACTCTGCTTGTCACACACACACACACACACATCTAATTGAACATTGGAAGCATGACCCTGCACACGTCTTCTGTTTATTAGGTCACAATTAAAGTCATGTTTTTTTTGATAATATCAATATAGAATCTTGAATTTCCCCTTGGGGATCAATAAAGTATCTACTATCTATCTATCTATCTATTTATCTAGAGTATTATATTGTGATTCTTCAACATACTATTATGTCTATTGATTTGTTTTGACAAAACATCAAGCTATAACTGAAAAAAAATCTGAAAACTTCTCAATGACATAGAATGGACTGTGAAAACTTTTTGGTATCCTAGTAACCATGCATTACAACAAATCCAAATGAGAGTGCTTTTTGGTGTGCAATGTGCACTGATGTAGTACTTGCCAATACATTCTGACACTGAATTACATTTAATCCTCCAGCACAAGCATCATTAATCATAGCACAACTTTACTCTTTTCATGCGCTTGTTGCATCCAAAATCAATGGCCTACGTGACGTGACATAATTGGACATTTCAACGGCGGACAAAGCACAAAGTCTATCAAGAACAAGCATGCCATGTGGGAGCATTGGCTGGCTCTATCATGTTTGGTGTTAAGGTCTTGTCCATGATGTTAAATTAGCAGATTGATTTTTCCTCGTTATTATTTTGACTAGACTAAAGGATTTGCACGTGGCCCATCATTCCAAATAGGGCCCATAATCATGGACCCAAGAACTCCATCAACAATATATTTTGGGCTTGGGAGATTTCCCTACACACATTTTAAAATCAACTTTGTAAAAATTTTTTCTATGGGCAAATGATTTCAATGGCAGAGTCTGGTATCCTAATCCAATTCACTCCTCACAGTCCTTTAGATGTCCGCTGTGTGTTAGTATATTTTGGCGGTGTAAATGAAACTCACATATCACTTCAGACGGAGCAGTGAAACAATCAACCTGTTATTTCAGAACCACAGAGGGGAAGGGTGCTACTTGATCGGCTCTTGACTGATGATTCATAACTTCCACTAGAATCATGGACTTCTCCTTTATGTCTCTGTGATAAGCAGTGGCAGATGGAGAGCTCCTTCATCCACAGGCTCATCTCCCTGATGTGCAAAACAAAGCGATCCAGGTGCTATTTTGTGCTGATAGCCATCAGGCTATACCTGAGGCCAACTGAGGCACTTTACATGTTACATTATACCATCTACATACTTTTAGACACTTAAATCAATTACTTATTAACAACAATGTATTTTGAATTGGTTACTTTTTTTATTTATCTATACTTTCTTGATCCGTCTCTCTGCTGCTAACACTTGAATTTCCCCACCTGGGGATTAATAGTAAATATGTTAAAAGAAGGCTGTGACGTCAGTGATAAGCAGACATTTGGAGTGTTTGGTGAGCTCTTAGGTCCAGAGCAAGGACTCCAACACCTGACAGCTCCCTTTGGGCAGATCTCACCCAGTGCCACGGGTGTGGATAGATAAGGGTATGTGAGAGGGTGAATGGGGCTGAGGCCCCAGGGGTAGAGTGGCCTCTCTGGGGCATGGTCTGAATTTGAGTGGGTGGTCTGGAGGAATGGAGGGCTAGACCCTCTTGGCCCCGTCTCTCTGCCTCTCTACCCGGCTGGCCGGGACGTGGGAGTGGGGGCCTTTGAAGATCAGTGGGCCCTCTTCACCAGCCTGTGTTTCATTATTTAAGAGTGCTGAGCTGAGCATGAAACGGCATCATAGAATATGACAGATCTCTCATTCTGCCATTGGATGGAGAGGATTGACATCACTAAGTCACTAAGTCACAACAGGCAGAAAAGTTGCAAAACATAATGCAAAGAAGAAACGTAGAGAGAGAAATATCTGAAATGATGACAACAAAACCAATAATGGTAAACTGTAAGGATGACATTTTAAGAAAATAAGATAGGAAAAGCAAGAGAGAAATTTTTATTTTTTAACATTTTATGCAGTGCACAGATGAATCCCATAAACAAGGGCATCTTGCAGTAGGAGGCGTAGGAAAAGTGGTAAACTACAAAATCAATTGGTCCATAAAGAGCACTGCGAATCATTAAAATAAAAATCGGATTTTTTTTAGCATAATTTTGATTTGTCGTGAATCAATCATATAAATTGACGTGCTAATTGGGTAACTGATTTTTCATACACTGAGTGACCTGTGAATTGTGATTGGAATCATGATCCAAACTAATGGTATCATATAGTATAGAGAACACATCACCCCTGTGTTGGCTGAACTGCACTGGCTCCCTATTTGATTTTAATGATTTTAAGCTTCATATATCTCTGAGCTTTTAATATATTATCAACCACAAAAGGAAACTTAGATCATTCAATCTTTTAATCGTACCCAAAGCAACAAGCAAAGTGGAGAAGCTGCTTTTATCCATTATGCCCCAAAACTATGGAACACCCTGCCTCTGTACATCAAGCAGGCGAGTTCAGTAAATATTTTTAAAAAAGATCTGAAAACATACCTGTACAGGAAAGCTTTTAGTTAACTCATCTTACTTTTTCAGATTGTTTCCTTGCCACAGTTGCCATATGGCGTGCTTATGGGGGGTAAAGGGTTAAGGCTGCCAGTCTTATGACATGTTATTTTCTATATTTTTGATATGTTGCTGAGTGGATCATAAACGGCCCCAGCAATGAAGAAAAGTGATTGATAATGACTGACTGACTATTATTGTGTTACATGCTTCAAATGTAAAGCACTTTGAGCTGCATTCCGTGTATGAAAGGTGCTATACAAATAAAGCTTATTATTATTATTAATATTATTATTATTATTATTATTATTATTATTATTATTATTATTATTATAGTATAAGCTCATGGTCTGGTGTGTAGAAAGAGGTACCTTCTACAGTTATTGTATAGGCTACTTGATGGCATTTGCTTTTGTCCATATATTTCAGTTGTAAATAAATATCATGGTACTATACAGTGTTGGGCATTTGTTAGCGCGAGTCTGAAAGGTCATGTCTAATGTTGTGTAGCCTTCACTGACGGCAACAATGAAGATATCCTCCAGGGACAATAGCTATATGCAAACATCTTTATTGGTTTTCAAGTTGAATTCTAGTGGTTATTTCTAAGACCAAATACACCAAACTCACTAGAATAATTTCACCACTAGAGCGCAATGCAAAGAGTTTGACCAATTTTGTAAAAGGATATACAGTACTTCCTGCAGTATATCCTAGCCATCATGTTAAAGATGCAAATAATAAGGCAAAGTCTCTATTGGATTACTGTGCGCAGTGAAACAGCGCCTCCAAAAGGTAATACAGCAACATTACGCAAAATCCTCCATTACCCAGTTAGCTTGGCAGACATACCACTATGGAGGTGACATTTTAATGAGCCTAAAAGAAGGATCTGCAAAATTTGGCAAGACTTCCATCATGTCTAAACACAAAACGCAACTTGGCACTAAGTACTCAACACTTAGACTTTTAAATATGCTCTAAGAAGACTAGGACTTTTTTTTAAACAAATCTGTTTACCTCACATTACCAACAAACACGGTTGCTTCTATAAGCATTACTAAACTGCTACTTCTTTAACAATTGTGAACCACAAAAGGTCATGGGTTTAAACTGACCGTGACTTAGGGAACGGAATTCTGACCAAGGAAGCAACCTGAGGACCACTGTATAGAGAACCAGTGAAAGTACATTATTGAATGCATGTCAGGGACCGCCAGAAATGCCTTCATGGAACACCAGTCGGCCATGGAACACTAGAGGCAATTATAGGGATGAGAAGGGCGACTTCCAAAAAACTAATCTTACACCATCATGTGTATGTAGTCATAAACATCGTAGTTAAGGTATTGGTGTTGCTTTAGGTGTTCTGATGGTCATCATAGCGTGTTTACAAGACACATCTGACTTGATTTTGTGCATAGCCTACACTGACCAGCAACCACCCGGGGGGGATTCATTGAAATATTTCAGTATAACAAGTCAGCGACAGGCAGGCATTCAGTGCTGGGATGGCACAGAGGTAAAGTGGTAGCATCTACAGAATGAGTCTCCACCACCTGCTCTGTCGCTCATCACCAGCTGTTGGCCACAGCCTCATGCCTCTCCTTGTGCGAATCCTACGCGGAGAGAGGCAAATCCCCTCATGAATATTTAAATTGTTAATTATACCGTGCTTGTCAGGAGGCCTCCGACAGCTCGGAAACATAATATCCCCCAGAATGAGAATGTTTAGTCGCTCCACACCTGTGTCACTTAACCTTTCCGAAGGAAAGGGGTGGACTCTAATCCTCCTGGTGAGTCGAGACAGAGGTGCTGCAGCTCCACAGGAAGAAGGACCCTTGAGTCCTGAGATAGATTCTCCAAGATTCACGGCGCTGTTTTTTTTTTTTTTTTTTTTTTAAACAAAGAGGGTTTTGCATTATGCAAAATGGTTTCTTGTTATTAGGGGATCTCCCTATAGCTTCACTAGTAATGGGTTTCAGGCTCGGTTAGGGGAGTCGTGATGGCCCAAAGACATTATCACAGACTCAAAGAGCCTCGGCAAAAAGCAAGTGCCTGCTCTTGTTTATCATCCATGATCACATTCATCTGGAAATGTAGGCCCTTGGGCATGTGAAACTTTGAAGAAACACTTGCAATTCTATGCCAATGTAGATAGCTAAAATATATTAGTGGGGATTTTGTAACATAAGTTACTAGTGCTTTACTAGTAAGCAAGTACCTTTTCTGTCATTCTTACTAGTACTTTCTGAAGCTGAATGTTCATATCCTCTAACTAGCTTTCATTCCTGAGATCACACATTCAGTGCCAGCAAAAACACTTCTTACCTTGACTGTCCTGTCCATTGAAGCAGACAGGAGCAGATGGCTTGTGTGAGGCACTGGGCACCACTGCACCGTGTTGACCGGCCCCTGGTGAGCCTGGAGCTGCAAGAGGACACGTCTAGGCAGCTCCATCCTGCCCACTTTCTGTCCCAAGAAAGGACGCACTCGGTCAGACACCTCAGAGAGCATCTGGGCACAAGAGGCCTGACTGGTGGTGGTGACGGCGGCAGTGACCTCAACAGGGCCACTGCTGACACTTGGCCCTGGCATCATCACCCCGTCATCTGTTGGGGCCAGTCTCTGTCTCTTTGGCATGTAAGGTCTTACTCCCACCGGGGAAGGTGCCAGCCTCTTAACTGGATTTGGACAAGCAGAGTTCTTTGGTGAGGGATGAGGAGGTATTTGTAACGCCTTCTTGCAGCAATCCACTGAATGTGGTTGTTCCCATGGAGAAGATTTAAACTGGCAGAGGGGTCCCACGGTAGTTGTATTGGTACTTTGTCTATCCCTAGGAACCCCAGTTGCAGGGCTGCCAGGTCTTCCAAGAAATTGCTCGACTGCGCTGTCACATTTTAAAGTGGAACTGACACCCTCATTGTTTGTGGCAGATTCCTCATCTGAACCCGAGTCTTCATACGCAACTAGAGACAAAGAGGCCATGGTCTGGTTGTGTTTGTGTACTACTGTGTGAAATGTTGAGTCTATCAAAGTCTACCTCCTCAAACAATCACAACACTGCCACCTGCTGGAGAAATCACCGTCATAACAAAATGCTCCACAGCAAGTAACTAGCACTTGCTTTCTACATAATGAAATGTAAGCCTAAAACACACACATCCTGGCTGTTGTTCATGCACTGAAATTTCCTCATAGCGTATACAACCACGGCACATTATTTTTCAACAGTGGTAGAAAGACTGCAACATTTAATTGCATTAGCCAGAGCGTATTGCTAGATATCTTGGCGAAAATACAGGCCACAACGCAGACGACTGCCTTCAACCTCCGCCATGACCATCTATCGGACAGCCTACAGTAAAAGAAACCAGTAGTCTTAAGTTGAAAATTCCACTGTTTTAACCACTAACCCCAGTCTCTGAGTTCTCTGTTAAAACCATTCCACTTCCATTTGAATTCATGTGCCTGTATGTCCGGGTTTAAAATAGGCCCATTCGACTTCATGCAGCGCTGCACTGATCTGACTGAACGTGACGTGATCTGCGCAGTGCTGCACGAAGACGAATAAGCCAAATATCTATACTGTATGTCAGCATACCAGGTTTTGATAGTGGTGATGAAATAAATATTAATTCTGATATGTATTTACGTTTTACGCTTTGTTAAGAATATATGAATAAAAGCCGAAATGTTTCCGACTGAAATTGCGTAGCGGAACCAAATGACGCTGTAAGTGTTGCACTAGGGATTTTTAGATGATGTACCTACTCAACCAGCTGGTGCAACATTTTTGGCTGGTTGTTTCATGCGAGGGCTGATGCAAGTTGAAGAGAGTAAGATCACCCGAGGTATGTGATATGATTTCTTTCCTCATGTTCCCAACCGCTATCAGGGTATTTTATTCATAGATTGAACAAAATTAATTTTACAAGCCTTGAACTTTGTAAAGGTAGAAATTAGTTATAGCTTAGAAAACCACAACATATGGAATGACATATCTACACTGCTTTCCCATCTGGTCTCAGTCATTTCTACTACTTCTGTTCTCCTCTTCAACAGAACACAATGTAGCCTATGAAGGTAGACGAAAATAATTTGGGACAAATAATCCTACCGCGTTGATAACCTGGTCCACATTTGATGGTAGCCTTAGAAACCTGTTCTTAATTGTTAAACGTGAAACTTTCGTGGGAAGATAATGCGAAGGTTCTGCATGTAACCCCAAATAAATACCGTTATCTTACTCCATTTCTGGTTTATATTCTAATAGTTGTTTACTACGTTGAAGATGACAGACTGTGAAGGTGATGGGTCAGTAGGTTTGACCCCATTGGAACTATATGAAAAGCTGTCCGCCCATGGCGACACAATCCGAGCCCTTAAAACAGAAAAGGCTGACAAGGTGAGTGAATAAGATATTTAGAACATCAAAGCAAGGCTGTCATACAGGTACACTTTGAAGGGGACACATGTAAAATGTTATTCTACAGTAGCATCACTCACTGTTCAAACCGGAAAATTGTATGTTAAATTGTTCATTAACTGACGGATGTGAGGTGGAGGCGAAGGTGAGATAATCTGAAGAACTGATTACAGATAATTTCCGATAAAACACTACTGGAATTATGACATACAAAAAAGCAGATGTGGGTTGGTCATTATTTCTGATAAATTACTCATATGAGTAATGACCAACCCACATCTGCTTTTTTTTTTGGGGGTTAGTTTTCAAGTTAGTATTCAAACCAAAACAACTGCACCCTAGACTAAGCTATGGCACTTTTTAATTAGATTTGCTCCTTTACTCACCCCCATGCCATTATCACTGCCCAAATGGTACATCATGCCCCCCTTCCCTCATCTCTCTTTAGGCTATTCTGAATGCATTAATACATGATCACATAGAATGGTAGGAACTAATTTCACCCACTATGCACTCCATGGCTACGGCCTTGCATCGAAGAATAAAATATCTGTTGTACAGATGTTGATATTAATACATTGATATTATCAGATGTTAATATTGACACAGCTGTTACTACTGAATTATTTATTCAATGCATAGAAATGGATGAATGAAAAATCTCTTGCATGTACAGGCTGATATTGAGACAGCTGTGAAGTTGCTACTGAAACTGAAAGTTGATTACAAGAAATTAACGGGTGAGGACTATAAAGCCGGTTGTCCACCTAGTGACACTACGGTTCCGTCTGATAATGGACCAGCGTCTGATGAAGGAGATGATTTGGTGAACCCTTGGTCTGTGTCCACAAGTAGTGCCAAAGGAGTGGACTATGACAAGCTCATTGGTAAGGATATTGTACCCAGAATGATTTTTCAATGAAACAGTAGACTTATGTTTTTTTTCAGTCTGTACTTCATAATTCATTTAATTTCATTTATTATATAGGAAAGGATAAAACGTAACAATGTTATTACTGTTGAAACATGCCTGACTGGTTTACAGCAGGTTTCTGTTCTGTAGCACATAAAGGACAAATGTGACCTCACACTACATACATGTCACTAATCATATCAACAAAGCAAATAGGACAAGAGACATACCGTAGTTTGAGGACGTCAAACAGGAACAAAGACAACACAATAGCTACAAACAATGACAGATCTACACTGCTTTCCCATTTTGTCTCTGTCTGTGATTGTCATTTAATTGTCTGTGATTGTCATTTAATTGATAAAATCAGTGTCTGCTTTTGATATTTATGAATATTTGAATGCTTCAGTGTCATTTTGGTGTAAATGTTCATATGAAAGCATTGCAATGTTTTGAAAACTTAATTTGAAAATTAATCTCTGTCTTTTCGCCATAGACTAAATGTTGAAGGATGTGTTTTATCATTTGTTTTTTAGTGAGATTTGGCAGCAGTAAGATTGACCAGGAGCTTGTGGACAGAATAGAGAAAGTGTCAGGACAGAGGGCACATCACTTTCTGCGCAGAGGAATCTTCTTTTCTCACAGGTTGGAGTTTGGTCACAAGCTGTTCAATTTACATACCAAGCGGGTCTGTCTCTGTCCCTTATAAGGTTGGCTGCTTCTCTTCCAGAGACATGCATCAGGTATTGGATGCATACGAGAATAAGAAGTCATTTTACCTGTACACGGGGCGTGGTCCTTCATCTGAAGCCATGCATGTCGGTCATCTAATCCCCTTCATTTTCACAAAGTAAGATCTTATTCTGTCACTACGTGGTGTTGTATTTTCTTGAGCTAAATTGTCTCACCTCAACATTTGACTTGTGACTAAAAAGCATCAGAGGTCTTTAAGAGCAGCTACTCCTTCAGACTCTACTTGTTTTTGTGTTGTCAAGAAACTAAAATCCCTTTTACGAACTGTGGAAGTGTTTATTTACAGTTGGGTCCATAAGTATTTGGACATTGACACAATATTTATAGTTTTGCCTTGGTACACCACCACAATGGATCTGAAACAAAATAACCGAGGTGCTGAAAGGGTAGACTCAGCAGAAATGTAGGCAGGAAGAAAATTGCTTCATATTAGATCCATTCTGGTGGTGTACAGAGGCAAAATTACAACAACAATGGTGTGTCTGTCCAAATACATATTGACCTAACAGTATGTGTGAGTGTTTGAATGTGATGCCATGTAATCAGTATGGGACTGTTGTACAGGTGGTTGCAGGATGTGTTTGACATCCCGCTGGTCATCCAGATGACGGATGATGAGAAGTACCTCTGGAAAGACCTGACACTTGAGGATTGCCACCACTTTGCTGTGGAGAACGCCAAAGACATCATTGCCTGTGGATTTGACGTCAATAAGACGTTCATCTTCTCTGACCTAGATTACATTGGGTAAATCTAACGACGGCATTACATTTCAGAAAGGAATGTGGAATACATTTTGTTGCAATTTAATGTTATTTAAATCAAGAGTTATGTTTGACAGGTAGCTATTTCTGAGGTATGTTTTTAAATCCACCTTTCTGATGTATGCTTTTATAGGCTAGTAATGTATAATTAGTTTTGCTATCACCTTCAAATGTATCATGATGACGGTGATGTGAAGGACATACAAACCTGCCATTCTCACTAGTTGCTCAAGCCAGTGGCTATGGAGTTTGGTGAGCTGGGATGAACCACCTACTGAAAATGTAAAAAAAAAAAATGTCTTATCTCTCTAGTTCTTGACGAAACTCTATATATACTGCATTTTCCAGACTATAAGTCGCTCCTGAGTATAAGTCGCATTAGTCAAAAAATGCATCATGAACAGGAAAAAACATATATAAGTCGCATTTATTTATAAATGTATTTCACAAAATCCAAAACCAAAAACAGAGACTATGTAACTGGATTATTGAGGCCAAAAAGATTAATGTTAATGAAGACAAAGGAGTGAAGGCAGCCAAGAGGAGGGCAGGAAGGTAATTGCAAAGCAAAAGATTCACTGAAAGAAAATACCATGTGGTACACCAAAATGTATCTAAAATGTGGAGAATACAATGTAATCAAGCATTTTGGGCGATGTGGAGTCACAAGCTGGCAGCAGATTAAATGCTCACGAGAGAGAAAAAGACGGTTTTAAAAGGACGTGACCAAAGCTGAGGCAAGCCAGGTAATAGGCCTATAGGCCCGACGGTAATTGTAAAGCAATTTACAAAAGATTCACTGAACAAAAATGCTTATATGGTACATGAAATTTTTGCTAAAAATGTGGAGAATGCAATGCAATCAAGCATTTTGGACGACGTGGAGAGACAAGCCGGCAGCAGATTTAATGCTTGGGAGAGAAAAATATGCGGTTTTAAAAGGACGTGCAGACCGAAGCTGCAGCAAGCAGGTGATAGCCTATTTAGATATTTATTTCACAAAATCCAAGACTAAGAACAGACAGACTATGTAACTGGACACATTGAGGCCAAAAATATTTGGAATTCTACAGGGAATGTTGAAGACTAAGGAGTGAATAGTGACAAGTGCCCGACGCTATTGTAAAGCAATTTACAAAAGATTCACTGAACAAAAATGCTGATGTGGTACACATGGTACATGAAATTTTAGCTAAAAATGTGGAGAATGCAATGCAATCAAGCATTTTGGATGATATAGGCTATTGGCACAAGCTGGCAGCAGAACAAATGCTCGCCGAGAGAGCGAGAGAAAAAAGATGCGCATTTAAATCCAGGGCCTACATTCCAGCGCGGGATTGCGCATAAATTATTACTAAGTATTGAGCATACTAATAAAAGTCCCGCAACGCTAGCCATCATAATGCAAGAAATTCCCACACATTTTACAGCGCTGTCTGACGTTAATCTAATAATGGAGCGGCCTGAATGCGGACCAACTCTTTCCTGAGGAAAGGAAAACAAACGTTTAGCGATCAGGAACCGCAAACACAGAAGCATGACTGCCTATAATATAACGCGAGAGAACATGGATGTGTTCTCCATTTGAGGAATGTTATAATCGATTGCGGACGTGAACAGACAGCTACAGACACGGAGCGCATAGTAGGCCTACTTTCACTTTCTGTGCGTATTCACGTGAAAGATAATTAGTAGCAAAACAGCGATCAAATATTACATGGCAGTGAGTTTTGTTTTCAAATGTTTTCATGCATGTCTAGATAACGGGTGAGGAATGTTTAGGGGACAGACTACGTGAATCCTGAATTTATGGCTGGGCACAGCACCTTTATTTGGACCATGGCTTGTAGCCTATTTGAGTCAGCTAGGCTTTTATTTCTTGCGTTTTACTGTGAGACATAGGCCTATACTTTTCGTTTGGAGCAGCATACCGGTAGGCTATCAATGGCAATGGTTCGCTATTAAGTTTCATGTATGAAAGAGTGTCGGATGTCCATCCGCTTATTGCGAGATAAGGCATCCGCTTTCATTCATTCATTCATTCATTCATGGAACATGTGCTGTGCTGCAAGGGAAACCTAATTCCGTATAGCCAAAGAGGTCTAAGAATTATGCATGATTTACTTTTTTATAAAATTCGTTGGCTGATGCCTGGCAGCAACAATTGTGTTTAAATGTAGGTTAACCTGGGGCTGCGTGCGACTGGTAGCTTGAGAGCAAAGTGTTGGAGACTCATGGTGTAGGATGATGACTTTGTTGGCAACAATATTAAACCAACCAACAATATAAATTATTAAGAAGAGCTCTTTTATGAGTTAAATTGAAAAAATTATACTGGCTTTTATTGGTCCAAATCTGAGGCCCAGCTAAATAGAATCCCGGCCATAATTTGAGGATTTAAGTATGCACATGTGTTTCACGACTTGTGCATTTGAGAGCGCTCTCTCAAGGCTGTAGAGACGATAATGTTTCATGTAGGGTTCATGTCAGTTAATATAAATTAACATTTAAAAACATGTTCAATTATATAATTTTTTTCATATATAAGTCGCACCTGACTATAAGTCGCAGGAGCAGCCAAACTATGCAAAAAAGTGCTACTTATAGTCCGGAAAATACGGTATGTGAATCTTAATACAATTCAACCCACAGGTTAGCCTGGCTAGGGTGCGTCTAGATTTCTAGGCTACCCACAGGTTATATATGTTGATTTTGTATTTAAAGGCCATGAGGCTTGAGGTTGCTTGTACATATGCAACAGCTTTGCAATGAACTGCTGTCCAGCTAAATTGAATCATTATGTAATAATAAGCATTGCCACCAAGAGGTGCTCAAACCCTCAAGACAGGATGAGTTACTCCATAGTAATGACTTGGTTATATTTCCACACATTTGTCACAGCTTCTGCTTTTGAAGCTTCAGCTGTTGAAAGCCAACCCTAATGCAAAACACAGAAACAGTAACGCCTTCCCAAAATCATTGTCATTTTACAAAAAACTGTGATGTCCTATTATTTTAGAAATTGTGTTTGACTTACATGGCAATGCTTGTTTCACTTTGCAGAAGCAGTCCGTCCTTCTACAGAAATGTGGTGAAGATCCAGAAACATGTTACCTTTAACCAAGTAAAGGGAATCTTTGGTTTCACTGACAGTGACTGCATTGGTTAGTTTATGATTCATGTATGGAATATTTTCTTATGTCATATTTTTATATGTCAAAGTTGTTCTGTAAAATATTCTTCGATGACACTAACATAGATATCACACACACACAGACAAATATAACAATGTGTAATACATTATACCATTATCTATTGTCACATCCATATTCTGTGAAATATTGAAGAGCCCACCCTTGTCTGAACTACACTTTTCCTGACATGTCCCAGGCAAGATAAGCTTCCCAGCGATTCAGGCAGCACCCTCCTTCAGCAACTCTTTCCCCCAGATCTTCAACGACAGGAAGGATGTGACATGCCTCATCCCCTGTGCCATTGATCAGGTCTGACGTTATCACCACCCTCTCTTTCTCACCATGACACCTCCACCAGCTCAGTTTGGATTCCAGCACTCCAGTCTGACATTTGGGTTTGGCTACTCTGATTGGGTCAAGTGTGCATGCTCTTAAGACCAAACTACAACTATTTAATTATATACTATATATGCTTTACCATACTAAACATGTACGGTATATAGAATCTGTACACCTGAGTATTGATGAACCACTGACAGAGGAAAGATCCCACAATGGTTATGCACTTGCTGTGGTGTCCCAGTAACGTATCTGGTTGACAACACATTCTTTGAAAATATTGTTTTTCTCAAGGTAAATGTGTACACTAGAACACATTCAGTGTCTGACCATGTTGTACACCACACATTGTGTCAACCACATACATAGTTGACCTAGAAATAGGTTTCGGTGCAGTGTTTTTCTATTGCACAAGAGAAAGGCGAAAACTACTGAGAAAGTTTCATTTTGTTTCATCTGAAAACAGTCCTTGTACTTTCACATCAACTTTCTGTAATGTACTATATTGTCTTGTGCTAGAATGTTTTGATATATTTTTTGCACTATTGTAGATAAGCAGAGCTTTTTAAATGTATTTTCTAAAAGAAAGTTCCCGTTTACTTTCAAATACAAATCTGTATACATAACTATAGATATCCATCTTAAATCAGCTTTATAACCAACTGTGCCTTTTAAATTCCTTCTTCTGTTGTGTCCTGCTTGCAGTGTGAAGCTTTGACAACCCTTAAATGGCTTTCTCCCGTTCTCTCTCCAGGATCCTTACTTCAGGATGACCAGAGACGTGGCTCCCCGTATCGGCTACCCCAAACCAGCGCTGCTCCACTCCACCTTCTTCCCTGCCCTGCAGGGAGCACAGACCAAGATGAGCGCCAGCGACGCCACCTCCTCCATCTTCCTCACAGACACCCCCAAGCAGATCAAAAACAAGGTATGGGGCTTCCAGTGTTTCCCCTACAATGTATTCAGCAGCGGCGTAGCGCCGCTCCTGGAATTCAAGCGCCACTGCAAAAAAGTTGCCTAATTGAAAAAGAAAAAAAGAAAACGCAAGTGAACTTAAGGAACAGCTGCTGTTCATTCAGGTTTGATGTCAACAAATAATAGTAGGCTAAAGTTGAAGGCGCAGTCAGGGATTCCAAAGGAGATCACGTTGTTTGTGTTTATGTTTAAGTTTATTAGCAGATGCAATTTTGTGCAAAACAAAACGTAGCCTACATTATGTTAACCAAGGAACCAAATTAAGCACGCCAGCGAGGTAGCTCGCCCCTACCTTCAGTAGCCTATTCCCAGATAAATTCCACGCATTGTTTCGTTTTTGTTTGTTATACAGTCAATGCTTTCAAGCCCTGTGTTGCTAACATACAGTAGCTAGGCTGTGAAACTAAGGTCTAGCCTATTGGTGGGTTTACAGTTTTTTCTGAATGCGTATAGCACAATTTCTAAAACTATTAATATTTATAGCAAAACCACTCACTGAGTTCGCAAAACTAAAATCACAAACATTGCTTTGCACTCAGTTTGCAATTTTGTAACACACACTTTGCACAACTATAGGCACAATTCACTGCACAGCACTCTTTTTGCAGAACTGTAAACACAACTCACTGCTTTACACTCAATTTCCAAATGATCAACACACTCCTGGCAAATCATACACATGTATGGCTATTATTTACACTATTTTGCCAACTCTCTGGCACACTTTCTCATGTGAAAACTGTTTTAGATAATTAGTTCACTTTGCAATCAGCCTAAATAACCCACAGGTAATGTACAATGGGTACAATGGAGGGCCAGGAAGAGTGAGAAGAGAAAGAAATAGCCCTTTTACAGACAAAAAAAACAGTCTACATGTGGAGATATTGTCATGTCAGGCCTGGATACGTCATTCCAGAATATATATTTCCCGGTGCCTTGGACTAGGACATTGCATGTGATGTAGACGGAATTTTGAAAGAGACGACCCGATGTAGACTGATTCGTTTTGTCTCAGTGAAATTGCTATTTTGTGTTTTGACTTGTGAACACACTTGTGTTTGTTTTGATGTGTGTAAATAAACACCAATACTTGAAGTTTGGATCCCTGTATGTTTACAGAACTCTGACAAAAGTATGACCTCAAACTGACATAGTCTACCTTGTGCACAGAGAAAGCAAAAGCCAGATGTGTTTTTTATTCAGACCATCAGTGTGTAGTTGCCACATTGTGTGCTTATTATTGTGATGGCTTGTTTTTACTGTTTGATACGAAAACATAATTTTTACGAAGGTGTGAAGAGTTAAGCAAGGTGTGTTAGCTTTTGCAAGAGAACTACAATGTTTTGCAATGAAAAAACTGTAATTGAATTTGAGTAATAGGATACACAACCATTTACATCTGGAGATAGTTTGTAATTCCTGTAGAGCTTACAAAAATCTTAGAAATGATACAAAACACTTATCGCCTATAATCCAATATAGTTTTTCTTCGAGTTGTTAGGCTTTGAGCATTTATTTTACCAAATGACATGGAAAACATAATTCAATTTCATCCACACATCCTTATGCACGATGCACAACAACGCTACTACTAAGTTAGCTTAAAACCATGAGAATCAAGCAAGCCTCACGGGCCGTCACGGCACTCAATTTGACCTGCACAGCACCAATACAGTGTAATGACATGAAAGGGAAGTCTATATAGTTTATACAGTGCTGTGCAAAATTAAGACACCCATGCTAAAATTGACTAAAAGGAGGAATACAAATCGATTATTTTTGAAAGTATCATGTATGGTAAATAAATAAATGTTATTATATAAATAAATGTCTTAACTTATGCACAGCACTCTACATTCTAAATAGTAATAGTTTGTACAGTGGCCTGTGATTAAGCTTTATTTTTTGTAATTAATTGTAAATAATACTTTTCTGTTGTGTGTGTTGTGCCATTTCATTTTGTTTCATTTCAATTTCTAATAATAATGTAAGTAATAATTACTAATAATGTAAATGAAAAAGGTGAAAGAAAAACATGAATAATCCTGTTCAAGTACTACAATAATCATGCTTTGTAAATGCTTGTGTTGATGGTTATGTCATAATTTGTAACTCAATCTGTCAATTTCTTTCGACAAAATCCACCAGAAGTCACCATTTAATGATCAACAGCACTGCTGCTGGAAAAATTTCTAGGGGAAACACTGGGCTTCCACTGCTGAGTGCAAACTGCATCTGAGATGCATCACTTGTGAACTTGACCAAGGGCTGGGTATTTATTTATACTGGGTGCACAGATATGACAGAGGTGTTCAAACTGTACCCAAGTGTTAAGAGTGCATGGTACCCAACAAAGGTGAACATGTACTTTGTTTTCACTTGAGCACTTAGTCTTGTCTGATTTGATCCTGCTTTTCCAGACATTATCTGAAAAGGTCAATGAATCCAGTAAAACACAATGTCTCTCACAGGTGAACAAGTATGCTTTCTCTGGAGGCAAGGACACCATTGAGGAGCACAGAAAGTACGGTGGCAACACTGAGGTGGACGTATCATTCATGTATCTCACATTTTTCCTGGAGGACGACGAACAGCTTGAAAAAATACGACAGGTGAGTGTCACCACACAGCTTTTTTTTTTTTTTTTAAACTTCCAAAATAGTAAATAGTTACTAAATACTCAATAGGTACTTCAAAATAGAACTATAGAGGGGAGGAAGTTGTGTGATTCAGCTAGTTCACATACTCTTTTCTTGGCATTCTTGGAAGCCTGATTCCTATGAGTTCCTTACTGGATCTGCGCCTTGTTATTTCAATATCATGGTCCAGCCCTACATCCCCTCGCGTTCATCACAGTCCTCTGATGAGCGTCTGCCATGTCGGCTTACACTAAGACACAGTGAAGACTCTTTTTTTTCGTTGATGGAATGATTTACCTAATGCTCTTTGTTCTAGTGATGGCTTTGGGACTTTCAAGAAATGTTTAAACACTCATCTGACACCTTGCACTTAAAGTGTAAGTTCAGTGTAAATTGACCCATAGCCCTGTTGTATAAGCTCACCACATGCAGCCCATCGGAAAAAGAATGAGACAATTTGGGACAACATAGGCCAAGTTATGGATAGGCAGCTTAAAGCAGACCCATGGGGGCATCAAAATATTGAAACTGAAAGTAACTCCCCACTGCCCCATGGGTCTGCTTTAAGCCAGTGTTTTTCAACCTTTTTTGTGCCACGGCACACTTTTGACACTTAAAATGTTCCACGGCACACTAACATCCTGTGTGAAGAAAAAATAAACATACCATAGCCTAAAATTTCAAATAATACACAGATATGGCCTTATTATGGCTTCTATGCAAGACCTACTCAATAAAACAAGCGCCCTCTGTTTCATTTGTAGGTGACTATATCTAATTTAATTGTTGTTATGAACTGGATATGTGATTCTGTGAATACTGGATATGGGGCCCCCGTTGTACAATGCCTGCATACCACAAATAGTGCAATCATACAATCAATAAGAGCATGTGGTTATAAATTCTTTGATGCAACAGTTGCTTTTCTGGACCAGTGAGTGACATTTGGGTAATTTTTCTTGCGGCACACCTGATGATCTCTCACGACACACTAGTGTGACCCGGCACAGTGGTTGAAAAACACTGCTTTAAGCTGCCTGTCCATAACTTGGCCTACACTGTATGCTGTCCCAAACTATCTCAGTCTTTTTCCAATGGGCTGCATGTGATGAGCTTACACAACAGGACTATGGGTCAATTTACACTGAACTTACACTTTAAATAATTTCTCTTACAGAGTTGTGGTTTATATGTTTATGTTTTTTGTTCATTTAAAAACTCGTGATTTTCATTGTTGATATTTCATATTGTTATTATTATTTTGTTCTATTATTATGCTTAATGTAGGCTTTTTGACTTTATTTAAACTATTTTTAACCAATAATGTAGTGTTTATATTCTGTAGGTCGCATTAGACAAAAGCGTCTGCCAAACACATAAACAAATGAACTCCAGCCTTATATGGAGGCTTCTCACACAATCCGTGATGGGCTTTTTTTGTTTGCTTTTGTAGCTGGCAGCAAGGTAAACAGTTACTGAATCAGTGACAGAAATGTCACTGGTTTTGTCTTGGATCAATCTCTTTTGAAAAGGACAGCCCACAATATTATTTTGGTCTCTTGGAATGTGTTGCTGACACTCTGTGATTCATTTGTTTACTTTTTCTAGGATTATTCCAGTGGTGCCTTGTTGACAGGAGAACTGAAGAAAATGCTGATTGAAACCCTCCAACCAATAATTGCAGAACATCAAGAGAAACGCAAGCAGGTCACAGAGGACATGGTCAAACAGTTCATGACGCCACGAAAGTTAGACTTCAACTACTAATATGTGTAGACAGTGACTGACTACAGAAAGAGAGGGGGAGTTAGCAGTGTCTTAATGCTGTACTTGCTTGTGGTACACGTTGTCTTCAGTTACATCACATAAAGAGCTTTTAAATGTGCTTACAAAAACATAACAAGACTTGAAGGCACACACACCTTAATGTTTCTTAACAGTTATCTTGTGCAGTGTATATCCAGGAATTTTAGCAAGAAATTGTCTTTGGATCAGAAGACCATTGCACATGAACATGATACATTCAATAAATATAGATCAAATGTGTCCATCCTTTACTTGAGTTTTTATTTGACAGTTTGAAATATGTTTTAAAAATATGTAACATTAGGTTTAATTATATATTTATTTGGTAAATCCCTTTTACATACATCCTTTAAATATATCTTCACAAAAGGAAAATGACCAAAAACACAGGTGGATTGGTTGGGGAAATATGGCACCAACAGTTCAAACAAGATCACTTAAAGCTAGTTTATCCACTGGTGAAAGAAATCCCAAAGCGAAATCTGTGTAACCTAATAAAATGACAGGATTAACCATGACAGTTCAAATGGAATAAAACCAAGACCTTCCTGGAACCATATTTTGTATACATACAAGTGTTCATGAGCAGAGCACAAGAGAGAGACAGTTTACGACATTATTCAGGGTCGGGACAGATTTTATTCCATTGTTCATCAAGGGAAAGGGTGGTGCCAAAGTTGAGAGTCTTTACTCTGCTAAATCTATCCATTGCAACATAGCTTCACATCATAAAATTAAACAGAGATCAGCTCCTGCCATTCTATTATAATTATGTACCACTTGGTTCAACTTATAAAGAGCACTGGTGAATGGCAGAGGCAGTGCATAATTTAATGGTAATATTAACCAATCTGTACATCTATTTTTTTAAAATTGGTATTTCATTGTTCCATGGTATTCTACTACTACAAGCGATGGCTCGAGAGAGAGGATTACTGTGTAGGGCAAGCCAGTGTTTTCTCAGCAGTTCTCTATAATCAGGTTTCTTCCCTTAACTAACCTCATCTCACCTCTGCACTCCTTTTCTCTGTCAGTTATGTAAAATGTAAATGTAAAAACGTAAATCAGGTTTATAGGCCAAGTATACTTGTATATACACGGAATTTGGTCTCTGCTTTTACCCCACCTGTGAATTAGTGCACATAGTGAGATAAAGCACACACTAACCCGGAGCAGTGAGCTGCCTTGCTACAGTAAGTATATAAGTATATATACTTTTTTGATCCTGTGAGGGAAATTTGGTCTCTGCATTTAACCCAATCCGTGAATTAGTGAAACACAAACAGCACACAGTGTACACACAGTGAGGTGAAGCACACACTAATCCCGGCGCAGTGAGCTGCCTGCTACAACGGGCGGCGAGGGGGAGCAGTGAGGGGTTAGGTGCCTTGCTCAAGGGCACTTCAGCCGCGGCCCACTGGTCGGGGCTCGAACCGGCAACCCTCCGGTTACAAGTCCAGAGTGCTAACCAGTGGGCCACGGCTGCCCATACAGCGGCACTCGGGAAGCAGTGAGGGGTTAGGTGCCTTGCTCAAGGGCACTTCAGCTGTTCCTACTGGTCAGGGATCACACCGGCAACCCTTCGGTTACAAGCCCGAAGCCCTAACCAGTAGGCCACGGCTGCCCCTAAACCATTTAACCAATTGCCATACCATTTTCCAGTTTGTGATTACAAGTGGTTATTTTGGACAACAGTGAGCAATACAACTGTACCATAACAATTTATGTCTTGACACTGGGGGGACATTTTGAGCATTGCTGAATATGAGGAGGGGCCGCATGTACCCCTCAAAGTATAATATGATTATGATTATTATTACAAAAGACCTGATTTTAAAAACGTACAAACGTCTGTCTGCCTAAAACCGTTTTAAATTAAAGAAGCACTATGCAACAATTTTAGCAAAAATGACCTTAATTATGCAAGTTGAGAGTCGTTCTGATGATTCTACAACACTTTCTGGGTCGTTTGGTGGGTGCTTTGTCTCCCCTTTTAGCTTCTCCGCGGAAAAACTGAATATGCAACTTTCTGGACCCGGTCCGGGTAAATCCGGATGTGACTCAGCAGAAGTATCCAATCGCGCCTCGAAAATGCAGTCAGATTTTAGTTTCGAGTGAACATAGGGCGAGCTTTTGAGGAATGGCGTCAAGTGAAAGACTCTGAAGACTGCAAAACGGACGCCAACATGGCTTTGTTGCTGTTGAAATTGTAAGTAGCCTACCCTTGGTGAACTTTGTCTTTGTAATGATGTTTGATAGTCTCTTTAACAATGTGTTTGCTCGACCGTTTTATTGTGAGCCCTGTATGTGTTTAGCTTGTTTTTTTGATGGCTAGCTCGCTAGTTAGTGGGGGTTTAGCGTAGCAGTCACTTGCTACCGAAGCTGCAGAGGGAGCTGTGTAGTGTGTAGCGACCCCAAATCCGGCGAAAACACAGAAACAGCGAAGGAATAACCAGACCTGCATAGTGCTTCTTTAAGAATCTGTGTTGCCTCACGGCATACTAGTTGAGAACCATTGCAGTGCAGTATAGAGGACCATTCTGCAATTAAATTAAAGTACAGTTCAAGATATATTCCTGTTACATCAAGTATGAATGATAATGATATAGCAGCACACTGAGGTCATCAAACATCAGCAGGCAGACTAATAAAACATGATACAATGATGTGTCAGAGCATTCAAAATCACAGTGAATGAAATCATGTTAAATAAACTTAAAATGAGAACTTTATTAATCCTTTCTTTTCTATATATTAAAACAAAATAAGAAAAATGTGAAATTGTATGATGAGGTAGTCACTGCAAAGTCTCCACTACTAGGGACACACCAACTGTGAAATTCTGGGCCAATATTGATACCGATGTATAAAATAACAATTTGCCCAAGATCCAATACCAATACCGATATTTTTTTCTTTGTTTGTTTACTTAGTTTTTTTTGTTGTTTATACCCTTCAGCAGAGTGGAAACAAAAATATTTACCGGTATTTAAAAAAAGAACAACCATTTTCAAGTCTTTCAGGCCTTAGCATAACATTTGCCTACTGCAGAATTTATGCAACATAACAGATAAAAACATCAGGCACTGCAATAAGTAAATGTCATTTAAATTTGCCAATAGCTGATATCAGTCTACAAGGCTGATATTGGAAGATACCAATATTGGCCGATATATATCGGTGCATCCATATCCACTATAGGCACATAAAGGTGAGAGGTAGTCCAGGTCCATTATTTTGTATCACCTTCTTGGAATTGCCAAACAGTTCATTCTTCGAGGCAGGAAGGAAGTCTTGAAAGTAAAATTGGCTAGTAATCTGCTGCAGTGCATATGCAGAGCCAAATACCTAGTGGACTATTACTTCCTGACACTACACCTAAAGATGCTGCCATTTTAAGAGACTGGGCGTAAGAAGTGCACCACCAGCTCATACATACCAAACACCGACATGTTCACAGGGAAGGCACGTATACAGTTGAGCCCAAGGCCTTTGAAGAGGACCCCTGGTCCCTCGGTACGAAGGCTAACCGTGATGCAGTGGAAAAAGCCTCTGTATCTCCTCTCTCCCATGCCGTCCATCTGCAGACGAGCCTTGATCACGTCCATCGGGGTCCCAAAGCACCAGCCACACATCCCTGATACCCCGCCAGCAAACAGCACCACCTTCCACTCTAACAAAAACAAACAAAACACATTGCAGGGAAGCCCTGACTATAAGAATAAAAGTGTTCAAACGGACCAATGCTAAGGAAAGTCTCTCCTTGTGTTGATGAATGTGTTGGCTAAAATTGTATAGATTTCGATTGGCTATTAGCTTTTTATCGTTCTCAAAATCGCTCTGAAAGTGATCCCCAACTATATCGTTCTCCATACCATTATTGTTATAGTTTATGTGTGGACGTTGTCATTCATATTACAGTAATTTTCTGCATATTAGCCGCATTGTGTATAAATCGCACAACAGTGTTTTATGCAAGTTAAAAAAACAAAACCATATTAATACCATATTAACTGCCCCCGTGTGTTAAACTCAGAGCTGAATAAATTTTCCAAAACCAATGTACAAACCTCGGCTAATAGTAGGGAAATTACGGTAGCTAGAACGACACTTTTCTAAGTCGTAATCATTATTGGTGTGAAAGATCCTTTAGTCTGGGTGGCCTCACCTGGTTGGCTCTGATTCTCAGGAGTCAACCAACCACAGATTGTGTTGTAGGTGAGGAAATAGGTGGCGAAGGAAGGCCCATCACGTAGAGCCAGAGCTCCAGCTCCTTTGTAGAGCCCCAATACACCTTCCTCACGGGCAATGGTGAAAAGGCAGTGAATGGGTCCACGGTACTTGGGCTTGTATTGTTTGTCTGTGACCTTGTATGGTTCTGTCTGACACTGAAGTCGTACTTTTACGATGTCAGCTGGAGCCATCACTGATACCTAAAAAAGACAAATTATTACCAAAGACTCTGTAAAACTGGATTAACTTGACAGATCTTCAGTCTAGCACTGAAAAGAATGAGACATTGGCCAAGTGTGAAACAGATAACAGGGCAGGGCAGATCTTCAGGAGCCATTATTCAAATAGGGATCTCCTGTCTGGCCAAGTCAGTTCATTTAACATGACATGATGACAATTATGTTACCTGTTTTCTACGACCACCGCAATACCTGTGTAAGTTAAAAAGTCAAGTAACCTATCAGGAGCGTTACCTGAGCAACGCCACCGGCCAGCCCAGACAGGAAGATGTCGAGTTTGGCCGGGGGTGCCTCTTGACTGCCATATCGCAGCTGACACAGGCACTGTAGAACGTTTCTGTAGACACCAAAAACCACCGAGGAGCTCACGGACACCGTGGTAACAGGCATAGACATGCCTTTGTAAAAGCCCCTGATCTGTTGGGTCAAAGAGCTGGGGTCAGAAGGTGCCAACGGAAATTGCATGTCAAGATGACTTATGACCCCTAAGAACCTACCCCTTCTTCTTTACAGGTGGACAGGATACAATGCCAGACACCTGTGAATCTCTGTTGTGTCTGCACTCTCACCTACAAATCAAACAGTATATCAAGGTCAAAACCTGATTATTTCCACTAAACACTTACTTAATCATATGGAGTTGTACTCTCTACCTTCACCGTATCCAATGGATAGCCCACAGCTACCCCAAAGGCCCCTAAACAGAAAACACTGTGTAAACCAATATGGCTTTTTTATGTAGTAAACCATATGAATATGGAATATACAAAACATTTACAGTATGGTAGTATACAAATATATCGTCCTAACATGACAAGTGCTTGACGCTTAAAAGGCATGTTTCGGCAGTCGTGTGACCTTCAACAATGTTATACCAACGCTATAACTATGCAATGTAAGTTTAAACATTAGGCTATAGGGTACAGTGCATTACGTTACCTCCAACGGAGCCGGCAATGAAATCTGCCAAATGCATCCTCCGTCTGAGAACAATGCAGTTTCTATATGTTCCTAGATATGTCGGTGCGTAGATATTCTGATCATATCACTACAGTTATCTTTGATAGCGTTGACAAAACAGCAAAACCTATGACCTAGCGTAGCATTGGCTAAATGGCTAGCTGTGTCATTTCACCATTGGAAAGCCTGCTCTTGAGTATTAGACCACAGTAGAATTACCACACGACTTCTGAATATGAAACTGACGTACACCTAGCCTATCATTTATCACTGGTGTGCATTTCAATAGGTTGATTTTCCAGGTTATCCTGACTCAACAATAACTGGCGGCTCGAATGCAATCATCAGCTGGCCAATGGGAGTAGCACTGTAGCCAACACTTTCCCTTGATTTACGACCAGAGTACGACAGCAGCAGTCAAGAATCAGTTGTTGGGACTGTAAAAAAATAGTCGGGACCGTGGTGAATTCTAGCCCGGTATACCTTAGTGCAAACAGAACATTTTGGATTGCCTGAATAAATCGTTGCCCTACATGCCTACTTCACTACATAAAATATCGCTCATTAAACGTTTCTATAGCCTAGGCTACTCTACCGCCAACTCATGTATTTTTGCATGACGGTACTTTTGGAACGAAACGCTTTGGTCACCCGAATCTAGTCATTTTGATGACTGGTCTGATAATGTGAGTAATCTGGATTAGCAGTGAATAACTTAAGTCATATTCAAAAAGTTACATTTGCAAAGAGTCCATTGTCAACAATTGAATGGACAGTTACATTTCATTTCATTTCATTACAGTAACATTTCATTTACGCGGAAGCCGGTAAAAGTATTGGGAATGGCTGACTAGCCAAGGGAGTTGTCCCCGATACAGAGTAGCGATTGGACCATTTGCTTCCTCAAAAAGGCAAAAGTAGCCTCCTCCCGCAAGCTTGTCTCGTCACCAAAATAGATCAAGCGACCTTAGGTTGTGGCTGCCCAGCTCACAGGACACGTTGGTTAGGTTGTCAACGGGCACTGGAACTGCAGGTTTGCACAGTATACAGAGTCATATAGGCCCTACAGTCGTAAAGAGACACAACAGTGTGATTTTACTGCTAGCTAATTCAGCTAGTAAGTGTGAAGCAACGAGTCGGGTTTCATCAACCTCGAGAAGAACTTTGATTGGACGGACGAAAACTTCAGAAACTATTCATTCTAAGAAGGAATGGCTCTAGACTTTGTTGCAGGCTGTATTGGGGGTAAGTTAAGGTTTAATGTTAACTGAGCCTTTTTACCTTTTAGTTCGGCTACCTATCTAACATTAGTCGGTTTGAGATGAATGGCTAAATCGCGCTTCACCTGCCCCTTAGTCAGGAAGCTAGATTTGCTAAATGGCAAGTTGAGCTAATTTCTCAACTTGAACAAATACATTCGACCATTAACATTAACGTGATATGTAATTTACGATGAAATTATAGAATCGATGCGCAAATCTAGATTGTAGGCCATCTTAACATTAAACACTAGGCTAGTTGATAGGCGTCATTATTATCCAATATCCACGTGGACGTTGGAAATGATTGTGCTTCATAAATATGTGATTCTAGTTTATTAGTGTGTACTTAGTTGTTTGTCCGTCAATTTGGAGGACAAGTAATAGGAATTAAATAAACGTTTCTTTATAACGTTGGAATGGAAAATTACTGGCATATCAATCTGCCTCATTTCACCCAGAAATATATTATGATGCTAATTGAACATAGGGAGATGGTTCAAAGCCCGTTCTGTGGCAATCTGTCATGCAAATATCGTATTCACTTTCAGACATTCAAATGCATATAAAAAATAAAACCCAGGCACAAGCATAGACTACCAAAAATGCTATCTTTGCATCGTTTCTTGCCCAGAGTGCTGCGTTGCTAGAGTTTCTCGGTAATCTCCGTGTCCAATATTTTTTTTCCGCCGAATTTGTGGAATTCTTAATCCTTATCTTGTTTTTACCACAGTCACGGCATACAGTGTTTTGTCCGATCCATGTCTCTTTTTTTAAAGGAATAAAGTAAGATAGCAAGATTTGGTGCACTTTATTCTCTACTATGATGTCCTTGGTAAATCTTTAATTCAGATACCTTCTAAAAACACATATAGTTTGCGCAAAGAGTTTGCTCACAGTGAACTTGTTGGTTGACCTCACCTGATCAGTCCTCTCGGGGTTGCCACATTTCTTTAGTGACGCAGCTGGGATCATGTCAGCAGTTCTCATTTAGCAGGGTCAAGGACTTCCACTGCAGGTAGAGGCTACACGGGGGCTTGCCTCATTCTTCAAACAATATTGCAACACATTTTGTATGCTTAGACTTCAGTCTCCAGTAGTATTCTATCTGATCTTTCTTGAGTCAGTGGGCTTAATAGGTATTATTACATTATTACAGTGTCAATGTTTATGGTCATACCAGTTATAATATGACCGATACAGATATCTAAATTCCTCTGTAGGCTAAGGTTGTTGCCTGTTATCTTGGGCCTAGGCCCCTTGCTTTAAAGTTTGTCCAGGTGCAGTTATTCCCATTTGCAATAACAGAGCAATTTTCTTTTTCAGGTGCTGCTGGTGTGTTGGTGGGACATCCATTTGATACTGTAAAGGTGGGTTTTCATGTTTCATTTGAGCATTTTAATGTTTCAATGCACAGTGATGTATTTTGTTGAGAGACTGATTTTGGTCCCTTTGGTGTATACAAGAGCAAAAATGCAACTGATATAATTATGCACATGTTTATCAAACATTGGCACTATGTTTTACCTATCAATAGTTGTTTTTTTCATGAGACTTATTTTAGTCAGTGACAAAAAAAAAAACTGCACAGTGATCTCTGCTGCCATCTCAAATGGATCTGGGCAGATCATGGCCAGATCAGACCCATTTAAGAGCCAGCAGCAACTCTGTGGGTGGTAGTTTCCTGGAAAACTAGCTAAGGGCCCCCTTTCACTGGGTGGTTTAGCACTTCTCTGTGGTTACATTGAACCTATGGCTGGTATTTGCCGTTACAGTCGGTGGTATGTTAGACCATTTCAGAGAGAGCCTGTGAGCAGTGCATGCAAAGACCTGCTTGCTGTTATGTATTTTTTCTTTGGTATGTTGATGACATCAGAGCTGCAGAATGCAAGAACAAGGAGCTCTACCATGTACAGTGATGCTAAACTTTTTACTCTCATCCTCTGCTACAACTTGCTCACACTCTTTGCCTACCTGCCTTTATTTACTTGGTTCCAGCTTGTTGGCTAGCTGTTGCAAATCGCCATTGAGAGCTTGCATGACAGTGGAAGTTGTTAGCACTCACACAGCTTCTCTTGCAAGGCTCTGGGCAGGTTGTGCACCTGACTACTTGACCTGATTATAACCCAACTTTTATTGTGCTGCAGTCTTTCTGACACCTCTTTGTTTTTGCATGCTGCAGCATTAAACCACCAATGCACCCAGTCCAAAATATCATAATAGGTTGAGGGGAAATCAATGGGTTTTCAGAGCAATGTTACTGAAGCACTCCGCTCCAAGTCAGTGGAGAAGTATAGAAGGCTCCCATGATTGCGTTCTGAAAGCTCTAATAGTGTTGTGCATTTTAATGAACATATTTTAGGAGTCTGTATTTTTGAATATGTTCTGTTGACTCTAGGATCCCCCTGTATACAAGATGCCACATCCAAATACCTGGTAATTTAATTTTGAATAACTATTGTTTTTTTGGTTATTTGATTTGACTCATGATTTGGTGGGATTCCCAATGTGACAATATATCAGTGCATTTATTTTTTGAAGTATGTGACTTTCAATTTACATTTTTCAAAACGGGTTTTCTTCTCAACCTTTTTATTTCAAGCATTCTGAAAGTAACTAAGATTATTTCTCCCCCCTCCCTTCAAAAAAACTTTTAGTTTTCCTTTGTTAGTTGGGCAGTTACTCTTCTGTGGTGATAGTTTTAGGTCTCTCTCTGACATGAGTTTCTGTACCTAGCCATGGAAGGTCTGCATGTGGAGAAGCATTACAGGGCCGAGGCCCTAAGGGCCAAAGCTCCGTGATCTCCTGATCTCCAGCATTTGCATCGATGCTCTGACCCCTGTTAAGGGGGAAGTATTTAACAGCACAAGTGTCGTTTGTTGTAGATGAGGGTGAGGGATATACAAGCTCTGCACGGATGTGTGACCTAGTAAGTACGGTCAAGGTCAATTCCTCTGTTTCCCCCAGTGTTTTGAGATTTGTGATTTGTGACCTTAAACAGCGAGAAATAAAAAAAAAATATTCTCTTTACTTTAACTCAATGTTTGGTGAAGTAGAATTGTACCCTCCCATTTTACCCATTGCTGAAAGCCTGTTCTTATCTGGCTGTTTCAAATACTAAACTGCATTTGAGTTATGTTGTCTATAAAATTTAATAATTAAGCACAGTTAATTTAAAGTTAAATAAACTTGGACATAGATTCTAAGAGTGTGTTTTATTATTATAGGTCAGGTTGCAGGTTCAAAGTGTGGACAAGCCTCTGTACCGTGGAACATACCACTGCTTCCAGTCCATTGTGCGTCAAGAGACGGTGAGTAGAACTTTCACATCATGCCCGAACTGATTGAAGGACAAAGGCAGCTCTTAAATTGTTGATGCACTTGCCTCATGAGAAGAATAGGGTGTAGGATGATGACCAAATTGCTTATTAGCCTTGAACAAATGGAATATTCCATTGATGGTGATGTAAAACATGGAATGGGCTGTAGAATGCTACATTCTCTAGCTTCACCTGGGGCTTATTCAGATATACTCAGGGTTCCTACGCAGTATGGAAAATCTGGAAAAGTATGGAATTTGATTTTAGTAATTTCCAGGTCTGGATAAGTATGGAAAAAAGAAACAAGGGTATGGAGAAATATTTGTGTTTCCAGACTATTGCATCTACAGTACTAATCACTTCACTCAGGTCATAATAAACCATTCCTACTGTTGTGTAGCTTAAGATGTCAGTCCACATCATCAAGATACAATTGAATGGGGGTCCTCAGAAAAAAATCTCCCACAAGGGGACCCTGGTACCAAAACCAAATCGAAAACCCCAGTTCTATGCACGTGCCCTATACCTAGCTCTGCTATTTTCGGCTAAAACACTGGTAGACTTTTTTGATTTTGTAAAAGTTACCAAGACATGGATACTGCATTATCTGATAAACAAATAATACTGTTTACGGTGATTTCTGAGGCCTTTGCCAGCAGTGCACTAGTCTCCAACATATGTAGTATGCTGTATCAAATGTAAGTGCACCTTCCAACACAGCACTTCCCCATCGAAAAGTATCCAACATTGGGCAAGTGTTTTCTGAGGGCTAACAAGTTAATAATAAACATTATTATACAGCTCTTCACAATGCTAGTAGAACACTCCATTGACAATATCTAGAATGCGGTCAGAAAAATCTACAGAGAAGTTTGAACATTTGAGTATGGAAAAAGTATGGAATTTTGAAATGGAAAATGTGTAGGAACCCCGTATACTGAATTTGTAGACTACTTAATTGCCAAATGAATTAATTTGTCAGAAAAGCCTTTTAAAGTTGAATTATCTGCTTTACTTGCTGATCTATGACAATAAAATGAATATATTTGGCATGCGGACAAAACGAGGCATTTGAGGATGTCATGTCGGGCTTTGAGAATCACTTCTTGACATTTTTACACAATTTTCTGTCATTTTATATACCAAAATTGATTAATCCGCTCCATCAGACAGTTTAGATTGAGAATGGGCCTGGGGACCTTTCATTAACTTCCGGTTTCCAATGTATGTAACCAGCACTGAAATGAAACTGAAATTGGTACATTGAACTCTTAACAAAGCTTTTCAGAGGTACAGCAAACACATCTTGTAAACAAAAGTTTTAAATACAGTTGCTTATTCAATTCCAAATTAAATACACGTCCATATAGTTTTACATCAGTGCAGCCATTAGTTGTGCTAAACAGCACTGCTAACTGTACTCTTTTGTCTGCCATCATGTAAAGCCTGCCCCATGCCAGATAAGCGTTAATATTCGGTTATGAAGTGATTCCTGGGTTATTTGGTGATTCTGAAATCATCTTAAATGAAGGGTCTCCAGATGGACCTGCAGGTTCAGATTCATCTGGGTTCACACTATTATATCAGTTGGTATAGCATGAATAGTTATGGATATTCTGTTTAGGGCTGCACAATTAATTGGTTTTTAATCGAAATCGCAATTTTAAAGCAACACAAAAAAGTGTTTTGTACCCTAAAATAATGTTTCCAAAATCGTTTCAGTGGTTCATCAACTCGTAACAGGGTGAACAGCACTTCAGCATTCGCTTTGCGGCCCTCTATCAGCTATAACCGCACTATGTAAGTTTGCCAGATCGGATAACGGATCTGTAGTTGATGGAATGAGACATAAGAAACTACAAATTTGACTTGCATCTGAAGTCGCAATACATTGTACTTTCATAAAGTCATGCAACATATTCTACCTTGTCTGTGGACATTGTTATTTGCAAAGCCGGTGCTGGATAAACAAATAGTGCGTTTGACAGAGGAAAAGTTCTTTGGTGTTGCTTTAACTAATGCAATTGGCTAACTATTAGCAGCAGAAGTGTAGTTTTAGTATTTTTGTGCTACACAACTGCTGCATGTTTTGTGTTCACTGACTGCCATTAAGCCCACAAGGAACAAACTGGCCAGAGCACGAGGTATGTTCTCATCCAAAAGGGTGAACACCACGTTGTACTCTGCATTAACATTTGACCGCATTGGGTGTGCACTGGTGTTGGACCACCATTCAGAGGTGTCCCATTACCTCTTGGCTTGGCAACACAGGGGTCAGCATAGCGCAGTGCTACTTTCAGACAAGCTTCAGTAAGAGTCATAGAGGTTGGGTGACATCGGTGAACAGGGTCATCAGTGACAGTGGTAAAAAGCTAAATACGGCAGCAGGGATATCAGAAACACTGTATCTTCTGCAGTATTTCACATCAAAGATACTGTAGCCAGGGCTGTCCCCTGAAACTGTCCTTTTTGGTTTGTTTTAGAAGTAGAAAATATACTGTACTTCTTCAGAAAGTTAAATATTATGCAAATCTCAGCATTGGGCTGCCGTTGACTTCAGCCGTTGTCCCTGTTTTAATTGTTTATGTGTCCTCACAGGTCTTTGGCCTGTACAAAGGGATCGGCTCACCAATGATGGGGCTGGCCTTTATCAACGCCATTGTGTTTGGTGTCCAGGGCAACGCCATGCGCCGGCTGGGCCACGACACACCCCTCAACCAGTTCCTGGCAGGTGCAGCGGCAGGGGCCATCCAGTGCGTGATCTGTTGCCCCATGGAACTGGCAAAGACACGCATGCAGACACAGGGCACGGGCGAGAATAAGAAATCGGCACGGAAACTCTACAAGAACTCCCTGGACTGCCTGGTACGCATCTACCGGAAGGAAGGCTTTCGCGGGATCAACCGGGGTATGCTGACGACAGTGATCCGCGAAACGCCGGCCTTCGGGCTCTACTTCTTAGCGTACGACACTATGACGCGGCACCTGGGCTGTGAGCCTGAGGACAGCTACATGATCCCCAAGCTGCTATTCGCTGGCGGCATGTCGGGCATCTTCTCCTGGCTCTCCACCTACCCTGTGGACGTCATCAAGTCCCGGCTGCAGGCCGACGGCGTGGGTGGTGTGCACCGCTACAGCGGGATCGCGGACTGTGTGCGCCAGAGCTGGGCGCGGGAGGGCTGGAGGGCGTTCACACGGGGCCTCACCTCCACCCTGCTTCGCGCCTTCCCCGTCAACGCTGCCACTTTTGCCACTGTGACTCTGTTTCTCATGTACATGCGTGACGATGGGGGCGCCAACTGTGAGGTGCCGCCCCAGGCCCTTCAACAACAGCAGGTTCAGCCCACCAGCCTGTGAGACTATGTGTGAGTGTGTGTGCGCGCGTGCTCTAGAGCACCCTCTAGAGTGTGTTACAGTCCTTGAGTGATGGTGGACAGATGGGGGACCTTAGAGAGGTTACATGGATGTTTTTATGTCTGCAGGTGAAGTCTGCATGTAAATACAAAAGTGTCCCTTTTTTCTTTTATTTCAGAATTACTTTTTTTATTATTATTTCCTCCCCAATTCAATCTTTAAGTTCAGCCTGTCATTTGTTTTCTTTTATAATGGTTGAGTTACAGTATTATGTGGGTTGTCAACAAGATCAACAGAATGTTTTGAAGTCACTTTAAATCACAGGAAAGAGAAAGGGAAGTAATAAGTGGAGCACCACTGGGCTTTAGTGAGTAAAGTACATATTGGACATGTATGTAGTCAACAGGTAGGCTGAGGCACTGTCCTTGGTTCATGTGAAAGTGGATTATTGAAATGAATGATGGAAAATGTGTTAATCTGTGAACATTTTTAGAATATTTAGTAAACACTTCTTTTAAGGATTTCTTATGAGTTACTAGGTGTGTGATTTGGATATTTCCAAATGTCAGATATATAACTGTTGCATGTTTTTTGTTTTATGAGAAGAACATTTATTTTCATAGAGTAACATTTAAACTCTTTAGTATGTGCACGTAGGTGCCTTTCCTCCACACATGAGAACACAACTAAAGCTTTCCTATTTTCTTGTTTACTATGGAATCCTAAGGATTTTAAGTAATTTTCTGGACTTAACCCTGATAGCCCAGAAGTTCCCTCTCTGTTTTTTCTTTCTTTCTAATTCAATTCCCCCCCCACTGGAATTTGCTGTCACATTCCACAGTTGGGTGTGGTCTGCTGTTTGAAGTCAACAACTGCACTTTTTTCTATGATTTTTGACTTTCAGATGTGTCAATCACTGTAGTGCAATTACTGGAAATCACAAGGGAGCACTTGATGTCAATCATTTAAGTTATGTGTCAAAATACATAGTGTTTTGGTAAGCGTGGATAATTTAGAGATTGAACGTTTGACGAAATTAGCCCAGTGTGATGAACTGCATTACTGACTAGAATGGCAAAGTACTGCAGACTCTTACAAGATTATTCAAAGATCTGTTACCATAGAAACTGAGGTCAAACTGATTAGTTACTGTAAATACAATTGTATTCACGTCATCATGCTCAGAACATTCTGCATTTGTTTTATGAAAATAATCTTAAAACAATCAATTCAGCACCTTAAACCAACAACACTTCCATCTGACAGTCAAATGCTGCTCACACGATTGTGTAAACAATAGTACATTTCTTTTGTATTTGAACATTTTGGTTGTTCCACATTAATTTATTGTGATGCGGTCATAATTGACATGAAAAATTCTTGATGACAGAAGATTGTTCGTATAAAGCGGTTATTTATATAGCACTACTTGGTTTTGTATGTGTTACATCAAGGTCAGGGGTAAGACTGTGTAAAGGAACATTTGCAAGGAAGGCCAAATCCGCAAGCAACTATATATTCTTTTTAATCTTTATTTCTGCCTTTAGTAGGGCATTAGTAGTCCACTTGTATCATACCAATCTGTTGTAAAACAAAGGCTGAATAAAGCATATTAAAAATGTACTTTCATTGATCTGTTATTACAAGTATGTTATGCAGCCATTTCCAGTGAACTAGTGTAAAACATCCTATGCTTTTTTTTTTATAATCTAGTAAAAACTAAATGGGTAGTAACTAAACTAAATGGCACTTCATAGATAGATAGATATTTACCATTACAAATGAAGAATGTTTTCTGTCACCCCAACAGTTAGAGCTGTATAGACGTCTGACGGTAATACTGCGTTACATTGTACCTTAATGCAACCTTTACACAGTAAACTTGATTGTGTTTAGTTGCCTGTGCAGAACAGCAGCAGAGATGCTGATGATGTCTAGATAGTATTGGTGGTAAAAGAGCGCCCTCATGTGGTCTAAGGGTTTTTGTTGATGTCATGTCTGCATACCTATTTTTGTTAAAGGCACAGTCAGGGATTTCACAGGAAGTGGCGTTTGTGTTTGTTAACATTCATTAGCAGACACTTTTGTGCAAAAAACTCCATACATTATATTTTAACCAAGGACCAAACTAAACACACCAGAGAGGTAGCTCACCCCTACTTTCATTATTCCCAGAGAAACCCCATGCAGGGTTTTGTTTTTGTTTGGGGGAAGGCTGCTCCAACTTCGTTTGTTTCCAGTTTTCGGGGCCTGGGCTGCCTACAGAGACTTTTTTTAACAGTGTAATTACTGAATGTGACAAAAAATGTTATGGGCTTGAAATTGTGTAAAATCCCTGACTGCGCCTTTAATTGTAGTGGAACAGCACAATTTAGAGATGCACTTATGATAGATAGATAGATTACTTGATTCATCCCCGAAGGGAAATTATGGTGTCTTATGCTATCTAAAGCAATCTTGTATTAAGTTGATCTTGAATCTTGGAATCACTACGTTCTTGAATGTTTTTTTTTTTTGGTACTGCATACAGTGCATATACATTTTAATGTGTAACAATTACTAATACTTACCTTATGTTATTATCTTTTCCATTTCACTGGCTTGCATGACTGGCAATAGAGAGAAGCCCTTAATACAGCCTCGTCATGTAATGAGGAGGGTCTGTTTCTCAGTCTGTTTGAGTCTGACATGTCTGCCCCCTGGTGGAATTGTTGAGAACTAATATTCATTGCATTGACAATACTTTCTTTCACATTTGAGATTTTTTCCCCTTCCTTTTGGAGTGTGACCAATTTTTGATTTCTATGCACATCTGAGATTCAAATATTTGGTCAACATCATCAGCTTATCAAAATTGTGTACTACAAGAAGGTATACCAGAAATAATTACAACCGCAGGGATTGGATGTTTATAAAGGATTTTGCATATTTATTATTTTGTGTAAATTGTACAAAAGCATGACTAGAAAAATAACGTATTAATAACAAACCAGACAGAACCCACTGGATAATCATTCATGTCTGTATAAAAGCAAAACTCTGAAACATCTTATTTCCAGCATACAGCTGCACATACGTAGCCTATGGTCATTTTTTAACATTATTCACACAACGCCAAGGGTAATATAACAATATTTGCAAAAAGCCACTATTTTCAAGTGTTAGTTTCGGCTGCTTCTTCAATGTCAGGTAAATAGCATAAAGTGCGTATGATTAAGGCTCCAGAAGCAGCTGTTTAACCAAATACTGGTCATATGAGTGTCCTATTCTTTCTCTTGCAGAATAAGTCTGTTTGCATGCATTCCAGATTAAGAAAATGTCAATGTTATTTATACAGGCTATGCTGACTGCCAAAGAGTTCCCCAAAGAATGAAGTGATTGTTTTGGTTGCAAACTATGTGTTCCCTGAGATTAGTTTATCTTTCTGCGAAACATCTGAAGCAAACACAGAAAGCAGCCAGAAAATGCAGAATTAACAATGATACTGTTGGAACACACCACAGGTAAATGTTAAAACATGCCTAATTGTCCAAATATCTGGTGTCCAGCAATAGATTAGAGAACTGGGTCTAAAACCGAATGCCGGGCTTCTTTTGTTTTTGGACTTCTTTTGTTTCATGATGGGTTATTATCGAAGGCATACTCATTTCCAAATGGCTCACAATCTGATATTAACCACCAGAGGCACTCTGATGTAGATGCTTTGAGCTCAGGAAAATTCAGTAAATACAGAGTATCGCTTGGGGTTGGGGTGCACCAAGTGGGTATTGAGCAGAACCTCTGGGGTACACACACACGTGCACACATTTACACAGAACATATACACAGAAATGACAGTCTGTCCCTGAGGATGGAGCACAAATTGTGTTCCCAAATGGAGTCTTTGATTCTGTGATGTCCACCCTGAGCACTGAGCAACATCTTTTGGGAGCACATCCTTTGAGGAGCACAGACAAACTATTCATTTAGCAGCAGCTCAGGTTGGGTAGGGTATGTAGACTCAACACAAGCAATAAGCAGCACTTGAGTGTGCATTGGCCTGACCTCTGGGAGCCTTTAGTGTTACTTCCTTTTAAAGATATTTAGTGTATTTCCTGAAGAGGGCACCCACACCATTAAGGTGTGTTAAGGTGTACACATACTCAGAGTTGAGCCTCGGCTCTAGCAGTGGGGTCACACACACACACACACGGAGTGGGCTGGGGTTCTGTGGGTCCACTCTCCACGTTAGCGGGTGGCCATCAGGGACACATCACTGGAGTAGCGCAGACAGCGATAGATCTCCTCTGCCCGGGAGCGACTCACACATGCTCCTTTCTGCAGAGCCTCCAGAGAACTGAGACACACACACACACACACACACTTTAATTATTTTATTTGGAATGACCAATACTTATTAAAACAACACAGCATCCAAATATTCACAAAGAGCCTGTTATTTTTCACCTGACTATACAAACACTGTCCTAATAGTCACAACCACATGAGTAAATAAATAAATAAATAAATATGTATGTTAAGGATAGAGATGACAGCATCCAAACATGCAGCCTGCCTATGATTGTTGACACAGAACGTTATTTGGTTATTTGCTTACAGTTCTTTTTAACTCAGTCTAGCAATTTGCAAGAGTCTGTGAACATGTACTAGACTACCATAAATGAAGACGATCAGTTTTGTGCTGTAACCACACACACTAAAGTATTTGTTAATTGCTGGTATTTTAGCACTTTCTCAGAAAAACATAAATCCATGTAAGTATCAAAGCAACAACCTACTTCCAAAATCAGAAAGCTTTTAGAAAGTTCATCAACAACTACAATGTCTTGGGGTGTTTGGGGAATCTCTAAGGACCTGCGTGGTCATTCAGATTTGTAAACCAGTTCAATTGAACAGTCTTATGTGTGTAATGTACTTTGTCCAGAAACGTTGCGCAGTTCTTTGGCTGTAAGGTTTACCATGCGATCGTAGCGTGCGATCACACACACACACTCAAACAAACAAACACAAACAAACATAGACACACAAAACATGACAAATTAAGAAGGGAACAGTGAAAGGAAGATAGGAATGAGAGAAAGAGGGAAACAGTAAAAAGAAGATAAATGAAAGAAGGGAAAAGATAAAGAAAAGAGTGGGTGAGTCACAGAGGACAGAGACACATACACCGAGTGAGACTGACCGATGTAATCATACCAAACAGTCATCTCCATTTCACCATTACCTCCACAGTGAGAGGAATGAAGTAGAGCAACCAGCAGATGTGCTCTGATACACTTGGGTACATCATGGTGTTGAAAATGATACAGTTCGTTTGAAAAACAGACAGATGTAAGATAACGAGGATCGTATTTTACACCATTACAGGTCAGGCAGAGAGAGGCCCTGATATAAGCAGTTAGACGCTCACCCACAGACTATAGGAGAGAGGCTCAATTATTATCATGCATTTCAGAATCACTGTATGTGGCCTCGAGAGATAAAGGCTCAGTTTTCACCTTTTCATTTGTTGATATTTGGATATTAATGCCTGTATGAGGCATCTCACAAATAGCAGATTACGAAAGTATTATGAAGTAACGTTCCTGGCTGAGTTACATTACTAGTGATATCTCACAAGCTGATAAAAAGGTGTACCTTAACCTTAACTTACCTGTACTTTTGAGGAAAAAAATTAACACAATCTTCATAGTTAACTCATTGAATGCCAAGCCGTTTTTGGGAGCTTTGTCCTAGAGTGCCAGCAATCTAGACCATTGTTGATGATTTTTGTACAGCCACAGCATATTCTGTGTTATAGTGCGTATAGATTGTGCGTTTTCATGAGTTTTCGATCGTCATATATTTCATTTCCATTAATCACAGAGTTCCCAAAATCACATATAAGGTGTGTTAGAGTGTCTAGTTTCATAATTAAAAAAAAAAAGCTAAAAACGTAATATTAAATGTTTGGCACTCAACGCATGGGAAGGAAAAACGTAATATTACATTTTTGGCACTCAATGAGTTAAAAGTGTAATGTGGGTGGTCTCACCTAGTTTTGATAAAGGGGTCTGCTAAATACAAAGTGAGAATGTGGGTGTTCTCACCTGTCGACGAGCTGGGCGACGGATGGAAAGTTGTGGCACATGTTGAGGGCGTTGATGTAGCTGACGCAGGGTAGCGTCAGGTAGAATTGCAGCGCTTGCTGCTGCTGGTGACCTTTGACCTCAAGGGGCACGCTAATAGCCTGGCCTTTCCTCTGCTCCACACGCGCCAGCTCGGCTAGCAGGCCAGCGGTGTCCTCGGCCCCCGTGCTGGACAGTAGCCTGATGCCCGCCTGCACCAGCCCCCCCAGCGTGCTGTCATAGTAATGCGTGCGCTGGAATGGGCGAGATGCTTCTCCTGAGGACGACAGAGCTCAACATCAACCTAAGTGGTTTTCACTTGAATTTGTTTGATAGGATTGCATATTATGCCATCAACACTTTAGACAACTACAAGTAAAGATAACTTGTCATTTTGATATCTAAATTAGAAAAAAAAGACATCGATTGAGTTATGGTGAGATTGTGATCTGACTTTTCACTTTAATTTGCCACCATTACTCTTATGGAGGAGAAATCAGATAAAAAAGTTCTTAATTTCTTCATTTTGAACACCAAGGCTCAACGAATTTTCTAATTTTTAAGAATCCATTCTCTGTTGGTCGAAAAACAGCCAACTTGGTCGGTCTTGTTATCTTAATGAGAGAAAAAAAAAAAAAAAGACACTGACACCAACACTAACAAAACAAAACAAAAAAAACATGATAATGGTCGCACGGTGAATTTGTGGAGTCACGAAAGACTCTTGGCGACTGCCATGCTTTAAATATGCAAAGTTGTGAAGTGGGGCGGATGAGCATTGGTCTCTGCTCCAGTGGAGGAGCCCTGCCTCCCTACATGTGCCTCCAAGAGATGCACTGCCAATGACAGCCCTCGTACAAGCCTCCTACAGACCCATACACACGCAGAATTACCTCCAGAGGCCTCGCGTGGTGAGGCCATGAACAAGAAAATGAACAAAGTCACCTTCAAGCACTGACAATGAGAGCTCCCCCCAAACTCTACAGACCTACTAACACATCAAATCCTCCACCGCCTCCAGTGGCCTACGGGGGTGGGGATGGGGTTGCACTGGACCTCTGGTGCTGACCGGTGCTGACCTAACCTCCTCACCTCCACTTGCCCTCCTTCCTCACCGGACTCCACTCAGAGGCACAATCTACTCCTGCAGGGGCAAAGATTACGCCAATGCCAAGATTTAAAGAGTCAGTTTCTCAGACAGGGATTACACCTAGTTCTGGATTACAATGGGTTTAAACCGCTGTTCTCGGACCAGAAATAGCATGACTGTCCTAGTCTTGCATTAACGTCTGTCTGGGGGCCTGGGGCCTAATGGTATTAAAGGGTGGGTTTCTACTGTAAAAGTCCCCATCTGGGAAGAGCTTTAATGGCACATAACAAGGTAATTTCCTCACCTGAAGAGTAACACTTATCTCCATCTATATCTCCATCTTTATTGACATAGCGTCAGCTCTGACACCTAGCTTTGTGTGTTGCGTGTCAGAGACAGGCTGACCATATGCATATGCTCTCATATACTTTGAGAGAGTTAGTCACTGCTTTCAAGCAGACTGAACTGAAGATCATAACAATGCATGAGCTCAGAGAAATCCTGAACATATTTAATAAGCTTTCAGACAGATTGAAGCTTTAATCTAAAGAGGTGGTTGAGGACGTTTTTCATACCGGGAAAAGTGATTGCACTATACAGGGGGCCGGTAAAGCAAAATAATTTCTCCAGTAGTGTTTTTTTATAGCAGTTTTTATCACAAAATCCCCAGACAGAAAATGAAGTCACCACATGTCCTCTTGCATGGGCAATTAACTACTGCAAGCAGCTAACTCTCTTTGCATTGAACACTCATTATAACTGTTATTAAGATCTGTGAGACCATTTTTAGCAATCTTTTTCTCTGGGAATAATTTATGTAAGAGATAATGGCCGACAGCAGAAAACAATATATTTTCAAATTGGTAATGTGGCCATGAGGCGAAGCGGAGGGGGAAAAACAAAACATCATGTTCTGTGACAATTGCAATGGTAATGTGACAACTGCACTACCCTATCCCACCCGTAGTGTTCTATTTATATTTATACATGTACGCAAACTGCATTTCGTGGTCTCTAATCTAACCTAACCTTACCTGGGCGTGTTCGGTCAGCCTCCAGGATGAGGCAGACCCTCTCGAACAGGCCCTGCAGGCTGTGCATCCGCTCCAGTAGCCTCTTGCGGTTCTGGGCCGCCGCCACCTCTCCCTGGGTCTGCCGCTCCACTGCCATGCGGTTGCTGACCACGAAGTCGCAGCCATCGAGTGAGCAGACCTGTGCCGTCACACCATGCCGCAAACGCAGCGCCGACACCACCTCCGGCCCACTGGAGATACACCGGCTGTCCACCAGAACACACACCGGGCCAATCGCCGACGGAGACGGGCTCGGGGACGGCCCGAGACTGTGCCCTACAGACAGGAGGGAGTTGCCAGCCTGGACACATGTTTGTATTTATATTATTAACTAAGTATTAGTATAGAATATTTATATAATACAGTGAGGGTGTGCCCCTGCTCATATATACATGCATAGAAGATTTATTTATTTATTTGCTTGTTTGTTAAGTCACATAAATCCCTATTGTAGTCACAGTGGTATTACTTTGCTTTCCACACTCAACCTATTTATGGGCTTAAGCTCTAGCTATGCCAAAATTATCAAAATATGATTTGCTCATACTTGTAGTTTGTCTCGTAGGGTGGAGGGCATCACGTCAAAGTCCAGCTCCTCTGAGAGCCGTGCCTGGTTCTGAAGCCTCTGGCGGTTCCTCTCCTCCAGTGGGTTCAGCTGTGGCTTGGGCCCATGAGAGCTGGACTTCCCCACCACAGCAGAGGGTTGTGGGGGAAGTAGAGGCGTCTTGAAGACCGACAGTTGTTGCTTCTCTTTGGCTGCTTCAGGGGAGGCTGGGGCAGCCTGCTTCATGGGTAGCCCACCCTCTCCTTGCTCCTCATCACTGGAGTCCTCCATCCGAATGATCCGTGAGCGTTTCGTTTTCCTGGCGGGTTCGGGAATCGGCTCTCTACCCCTGGCCTCCCTGAACTGAGCCTTGCGCCGGGTTGCATAGTTCCTCCTGCCATCCACATAGGAGTCTTCACCAATGAGCTCTGCTAACTTGACCTCCTCCTCCTCTCCTTCACTGCTCCCCATCATTTCCACGTCGCTGCCATGCACCACGAAGCTGTCCTCCGCGTACGACTCGTCCTGCTCGGGCACCTTCAGCACACAAACAAGATGCTATCTGAGGCCAATTACACAACATCTGCAGACTCTAGACTAACACAATGAAGTCGATTGGGCGCATCTATTAAATGTTCTCTATTAAAGCTCAAGATCAGGTTTTTTTTTATAACATTTTCAGTCAGGCATTATCATTGTAGGACAACATTGGATTACCAATAACATAGTGACGTAGTGAGAGTAGTTACGATGTCTGTCAAGTCAAGTTTATTTATAGCGCATTTCATACACAGAGGTCAGTCAATGTGCTTTTTTTCATGGACATGACATTTTCTTCAATGGCCGCTACCTGTGAGAAAACATCCATGTTGTTGGTGGGTTTATACACCATTTTGAATTTGCCAGGGACAGCTGGGCTTCTCACTGACTTCAGGTAAATACCCTGCATCTCAGAATCTACAGACGGAAAAAGATTACCTTGCCATGAAAGACACATACACAAACACAAACCTCCTTTTTCATTTAACTACAGTGTTTCCCATACATTGACTTATTTGTGGCGGCCCACCACAATATCAACATTGACCACCACACAATGATTTTCCAGGTTGTGCTAAATTGTGCTTAAATCTGGTTAGCATCATAATCATGCTGCACTAATTTGTTCAAAACTGTTGCATTTAAGTTAATTCTGCAAACCTACCACCACAAATAGAATTCAATTCTGTGGGAAACACTGAACTGTAAAGCATTCAACCAGGAAAATGCATCTGAATACAGATTAAGGTTTAAGATGAGATCTTCAGTCCATCTTAAATGGCCTTGGGCCTGAAGAAGATGGCAGTGTTTCTGGATCATGTTTAAATATGGTTTCTTCGTTACATGGTACAACTAGAACCAGTATTTCTGGATAGATTGTATAACTGTCCATAGACAATGGTTATTGAAAGTTTTCCTGACGCAGAATAGGGTCTGGTTTTACGTGTCACCTGAAGCCCCGAAGATAATGGCCATACAATACTGCTTTTCAGCCTTGTCCCTTGTGTAAAGATTGTTTGAATATTTTAATGGTAGGTACTATAGATGAGGAAATCCCCAAATTCTTTGCAATTTTACATTGAGGAGCATTTTTTAAATTGTTTTCACAAAGGACCCTAATTCTTTGTTTTTTAATCTCAAGTCATCTCAACTCAGTCATTGTTGCATGTGCATTCTATATGGATCCTGAGTCTGAGCTGAAAGAGTTTATAGTGTCTCTTAGGTGTGTGCATTTTCTCAGTACTGTACATTTGCATTAAGTCCTACTCAGATTATGTAAGGGATAACGGCCGCCGAGGTGTCCTGTTATACGGAATTAATGGACGAGGGCGAGGGACAAAGAACTCCCCGACGCACAGCGGAGCGGAGTCTATTAATTCCGTATAACAGGACACCTCGGCGGCCGTTATCCCACTTATCACCTGGTTGCCACTATAGGCAATAGTCATGCCTTTATAGCATGCAAAGGAAACAAGCGGTTCCGTTTAAAAAGAAGCCGACTTGTTCAGTTTGTTGTACAAATTTATTTGGCCCTATAACAATGATAGCATGGGCAGTTAGCTTGTTTACAGTTGATTTTATTGTTGCGAAGCCTGCTTCCAGCCTCAGCCCTCGGCCTACTATGGTTGTTTTAATTACCATTCATTGATATGGATTTTTTTTTTTTTTTTTACCAGATCTACTTCATAGGTGTCCCGTTATTCAGAATTAATAGCCACCCCACCAGCCAATCAGAAAAGAGTATTTCTTCTCTCCGGGTGATAAAACTGTAATAGCTGATGCATCAGTCATAGAACAAGATGTACCGCATAGCGGTACAAAATATGACTGCCACTCAGTCCTGCACATTCTCTCTGCAAAAAGCTCTAGCGGCGGTCATAATGATTAAAGTTACTTGAACAATAACAATAAGAAGGGTGAGCCAAATTCCTAACAGCCTAACTAATGTGCCATTGCTTTAACTCTTCTTTATGATCAGAGACTAGGACCATACTGCATAGTGGGAATAGGACTAATATCTTAGTTCACTCCTGTTAAACTTGTACTAGTAAATGTTAAACTAAACAGCTAAACTGATTTAGATGGAACAGTCGTTCCATCTAAAATGCCTATATTAGATACTTTTTAGTGTTTAAAGATAAAAAGTATAAACCTTTCTATTATACTTTAACAAGTATTGTTTGATCTTTTTAAAACAGAGAGATCCCATCCTGATTGGGAAGAGAGTGTCACAAGTGAGCGTGTCATCATACATTAGCGTGTTAAACACCATAGTGACACACTGGAAATGTACCGTTGAGGCCCTGGGAGAGGTGGCTGTTGTCCACCACAAAGCCCTCCAGCATCCGGTTCTGCTCTTCATCATCTTCCTCATCTGACGAAACAGACCCATCCTCCTCAGACAGCTCTGCCTCATCGTCCAGGAACTGACGCGCCCTTCTGCGGACTGTCCCCTGGGAAATGTGTCAACATAAATCTCGCTGGTGACTTTACTGATCCTCTGCAGCTTGATGACTACATTCATTGTTGTGAAATCTACCTGGGTCTACCTGAGTATTTCAATCCGATGTTTTTCAGTTTGCTAGCAGAAAAGCACATCTATCTATAAATTACAGGAACGTATGTCTGTCTGTGTGTCAGTGTGTGTGTGTGTGTGTGTGTATGTGTGTTCGAACCGTTCGTCTTTTCGATTTCAAACTTGGCAGGTGTCTTGGTACGGGCATGAGTAAGTGCAGTGCCAAGTTTGCCGTTATTTGGATAAGTAATGCGAAAGATATTGTTAAATATATCGGTAAAAGAAGTACAGGTTGGCTTTGTCCGCTTTACTGTAGCCACTCCCCCTCTCACACAGCACATTGCAGGACCAGAGACAGAGAGACTTCATGAGAAATAGACATTCTCTAACCTTTGATGTTTGCCCTGGGTTGGAATGTTTGGGAGCAGGCTGAGCTCTGGGCTGTCTGAGGGACTTATGCTGGAAGTCATCATCTGATAAGGCCTCCACATCACTCTCCTCAGACTGCAGAAACAGGGCGAGCAACAAACATTCAAATCCTTATTAAAACACCATATTACAGTAGTTGTGAGTATCTTATTAACCATCTCACCTCAGTTGTCACCTGTGTTTGTGTCTAGGTTTATGATCATGATCTACAGTATGAATCACTTAGAAAAGCAAACGTAGCAAGCACCCATGCATGCACTGTAATCAAGAAAGTTATTCCAAAAGCCATGTCTTATTTGAATTAGGTAAAACTGAATCGATATGAAATAATGTAGGTTACCATTGTTACCATGATATTGCGTGGGGCAAGAACACGCTTTCCTATTACTTGTACAGGCGAGTCCACATCACTTAAGACCTTTGACTGCTGTGAGCACACAGAGGAAAAGGATTCAGTTAACAGGGGTGGCATAGAGAGAAAACCATGTATTTATATTCATGAATATGATGATTCAATTCAAATGAATATAAATCATGCATTCATGCAATCAACAGTTAGGTTCAGTAGAGCTATTCATTCATTTCTGATTGGATGACGGGCATTACATGAGTCATCCCGACTGGCGATCTCTCACACACACGCACACAAACACACACTCTGCGTGACGACCTGCGGCACCCAGCCTACAGCTGAATCTCAGCCATAATGATATCACTTATTCTTACATAGAAACACAGACCTGATGGCAGACACACACAGACCTGGCAGACCTAATCAACACAGAGGTGTTGGATATGAACTGCAACTCTCTGCCTGTCTACTGCTGCCCAGCCTTGCTTTGTGTGAATGCAATGAGTTGACGATCATTTTTCAAAATGAAGAGACCACTGCAAATTTTAATATGAACGTCAACTCATTTGAATGTCACTCAGCAACTGTAGGCTGACATCAGAAAGATGTGCAGTGGCCTCTTAATTTTTTCCAGAACTGTAGATGAAAATAATTAGCCTGAAAGCCAGCCCGAATTTAACCCCAACCTTGCTCCTTCGACAAACATCTATGTGCCTATTCATTCACGTGACCCGAGCGCACTGTTGTTTACAGAAAAAAAGCTTCCTAGAAAAGCTAAACATTTAGATGTCGCTATCGCAATATCTGTTGTACAAGATAATGACCGCGCAATAACTTTGCAGAACAGAAAACAGAGATTAAGGTATTTGTCAAGAAGAAGGATGTTTTGACTGTCTACAGGATTCACGGTAGGCTATTTCGTTCGCTCTGATTTGTTAGGTCTATTCAATTTGTGCCGAAGAATTTATCGGTTTAAACACCCTATAATCACATCCAAATGCTCCAGTTCCACTCAAATTCTGAATAGAATGGAGTTGGCTACGTCAGGCTAGAAAAATGATGATTCCAGGCAGCACGACTCAATGATCTTCATCATCATGGTGGTTCAGCAGATATAGAGTGGAGATTGATATAGTGAGAGTAGAGATTGATATAGAGTGGTATAGATATAGTTAAGCACAGGTGGGAATGAGTAGCCTGGCCTCTGCCTGCCTACGTACTTCCGCTCGATTTCTTTTCCCTACAGTACTCCGTCTGGAATAGGTTGATTCGCCCTCGTTTCCTTCGGAGGTTGGGCAGCCGAACCAACCAGCGAACAGAGGGCGTCCCTGAGAGCGATTATGTTACCCAGGCATGGTGTTTCAATTACTATGTCCCCGCCCCCGAAGCAGACTGCTTGGAATACATCAACGTAGGGAGCGAAAAGGGCTTATACTTATGAAATCTTTGAGCAAATGTGAATAAAAGGCGCAAATAAGGTTGGTGTGAGTTATTTTAGCTCTTTCTAGTTTAGCCTATTAACAGGAGTGTCACGAACGAAGTCACAGTCGAGTAGGATGTTATATCGTCAGCTAAACTTTAGTCATACATTTTGTCACTTGAAATAGTCTACGAACGTACCCAAGTCAAACTTTAGTTTAGTAGGCTACATGGTCGCGTCAAAATCGCTATTTTTCAAACACTAAGGAGGCTCGACATAACATGAAACTTTGATCGAAGTATCATCAGTGTCTTTACATATGAACTCGAGCATTGAGAACATTGTTGGTGTACACATAGTTTACTAAAAAGAAAGATTTTGGACAACTCACTCCACACATGGCAGCGAGCAGAAAAAACAAGTGAGTTGTTCAAAACCTTTCTTTTAGTAAACTCTGTGTACACCAACAATATTCTCAATGCTCGAGTTCATGTGTAGAGACACTGATGATACTTTGATCAAAGTTTCATGTTGTGTCGAGCCTTCGTAGTGTTTGAAAAATAGTGATTTAGCGATTATGATGCAGAGAAACTTCTCTGTATGACGAAACGCCGGTTGTTAGTGATTGGTTCAAAACGGTTCAAAGGAACTCCAATGATTTTAAACCTCAAACTGTGCCCTCCCACCCGGAAATAAACGTACGCCTACGGATCTAGGCCAGACTCTCTGCAAAGTCAGAGAGGATTCAAGGCTAGGGAATGAGATGAATGCTAAAAAAAGTGTGTCTGTGTGCACATGTACCTGTGTGTGTGTGTGTGTGTGTGTGTGTGTGTGTGTGTGTGTGTGTGTGTGTGTGTGTGTGTATGTCAGGGGTGGGAGCACACCTCTGGGGAGGAGAGGGGGTTGAGCTGGCCCTGTCTACTCCGCTTCCGTATGATGATGTCATCCTCACTGTCACTGGCAGCATGCTCTGGGAAGGATCCCAAGACAGACAGAAGATACAGATTTAAATATGGCAACACATATGCACAAGTGACACACACAAACACATACAAACACACACACACATGCACAGATTCCCTGAATACATAAAAAACACCCAGACACATTTACACAAGCAAGGAGACATCACCACACCAAAACTCACATAAAAGGCACATAAAAGGCACATAAAAATCCAATTCCACAGAATGAGGGGCATGGAGGTCAGTAGGGCATAAGAGCTCTTCTCTGGAAAGAACATTGTGTTATTATAGCGAAGCTAAGGTAAAGTTTTTGTATGCATTCTTGCTGACCTATTTTCACAAATTGGTTTGGCAAAACTGACAGGAAAAGAAAAATACAAGCATTGATTTTTATGTAATGAAAAAGAGGTAGCAACACATTTGTGAAGGCTACAGTTGTGCATTTTCCCATTACAATTTTTTTACAACAAAAAAGGCCCACATATTTCTGCTGTCAAAAAATCTAGGTCACTACACAAAAACCTCAAGTTTATTAGATTAAGGGTTGGATTAGTTCTGGGCTAAGGAGCAGTTTGTTCAAAAGTCCTGAGTAGATCATTCATAGAATGGGTGAGTTTCTTTTCATCTCTTTCGCTACCGTAGTGTTTTATCTACTTTTTTGAAAGACATCTGACACGGACAAAATTAGATGCTTTTCTAAGACACACCACTAGGCCTTGATATCATATCAATTATGCCTTCTCAATATGCTAAATTTGAGAATACAAGAACAAAACAGAACAAGAGACTTGAAAAGAAAAAAAGCCATCTAACCTGTTTGAGGGAAGTGAACTGATTGATCTGCAGGGAGTGTTACTTTGGGAAGCAAAGACTTTCGAGAAGTGCTCCACTGGGCTTCTCTTTGAGCACTAGTGAGGCACTGGTGTGCAGCAGTAGTCTCTGGACGTCTCTCATGTGATGTTAGTGTGGCATGAGATGGTGTAGAGGTCTTTGATCGGATGGCTAACCTCTGCTTTAGAGTGAGACTGGGCGAGAGGAAATAGTAGTCTTTGACACTAAGAGCCGAAGCCTCCCCTGTCTGCTTCAGGCAACTACCAGGGGTGGTGACGGAGACTGGGCGCAGGTGCATAGGAGTAGTGATGGCATGGCCGGGTTTGTGTAATGTCTTTTGTGTGTTCTCATGTTCAGACTTGGCAAGAAGAGGTGGAGTACACTGCAGGTGTTCCCTTACTTCAACCTCATCCTCTTCCTCATCTTCATCTTCATCTTCAAGACAGTATCCAAGGTCAAAGTTCACAGAGAAAAAGTCTTGAGAGAGGTCGAAATGCTCAGAGTTCTGGACAGGTTGTTGGTGGACATCGCTAGGTGACATGGTGTTGGATATTCGTGTGGAATCTGCTGAGGCCTTGAAAACAGTCTCTGCTGGGCTTTCCTCAGGTCCTTTTCTGACCCTCAACAGTTCACTGGCAGTGTGGTTGGAAAAGTTCTTGTCAGGAGTAGGTATATCTGGCAAACTAACTTGAAGAAATACTTCATCGTCACCAAATAGGTCAACACTCTCATCCATGATACTGTGCTGAAGAGGGTCTTTTGAGCCTGCGTGTTCCAAGGGCTGGACAAGTTTAATGTCATCTTCAACTTCTGACTCTTTGTTCTCGTCCTCAAAAACCTCATCCCAGGTTGGACTTGTCATTTCTCGTAAGCTTTCAGTAGGCTCTTTTTGTAGCTTTGGTAAACAGGTGCTTTCATTAAGGTCGGGGGAACCTGCAGACATTTCTTTAACTTCATGTTCCACAGAATCTACTTCCATCAGTTCAGTTCTGTCATCGTTATCATCAGCATCAGCATCATCATAATTTTCCTCCAAACAGAAATTGATCTGGAATGGCTCATCTTCATGCAGTAGATTTGGTTGAACCTTTGAATCTCTGGTTATTTCATGATTGGGAGATGCATCAGTCAGAGAAAACTCAACATCAACAGTGATGTGGGGTGGGGATATGGAAAGAAGCTGTTTGACATTTTCTAGAATTGTTGTCAAACTCGCTGAGGATTCTCTGAAGGGCTTAAGCGTAGAGTTCTTGCACAATTTTGGTAAATAAAACAGTTCCTCAAATTCTGAGTTCTGCTCTTCAGGCTGTTCCTCACAATGAGGAACAGAGGTTGATTGCGTTCTTGGTTGCTTCACCTCTATGCCATCTGTGACACCAATACTCACCTTAAACTCTTCTCCTAACGGCTTTTTCGTTGGGCTACTGTCTTCGTCGCTGTGCAAGACACAGTCAAAGTCCATATCCATCAGTGGCTGGGCACTGATAGTGGAACACTGACTTTGGGTTACTAGGTCTCTATTGTCATGTCTGGAATCAGGAACTATCTCAGGCGGAACTTTATCCTTGACTATGGTCCAGGGACTCTCAAGTGCCACCTTTGGCTTTTTTTCTTTGAAAATATCCTCATCTAACCCCGCTGAACAAGTGGATGTGTGGGAAAATCTTGTGTTTTTACTTAATTTTGTGGGAAACAGTTTAGTCTCTTTTTGTCTTTTGGAGAGCTTTCCCCACCGGTCATCCTCCTGGAAGCCAACGACATCCTCTTTGTGGAGGTAAGGCATCAGCTCTGCCTCATAGCTACACTGACCCTGTGAATAACACAAGCACAACATTAGCCTTAAAGAGAGACTTTCTAATGAGGAGACAGAGCACTCAAAAAATCCTGAAGAAATAGAATAGAAATGCATAGGGTTAGTTTGTAACGCCAATATGGCAGTTGTCTACACATATCCCGCCCCTTCCGCAGCAAAAAAAGTTGACATTGTGCCAATCATGTAGTGTGTTGTGAATACATCATGCCAATCATGTGTTACGATCTCGCCGCTAGAGCAAGGTTGTGTCGTGAAGCCTTACGCACGCACATTTCTGTCGAAATAGATGCTCGATAAGTGCCCAAAAAGCGTTACAATATGGCCGCCGAGTGGAGGGACTTGCATAAAAGGACTTTGCCTTAACATTAGAGAGAAGACCAACTACAACAGAGTTTTTAGACCCTTTCAACAGCATAAACAAACAATGTGCATTCCTAAGGCATTTCTGGTTGCACAGAAAACAGCATTGAGCTAATGGCAACTTGGGGACAAACAAAAATTAAAAAACATGTTTTAAAGACGACATTTTGTAGAGCATTAAGCTTAAGTCCGATTAATTTTCATTTCAAAGTATCTGCGTTGGTTTTGAACATTTCAACAGGAAACCATTTAGAAACACATTAAGGTCTGTTAAGGGTCTATATCAAATATATATTGTAAACCTAAGACATTCAATAAAACAACCAACAAACTACGACGCAATGACATCTCAGATTTTAAGGAACACGTCATCTTTTTGGGAAGTTAGTTTATTTTCTGTCTTCCCCAGTTACTCTTCTCTGTCCGTGCAATAGCCCAGTTTCACACCGTTAGCCTATCTTGGCATAATTCACTGGAAAAGGGTTGCTCCAGTTATCCTGTAGCTCCCTTTCAGCTATAGGCTAGCTATAGGATAACTAGAATAACCCACTTCCAAAAATGCTAAGCTAGGCTAACAGCAGGTTATTGCACACAGAGAGAAGAAAAGGGTATGTATCATCTTAATTAACTCTAGGGTAGAGAGCAAAGAAGATAAAAAAAACTTTGAAGGACCACACCAACTTTCTGGGAAATTTTGTTATTTCAAATGGCTTTGGATAATCTCTCTTAAGAGCGTAAGCTCAGTAGCCTTATGCTCCAGCCAAAACCCAGAAAACATTACCAAGGTGTGTTTAGTGGAGTAAAAACTTTACTTTTGTAAAGCTCCGTCAGCATTTGAAAGCCAGAGATGCCATGCCAGCAAGTTCAGATTGTAAAAAGGACAGCAGCAGGTCAACCAGTCAAAGATCTTGAAACACTCAATACTGCTCTGAAGAGTTTCACTGCACATTCTTATCCTTTAGCAAAATGCTTGCTGACTCTTATTTTGCTTTTCCAACCAATGTTATGGGTCACCAATGTTTGAAGGGAGTGTGAGATGTGTGGTTGTATAAACACATTTGCAATGAGTCCAAGATCAGATCTTTCCAGGTCACTTAGTGGTTTCCTTGATGGAAACTGGGCCTACTGTGATACGATTGATTGAGAAAGAAAAGATGAAATGTGCTCGTCAAACAAAAGGTAAACCTTGCATTTCACAAGGCTATAGACAAAGTAACTTAAGAATGATTCATTATAGTTTATGGTAACAATTTATCTTACCACCACAGATGACATATTTTACCATTTTGCAAGGGTGGCTTTGGGCTATACATACACACTGACATTAGTATGTATAAGTATATACTCTTTTGATCCCGTGAGGGAAATTTGGTCTCTGCATTTATCCCAATCCGTGAATTAGTGATACACCCTCAGCACACAGTGAACACACAGTGAGGTGAAGCACACACTAATCCCGACACAGTGAGCTGCCTGCTACAGCGGCGCTCGGGGAGCAGTGAGGGGTTAGGTGCTTTGCTCAAGGGCACTTCAGCCGTTCCTACTGGTTGGGGTTCGAACAGGCAACCCTCCAGTTACAAGTCCGAAGCGCTAAACAGTAGGCCACAGCTGCCCTCAAATTATTATAATAATAATAATAATAAAAGGCAAATTAATAATAATAGCCAAATTAATAATAATAATTCTTAATAAATGCTGTTTTTATATGTGGTTTAGTACACTGTGAATCTGCCAGTCCACACTAGAAGAGTGAGCGAGGAGCTGTGAGCACACAGGCTGCCCACCCGCTGACATGAGAGCACCTCTGAGTTCATTACTTTCCATGATGAAGCTGGGGCCCTCCACTGCCTGTTTAAGGGAATTAATATAAATTCAATCAGCCTGTCGTGGTTTCCTTTTTTTCCCTCCCAGCTGTAGAGGGTAAGACCAGAGCACACGGTTTGTGACTCCTCTTCTCAGCCATCTGCTGCTATCTATCTGTTTTTCTATTACATTTTTACTGATATGACAAATAGCCACTTGTATTGTCAAAGCAATCATTAAATGTAGGATGGCATTACAGTACAGATACAGAAAACATACACATTGAAGAATCACAGCTTAACAAATGATTTATCAACATCTCTCTCTATTTTTCACTCCTCTGTCTCTTTTTCTCCCTCACACACCTCCGTCTCTCTCCCTCTCCCCCCCCCCCCTCCCCACCCGGGCTGCGTGCGTGCACATCTAGGTCGCGCCGTGCTGGCCTACTTTGCGCTTCCCCGGGTTATGTAATGGTTCTGAGAAGTCTTACATAAGCAGAGGAGCCTGCCTGCCCTGTGTCTCCCGTCACACAGGCAGGAGCAGGAAAGACATGAAGGGGGAAAACAGAGTGGAAGAGCACTGTGCCCCTCTGGATGAACAAAGGCAGATAACATAAACATGCCTCATCCTGCATTGCTCTTACTCTCAAGCAAACACACACACACTATATAGCACACAGACATACACGCATAAGGACACAATTTCTTGCTCTTTATCTTTTTATATTTTATGTCTTTATTACATTCTGTCGTTTAGGGCTGTGACGACATATCATCTAAATAGCTCAAACTATTGTGGAAGTCTGCTAGCCTGTTAGCATGAACTATTTGGTCATTAGGCATCACATGATCGGGGTATTGCAGTGATGTTATTGTCACAGCCCTCCTGTCTTTCTCTATCCATCTTCTCTCCCACTCATTCCCTCTCATTAGTTCTACTTTCATTCTCCTCCTGAGAATCAGCATCCCCCTTTGTTCATCTCTGTGGCTGGCTGTGGGTTGGAAACAGGAGGAAAAAGGCCATGTAACTAAGCCCTGTATAACGTTACCTCAGGAGTAAGTTGAGAGGGCATCTTTGACTGGCAAAGAGCATGAAGTTAATAGCGCACACACAAACACAAACACACACAAAGCATCTGCTCTCTGCATGTGGGGTGAAAGAGCAAGATGAGATCTGTCTAATGAGATGAGCCAATCAGGAAACAGGCTCTATTTGTTCAGTGATGCGCAGCAAGGGAAAGAGACAAGCTTCACCCAAACTCGTATCTGTAGCTAAACATGGAAATAACCCAAACTCAAGTATGTTACGAACAAAGGGGGCGTGACCTCTTGTTCTATTTCCGTATGAATATGGAGTAGATGTATAGGTCACAAGGGCTGATCCTCCTAGACGGTCATTAGTCACGAGCACCCCGCCTTGCACCTGGCCAAATGTTATGCTAATCAAATAGTTTCTGAGTATTTGGAGCAGCCATAAGCGACAATGGGAAGGTGTGAAAGCCCAGAGAGTCACACCTGGAAGTAGCATAGGTGTCTATAAAGTCATGCTAAAAAATCTAAATCTACAGAATGTATAGACAAGAGAAACAAATGAACATAAGAAATTTACAGTACAGTAGACACAGCAATTAGTCTGATTCACAACTCTTTCATCTGTCTAATGAGATCACTCAGCATAATAAATATTTCATAAGCATATTTTTTTTAAAGGTGTTTGGGGAGAAGTCAATTACTAGACGTTTAGTCAAGGATACATTAGAAGCTTAGAGAAAAAAATGGTAGGTCAAGTACACAATATTTTTAGTGCTCAAAATAGCATGTAATGGTTGAATGCTACCAGTGATTATTATTTAGTAAGTTGTTTTTAGATTTTAGGATACCTAGGGGATATACAGCACCAGTATTTCCCCATTGACAGTCAAAGGGAAGGCTGATTTCAGTTAAAGTCAGAATCTGTCTAGGTCTATTGCTATTATTACAGGAGTAATTTTTGTGGGGAAGTCTGCCAAAGCTGGACTCAATATGGGGCATGTACCAACAAAATACTAGTCCATACAGGAACAGGTACAACCGATGACATCAATGACACAATATTCATAAAGTCAGCCAATCAGATACATTTGCAAGTACGCCATTGTCTGAGAGTTTGGTTATCTATGAACGCCTCATATCTGAGTGTGTTTTCTCACACAAGGCGGCCTGGCTCTTCTGTGTTGTTCTTACAAAAGCCTGCAATGCAGGGCGAATTCCTCCAAATGTCCACCTTGGCCCTGGAGCCTGTGCACACACAAGCCTTTTTGCCTAATCTTCACCCCAAATCTGGGATTTGGCAGTTTGAGAGTGAGCTTTAACCCTCACAAGAAACCAGCTGTAGGTTGAGCAACACACCTCAGAGGAAGAAAAAAAGAACAATTTATTTAGGTTAACACCTAAATACAGGTGGTAACAGACTGAAGTTTTCTATATAAATCTGATTATCTAATACAGAGAAATCATCAACTGAACAAAACAACAGGTGCTCGATGTTACCTTTTTTCAGTTTGTTGTGACGGTGTGAATTCGCCTACACTTATGGACATTCTAGTGCAGGACAGAACTGAAAGCTATACAGACAAGTCATCAGGACTCAATGTCTCCGCATCAGCAAATGCGTATGAGGCTGGAATTGAGGTCCCAGGTAGTTAAATTGTAAATCTTTGGGGTCATTCAATTTTCTAGGGTTGGATGGAGAAAACACTTCCTTCCCTTATGGGTCTAGGAACACAAAAGCTACACTGAACTGTCTCCATGACAACAAATCCAGTCAACACAGAGATCCAAAAGAAGATTCTTGAGGTATCAATGACTATACCACTAAATTACAGTTGGGTCAAAGGCAAATAAGGTGTTTCAACCAGCTAAAATGATCAGATTCTATACACATTTTATCAGCATAATAATAGATTTTGTTCAAAAATAAATTCAATAAAGCAAAAAATGAACAATTCTTTATACTTATATATTTGAGAGAAAATAGTATACAGATTCATTCTCCTTGCAGTAAACATTGCTGTTGAACTGTATGATGGTTGCACTGATTAACACTGTCTTGTAAAACAGCCTTTTTAGAACATTAATAGTCTTCTTATTATTACTCTTATCCTTTGTATTTTTCTTCTTCTCATTAATGTTGACAGCATTAGCACACCAATATAACAGTATATTCAGACATGCTATGGTATGGTCATACTATGGTATACAATGATCAAGCTTTAGTACAATTTATTAGAAAGCTTGACATTATCCTGAAAAATGATTGCATTTGAAAGAAAAGGCAAACACAATCTTCAAATTGATATTATTTTTTTGTTTCTGAACATGGAATAATTGTATACTGCATAATGCAATACTGCAATTAACCTGCAAACATGGGGCTGGGTCGTGCAGAGGATGACCCGTTGACCCTTTAAATTCATTTTGACACAGTCACCTTTAATAAGATCATTAACCCTGATGGGATCACAGGGCAGCAGAGGTGAATGGTGGGTCCTTCACCACAGAGGTGACAGAAGGGCTGCACCTACACTTGCAGATATTCTCTGAGGATTTTAATCAATCTTTTTTCTTCCATATATTTTTTGTTTCTGTACTGTTAATATCACAACTCAAGAGCAAAGCAAACACCTACCTAATGTCTGATCAATGAAAGCAATAGCAGCATGAGATGAGGAACATGAAGATGCAACAGCTTCACACTAATACGTTCTTGCTGTACTCCAAATGTGAATGTAATCAGAACAACCCTTACAACACTACTACAGATGTTCTGCAAAAAAAGAAAAACAAACCTGAGCCCCTCAAGGAGGACAAACCAAACAAAACAAAGCAAAACAGAGCACCTTAATCAGGTCAGTGGTCTAGATGTCTGCCCTAGCTAGCGCCTTTCGATCTGGCATTTAATACCCTGGGCCTGGGTCCTTAATCCTTGCAATATGGGGTACCATTGTCACTGACCTTTTACTGATGGATATCCAACTGTGCTGCTCTTACCGTACCAACCAGACACAGACATGTGATCCAAGCTCATGTGTTCAACCACTTTAATCAAGGTTGTGTTGGTCCTACTGCTAGCGATGCGAGAGTCTACATCGAGAGCCCTTTCACATCTCTATGTATTCTCTGGGCTGTGTGGGCTTTATTGTGGTTGGAGAGGTAGCGATCAATAAAGAGCATCTTGCAGTACCTGCCCAATTGGGCCTTGCTCTGGTTAACACTGAACTCCTTTAGTGAAGGCACCGCGATATAGGTTTTAGCAGTCATGGCCACGTGACTCATATCTCACATGTGGGCTCAGTGAAAAAAAAAAAATATATTATTTCATCATAGTTCCATTTTCTGGACTCTAAGCATAAATGAGAAAATAAGAACTAAAGGCTTACACTGAAAGGCTTACATTTTTACATTAGAGGCCATGAAAGAAAGTACTTATCATCAGTACTGTCAAATATGAAGAGCTACAGAGAAGACATACCGGTAATTACTAGCGCTTCCCTTTCACAGTAAGGACAAATGCATGCAGACTAAATAGAGGCCTTTTACTGACAGATGCTCTGTCCTTCGGAGGAACAGCTCTATTCTGTCTGCCACTCAAATGTGCCTAGATGTTCAAACTGAATAGGGTTTTCATTAGGCAAATAGGTTATATACAATATAACTGGGCAGCCGTGGCCTATTGGTTACAGGGTATCTGCACATTTTCCAAGTGCAAATTTAAAGACCTTTAAGACCTTTTCAAGACATCTAAATGGAAAAATTAAGACTATACCACGGCAAAAAAGATACAACTTAAAACTGTTTTATGCAATAGTTTTTTTCTACTAATTTTAACACCCACCCCATTTTGGATGTCTACAGACGTTACCAAATATATTTTGGCAAAAAAAAAAAAATTGTGTATTTACCTTCACTGCTATAAATGCCCAATTTTAGGGTCTGGGCTGCTTGCTTTTGAAGCTGGCTGTACATATCTGGTTGTGCTACTGTCTGAGGCTGTTCTTCACCTGTGTCTGTAGTAGCCTAGGCTACTTGCCAAACATGTGTACTGGACTGGACTCCCTTCAATTTTTTTTTCAAAGGTAGACTATTTAAATATTTTAATAAGCCTACTAACCTTAATAGGCATCTATTGTCCCATATGCAGCACAGCAAATCAAAGTTAATCCACTTCTTTATATTTTGCATACCAGTTGTATTTAAACCAACTAAAGCTTGACTGAAACATTGTAAAACCTGCTGGTTTCATCTCAAGCATGCACATATTATGAACGCATTTACAGATTTTTTTATGTAGCCAGTCACGACATTAAAAAATATGCGGTTATATTTCACAACTTTTATGGTACTGGGAACGGCTGGCAAGCAAGATGCAGACAGGTATTACAGGTAGGCCTATTATAACTTAGACAGATATTTACTTAGGCTAGGCCAGCAAAACACGCTAGAGATGCAACAGATCAACTTAATGTGTATTTCCTCTGTCGGTCTGTGGTTCCTTCATAAATTGCGCAGCAAATTATCAGACGAGTGACAGAAGCACCGCATAATTTGACCAGCAGTCTTGGGCCCATAATTTGTGAAACGATGCTGCGCCGAAAGCAAAGATTCTAGAAGCCCAGCTTAACTCCAAAAGGAGGACAAATGAGCGCCTGGCTTTGAGACTGCACTGGACAGGGCTTTTAAACTGTCCGCCTAAACCGAACGTAGGGCCACCCTATCGCTAACTGGCTTACCAGCTCCTTCTCAGGCTCTATCGCTGCATAGGCTACCCACGTATATCTCTCAGCCCTCGCTACAACACAAAACGTAAGGCATATTTTTACATATTCTTACCATTTTCACACCTTTAACGACACCTGTGAAAAACATCTTCACTCTGCAACCACTACACTTCCTTCAGTAGCCTTAGAGCCACAATTACACCTAAAACCGATGTAGACATTTCACTCGCTTTCGACTCGCTGGCAGTCCCATACACAAATGTAATACCTCCCTTTTCGGAAAAATTCAAGACATTCCAGTCAATTTAAGACTTTTTTAGGCCTTAAAAACCGAAAGTTGTATTGAATACTTTTTAAGACTTTTTAAGGATCCGCGGGAACCCTGGGTTAGCGCTTCGGACTTGTAACCGGAGGGTTGACGGTTCGAACCCTGACCAGTAGGCACGGCTGAAGTGCCCTTGAGCAAGGCACCTCACTGCTCCCCGAGCGCCGCTGTTGTTGCAAGCAGCTCACTGCGCCGGGATTAGTGTGTGTTTCACCTCACTGTGTGTTTCACTAATTCATGGATTGGGATCAATACAGAGACCAAATTTCCCTCACGGGATCAAAACACTTACTTATACTGTTATACAATAACTAAAGATTTTCATGAAGGACAGGATTCACCAGTTTCAAAGGACAGCTGCTCTTTGCATGGTTTGTTCTTACACAGTTGTGTAACTGCAGTAACTGCTGATGCATTTACAGAATTTACTGATTTGCGGACTCTTGAAGTGTAGGGCTTTGTAAAAAAGAACTGGTTTGTTCAAAAGGAACCATTCCACTGTGCTGACTTAATGTCTGACTCCCCGCCGTTCCCACACCCATCCCTCAGGCGCCCTCCTCACCTCCTCCTGTTTCAGGTTGTCGATCAGGTCCATGAGGGCGGTGAAGTGGAGGCAGCGATCCGAGTGGCCCAGCCTGTGCGTATGCTGTGGCCGATTCTGCCAGTGCCTCCACTCCCAGAGAGACAACTCTCGCTTAGGTCCAGCTGCAGCCTCCTCCTGCAATAACACACATACATACACAAGCTCAGAATCATACATCAGCATGCATGCACATATAAGTGAGTGCAAAATACACTCACACACTCTTTTTTTATTACAGCACACAAGAAGGCTAAATGTTCCCCAGTGATCATTTAACACTGAAAGACTGCAGATGTTAAGCAGATTAACACTCTCCAACACATTCGAAACATATGAGGACGTATGCACTGGGACCAACTAGGACACAGTAGTATTCATTCAGACTACACATTATTACATTAAAAAACTACGCTTTCCCTACCCAATATAACCTCTGCAGGTAGGACTCGGTGTTCATTCGTTTTCAAACTGCTGGTCAGCGGGATGGCGGGTTTGTGTTGGGTGTGCGGTGGGTGAACGATGTGTGGAGTAAGCAGTAGGTGAGGTGTGTGTGCGGTGTGTGAGGAGTGTGGTGTCTACCTGCGGAGAGGCATCTGTGGACAAAGACAGGAAGTGGGTCTGGGGGAGCATTGGTTGAGGCTCGTCGTCGCTCAGCCGCATGGTGGACGCCCAGAGAGAGAACTCAGCTGGAGTCAGGAAGCCATCTCTTCTCTGGCTTTCCTCAGGACCTCTCACTGCATGCAGCAAAACACACACACACACACACACACACACACACACACACACACACACACACGGACGGACATCAGTGAATGCTATCGCTGAAGCATCAGCTTAAAAGGTCAGCCCTCATGTGCAGTAATCTTTGCATAAAGACCTCCTCGGGTCAAGACAAGCGAGTCGACCTGTGCGCGTCCACTGAGACCGTGAGCATGCTCTTTTAGCTTTTAGCAGTGTCATTGTATAGTTGATGGCAGAGATGTAAGGTGCAAGATGCAGATGCATAGCTTGTTTTGAAATGGGGATGACCTGCCTATGTCAGATACTCAAACTGGGAAAAGAGTACCGGTAATCAAATAAGCCCTTCAGAGTGCTCCTCTGTGGCACTCTACAAAGTTAAAAGTTCAATTTAAAGTTGACTGATAATAAGCAGACACTTTTATCCAAATCGACGCAGACTTGCAACGACGGGAATTGAACCCCGGTCTACCAATTGTCGATTGTCGATGACGTTACCGCTGCTCCACCATACCTGCACCACTTTAACATAAACCAATGTATGAACAGAAAATTCTACAGAAAAAATGTGCCTATCAACAGTCTGCAGAACTGCATACCCTGAAGGAGTGAGCTTACTTCCCTTTTATTTACTCAAAAGTTCAAAAAGGGACCACTAGGAATGTAATACAAACCACACCTACCACATACCTCTGAAAACCTTTAGCTGTGATGAAGCCCATGGCCCCTGTCTATCATGACCATGCTATTAACGTACAGCCATACGATCACAAAGGTAAAATGATGCCAATGGGTTGGTATTCAATTTAAACCATTCCCTGAGGAATGTTCAGGATCATGAGAATCTCTGCTTCAGATTTCCAATTAGCTCATACTCACCAAAGTCAAAGCCATAAAGAGCCTGAAGTTGGCAGTACACAGAAGAGTGATAAAAGTACATCTGTCAGCACTTAAGCAACTGAAATTATATCACTCTTCATGGAAAAAAAGAAAATAGGGCAAACTGCACGCATATGGACAGAGAAGAGATGTCTGTTAACATTAGTGGGTAAGTGCTTCAAGCTAAGGTATGTCGGTATTTAAATGACACAATGAAATGAAATTTGTGCAAAAAGCATGCATTAAAAGCATGCATTAAAGAGGAGACAAATAGCCCACAATGATCATGTAAGTCTGTCACATCATACAGGCTTCACACCTTTAAAGATGTTCGTCTCTGAAGTCTCTTAGTGATTCCTGAGCTTTAATCAATAGGCTTAGAGAGGCTGGAAATCTGCTGCTGGCTCTCTGGAATGGCAGCCAAAAATGAGAATCCCCACGAATAGTGGGGCAGAACAAGCAGGTGGCAGGAGGTGGAGGAGTGAGAGGACCTACAGTGTTCAATCAAGAGCCAATGGTTTGTAGGGGTGCACACCTAAGAATCACACTACTTTTTCCCCCCATACCGTAATGATTGCAGCACTACCGGTATATGATTTTACTATTATATGAAGTATTAGTTATAATATATACCATGACTGTTCTATACAGTCAATACAGTCTGTATGTGTGACATTGCTGTATGTCCTGTATTTAATTTGTTTACTTTTTTAGTTAACTTACTGTATTAAGCTATTTTATTTAAATTTCATGCATATGGTGGTGTCTTCTTTATACTATCACAATTTTTCCCAAATTAGAGTAAAAAATTGCAATATATAGGCTTAGGTACGGTATTGCAATATCATGTGATATCGTCAGATTCTTGCAAATACACAGTTCAAATGGTTTGTCAGTGCATTGGCTTGAGTCTCTGTCTTTGTCCAGTGAGATCTCACCTACAGTGCTGGGGTGCACAAGGGACTCTCGTCCCCCTGCCACTGACTTCCGGCCCTTGCTGGCTCGCTGGCTTGTGTCTCTGGCCTCAAACTGGCCACAGGTGATGTGCATCTTGTGGAGGGTGGGAGTCAGGCCGTCGGGCAGCATGCGTGGGCTGTTGGGGAACATGTGGAAGCTCCGATTGTTCTCCAGGATGCTCCTGTTCACGCTGCGCCGATTACTCTGGCTCTGGTTGTAGGTCTGGAAGTGGAGAGATTGGATGGACGATTTAAAAGTGAGCAAATGTCTCACACAGGCAGACATCAGTCTGGCAGTGCATCACTGCATGACAAATTACTGGAAAGCTGAGCTGAGTTACATGGGCCGATGATATGGGCAAATATTATGTATGATTCATGGAAACAGGACTTTACAGTACCTTCCATTGGAATATTATTCCCTCGTTTCATTCCTTTATTATGTAGAGAAGAGTAAAAATGAACAGACAGAAGCACGCACACACACACACTCAAAAAACAATCACACAGAAACAAACACAGACACACAAGCAGACACAAGGACTCAGGCGCACACACAGACTGACATAGACTGACACAGACACACACACAAGCATACACACTGGCACTCAGTCACACAGATACACACACACATACACGTTACAGCTCACCCTCTCCTCGCGGCCTTCGGCCAGGATGACCACGATGCGTCCCTGGCGGCGGCGGCCAGTGCGGCCCATGCGTTGCACCAGGCGGATGGGGCTCTTCTGGGCGTCGAAGCACACAATCAGGTCCACCTCGCCAATGTCCAGACCCTCCTCACCCACGCATGTGGACACCAGTGTGTTGAAGCCACCTTCTTTAAACTGTCGCACCACCTACACAATACAGCAGCATTGTTACTGATATGTACGTATCGGAAGTAAGTGTACAATATAAGTACATTGTGTTAGACCATGCGTGCCCTGAAGCTGCGCTTATTGTGGCCGGTGATTTCTATCAAGTACATCTGAACCGGTCCATGCCTGAATTTATTCAACACATTCACTTCCCTACACGTGGTGACAACACACTGGATCACTGCTACACACAGTTCAAGAACAGTTACAAAGCGAAGTCTCTACCAGCTTTCGGAAAATCAGATCATGCCGCTGTTTTCCTACTGCCTATGTACAAACAGAGAAGTCGGACGGACCCCCAGTGACGAAGGAGGTCAAGCTGGACTGACAAATCGGAAGCCAGGCTACAGGACGCCCTTCTTTAGCAGCGTTGACTGGGAGATGTTCAAGACGAACTCTGCTGACATCAATGAGTTTACGGAAGTATCATTGAGTTACATCAATTTGCTAACTGATTCCATCATCCCAACTGTAAAGATCCGAAGCTTCCCTAACCAGAAACCATGGGTGGATAGAGAAGTGAGAACGGCATTAAAGACACGCACCATGACTTATAATGCTGGGCTTATTTCAGGGGATATGACGGATTACAAAGCAGCATCTTATAGTTTACGAGTGCAATTAAAGATGCTAAGCCGGCGGCTATAGAGACAGAGTTGAAGCTGATTTCTTGGAGGGTGATCCAGCACGAAAGTGTGGAAAGGACTCGAACCATCACTGGCTTTGAAAGAAAGTCCCTCCTATGATGAATGTGAGTAAAGCCCTCCCTGATGAACTTAATGCTTTTTATGCTCGCTTTGACATGAAAACACAGACTATATTGGACTAGCTGCAGCATGTGAAGCAAATGAGGATGCACCTTTCTGTGTCTCTGAGGTCGATGTGAGCAATGCCTTTAGGAGGGTAAATTGTAGAAAAGCTACTGGACCGGATGGAATTTCTAACAGGGTTTTGAAATCCTGCGCTGCTCAGTTAGCTCCTGTGTTCACTTATATCTTTAACACATCATTGGCTCAAGAGACAGTTCCTACTTGCCTCAAGCAGTCTGTTATTGTTCCAGTACCGAAAAACAAAAGTCCATCATGTCTGAATGACTACCGCCCAGTAGCCCTGACGTCTACAGTGATGAAGTGTTTTGAGAAGCTTGTGAAAAACATTATCTGCTCATCCCTCCCTGCCTCCTTGACCCCCTCCAATTTGCTTACAGAGCCAACAGGTCTACAGAGGATGCCATCTCAAACCTCATGCACACCACCTTAACTCACCTGGAGGAGGGAATGGGAATTATGTGAGGATGCTGTTCATTGACTTTAGTTCAGCATTCAACACGATAGTACCTCACCACCTTGGTCACAAAGATGAAGGCCTTAGGACTGAACACCACCCTGTGTCACTGGATATTTGACTTCCTCACCAACCGTTCACAAGTGGTTAGAGTGGGGGTCTGACATCTGACTCATTAACCATCAGCACTGGTGCTCCCCAAGGCTGTGTTTTGAGTCCACTGCTGTACAACATCTACACACATGACTGCAAAGCCAACAGTAGTCATACCTCCATCATCAAGTTTGCAGATGACACAGTGATCTTGGGCCTGATTAGTAACAACAATGAACAGTTCTACTTGGATCAGGTTGATGAGGTGGCACAGTGGTGTCAATCTAACAGCTTGACACTGAATATCAATAAAACCAAGGAAATGGTAGTGGATTACAGAAGGCAGCAGCAGAACTACAGTTACACCCACTAATGATCAGCGGGCAACCTGTAGAGAGAGTCACAAGTTTTAAATACCTTGGTGTCCACATTACTGAAGACTTAACATGGACTGTTAACACTCAATATGTTCTGAAGAAGTCCAGACAATCGACTCTACTTCGCCGTCAGCTAAGGAAATTCAAAGTTTCTACATCCATCATGAAGGCCTTCTACACTTCAGCGGTTGAGAGTGTTCTAACTGGTAGCATCATCACCTGGTATGGGAACTCCACAGTTAGAGATTGTAGTACTCTGCAGAGAGTAGTGCGCTCAGCTGAACGATACTATAAGAACTCAACTCCCTGCTCTACAAGATATCTATTCCAGAAGAGTACTCCTAAGAGCCCAAAAGATTCTGAAGGACTCTTCTCATCCTAACAATGGATTATTCCTACCGCTGAAATCAAGAAGACGCCTATGTAGTCACAAAGCCAGAACTGAGAGACTCAGGAGAAGTTTTTATCCCCAGGCCATCCGAACTCTGAACTCACACTATACTGACTTTGCACACATTCACTCCCTCAGCACTCTCAAACATTTCCCAACTCTGAACTCACACTATACTGACTTTGCACTCATTCACTCCTCAGCACTCATGACCCCCACACACACACACACACACACCCACACACACCTACAAGACTTTTAGCACTTTTACATCCCTCTCCCTATGCTACAGACCTTTTTATTTATTTTCTTATTTCATCACACGCCAAAAAAACACACACACACACACACACACACACACACACACACACACATCTGACTTTCTCCAACTTTTGCACACTTTTTATTTATTATTTTTTGATTTCTCCTCCATCTACCCATGTCCTTGATTGCCTAGCCTTTCTGCCCCCCACCCCCACCCCCACCCCATCACACACACTTTACAACATCACTGTCATCACTTCACATACATACAGCACTCCTCTACATACTTGCTGCACACTGCCCCCACACACACATACACAGCACATAGTCTTCAGGATCTTCTCCAACACACATCCTCTACATACTTACAGCACACTGCCCCCACCTACCCACACACACACACACACACAGTCACTGCTCCACTCCCGCCCACACACACATCTTCACTGTCATCACTCACATACATTACATACAGTACTCTGCTTGCAATAGTAAGTCCCTCCCCCCCCCGCCCCCCCTCTACATACACAGCACATTATTTCATCAGGAAGCTTCTCCAACACACATCCCCAACATACTTACAGCACACTGCCCCCCCAAATACACAGCACATTGTCTCATGAGGAAGCTTCTCCAACACACATATTGCACACTGCCCTCTCCCCACATACACAGCACACTATCCCATCTCCCCCCCATTAATGCACAAATAGGCTGACACCAGACATAATTTCACTGCATTTCTTACTTCCAGTAACTATATGCATGTGACAATAAACTTCCTTGTATCCTTGTACCACTGAAATGATGCATACCCAACTATAACAATAAGTCAGTCATGATGATGATGATGACATGGTACCAAATATTTGGCACAGTAATGTAGAATTGTAAGACTACATATAGTAACACTACTATAAGGTATCTGTACAAATTATGGGCATGAGATGTGCTCATGCAATAATGCTAGTGCTGAATTTTATTAGAAAAAATGTAGAACAAATGAGGTCTTAAGATGTGGAGCCGGGCCGGCGATATTTTTAAGGAGAAGAATGCAGCAACCATAGGCCAGTTTCATGGCAAGGAAACTGGTCTCCTATTTAAAGTAAAATAGTTAAATAGATGTTTCAGTGCAGAAGGCAGGGATCCCAGGATTTCTGGCTGTTTGGAACATAGTAGCATGATTTGGCATCAGATTCAGACAGTGAGAACAGAAGGTAGAGATTTCCAGGTGGTCTTTTTAGATCTTGCAAATGTTTCAGTTAGGTAGTTACAAATAGTTTAGTTACTGTAGAAAAAACAGTGAAGAGTTTAGGCAATGAGGTCAGGAAGACAGGTCTTGGATCTTAGAGAATGCATTGTTGAGGCTATCCATCCAATTGATAGAACCTTCTTGCCTGGTAAGCTGAAGTTGTGGTGCTTTCAGATTGGACTTTTGCCCATCATGTGGCCTTTGTCTGCGTATGAAATGATTGTGTTGTTCTTATCTATGGATACGACCATGTTAACCAACATCAAGGAAGATGGTAAGACCAAGGTTTTTTTTAAGTGAGTTCCAGGCACAGTGCTTGGAGACTAGATCTTTTTCATCAGAACATACCAGTCCCAGAACGACTTGAGACTGCAAATTTCCCCACCATCTTTCTCATGACAGCATGAGGGCAACCAGTCTGCTTTTAAACATGTAGGCACAACAGCTAAATAATTCAGCAAACCTTTAAATGTTATATTATGTCTATGGACAGAGGGTCCTAAGGCATGATGCAGCCCAGGATAGTATACCTGATGTTCTGACGAGCAGTGAACTCCTATGCATCCCTCTTAAATGTTTCAGCATAGCAACCAAATCCAAAAATAGACACTTTGCTCAATAACATTATCTCATCCACCATGTTGGTTTCTCTCACACTGTTGGAAAAAGTGGAAAAAAGTGTTCCTCTCCCTTCCCAAACTGTATATTTGTTCAGTTCATCAATCTGTTCACTGTCAAGAACACAAATTCAGCAATTTATGCTAATCCTACTGCTCAGCAGTGGAATTGAAACCAAACACTTGAAAAGCAGAATTGTTCTGAAGAGCATGGCATACTGAAATAGCTCAACATTTTAGTTGCGTTCACCATAGTGACACATTCTGCCATTGGCTATTTTCTGCTAGACTGGTGTCTGGCAGAAGGCAGGACCACAGAGTAACAGAATGAGTGCTCTCACAACAACCACCACAACCACTGCCTACAAAGCACCTCCTGTGCATGAAAGCATGCATAAATGCTATGCCAGCATCAGCAATACATTTATAAGTATTGCATTAACAATACAAATACAGGTAGGCAAGGACAATGGAATTAAGTATATATACAAGTATATTCTTAATTAAGTGGCATATATCTACATCTGTCATCATTTCATAATTACTTGATAATTACAAAATAACAATGATCCGTTCACTTACTAACAAAATATAAAGAGAGAACATGACTGCATATATAGATGGACACGTTCTTTATCTATATTATTCAGCAAGCAAGCCTTCACAGATTCAGTCAAACTGGAGCAAGAGCCCTGCTGAACATTGATCGGTTGGTTCCCTTCTGAAGTGCCAACCCCTGCTGACATCTCTGTCTCCATGGGCAACGGAGATGAGTTCAACTGGTGAAAAAATGAAATGCCCACTAAGGTCATGATCAGACAGGGCACAGACGCACACAGACACACACACAGATGAAATGCGTGTCTGAAACCATGTCTAAAACACATCACATATATTCTGCAGGTGCAGTGCACACATATAAAAACACATCTCTGGTGTCCAAAGATTTCACACAAACTGAAGTGCTTTAATGGATCACGCTTAACACGTTTGTAGTCTGCCAAAAAGAAGGGAAAAAAAACAATACATACTGTCTGTAGAAAAAGGGCACAGGTCCCAAAGCACTCCTTAACTGATATGTAAGAAAGAAGTAAGCTACTCAAGCCTCCAGATGAGCTGATTAGAAAAAAACACTCTAATATAGTATAGTATAGTATAGTATAGTATATATACTCTTTTGATCCAGTGAGGGAAATTTGGTCTCTGCATTTATCCCAATCCGTGAATTAGTGAAACACACTCAGCACACAGTGAAACACACAGTGAGGAGAAGCACACACTAATCCCGGCGCAGTGAGCTGCCTGCAACAACAGCGGCGCTCGGGGAGCAGTGAGGGGTTAGGTACCATGCTCAAGGGCACTTCAGCCGTGCCTACTGGTCAGGGTTCAAACCGGCAACCCTCCGGTTACAAGTCCGAGGTGCTAACCAGTAGGCCACGGCTGCAGAGTACCAAAGCCATGACATAGCGTTGTCAAGGCAGAAGCCATGACATAGCGTTGTCAAGGCAGAAGCCATGACATAGCGTTGTCAAGGCAGCCATTTCACTGGATCTAAACAAATCAATCTAACCATAGTAGTGACCATAGAGGTGGCTTTCTTATCTATTTAAATCATTTTACAACGTTTCTAAGACATTAGTATATATTTTTTTACACTGTAGGAATCACATACAACATATATTCATACCAATTTGTGACTAGAGTTTTATTTTAGCATGGGTTTTCCTCCGTAAACTGTGGGCATAACTTCACAGCATGCAGTTAAAATCCTTAAATTCACGGACGTGTCTTGGCTTTATTTTTGAGGCAAAAACGTCATTTTTAACAGCCATCAGCATTTGATAAGACGTAAAATATCCACTGGGATTTTGTTTCTTACTATTACACCTGACATGGAATCTGTGTTATGTGGCTAAGCAACTGCCTAGCAGGTAAAACATGTTTAATGGCTATAGCCTACATTTAAAAACAATTTATGAGGTAGAAACGATGCCACGTGTCTAAATGCGATGCTGTTGATGCCACTTCGAAAGTTTGTTTAGATCCAATGACACTGCAGTCATGGAAATGGAACGTCACACTTCGGTATTCTATTAAGTAGGACTTAAAAGGTGGTTTGCTCTAAATAATCCAAGGACATATTAAGCAGAAGAAATTGCATTCTTATTCCAGTGATTTTGTGTGCAATCTCTAAAGGAGCTGAATTTGAAAAGAAAATTATTTAAGAACAAATTAAGAACAGTACAAAAATGTTGAAAGAACATCAAGGGGAAAAGGCATAAAGGTACACAGCCTCAGCAATTAAGGACTAATTCAGAATGGTCTCTGGGTCAGTGTCTACTGGTAAGAAGGTAAGAAATAAAAACTGATGTGTACCGCTAGCTGCTCCTTCTGTGTGAACCCTCGCACCCCTTTGCCGGCTGAGGCCTGGCCCATGAAGGTCATGACCTTGATGAGGGGCTGGTGGCGGCTAAGAATGTTGGCGATCTCCTGCACACTCTCTCTGAAGGACGAGAAGATCATCACACGGGTACTCTCCTCCTGGTCTGCTCCCTTAGGGCCTGCTAAACATCATCATACACAACATGCACAAATAAGACACACAAAGTGTGCAATTTGGAATCTTTCCTTACATGCAATATGAACAAAAAAAACACTTAGTAGGAAAATGACAAGGAAAATGGCAAACATTCATTACCAACAAGACAAGGAATATGCAAACACAATTAAAAAAAAAATCTGGAATAGGGGAAGCTTCTGAATTCTTCACACCATGACACCATTAAACTGATGGAGCTACTTGCCTGAGTTTTGCGACCATGACTGAAAGTGCTGCTGCACCACCTCATCAAGTTTCTGCAGTTTTGGATGGGTGTAGAAGAACGGTTCCTCAGGCCCTGCAACAAGACAGCATGAATAAAGCTTGCAAAGACACTGACAAGAGGCCATACATCTTCAAACTGTAATTCTTTATCATCAAATGTGGTGATGAAGTACCAGCGGTAGGTTTCTGAAACATGGCTTCCATCTCCTTGTACAGGTCCATAAAATCGATATTTCTCTGAAGCTCATTTCTAGCTCGAGATGTCTCTGTAATATTACACACACACACACACACACAGAGAGAGAAAGGGTTGCCATGAGAGACAAAGAATGAGAGAGGCAGGATAATATGAGAGAAAAACAGGAATGGAACTTTTTTCCATTAACACCATGACCGTATACATTTATACATTAGCAGCCATTAGTAACTACATTTTAACAAGTCATCCATGGGCATGTAAATGTGTAGCTTACTTATTTCTTTAACCTATCCTATAACAGACAAGGCCCTCAGATCCCACTGCTTCCTGCTGCTACCTTTAGCTCCTCCCATGATGCCTTGTATGAAGAGGAAAAGTGAACGCAGACCCATCTGCATGAGCAGCTCATAGCCGTGGTAGAGGCTGATGCTCAAGGCAAAGTCCCCTTCTATTGCACCATGCTGGGCCCCCTGTATAGAACACACAGTAATACATCTCATATATAATGGTAATAACACAATAATGCATGAATACTGTAGGGGTATATTAACGGTGACTGTACTGTAGGATATTGACAATCAGTAACATTGAACAACATCAGTTCTGTTAAAGAGCACTTGGTTTTGACAAAATACAGTACATTATTTAACTGTCCGACTCCAATACAAAAGGTAGTTTCCTGCATGTAAACACTTATCAGTGACTGAAGTTTGAAACAAACTCAAGCTAAGTTGTCACCATTTACATCTTATGGTTCAATAAAATACCCATTCAGATAGGATCTAATGCATAGATTTATTTCATGTGACCGAGTGTGGTGAAAATTAACAAGTGTGAAAATAGTGTTTAAGGAAAAGTCTCTGAGTCCAAGCACTGTGAAATACAGAATAACAAAATATATATATATATATATATATATATATATATATATATTTAATAAAGCTACACATGTTGCAATAGATTATATTATTTCTGTAATTTAATTCAACAACCTGTGGCTGATGCTGATATGGCTGATGCTACAATGTCATTGTAGGGTTTGGTTGCAAGGTAGGACCTGTACCTGGACATGTGTTGGCGGGTTGCTACGAAACTGCTGGCGGGCCAGGATGAGTTGATATTTGGTGAGAGAGCAGAGGTCACGATTAGACAGCAGCCGCAACTGGGTCAGACGTGCCGTGAACCTCTCCAGGACCTGTGGATGACAAAAGCAGCGGGAGATGAGGAAGTGTACATTTTTCAGGGACAATTTACCTCTGCATAATGCACTGGAGCACTGTCCTTTATTGAGGTGCTCCCATTTCAGACAGAGCAAAGAAGAAAAGCACTTCACAAAGGGCCCTCACAAAGCCAAACACAAAATAAAATAAAAAGATGTCTACTTTGGATTCAGCCACCTGTTCAAGAAATGGGGGACTAGAAGCACCAGGGTTTCATAACTGCAATTATCATGTATTGACAGATAGCTCACCAGATAACCACTTTCAGGTCAACATAATTATGTTTACAAAAGCCTGTCTGTCACTCACTATGGCCAAGGTATATAGAAAAATAGACTCTGGTATATGGAATATAGGATATATGTTGAGATAGAATATAGGTCGAGAATGGACTTGTTGTTATTATTGGCAAGATGTTTTATAATACAAAAAGTTTTTTTCTTTAAATGCAACCTTGAACTCGAAGAATGTATATATATATATATATATATATATATATGTGTGTACATATTTTGTGGTTCTGTGGAGGATACTTCATACTAGGGCTGTGCAATTAATCAACTTAAATCAGTAAGTTGTCAATTACTGTATGCCTTCCACTGATTATGAAAACAGCATAATCAAAATACAAAAATAATTTTGCTGCATTCCGTCTTGAGTTATAAATCCAGCGCAATCCCTTTGCTTTACAGTGGTAACTGTTGTGTTATTTTTTATTTGTTTTTCGGTTGAATTATAATTAAATTTAATTTAATTCACTGTTTATTTTTTTAAAGTCTAGAAAATGGCTAATCATGATAATGATAAAGTAACCTTGTTTAATAATCGTGATCTCAATATTGACCAAAACAATCATGATTAAGATTTTTACCATAATCGAGCACTCTTAGACTCTACTGATCCTCCACCATCACAGGCACATGATCTCGTGATGTCGTCAATCGTGGCCCAAGTTCTTAACTGAATGATATATGATAAGCGTTTTGGGGTATATCAGATAAGAATCAAATAACACCTGTTAAGTCCATTGACCTTTACCAATCTGTCCACAAGAGCACAGAACTTCTAATATATCAGTGTGTTCAGCAGCTCAGAAAAGGATTGGGATGTCCAGCATGATTCCAGCTCATTTAGCAGAGCTGGCAAAGAACTAGATAAATGTGTAGGTAGGTAGATTATTTTGTTAATGTTGTCTTTTTAAGTTATATTTTATTTAAAAGGTACCCTAAGCGATGTTGGGTAACGTCACTTCTGTCAACATTCAAACAAAACAGAGAACTAGCTCGCTACTCCCTCCCCCTCCCTCCTGTGCAATTGAAACTGTCCTAAACGTGCATCTTGTCGATAATTGGCTGGAACAGTTTATGTTTCTATGGTCCAGGCTGAAGCAAGTTGTTTTTCTTGCCATTTTTGAAGTGTGGCTGTCTATTGAGACCGTGTTTTTTTACAGTGTATTCAGAGCACAGGCAGTTAGCAGATGGTGAGGTGATGTTTGCAGTATGTGACAAAAACTGCATAACATCGCTTAGAGCACCTTTAAAGTTTCTGAAATACAAAGGCGCATTTCCAAACTCAAAAAGCTTATTTAGAATGGGTAGCAGTACAAACTCGTTAAACTCGTTGCTTCCATATGGCAGCACTTTCCATATCAGCAACATTAATTAAGCCCTGACAGTCATCACATGAGCCTTTCTTGAGCAACACAAGAGGGATGCCATTGCACTGATGGATGTCAATCGAGTAATGGGCCATTGTAGTTAATGAAGTCCTGAAATGAATTGTGGGGAGCCATTATTTTTTGTTTCATAAAGCTTGTCTCCGTTCAACCACTCTGAGTCACGGACGAAGCAGCCAGTTGAAGCAGAAATAGGCTTTCCTACCAATCATTACATAAGAAGATTACTGGGTAAAATTAAATCAACCCTCTGAGGACTTTCTCTTTCTCACTTTCATACAAAAACACAAACAAATAGAGCCCCGTGCACCTCTCGTGTTTAGACATTTTGCATGATTTTAGGGTGGCAGGGATTGTTATAGGTGAATGATTAGGTTACTACTCTGCAATACAACCGCCCCCATCCACACACAGACACACATACACAGTCAGTCACACGTTCGTGGGAGAATTTTATTTATAGTTATGGTGACTCAAATGTGCACAGCTCATCTGGTGCTCTGTAAAAGCCAGGGCATCCTACAACAGATCAACAAAGACTCGCATAGTACTCGTCATTTGAAATATTCACATAATTTGCCCAAATAAAGCAGGTGGCTTCTGTTAGGAGATAATCGTGATTATAAGAACAGTTACAGTATGTTTAAATGATTATGAATTATGGTTACGTCAATAGCCATAATTGCGATTCTTTATATGCGTTTTCAGTGTTCCAAACACAACCCTGTGGGTGGCATTTTCTTGCCAGAGTAGTAGTTCATTAATCATATGACAAAATAATGCAATGTTACAGCAGTCCAAATACCAGTTGTCTCTCAGATAATATAACCTTACACTCATACGCTTTATCAAAAGCCAAAATTAAAAAGAAGTTGTAGCACAGCCAATTCCATCAAAATAAAACCTGCCCTCCCAAAATACTTCAGGGAGAAATTGTCATATTACCATACTTCTAAGAGCGTCACGCTGCACGCGGCTTTGTAATATCTATACCTCTACAGCATCCTTTCAATGTCCAAATCCTCAACTTCATCTTCATCATTACCCGGGTACCTATGTCTAAATAGCAAGATGTCTGCATGAAACTGGAGAGGAAATCCAAACCTAAACACCCTCAGGTAAAACCTCAAGGTGTTCTTTTAGAATCAGAAATAAAATTGAGGGTAAACATTCAGATATCTGGAATTTCATGAGAAATGAGACATCAACACAGATTTTAAACAACCAAAAAAAAAGCATCCAGGCATGCTGACAAATGAAGATGAACTGAGTGACAAATGGACACACACACACACACACACACACACACACACACACACACACAAATAAACAAAAACAAACACGAGATATGAAAGTCAGTCTTATCACAGTCTAAATACAGATGATAGCACAGTCATAACAATATACACAGACAGAAATCAGAAATAACATTCCAGGAGGACATTCTATCTATATTTTCATAGTTATGCATATGATGGCGATGACACTGTGTGATGACAACTGAAACTACTGGTAGATACAATTCTGATTTCAGACTTGATGCTGATGCTCTGTTTAAAATAATCATAAAAAAAGAGTTATTAAATACATTTTCAAATAATGTACGAAAAAAAGAAGTATGTGGTAAATGTTGCCAAACAACTGTTGGCCCTGAGGGCCTTACTTCTGAGAAGCAATGCAGCTGGAAATAAAAAATAAAAAATCAGTGCAGAGCCGAGGACAGACGTCACTAACACAGTACCATATGCGGCTCAGCATGGGCTGGAATTGTACTCACTCTGCAACCAGGTGCACTGCCGGTGCCTACCATGGGCGCTTAGCTTTTTTGGCAAGGGACAAAGGTGGGTGTGTTTAGCGGTCAGAGGAAGATTAGGATTGAGATTAAAAAAGGGGAGAGATTGAGGTGTCCCGGCCCTCGCTGCAGGTAGCCACAGGCAGGCAGGGGGAACACTGGCGCAGGATCACACAGACTGATCATCAGATATGCCTTTTAACCTGCGGACTTGCTCAGGGACGTGACATTTAGGGACGCCGGAAATATTTGACAAGCAAAGAAAGTTGGGGGTGTTGGTCAGTAAACCAGTGGCGGTGGGGGTGAATGGTACACAAATGCCATAGGAAGCAGGCCTAGGCTACTGACTGACATGCTGGGTGGTCACCCCCACCCTTTATAAAAACATTTTTTTGGATTTGCATGAATCACACAAGTGACCCATTTTGGCATAACAAAAGTGAGTCTCACTTAAAAGTGACCAGTTTGCATCTCTGCATAATGTTTTAAGCAGAGAGCGAGCAGTGAGCAGAAAATGACATGCTTGGAAGATATCTCTATGGGTTTAGTTCGGGAAATATTACAACATACACTATATCACTATAGTAAATACTGTAGAAATATTGCAAAAGCAGTTCATCGGTTCTCTCATTGAGAGAATACAATAACGCCAGGGGTCGCTATTTGTGGTAGGCTACTTGGAAAAAGAACGCAACTGTATTTTTCCCCAACACAAATCTATCTATATCTAGCCTATATCTATACAGTATACCAATATTTCATATTGTTTCATATCATATCATACGGTTAATTATTATCCCAAGGCATAATATTTGTGATGGTATTTCCTTGTGTTCTTTTATTTGTTTTTAACACAAACAGACTCACTGTAGGATACTGATCACTGTACTGATCATACCATTAACATTAACATTTGGGACATTTCACAAATACCGAAGATAATATTCTTAGACAACCTGAACATGTATGTGAAGCTTTTGTGCACCTTTTCTCCCCTCTCCTCGAGAAAGGAGGGGTAAGAGTTTAGGTCACGTGGTCTCCCATCCGCTCTTATAAACATCAAGTTCAGCAGTCCACTGGAAACGTCACGTAGCCTACCGACGTGCGTCGCCGAAGTGTTGCGATTTTACACAGCAGATACAAAACAGCACCGTTGTTTAGATGTTACTTGTGCTCGCTATATACAAAATAAGAACACTGTGTAGATATCGAAATGAGAATCAACGCATGGCTGGATAGCGATCAGCTATTTTCGCCGCCTCTTCGACTACCATCACGCCTAATCGCTATATTTAGTAGCCTAATATTGTAGTCTAAACGTTATTTATTTAAGTTCAAACGCTGTGATCAGTGGCGCAATAAAACATAGAGACGAAACATTATCCGAAGAAAGTATGGACAGCGGAGGGTGTCCATTAAATGGTGGAGGGGGCGAAAGTCGCATAAACGAGGACAACAGGGGATCCCAATACGGGATGATCACACTGGAAGATCTCGAGTCTTTCTCGGAGGACCAGCTCTCCGACTCCGGGAACGGGAGTTTGGAAGAGGGCGAAACCATGGATGAGGACGAGAATAACGACAGACTGCTGCATTACTGGCAGGACGTGGCGAGAGGACATCGTGTGGAGGTTCCTGGAGGTAAACCATAAGCTAAGGGCATGGTGTTCAATCGGTGAGGTAGACGATCGGCTAAGTCACCCACGAAAAGTATTTCAGTGTTGTGGGCTGAACCAGCACAGACAGCAATGAGGCACATCTTGATGTGAGGCGTGAGTCACATATAGGGCATGACCGCGAATCCTACGTGCAACATTTTGACAACAATAACGCTGGCCGTCCCCTTGTTCATTTCCTGTTCTATCGACCGACCTACTTTCTGCTAAGCAAATGAGCAGTGATTTGAACCTTAGTTTGTACAGTGACCTGCTTTAAGCCATTCTTTTAAATGGTGTTCTTTGGTATTCTGATGTAGCAGATATACCAAGTCAGAAAATTAGTCAAATTTGTCTCTAAGCTATTGACTGTAGCCTATGTTGAATTGGGCTACTATCAAGCAAAACATGGTATAGGTCACAATGTACAGAAAACCATTCTTATTTCCACCGCTAGGTTTGGCTGATTGTGTCAACACTGTACCCCCATCATTCTGACTTCTTAACATATTTTGGTTAAGATGCTTTTTACAGAGCTTATAATATGATACCAGATTGATCACGCACCAGATATAATTGCTTTACATTGTCTGGGTGGGGGAAACTGTACCATGGATATCATTTTGCATCGACAGACAGTAAAGTAAATATGAAGCTGTTCACACAAAGATAGATGCCTCCATGACATCCATTTACAGCTATAAGCTACTGCACCAATTTATTTATTTTTTTAAATTTTAAAACATGATTTCCAGATTCCTGATTGCTTAAAACCAACTGAAGAAAGAATGGTCTGCTGGAGCCGTAGAATAATACAAAATAAAAAAATCACCAATGAAATGTAGCCATGCCAGCTTGAGTCATGGGTGGATGGGAATTAGCCAAATTGGGTTCTTCAATGCCAGGGATTCGGAAGTGGCCAGGGACAAGTGACCGAGTGTTTGGTCTGTGGCTGGGACCCGACAGGCGTCCACACGGACACGCTCCCATTTGGTCGTCTTGCCGTCTGCTCTTAGTCACGCGATGCCTAGTGTGCCTCACAAACACGCTCACATTTAAGATACTCATGCTGACACCGATGCGAAACCCTGAAAAATGCAGCTTCATTCAAGTGAGTAATGAGAGGTAAGACTAGTGTAAGAGAGCCATGTTTGCTTTCTGACAGGTGTTGAGGAGCGTCAACACACAGGCAGTTGGCACTGGCAGCGGCAAGTCAGTTGATATTACACGTTGTGTGTGATTCTGTGAAGTGACCTGGTAACAGTGTTTTACATTTGTTGTGATTCTATAAAGTTACCTTATAACAGCAATGTATGAATGTCAAGAACAAGCAATGCATACTATACTACACTATGTTTATCACTTTATCTGAACTATGATCAAAGTCATAGATAACACTTGAACCAGCTGTTTGGGTTACATCTTACCATTAGTAACCTAATAGTAGTTTGTATGTGTACCTGGAGTGTAACCTGTGATCCTAACCGTCAGCCAGTCAGAACCTCCTCGACTGTCTGACCTACTTTCCTGCATGACTCAGCCATAAGGGTGGGGTTTGGTTGTGGGGGTTGGGGTCCTGGGAATTTGAGTGCAAGTCCAACTGGTGACCTTTGACCAGATTTGCTCCACAGTCTCAGCATTCTCACATGTCTCACATTTAGGATGACTAGATTTAACAGGAGAAGAGTATAGAATGCAAAAGAACAGGGCTACCTACATGTATGTACATAGGCTCGTGCTGTGCGTAGTGCCATTCACATAGACAGTAAGTCAATCACCCAAGTCAACCTGAGTCGGTTATTTTTGCAGTGACAGACACATCAAGCAGACCAAGATGGAAATTCCCAAAAAAGGAAGAAAGAAATGTGATCCCAATTCAGCCATTATCATTGTGATTTCAAAAGGCACATTAATTTCCATGACGAAAACTACAACTTTCACACATGGCCTTAGTCCAGACACGCAGAACTCTTTGCGGCACGTCAGACTTGAAACCAAGCTGGATGGGTGTCTGGCAAGGGCAGTGAGGTGAAGGCAGAGTTGCCCCAGTCAACCTACTTTTGGAGGCTATGGAATGTGGTCTTACAGAGCACGAGTGCATCTGCGGTGTGAAAAGGTGGTGCTTCATTCCAGACCAAAGCGAGTAGAAGTGTGTGTGACTGAGTCAACATAATGTATGTGTGAACCTAGTGTGTGTGTGTGTGTGTGTGTGTGTGGGTAATATGTGTGCATGCGTGCGCATAACCCCATAATGTCTGTGTGTGTGTGTGTGTGTGTGTGTGCGGTGGGGGGGCTATGGGAGTGCAGCTGTCCCTCTGCATCCCAGTAATCTCAAGGGGGCTGGACATCCCTCTCCCTTCCACCCAAGCCGTGGCCAAACCAGCATAAGAGTTTTGTTTTCTGGGTTAATTCCCCCCCCCCCTCCTTTTTGGTTTGGGGAGGGCATGACACTTGACAGCCATGTGGCTGTGTGTTGGCCTAGGGCAGAGTGGGAGATTGCACTCTTGTTGGTTGTTGTGAAAGCTTGACACAAAATTCTGAAGTAATATTTAGAGGAACCTTCAGGCAGTACAACAATCCTTGGTCCTTTTGCTTTACTTCAAATGCTAGGCTGATAATGTCAGAAAAGCCACAGTAAAAACAAACTGAACTCAAACATCACACTTAAACTATATTGGCCTAATTACTATTACATGTATATATAAATACATACACGTTTGTTTGGATATAGGTAGTCAACAACATCTATAGGCTGTCTGATTAAAGGCTTTGACCTCACAACCCTGGGGAAGCCTCCTGCAAATATAGGTGGGGATGGGCAGACCTTTGCCTCTGAGGTGCTATCAGTTTGGAGGTTATTAGACATCACTGTATATCATCTCATACAGTATCATCCAGCCATGGCTGTTACCCAGGCTCCCAGCTGAGCCAAAACCACAGGCTAAGCACTGAGCTGGTTCAGGTCCCTCACTCAAGGAGATTAAAGCTCTCAGTGGGGGGTTGGGTAGAGAGTCACTGTCCAGCAAATCCAATTCTGAAATACTGTAGGCCAGCCACACAGTACAGTAAACCTCTTTGCTCCCACCACAACCTCCACCACCCAAAGCTTGTTTGTGAAAGGCATTTGGGGTACAAAGTCCATCGGCTACTGTAAGAACTCGTCAAAGCGGCTATTGTTGCTGCTGCAAAATTGGTGAAGCCTAATTACTGTGAGGGGCGTGGGGCCTTAATCAACTTGGTATTTGAATATCCAGGTCATAATTGTTCTTTACGAGAGTCATGTGAGTTTAAAGAAAAGAACATGGCGGAGGCAGTCTGCCAAACTTTGGCAATGAATGAAACACTGTAGGAAGCCTTTAACAGCATTAAGAGTGGTTGAAATAACATGCAGGCGTCCCTGAAGAGTGACTTATTTTCTCCCTTTTTCCATTCTATTCATTTCCATTCATTCTTTTCAACATCTCCATCTTTCATGTGTCATATGCAAGCCCCCTGAGTTAAGTAACCCCATACTGTATGATCTGCCAGGGTCAGTGTTTTGCATTTGTTGTGTCAGGCCCAAGTGAGTCATGTCGGGGAAGTGGACTTGACCATGCAACACACACAGACATGCTCAGTGCTGTCAACAAAGGGATTTGTCAGGGGTGGGCTCAGTGTAAGGTAAAGAAAAAGTCCAACCCCTGTTACATAAGAGTGGGGTCTGGCCACATGGCTAACTCCGTTATTTACAGACGCCGCATAACAACTCTCTCACTCTCTTGGTTTCTCTGTCTATCATTCGTGATAAGGCAAGACGGATCAGCGGTTTCAATTTTATTAGCCAAATTGCCTGCAGCCTGCATTAGTAGTGTGCCCTTGTCATTGTGGTTTAACGGAAGAATGTGTAACCGGTGATAAGAAACTGACATAATGATATGCATCTGTTTCAGTTTGCTCTCTTCGGCACGCACTCTTTAGCATGAATACCATTTATGTGTTACAGTTACTTCCCTAAGCACAGGAGGCAAACCAGTAGATTGAAGCCAAGTTTGAATGTGTGTATGCAGGAGTATGTGTTCGGGTATTGTCAATGTGCATGCATAGCACATAGACTTTCATTCGTGTGTGTGTGTGTGCCCTTCCCTGTACTGGCCAAAGCCAGCCCCTGTGGCAGCTACAGAAGGTGTAGGTTTACCCTGTACTCAGCAGCGTGTCTGATGGCTGTGGTTGTCCCAGATGAGTTTTCCCCTCTCTAGCCCTCCCTGTCTCCCTCTGCTGTGGCTCACCCAGCCCCAGCCCTTAACCAGACCAGGCTCACCCCGGCCCCTCTTATCAATGATTTACAGCCCTGGCTGCGGTCTCTTACCGCGTTAGCTCACCTCACTCCTGCATGCATCCGCTTTCAACAGCAACACGGCCAGTTGAGTGACACTTTAGATTTCTGCCCACTCACTTGCAATCAACCAGAATAACAATAGTCCCATTCCTTCAGTCTGGTTAACGCCACTCCACATCCTACTGAGCATTAGTGAGCAGTATAAAGTAATCCTAGCTCATCTAGTAGAGTCTACTACTGTGCTACAGTGCAGTACTTCACTATAAAAATTCAAGTTTGTACAATGTTACAGATGGAACAATTACTATTCATGTCACAGTTCACAGAGGGCATGACTTCACATGAAGTATGTGTAACTCTTGTACACTGTAAGCTGTAATATTGGATGAGATTGGGGGGTCTTGTCAGCTGGACAGAGGGAGTTGGCAAGGGAGTTGGCAAGGGCTCACGACCAGACCTGATTTGGTCAGGCAGGCTGGACAGAACTCTACGTCCTTACAAATACTGTGTAAATAGAAGAGTTCTGCACTTTGATTCCAAAAACCCTTATAGAACATTCATTAAGGGCTTGCAGGTATTCACAAGTTTGCTGCTGTGCTGAGACTCAACCAACAAAGAGCCTCTGATCTCACTTGGAAAAGGTTATATGCAGTACTAATTGTCTCTTTGGGAACAGACTACATAAGCTAAGTACAGTCAGAAAGCACTTCAGCTTCATTCACAGCAGTCTACGCAAAGATCTGACAGAGGAGAAAGTTAGGATTGCTCCAGACATTTGTTTTAAAAGCTGCAGACTGTACAAGCTTTGTTGTTCTATTCTGTAGTGGACACCCTTTTCAGCCCATCAGGAGAAGACAGCTTTGTTCAGTGTCTTTTTTTCTGTTCCATTGACCTGGTTGATATTGAATGCCATGTGGTTATGACTCCTGTAGTGTGTTATGACTGCTCATGTGTACACTGCATCCATTTTTATCATCTGCTGCTCTTTCTTCTTACAGACATGGCACAGCCAATTCAGCAGATCACCAGCAACAACAATGGTGCACACACTCGCGAGAAGGTCCCGTTCACACTCATGGGCCGAAAGGAAAAGGCAAGTACACTAACTGCACGCATACACAAATTCTCTCTCTCTCACGCACGGTACAAACACATGTACACTGGCATACATGCAAAAAGAAGTTTCAAGTTGTGTAGAGCAACTAAGATGGGAAGCAACCAACCAACATCCAACATACTAATTAGCCTATACTGACACCTAGCATCTTAGGTTGTTTTATAACCACACATTTTCTTACAAACAAACATACACACATACAGTAAAAATAAACACAAACATACACACCTACACAAAGAGACATTCTCTACAAAGTAAGGATTGACTGGGATAACACACTACCCAGTAGCATTCAATCATTGTCATGACAAACTCATCTTTGATTGTATGGACACACATCTGTTTATGGTGTTTTGCACTACACACACAAAGAGAAGGAGCTAGTCTGCTGTTTAGCTGGTTAAAAAAACAGCAGTGTTTGGGGAAGGCAGTGTGTAACCACCATCTGCTCATGTGTTTAGTCCGCTTATCAGTCACCAGATCCCTGGGAACACATCTGGCTTACCTAGTGTGTGTGTGTGTGTGTGTATGTGTGCTTTGGTGACACAACTTTAGGTCACATTAAAAAGAAACCAGTGTACACATGCAGCTCTGTAGCAGTCTTTCACATACACTGCAATCAGTGTCTCTATATCAAAACATCACTTTTATGGTCTGAGGGGTCAGCAGCCTTGTACTTTTGCCTTTCCCCCACATTTCATGTCAGTGTGGCAACTATTGCAGGTTTTACAGAATATGATTGTCTACTGATTTCACAGTCGGGGACTACATTTCCAAAGTCGTAATGAAATCAGTGAAATTAGAAGGAGTTGTGCTGTGCTTCTGTCATCTTAATCGTTTAGTGTAGTGTGGCAGTCTTGGTGGCCCAGTGATCTGCCTGAAAATACTTCTACACATCTTAACACTTTTCTTTCACCTTTCTTGTACACATGTCTAGAATGTAGACGTAGCATGAGCTAATTTGATGTTGTTATGCATATCACTCTGGGGATGTTGCACATGCAATTTTTTGCAGACTTGTAAATAGTGACCCTCCAAGATTCCCATTCTTTGTAAAGTCATAGTTTGATTAGTCTGTGATTAGTTTGTGACTATAAAATCTTTGACTTGTCTATAGATATGAGAGGGTGTCAGACTGCATTAGAAACTATGTCTTTCACAGAAAACATATCATTCTATTAGGCCCAACTGCAAACACAGTTTAGAGTAGCCAAGAGCCGTGTAATGTGACTTCCTCCTCACAGTCAGATGTGATTTTTGCACCTATACACTTTCCACCTTCCAAGGAGCACCCCTGTCCTTACTTTAAACCATGCAGATGTTACATGCAGTAAGCCAGTTAAGGTTGAGTATAAATAAAATGCTCTAATAGGCTTAGCCTAGGAGGAGCCTGTAGAGGGTTTGGGAGGTGCCCAGGGGATGGACACAGGTTACAGGAGGACTCAGTCACTCCGTCCTTGTCCCTGTTTTTCTCACGCTTTCAAAATCTTATACTCATATGACCGATTGACCGCCAACACCTCAGAACCAACAGCTCCACCCACTCACACATGTCACAAACCTACACTAATCAGTTATTTCAGAGTTTTTAAATATTTTTTTTGTAATGCCATTTTGGCAAACATACGACTGTTGGAGCCATATTTAGATATTTTGAATTTGTGATAAAAAGAGAAGGAACCTGTAAAGAAATACTATCTTTGACTATCATAATATAAATATGAATTCTGAATAAATATAATATAAATATATGATTTGACACATTATTATGAAAAGACAAAGTTATAAAAAGTTCAAATGAATTGTTATGAATCAATATGTCTGATACTTACCTTGATCATGTCAGCCAACAGAGATTGCTATGATGTACCTGCTACCTACCTGTGACATGATATTGTAGCTTCTCCTTAAAGCGTCACTATGGCACGAATATTCAACCCTTAAAGGAAGACACCACTTTTTGGGAAATTTTTGCCAATTTTTGCATCTAACCCAGCGTTTGATAAGACGGTACATACCCTTCTCCTCTCTGTGCATGCAATAACCCAGTCTGACGCTGTTAGCCTAGCTTAGCATAATTCACTGAAAGTGGGTTAGACCAGTTAGCCTATAGCTAGACTATTGCTAAAATCGCTATATAAATAAAAAAGTGACTAAAAGGGAGCTGTAGGCTAACTGGTTTAATCCCCTTCCAGTGAATTATGCTAAGCTATGCTAACAGTGTCAGGCTGGGTAATTTGTTTTTTTGTTTGTTATTGGTAAACCAGAGTTTGAAATTGAATTAATTATGTTTCTGTTATTTAAACTCATCTCTCTGCGTGCTTATTAAGGGCTGAGTGTCAGAAGACAAGACTATATGGAATATTTTAAGCAGGAATAGCCATCGCAATAGTCAGAAAACTACACCAGGAATTGATGAGTTACAAAGGACTAAATGGATCATCTGGCAAGGAATGTTGAAGCTTTGCTGTTTAATGCTGAAGTGGAAGGACGCGATTGATTGAATAAAGAAACAACGCATCGGTTGTGAGTACTGGAAATTTAACTTTAATCAATGAAAGCAACCAATAGGAATGCAACGCAAATAGTGAAGCAACACATTACCAGTGGACTGAAATTGCGAGTTTTAACACTTAAAAGAATCTACAAAGATAATTGTGACCTAAAATTACTCTTCTTGTACAAGGTGGAAACGTTGAATATGTAGATGAGTGCATGAAGACATAATTACTTGGTCATGATTTTAAAAATGTGCAGAATGCAGTGCAAGAACTCCTATCAGAGGAAGAAAAGGAGAATGACGACATAGATTGGTACAAGCCTCGATTGATGAATTTCAATGACTTCATGAAAGAAGTTGAAAAATGGAAGAAGGAAGTCGAAAGGGTCAGTGTCATTTAAGGCCTCTTCTGCGGCTTAAATAGCTGCCGCTAAGAAGGCCGCTCTAAAGGCTTGCTCAAAAGCTTTACCAGCCAACCGCCTTACAGATGGAGGAAGCCACTTCAAAATTAAAGACAGAACAGGCAGAACTGCAAACACAAATAGCTGCTGCAGATGCAACAATTAAAGCGTGATTATTATTAAACGTTGAACGACAGGCTGACGCTAATGCCTATTATGAAGCAGGCAAAGCAGAAAATGCTTAATGACACCTCAGCCATAAAATTAGCTCCTATGGCTACAGTTCCTAAGACTGCACGTCAGAGAGCAGTAAGGCACATGCATAGTGGCTCTTGAGCTGCCGCAAGTTCATCTAGCCCACAGGTGAAGACCAGTAGGCCTAATTGCTCTTCCAAAAGCTTTAGTCTAATGGTCCAAAAGCAATTTGCTGATCTTATGATTATGCAACAAAATCTTTCCCTATTGCTTAGGAGATATGTGCAAGTGTTTGATGGTGCCCCACTGCCTGAACAAACGGTCATTCAAGCTTTTAAATACCTGATAGAGGACAAGAATACTGGACAGCCGGTAAAGTTGATGACGGGAAATCACTTCACTTTGTACCTAAGTGAATATTGCAATGCAATGCAAGCCCTGGGATACATGGATGAACTGGACATTGCATCAGAATTTAAATTGATCGTATCCAAGCTTCTGTACAAGCACTTTGAAAGATGACAGACAACAGCTTAGGAGTCAGTCCAAAGAACAAACACATGTTAGATTCACACATCTTTTAGAATTTTTGGAATCTCAATCCAGTATGTTACTGCATCCAGAGTTTGAAGACATTAAATATCATACCCCTAATAAAGATGCAGTCTCAAAACGCAGAATTACTGGTGTGACGACACCAGTTCCCACCATGATAGATAGATAGATAGATACTTTATTGATCCCCAGGGGAAATTCAAGAACATGACATGACATCTAAAGTACATGTTGCTGTTTTGGCCTTATGTAGTCATGCCGAATTAAAGTTGCCAAGGAAGCAAGATCATCAAAACATCATCTTTCTTGATCGGCCACTTTCTGTACTGAAAAGCTTGTGATCCAGCTGAATGCCAAAGGACGCATAAATGCAATCCTTTTGCGAACAATGAGGCAGGAAAGACCTGTTACGAATGTACCATACCATGGTGTTTACCACAAGCAAAAAGTGCTGCTTTGAAGTCGGAAAGACAAAGTTCTTAATTCAGCCTCCGAACTGAAAGATGAGCAACACGGCTTAAATGCAGAGAACTTGGATAAGGCAGAAGTCAATCATTCTCTACAAACAACTCCTTTCACTCTCATAAGAAAGGCAAAGGTGTATCAACAGACTCTGTTTGCTCCTGGAAGCTGACAAGTCAGCTGAAGAGCGTGACTGTCAGACTCTGAGGACCTACCAATATGCACGCATTCACAAATTGACAAACATGCACATGTCACTGCATGCTCACACACATCAGCACATATCTTTGCATACAATTTGCACCACATTCACACTCAATGATCCTTAACATCCACGGACTCCTCGTTGTGACACCACATTCACACCTACTGGACCCTTCCATTAGACACATGCAACTTTGGGGATGATGGGGAATGTAAAAAATAAAAAGTAAAAACACAACATGACAAATGTGTTCTCACATTGATGAATGTTGTGATGTTGGATGATGACTGATAATTGCAATGTGATGAAGTTTGTATTTGGTCTTGTATTCTGGCTCTGTTGAATTTCATTTTGGTAATTTATCTGCTATGGCATTAACAATTAGGGGCCAGTATGTTGGAGCCATATCTGTGAGAAGAAAATAAGAAACCTACAAAGAAATACTATGTTTGATTATAAGATTGATTTGATACATTATTATAAAATGACACATGAAGTTATGAAAATTGTATATGAATTGTCAATATGTCTAATAATTAATTTGATCACGCCAGCCAATAGAGATTGTTATGTCGTACCTGCCACCTTGCTGTCACATAATATCGTAGCTTAACACCTAAATAAGGTGATTTGAATTGCTTGTTGGCAGATTAGGCGGTGCCACAGCTTTCCGACCGCATTATGTCACCTTTTGAACCATTTGTAGCATCTGCATATCATTTTGAATGTTTATCTTTTTTATTCTGAAAATATTCCCTGTTTTTGTTTCTGGTAAGTAAACCAGAGTTTGTAGTTTAATAAAATTATATTTCTGTTAAACTTCTGTTTAAACTGATCTCTCAATGTGTGCTTATTAAGGGATGTGTGTTGGGAGACTCCCAACTAACCACAGGTGGCTATATGGAATATTTTAAACTCGAATAGCCATGACATAGACAATATGTTGAGATTAATAGGTGGGGCGTAGACTAGGCCTATAATTGTGTGTTTGTCTGTGTGTGTGTGTGTGTGTGTGTGTATGTGTATGTGTGTTCTGACAGTGTGGGGACGTGCACTATGAGAAGCGCCACTATGAGAAAGCCCATTGGGCCTGCATCACAGTCTCCGAGGAAACGTATGAGCAGAGCATCTGCTACGGCTTCATGAGGATCATGAGATACATCTGCCAGCAAAACTCAGCAGGTACGCACCCCTATACATATTTTTCCAGAACACACATTAGCTAACTGTGAGGTATTTCACAATGTGTCAGGGTAAATGCATTTATTACCAATTAGGCTAATGTAACAGACTGCAAATAATGCAGTCTGCAGAATGATTTAGAACATGTCCTAAGGGGGCACTGTAACACAACTGGTTACAGCGCCCATACCACATTCGAGTTCATGTGCCCACTTTTTCAATTGGTCAATCCCATCCTCCCCACAGGTAACTACCTGGGCATGACGCTGCCCATTGTGACTGTGGTGCACACAGACGAGATGCGCAGGGACCTGATGCGCGCTGTAACTGTGGCCTACTACCTGCCCGACCAGCACCAGGCCCAACCTCCACAGCCTCATGACGCGGACATAGTCATTGAGGAGTGGCCCGCCGCCATCATCTACTCCAGGTGGGGGGATGACACTGGCATCACCCAGGCATTAACATTTCACCAACCAGCATACAATTAAACCCACTTAAAACATAAAGGGCATTAAAAACTGGCCTACTAGGTCATATGTATAGTATACATGCAGTGTCTTATCTCAAACCAGTTCAGTGTCTATTGTGTTTTGCTTTGCCCTGTAGTTCTGCCAATCGTGCTGAATGCAACTCCTTCTTTGTGCAATAACTGCATAGTTATGTTTTCTTCTTGCTTAATTTAAAAAAAATTCTGTCCCTCTACTAGACCTTTCACTGGGGCAACTAATGAAGTAACGATTGTTAACGAAATCCAGGCCCTGTCAGAGGTGCTGGATACACCTGGCGACTGTGTCAACGACACCTTCATCATTGCCGGATACACCAACCCTGCTCACGCCAACCGACAAAACGAGATCTGGTTCCTGGAGAGGCGCTGAATGCCTCGGTTTTGAAAAGTTAATGGACCACTCTCCCTTTTCTGAGTCCCGCTAACCTTCAGAGACAAACTTCACTTAAGTCCAGTCCAAAACCGACCCGTTTTATCCCATCACACTCCCTTCATCAGTCCCTACTCACCAACCTTACAAAGGCACACCTTGACCGTCCTCAATCCCATTAGGAGGGAGTTCTGGGCCAGGGGTGCTGTGGTGGGATGGGGCCTGGGAATGGGCTTCAATTACCCTCATGGGATGGGATTTCCAGCCCAGTGCTAGTCTACAGCCTTAGGGCCAAGAGAGACTTCATGTAATCACACAGTTTCTCATTAGCACAGCGTCTCTGTTGTCCAAGCTACCCACAGCCTCAACTCTGATATAAAACACCCCATCCCCACGCCCTCAGAAAGTCTACAGATAAAAAAAAGACAAGGGACGACTTTTGTTCAGAGAGGATGACATTTTGCTAGGGCCATGGGAAAAAAGTGACACTCTATAGTGAATCTTAAAAAGAATGCTACATTGAGGCTTGCCTTTGTCTCTGTTACAGTCATAAGAAAAATATTTCTTAGAGAATAACAAAATTTAGACAAATACTCTGGAAGGGGTTGGAGGGGATTATTACAAGTACTATCCAGTGTAACAACTACTACTTGGTGACTGGTTTCTGTAGGATGACAGAAAGCACAGATGGTGATTGAAAGGTAACAAACCTGGTCAATTTCAGCAGCACTCATCAAGTACAACCACCCCAAGTCCTCATGCACAACTTTAGACACTTAAACCAGTTGAATGTATGAACACTCTCTCACGCAGATACATGTAAACTCATAGAGTAACAGTGACCTCTTATTCTGCCAACCTGAAAATCACTGCATCACTACACAACCAAATATTCAAATTCTCACTTTCTTCCTGTATGACAATCAAGCATGCCTTTTCCGCATGCCGCATTTTCTCGCTCTTAATTCTCTAAGCCATGCTGTGAACATACTGTCCCACACACACACCACACGAACATACACACTCTAACACAGTTTCTGATATACCTCTATCAATCTATTTCTGACCTTGTGTCAGTGTTGACAGTGAGAAAGCACTTCTTGCCAGCTAACTTTGGCAACACTCCGCGACCTAGTAGGAGCAGTAATATGCTTGTTTGAATGAGAGTATGTAGAACTAACGTAGAATGAGAGATATATATATATATATATATATATATATATATATATATATATATATATATATATATATATATATGAGGGAGAGAGAGAGAGAGAATAGTGCTATTTTTGTTAACTATTTTTGAAGAAAAAAATATTACATAAGGAAAGTATAATGATTCTTTGGTGTTTGTTTTCTTTCCTCTACATTTCACTCTAATGTTTTAGAGGTGTGACAAATTCTAACGAATTCTACAGCAGTTTATAGGAAATCATTTTCTATCTCTTCTAAGTCTTTCTTTTTATTTAATAAAATTGACGATAAAAGAGAAGTAAAATTATATGTGCTGATGTAATTGGGTTGGTGTGTCTTTGCACTGTGAGACTGTTTATCCTTATAGAAACCTTGTTGCTTAAAAATGTCATTGGCAAAATGTTGCGTTGTTTGGTTTTGTTCACTTTCTTCGCAGTTTGGTTTTGTTTGCTTTCTTCGCAGTAGTTTGTTCAAAATCATTTGCCAAATCAATAGGTGGACACTCAAGTAACTCCTCACAACCTCATCTTGATCTCCAGCAACTGATGATCCATGCTATTGCCCGAAGAACATAGCTCCTGTTGCCATTCTACTCTCTAAGTCTGTGTTGAACAAGAGCAGCCTGACGTTGCAAGCTGTCGCAGTCAGTAACAGGATTTTAAACTGAGGGTCGTGCAGGATTCCCTGCAATGTGACTGAGGGCATTTCCAAGTGTATTTTCAGGACTACGCTACTACTACTGCTACAGATCTGGTTATCTGGGATCATTAAGCTAAACACATTGTTGGTTGTTGATTTTTTTTCCCCCCAAAGTGTTTTGTAAAAGTGGGTTGTATAGTATCCAAGTCTGGAATGCATCAATTAAGAGCTACAGTGGATTTATTGATTATTTTGTTAATGTTCAGTTCCTTTCTATAAAAAAAATAAAAATAAATATGATCATAAACGATATCAAGATTTTCTTGTATGCCATTCAAATGAAGTCATTCTATGCTCAATCCTCCCTGAGACTTTTTCGAGGTAGAAACCAACCAATTTTATAATTACATTACATTACATTTGGCTGACGCTTTTTTAACCAAAGCGACTAACAACATGGTAAACAGTAAGTTTTAGAACAATTCTCACAATTTTAGGACAGTTTAAAAAAACATTAGAGTACAGTAAGAATAAGTGCGTCGGTGAGTGCAGTTTTTAACAGTTACTTGTCAGTTTAAAACGGCTGGTGAGTGCTAGGATCAGTAAGACTTGTTGTAAGTGTTGCTATGAGAGTAGATGTTCTCTAAAGAGCTGGGTCTTCAGGAGTTTTTGAAAGTGGAAAAGGATGTCCCTGCCCTTGTAGGAACTGGCAGTGTGTTCCACCAACGAGGAACAACAGATGAGAAAAGTTTGGATTGGCTTGAGCGTACCCGGTGGTAGAGCTAGGCGTGGATTAGATCAGAGGGCGCAGCCGGTCTGGAGGTAGTGTAAGTCTGTATGAGGGCATTCAAGTAGGTGGGAGCAGAACCGGAGACTACTTTGTAGGCAAGCGTTAGAGACTTGAATTTGATGCAGGCCGCCATAGGTAGCCAGTGTAGCTGGATGAGCAGCGGGTAACATGTGCCCTTTTGGGTTGGTTGTAGACCAGGCGCCGCCGCCGCATTCTGGATCATCTGAAGTGGTTTCACTGCGCAGGCTGGGAGACCTGTCAGGAGGGCATTGCAGTAGTCAGTGCGTGAGATGACTATTGCCTGAACCAGAAGTTGGGTAGCATCTTGAGTCAAGTAAGTCCTGATTTTCCGTATGTTGTAGAGTGCTTAAACGGCATGACCGGGCGACTGAGGCAACATGATCTGAGAAGTTTAGTTGGTTGTCGAGAACAACTCCTAGATTTCTTGCAGTCCTGGTCGGTGAAACAGACAGGGAGTCAAATTGATGTTGATGTAAATTGTGGTGTATGGTAGGTTTAGCTGGGATGACCAGCAGTTCAGTCTTTGAGAGGTTCAGCTGGAGGTGGTGTGCCTTCATCCATGTAGCTATGTCTGAAAGGCAATCCGAGATCCGTGCTGAAACCAGGGGTCGTCAGGTGGAAAGGACAGATAGAGCTGTGTGTCGTCTGCATAGCAGTGGTATGAGAAGCCGTGCGAACGGATAATCTGTCCCAAGGAGGTGGTGTAGATAGCAAAGAGGAGGGGCCCAGCACTGAGCCCTGGGGACCCTGTGGTGAGATGGTGAGGTGCAGATAGCTGACCAAGCCATGATACGTTAAACGGCGTCCTGTGAGGTAGGATTCAAACCAGGAGAGAGCTGAACCGGAGATTCCCATGTCAGCGAGTATAGAGAGAAGGATACGGTGATTAACCGTGTCAAAGGCAACCCGATAAGTCAAGCAGAATGAGTACTGATGACCGGCGGTCAGCCCTGGCTTCTTTAAGGCTTCTGTTACAGACAGCAGAGCCGTTTGGTAGAGTGGCCGCTTTTGAACCCAGACTGATTTGGATCCAGAAGGTTGTTCTGTGAAAGGAAGTCAGAGACCTGTTTGGAGACTGCTTTCGTTCAATGCCTTTGGATAGGAAAGGCAGTAGTGAGACAGGGCGGTAGTTCTCGACTTGAGCAGGGTTGAGAGAAGCTTTCTTAAGTAACGGTGTTACCCGGCCATTTTGAGCGCTGTTGGAAATGTGCGGAGGTTAGCGAGGCATTGATCACATGTGTGATAGCTGGGCGATGGTCGGGCTGATGGACTGAAGTAGGCTCGTGGGTATAGGGTCCAGCGAGCATGTGGTAGGACGGCTGCATGTCAGAAGTCTGGACACTTCACTCTTGGAGAGGTGAATGCTGAAAAAGATGTTCCAGCAGTCCCTAGAGGTTGTAGGAGTCGCGGTATCTGAGTCAGATCGTTGAGTGGGCATGTAGAGAATTGACTGCTGATTGCCGCCACTTTGTTTGTAAAAAAATGAGGCGAGGGTATCTGCAGTAAGGCTAGATGGAGGAGGAGGCAGCTGAGGGTTGAGTAGCGATTTGAAGGTTGAGAAAAGTTTTCGAAAGTGTCTGTAGCTGTTGATTTTGTCATGGTAGAAAGCAGTCTTAGCAGCAGTGATGCTGGCTGAGAAGGAGGTCAGGAGTGTCTGGTAGTTTTTGAGGTCGTCAGCTAGTTTGGATTTGTGCCATTTCCTCTCCGCGGCTCTGAGTTTGGTGCGCTGCGATCGGAGGGTATCATTTAGCCATGGATGCATGGATAATGCAAGTAAACACGCATATTGGCACAGTGGGCGAGCCTGAATGAAGTCCTCCTGTGTCAGTGTGTAGGCCTAGTCTATAAATAACCCCTCTTCACTGCCACAACTGGGCCACACATTGTAAGGGATAACGGCCGCCGAGGTGTCCTGTTATACGGAATAATGGACGAGGGCGAGTGGCAAAAAAGTCCCCGATGCGCAGCCTCCGCCGGAGTCCATTAATTCCGTATAACTGGACACACCTCGAAGGCCGTTGTCCCGCTTAACACCCGGTTGCCACTGTAAAGCAAAGGAAACACACGGTTTCGTTTAAAAAGAAGCTCAAGTTCAGCTTGTTGTACAACTTCCATTGGCCCTATACCACGACACAGTGAACACACAGTGAGGTGAAGCACACACTAATCCCGGCGCAGTGAGCTGGGTTTGAACCGGCAACCCTCCGGTTACAAGCCCGGAACCCTAACCAGTAGGCCACGGCTGCCCCTACAAAGTTAGCTTGTTTACAGTTGATTCCATTGTTGCGATGCCTGCAACCGTAGTCCTACTATGGTTGTTATAGTTACCATTCATAAGCATTGATATGGAACGGTGTCCTGTTATTCAGAATTAATAGCCACCCCACCAGCCAATCAGAAAAGAGTATTTCTTCTCTCCGGGTGATAAGGACCAATCACATCCCGTTATGTTTAGGCTGAATGACAAGTTACAATATATACCAGTGTTTTCTATGTATTTCTATTAAATGTTCAGTTGCAAGTCAAACTTACAAATTATATGTCACAAGCACTTTTGTTGACTGAAAAAAAAAAAAAATACATGCAAAGGCAGGGTTTTCTTCAGTGTTAATATGTACACTACCTGTCAAAAGTTTGGGGTCACTTAAAATGTTCTATTCCACTCCATTATAGACAGAATACCTATAGATAGAGATCATGTGCATTGTTGTTGTTTTTTTTTTTTCAGGGCAGCAGTTTTCAGATTACATTATGTGATTACATAATTACAAAAGAATTCTCGACTGTTGTAGAAAGAAATGGCCGATGCATTTAATGCAATATCAGCCGATGGCTTTAATGCAATATCTACATTGCCCATTATCAGCAACCATTCATCCAATGTTCCAAAGGCACATTGTGTTTACTAATCTGATATCAATTTAAAAGGATAACTGAGAAAACATTGGAGAACCCTTTTGCAATTATGTAAGCACATAATGTAATCTGAAAACTGCTGCCTTGATTAACAAAACAATGCAACTGATCTCAGCTGGTATTCTGTCTATAATGGAGTGGAATAGAAATTTCTAAGTGACCCCAAACCTTTGACTGGTGTAGATGCAAAACATGCAAATGAAAAAATATATAAAAGTCCTTTTCTGAGTCAGAGTTTAGGAAGTGCCTGCAGCTACTTTCTAAACATCCAAAAATATGCTAAATGTGCTCGGGGTAGTGTACACACATTCATACACACACACACACACTTGGAGCAGCAGCAAAACAGTCTTCTATAACATGTAGGCTATTGCCTAGTGACAAACACAATAGACCTTAGCAGAGCTATCTATGGTGTGCAAAAGCAGCAAGCACCAAATTACCACATGCTCAGAGCAATTTAAAAGACAGCCTGAGTGGGTGATTATAATTATGAGTGATAACAACATCAAAGAAATTGTAGTTTGTAGGAGACACTTGGTTACCCTGATACAAACATAGGACACCTTTTGACTGGAGAGCCCACTTTGAAATATCTTAATAATTGTTGATAATCTTTTCACAAACAAAGCAGGCACCCTCACACTTATGTGGGGTAACTAATATCGTTGACAGAAAATATTACACCTTATTGATACCATAGTGATGCTATATTCCCTACCGCCAGGTCAGCACAGCCAGAGAAAGATGCCTCACAAATCAGCACAGCAACTTCTCAGGCATGCGTAGTCCCACTGCTTTCATTTTAATGTGGTAGATGTATCAAAACACTGGTGCTGAAAGTGGACCAAAAGTGTAGCAGTTGAATTCTTCTAATCTCTCTGACCTACTATAAGTGTATGTGTTTGGATTTATATTACAGGTAAGTTTCATAAGGTAACACAGACGGCATGTCAAAAGTCTCCTTTCCATGTACACTGTTCTGGAGGGATCGTTAACAATCTGCTAGCTTAGTTCGTGTCTCAATAGCAGGATGGATTCTGCATGTAGTCTTTATCTAGCCTATGTGTGCCAGAGGCGGTGTGGACAGGTGCCAGAGTAACCTAAGCTAAAGGAGAAGATCTGTGTCTATCCCCCGGTTGGATATTTGGTTGTCTTTTGGCCATGATACACACACCAAAACATGGTCACAGACACCTGCTAGGGACAAACAGTCCGATACAAATTGACAATCACACTGGAATCAGTCACAATAGTACATAATGAAGTTGGCCTTTTAATAAACACTATGTCCAAGATCCTTGATTACTCCGCTTCATTCCTCTCTGACAATGTCTTCCAGTTACATGGGCCTGTGGCATGCGATTTACACAATGGCATGCCACAGTTAGTTTGTCTCTGATTAGATGGAGGGTGGCGGGGCTGTTATCCCTGGTTATCCCTTGTTTAGACTGAGGGATAAACACTGACTGGGGCGCTGACTTGGCCACACAGGTGACCCAAAGCATGCCTGTTCAGTTCCCAACTTCCTTTATTGTCTGTCTGATTAAGACAGAGGTCAGCATGGGTGCACTCTCCTTGAGTAAGCTGATGTGCCCTGAAGTTGGCAGGCTAGTGTGGTGGGGGAGTGGGGGGTTTTGGCACGACCATTGCAGCATTCCAACTCTTCAGTGGCTCGCGAGAGATTAGTCTGAGAGCCTGCCTGTGTGTGTGTGTGTGTGTGTGTGTGTGTGGAGATGGGGAGGGACTTAGTTTTCCCTAATGAGCTCATTTGTGAAGTGCAAGGGCTGGGAGTACTACTCTCCAGGGAGCCAGGACTATTTATGATGTGCACAATGCTTTAAGGTGACTGTGGGGATTGGGATTGTAACACCACTTGTAATTGGATGCAATGAATTTGCTTAAGGCAGGATGTCCATAAGCTCACTAAGCTGTTGCTGGCTTTTGATGGCAGTGGTGTTGAATTAATCAATATATGTTAATATGTTGCATAGTTTTATCAGTTGCAGCCATAATTCTGACAGGTCTGATCGTCTCTAAATCTCAAATATTGAAATACATGACACGGAGTGCATACCTCTGCCTCAGTAGACATTGCACTGCTCAAAATGATCACACGGTGGCAGCACAATCACAAAAGAAAAGAGAACATTTTGTCTCATTTGCTAAAAGCTCAACAGCTCCACCTAGCACCCCTTCTTTGAACATTTGATACCAAGCTGTAGATCTACCGAAGATAGCAGCCTATTATATACAGCTCTGATTTGATAAGACCAACAGGGCAAGCAAATAAGCAATTGGGCAGCAGAATGAGGAAATTAATGAATGACACTTATTAGGGAAACAGAATCAGATCCAAGAGTCCTCAGAGTGTCCTACCAGTAGATAGCGTGTCTGGTATGCCTTCAAGGACTCCCCAAGTGGGACCACCACCTTGTCCAGGCTGCGCTGATGAGAGTGGGCCTGGATGTCTGGACTCTCCTCCGATCGCAACTCAATGTGAGAGATGAGCAGGTTGGAGATGACCTGCTGAACTGCCTATGTAGACATACCAAAGTGAGCTGTAATACACTGATTTATGTCTGCTTTAGTTTATGGCCTTTATTGTGTTTTCCTTATATGTTATGGATGCCATTGTTAAGTTAACAAGTACAATTGCTTTAGTGTTGATGTCACAGCCTATGTATTCAGAAAAAAAATACATGTTAACACACAAATTTAAGATATCATCATGTTATAAAACAATAATTTTAATCCAAACAAAAACTACCGATTCACAATAGGTGATGCTGGGAACATGGAAGGAGAAGGAGAGTTTCTGCAGTCTATTGACACACTCTCTCACACGCATTCACACACAGCTGCAGACTTGCTTACCTTCATGTCCCCTCCAGGGGTTGCACTGAGAGCCAGCACACGGAAATGGCGTGCCTGGTTTCCCAACTCCCTCACAACCTGCACAAAAACAGTCATTGTCTTTTTAACTTGAAATATTGCATTGAGCAACTAATATACATTTTACTCCATGGCATCTGGTTTGTTGTGGTGTACCTGACAGTAGGCATGGTTTCCTGAGGCTTTGTGGGCTTCGTCAATCACCACACACTTGACCTGGGTGGCAGGACAGGTATTCCTTGACAGGTCATTCACCATCACTTGTGGCGTCAAAAAGAAAACCCTCTTCAACCGCCACAGCTCCCGTCTCTGCTGTGCAGGTGTGCTTCCTGGGAGATATCAACTTAAGATGTTATGGTGAAAAACGTTTTTTTAATGCATGCAATTAATCTCTTGATCTTACCTGTCAGTTCTGCCATGTGTTCCTGGGGGATGCCCATGACCTTGTAGCAGGCTTCAATTTGCTGAGCAACGAGGGGTTTGGTGGGAGCCATGAAAACGATTTTTCCATATGGGTACCAGCGGTAGAAATTGTACATAACCACCGAGGCAATAAACGTCTTCCCCAGACCAGTTGGCAGACAGACCAGTGTGTTTTGAAAGAGTGATGCCTCCGATATTTTCAGCTGGTAATCTCTAATCGGGTAGTTGGTGGGATAAATCCATACTTTGCCAGAAGAGATGTCAAAACCAGGCAAGTCCGAAGATAACGCACTGGGAACAACAGCTGTGTCGCTAGTCTGGATGTCATACTGGCCATCGATACTCTCAAGAGATTTTTCAGCCTCATACACAGCCACTAACATCAACTCATCATCGTCTTCTGCCTCTGCTACATTTGAGGTACAGCTGGCAGTTGATCCTTGACCAATCCCACCCCAAAGAGATTTACGAAGAGGTAGAGAATTGTCGCCTTCCTGTTTCGTTACTTTCTGCGAATTTTTATTTTGATTTACCTTCCGCCGCCCGGGGTTCTTCTTCCCGACTTCATTTGGGGCTACTTTATGCGGTACACTGGCACCCCATGTCTGAAATAAAGTTTTTTGATTTGCACCACTCATTTTACCTGCTTGTTACATATGACATAAAATACTCGATATCGGTGGTCATCCTGGTCTCCTTTCAGTCACAAGCTTGCGGGTTGACGTGACAACCTAAATATATTTAGCAGCTAACGGTAAATTAACGAAAATAATGGAGACGAAAGCTTTTCCAATGCGTAGTCGTGACTGACAGTTAGATTCTAACAAACAAAACGCCTACGTTACCCGATGATGCTCAGCTATCTGGTTGGCTAGCCTAGTAGACACCACAAAAGTGTTACAAAACATAGTTCTAGCAAAGGCTCCGCCTTAACAATCTTTGGTTCTAGCTAGCAAATACTAGCATTGTCTAGCTTGCTGGCAAACGTCCTTTTCAAATTTGTCGTTGTTGGAAATTAACTAACAAATTAAATTGTTAGAAGCCTCTAATCCGACGTAAACTTAAAAGTGTATATACTTTCGTTAATGTAAAGATGAAAACGTGAATAGGAAAAGGGTTTAAAATGTTCTACTACTCAAGATGCCGTCGCTGATGTCAAATATGCCGCTGTCGCATGCATCATAGGTCAGCGACAAGAATACGTAACTGAGCATGTTCGGTAACGTCGGTTGGCGCTGAACTGCGCAGCTTAGAAGTGCTCAACTTCGTCACATTACATTCTGACGGCCTTTTTTTTTGTTGTTTACCTGCTTTGAGTGGATACATTACACATTTTTGTACACAAAATATGAACTACAACATAAGCATTTTAAAGAAATAAAACGATTTAATTATAGATTATTCTCTTACACTTGACAAGTTCCATATAATTTAACATTTCTAAGGCTATAAGGACTGGCACTATGCTGACAGAGAATTACAGATCTGGGCATAAAGTGTCTGTATAAATCATTTAAGATATTCTTAATGTTAGGACCACCAAAAATACAAGCCTTTAACACCCAAAGCTGATTCAGGCATCTGTGTACATTAAAATATATCCTTAACAAAATACAAATATAGTTTTCTTTTTTGTTGCTTTTTTTTCACCCCGTCAATATATTCATTTGGTCATGCAAAAGACTTAACAGAAATTCTCACACAAAACTGGAAATTAAAGAGCCATTGAGATAAGCACAACATAAATTATGTACTGCAACATTAGACAGATAAAACTAATACTGGGCTATTACACATATGAGCTTTACAGTACAAAAGTATTTTGGATTTTCCACTGCAATCATCACATATTTTGACGATCACAAATCTTTATAACAACTGTATAAGACACGTCTTAGAAATATCACACATTACAATTTCAACATCAAAAATATACATCCTCGTATCCCTGTTTTCTTTGTGCATTTGAAAATGGTACATTCTGCCAAAAAGGTGTTTCGAGTTTATCTCAACATCTGAAAAATTCACAAGAAAACACCACTGACAATCATTTAACAATGTTGATCGCTAATAAAGTTCATGACAACAATTACCATGATAAGTCCTACTTGTTCAAAGTGCAAAAAGAGTAAAATGGTAAAAGGTTTGCAACCTGATGAACTCTTATTGGTGAGTGTTATCTCTTTGTGGAATATCTGACTTCAGGGCCACTACCACCATTAAGCATGTTAAAAGTGTTTATTCATAAGAATAATTATTGTTACTGTCATGTTAGAAAACCAAGGGGGGTGATCTAAATAAAAGTGCAGGCACTGTGAAAAATTCAAGAACATCTCTGTCTTCAAGTAACATCAGCATTTGTGTCAGTCTGTGTTTCTCCACCACCCTGCGGTAGGTTTTAGGTTTGGTATTATGTGGATTTCTCCAATGAAACTGCTAAGGACTGGCTCAGTTGGGTGCGTTCAGGGTGTTCAGGAGCTCGTTCAGGCTCTTGTGGGTGCTGGTGGGCTGTGAGACCGCACACTCGGCCAGAGCGGGGCCCATGTGGTCGTAAAGGGCCTGGCACAGGGTGCCGGTGGCCGCCCGCACACTGCCACCCCGCCCGTGGACGGTGCCGCTGTTGGTGGAGGCACCCAGGAGGTGCCAGAGCAGCGGAAGCACTTTCTGCTCTACCATCTGAGGCTTGCGTGGGTACAGCTCCCTCACCAGATCTGGAGAAAGGGAGACACAGAAGGCAAAACAGAGAGAAAAGATTTAAGACAGATATATTTTATTTCTGGGAGAAGTGGATCCATGTATATCAACAACACACCTCAACATTACAGGCGTTTAAGTTAAGTTACAGTCCATCAGTAGGTAATACAGAACACAGCTAAGTAAACTTGATCCAGAGGCAAATAGTCTAGGTACATTCTAAATTGTCCTCCTATGTGACTTCTCTAAGTAGCACAACCTGGTACACATAACTGGAGCTATCAGCTGACTTCATGCATGGGTGAATCAAAACTATGACACGATTTGTACACTGTGTCTTCAGTTTCTAACCACTGCTTAAAGCTTACTGGCTTACTTTAGTGATTTAATGATAAATCAAAAAAACATTAATTATTGCTGTGGTTGCAGACATTTGGTTCAGAAATGCCATAATGCAGTAATTTACTGTACCTGCCACCTTCTCAATAAGGTCAACTCTAGCCTTTCCACTGAGATACTGGGCTTTAGTGCAGAACGGTTGAAGAAGGAGTGAGTTGTCTGAAAGCACATACAGTAATAACCAGTATTGAGGTTGAAATCATGTCAATCATAAATGTATCTTTTATGAATCTTGACAATTTAATTCCACTGGACAGCACAATACAAAAAAGGCTGCTTTTTATTCAAGTCATTTAAAAACAACTACAACAAGTCTCATTTTATATAGCACTTTTCAAGGCACTCAAAGCACTTTTCCTGTGAATAGGGAACTTTTCAACCACCGCAAATTTGTGGCTACCACCTGGGTGATGCATGAAAGCAATTCTGTGCCAGAACACTCACCACACACCAGATTGAGGTGTAAAACTATGCAATACATGGTCAAAATATTAGCTTCTATGTAGAACATGAATAAACAAACAATAAACAGGATACCCTCCATTATGTCATACTCACCAAGATTTTGAATAAGTTCATCAATGGCACTGATAGCAGCACTGTAGATGGCGTTGTTCTTAGAGTTGAGGTGATTGTCAACAATGGCAGGGACCAAAATGTAAACCACTTGAGCCAAATTGTCCTTCAGCTGAGAGATGATCCTAGGCAAGGCCTCGAGAGCGTACAAATTGACTTTGCTGTTGGACTCTTGGAGTCGTGCCTTGAAGGCATCAAATACCTACAAAATTGAGGAATCAGATATGAATATCAAAACACAACGATTAGGATTTTATGCTTAACAGGCCCTAATTTAAATGACAAGCAAAGTACAGAGTCAGGCAATCAGCAAAGTGTCTTTCACATGCATGAACTATCGTGTGGTATGTTGGAGCATTGAGCAAACTGTCCGATGTTTGTGCTTACGATCTTGCCCATGGTATTAAATTAACAAATACAATTACCGTAGCTAATTATAAAATTTCAGCTTTTAATTACACTTTAGACTTTGCACTTTGCCTTGTAAATTTGGGTCTAACATATCGCAACAGGATACAGAGTACCAGCATTCATCATAAAGTGATATCAAACCAACAGCCACATGATTTACAAAAAACAGTGCAATTTCTGTAAGGGCTTTGGAGATAAGGTGTTACCTGAAACATGCTTCCAATGACCAGGTTTGGGTTGTATTCACAGTCTCCCACTAGCTGATCAATGCCCTTGATGCGCTCGCGGAAGTCCTTGGAGTTCATCAGGCCAGTGATCTGTTTGATGTACTCGGTCTTGTCTGCAATGCTGTGGGCCTGGCCTTTGCTACTATACTGCCCATAGTCTTTGCTACAAGAACAAAAGAAAACAAAAAAAACACACACATATTACATCACTCAGAATGTAAATATCTAAGGACATACTATGCCTATCAAAAAAAGGAAGCACACATTGACGGTGTTATGAAAAGGAAACAGTCTACTCTCACTACTTCAACACAGCCACCTTGGTCCAAGATTTTTAGCTAGCAACAGAAGGAAACCAAAAACTAAACACCTTAATTAGACTGCTCCATTTGTGATTTTGCATGATGAAATAATTATTTATGCCTTGAATTATGAAAAACCCAACTGAAACTAGTTCACAGGGTGCTAAGGTGTGCCGTACCTGCTGGACAGAGGCTCTCTGGTCAAAGACGAGGCTCGGATAGTACCACTTCCTGGGAGGGAGCGTCGCCCACGTGCTGAGGGAGTGTCCTGTGGCATTTCACCCAGCCCCTATAAACACAGACAGCATGCGTCTCTCAGCTTGGGAAAACAACACATGCAATTGCAACCTGCTTTACACTGTCCATACCACACAACAACACCACACAACAACATCATCGAAGTGAATAGATATTAAAAGTGGGAGAAATATATCAACACAATATCATATCAATACAGTAAATGTGCCAAGAGTTATTTATTTCAGATAATATTGCTTCTGTGAGATGGCTACAAAGACTCCATGCATACAAAACAAAATATATGAATGAAAATGAATTGCAATGTATGACAGAGTTTAACTGCAATGGAATTGCAATAAAATCTAACGAACTGCAATAATATCATATATTGTGGCCCAAATATCATCACTACTAAAAATGCACACACCTACAACATGTAAATGTCAACATGAACAGCTGCAACACTAGCCTTGAATTGCACATTCTATGCAGCTGCATTTAAACACTGTCTGCATTGACTGAAGTAATCACTTGCCACTTATGCCAAGTCTCCAATTTAAAGATTGAGGATATAAATAGCCAGATAGAATTCTATCCCAGGGTCTGTGTTAATTTAGAGGATAATACCTAATTGAATCAGGAGTTTAGCTGACACACTAGGGTTATCATAACCTGACTCTTGCCAGATTAATTTTGTTCCGCCTAGCTCCGCCTAGCTCCACTCACATCCATCTGGGATTGCTTCTGTTAAGAGTGATTTCGGCAACAGATTTTATGATAGAGCCAATCAGGACTCAGGGCGGGAGTTTTATAGATGTGACGTAGCGTAGAAGTGACTGTGACAGGTCACGGGTTGGCTTCGATGTGAGTGGTTGAAGTAGCACGTCAATAGATGATGGACAAGTGGCTTATCCAATCATATGCAAGGATTTTTGATAAGGCCCAGCCTTCTGAAACACCACTCCAATGGATCGATCCCAGATAGAGGAGTGGAGCTAGGCGGAACAAAATTCATCTGGCGAGAGTCAGGTTAGGGTTATCACACCTGGTGGTCAAAAGCTCACACAAACTGTGTGTGTGTGTGTGTGTATTGTGGGTGTGTGAGTGGGTGTGTGAGTGGGTGTGTGAGTTTAGGCATCTATAATTATAACATAAGTCGTGGGTGCTGGCACCTTGGTTTTTAGTGTGAAGACCGTATCCCTGACAGTGGCCAGGTCCTTGGTGGGGATATATTTCTCCAGCATTTTATCAAAGTCCCGGTGTGAAGACAGAAACAGCAGCATCCGACGACCAAAGTACCTGCAGGAAACGATGTCAAAGGAGCGAACATTAAAGCAGCACTAAAGAAGAGTTGCTCTCGGGGTCCAGCTCTTTTCCATTTCTATTTCGGGGCAGTGTTCCTACCCAACCACCAACATTTTGGTATGGCTGTTTTATAAGCAATGATACCTGCTAAAAGTGAGGCAGAAGTGCCATTCGTGTATTAAGAGTTTATATAGCCCTCAAAAGGATTTTGAAACGTTATTTTAAAAGGTCAAAAAAAAGTCTTTCAGGGACCTTTAACATGTCAATAAGAGTTTCTACAAAATTAATATCATAATGAATTTTAGGAACAGTTTGGTACACAATTTCATGTGAATGTGATGGATGTGAACTCACACAGAAGTGTGTGTCCTGTGAGGTTAGACCTAATCAGATCTGTGGCTTTGGCAGTGGGGTAACACTGTCAATGGAGAGTGCAAAAACCCTTGCATATCACATGAGGATAGAACATGCAACTAGCTGGAACATTCCAATTAAAATAGTTTATTCACAGGAATTTTCAGCAAAATTTAGATTGATCGCAATCACTCTTGACTCCTGCTCTACAAAGGTTACAAGTCTACACCCCTCCCCCCTCTTCTCCTCCCTACTGTCCTTTGAAGGCTGGCAGTGCCTACCTGGCTTCCTGGGATGAGTCCTGTGCCAGCCTGGTGACGGCAGGAAGGATGCGGTCAGTCAGGTCTTTTCCACCAGACAGGGCACGGCTGGCTCCAATCTTCTCCACCAGGGTGGCCATGTGCTGGGCCATGCACTTCCTCACAACTGAATTCAAGTGACTACGTGGAAACACACACACACACACACACACACACACACACACACACACACACACACACACACACACACACACACACACTGTTAAAAACAAAACCATCGTAGCTGAAAGACATACAAATAAGTAATTCACACCAGCTAATGATGCAGAGGGTGTTTACTTGAATTAAGCACAGCCTAGAATCACTGTCAAGTCCAGATGGTTGACATAAAATACTTGGAAGCCCTTTACTTTCTGAGCCTTTTGAGTTCCTTCCCTGTGCTGAACTTAAATGGCTTACCTCAGATAAATGAGATTAGAGTCAAGGCTAGTTTCCCGCTTAATCCAACAACACACGTGCCTATGTGTTAGCAAGAGCCAGCTAGGATTCCATTCCCATTTTCAAAAACTGGAAACTGGAACAAAATTGGAACCATACAATTCCAATTCCAAAGGTTTCATGCACAACCACAAGGAACACAAGCTGATGACAATATAGGGGATGAAAGCTAGAATGGGTAGTGCCTTCTGCAGCATGGTCAGCAGGCGGAGGCAGCTACCTGAGTCCTCCAGTGAGCAGGGCGCTCATGGTGCGCGTCGGCGTGCAGTGCTGCACCATGCTGTCCAGTGCTGCATCCACATCCTGCCGGATGAAGGCATTTGATTCGCTAGCTTTGTGTAGAAGCGCCCGGGCAAGCACGTCCAACTCCTGGTCCATCCCCCGTTGGAGCTTCGCAAACAGCTCCCCCACCGTTACCACAGCGACGCGAGAGACACCCGACCGCAGGTTCCTGACCTAGGAAGTAACAGTGATGTAAACAGCAGGTGATATAGATGGGTGACTTTGATGTGGCCATTAGTATCTACACACGCAGTCCTTGATAACTTTGCAAATGGACAGCCTGCACAGTGTCTTCAAGTGCCAGCATTTAAAAAATCTTGAAAATCTATTGAGAAGCCAAATTACAACTGTACACAGTCCTTCTCTTTCCTGCCACTGACATGTGAAGCAGTTAAGCAAATTAACTCATCACTAACATTCTGATTAGCTGAATGCACTTGAATGAGGTAACATCGATGCAAACAACAGTCGGAATAGATGGGTGACTTTGATGTGGACATAAGTATATCCATGTGCAGTCCTTGATAATTGACACCAGATGATTTGTCAGTAAAACCAAAGAATAATTAAACACCCTAGCCAATGTTTGCTTAAGCCTCTGCCAACTGGCAAGCGGTATCACAGTCTCAAGGCCTGAACCAGCAGGCTCAGCTTTTTCCAACAGGCAACCATGTGTCTGGATTTCTGTCTGTCTGTCTATCTGTGATCACACACACACATGCACACTCATACACACACACACATACGCAACTTAAACATATGTGCCACTGTCACGTCTGATGTAGCCAGTTCCAGATCATAGTGGAGGCTAATCATTACAGCAAACACACCACAAACGTTCAGCTTCAGTTTGGTTGTCCGGAGTAGCCTGGCCAGAGGGCTGTCTAGGCATCTTGGGAGAGCCCCAGGACAGGACTGAGGACCTCTGTATTAATGCAAAAGGAGAGTCACCTCTGAGATGAGGGCGAGGCAGACGTCATGAAGTCTGTTGGAGAGCACATCAGAGTGGTACTCGGACAGACAGCGCAGGAACGTCAGACCCTCAATCTTCTTCTCCCTAAAAACACAAACATCTTATAAGTTATCTGAGAAAACAAAATGTCAAAATAAATGCACTTATCCAGACATTAATATGGCTTTTGCCTGTCTGATGTGCTTGTAGTTCATATTAGTGTGAATCAGAGTACACTCTACTTGAACGATGGGAGTAGCATGTTTGTTCTGTTCTATAACGGTTAGTCTGGCTTATTTGTCTGCACCAGATCTGGCTAATGGCTGAATGGGTTTCAAAGGCCAAGTGCACCCACCAGTCGTCGGAGTTGAGCAGCTTGAAGCTCTGAGTGAGAGCCAGCTCTGGCTTGGAGAAGGGCCTGAGCTCGGGCTGCTCCTGTGGATCCTTCTTCTGACTGGGGGTGCCAGGAGCCAACTCATCTAGGGGAGAGGAGAGGAAAGGAGTAGGATCAGGCAGTAGCAAGTGAACAGTGGATGGAGAGGGGGCTTAGCCCCAAAATGAGGAAGAAGGCGTTATGTTAAGTTAAGTTTTGGCCATTTTAATCCCATGAGGCCAAGATACATTTTCATGAAAACGACATCTTAGAGGAACAGAGAAAAGATTTAGGGGTGTAGTAAACTGGAGTCCGCTTTTAATGCTGTTCTTGTGTTCTCCGTCACGCTCACCTGTGCTCTGGGAGAGTATTGGCCTGGCCCTGGTGAGGCTGGGCGCTCTCCTCCGTCGGGGCAGTGTGCTCCTGGAGGTGGGGGGCACCGTCGGGGGGCTGGGCTGGTGAGGGGGGCTCAAACACTTGATGGGACTCTGGGGTCCTGGAGGACTGGTGGGGCTGGGGGTGGCGTCATGCTGTGGGGAGTCAGACTTTGCGGACACCACCATACTGCCATTCAGCTGGAAGTCTGCAAGTGAGAGCGGAATGATTTCACTGATACGACACTACTGGCATTCTGATCATCTGCAAGGCTAACCATTTGCATTTACTGTTAGATGATACTCAAAGACATAAGTGGTTGGTCAGAAAATAAAAGTGTGTGACTTGGAACACAATTTTTCATAAGGAATTTTAAGTTGAACTTGACCTTGCAGGTTTCCAGAATCTTCTGTACTGCTCTCGGTAATGATGTTTCTGGAGCGCCTCATCCTCTCCGTTCTCTGTCGGTCCGCTGGAGGCTGGGGACCATCCTGCTGATCCAGGCGATGTTGGCGCATCTTGTCCCGTGCGAGTTTGGACAGTTTCACTCTCTCCTGCACACACAGGGAGTAGTGAAGAATCACTTTTTGTGTTTTCACTGACAAAGAACAGCCTACAAAACTGTGGGGAAAAACGGTGTCTTTGCAGTGACATTCAGTAATTTTCAAGCACTGATTTCACACATTTCTAAAGACTTTATTAATTGTTTTCATTTAATTGTGTCAATATACCCCATTGAAAGAAACTTTAGACTTTATGTCTGATATTTTAAAGTGATATATATCTTATATATGCCTACACTGTCAAAATTAAAACATAAGAAAAGATCTTTGAATGACGCCAAACTCAAAACCTTTATAGAAAACTGTCAAAACATGAATCCTGCTTCAACAAATGTTCCTCAGAGGTAATACAGACAGACAGTGTAGTTCCCAGGATCACTTTAGGACTAACCATTGCATCCTCCGAGTCTGCATTGATCTCAGAGTCCTGCTGGCTGCCCGGTACCGCATGCCCGTACACGCCCACCGGAGGATCACAGGACACCCGGCCCGTGGAGTCGCCCAGCTCAGAGGACGAGGAAGGCACACCTGGGCCACTGGACGGGGGCACTGGCCCAAACACACCTGCAGAGGGGGGCAGCACAAGTGTGAATCAGACTTACTTTCTAAAGCAGAAAATACAATATCACACATTTTTACATGACTCAGTATCACTGTTCGCCAAAACGACATGTGTAAAGCAGCTTAAATGGCTGATTTGTGGCAGAATGCAGTTATGCAAAACTGTTTTGTGTTTGGCACTATCAACCAGGCTTGTGCAAAATTCCAGAACTGAATTGAAACTGTCTCTTAAATTCCAATTAATTTTTTGAATTTTACTTGCACTTCAATTGAAGAAGCAAACAGGAAGCAGAATTGCAATTCGAATTTTGCACAACCCAGCTATCAACTCAATAGTGCCTGCCTGCATCACACTAAACTGAAATGTTATAGAGTTGGTCATTGCTTTTATCTGTATGCCTGTATGTTGTTTATCAGAGGTGGCATAAATAACTTAGTGACATGTGAGACTATGACCAGGGACTGACCTTTGCCGACCACACCTTCAGGCATGTCACCTGCGGGAGAGGCCCTGCTGGAGCTGCTGAGCATCTGCGGGGCTGGAGAAGGAAAGATGGACAACATACTTACAAATATCAATGACAACAACCACGACCGTTTACACCTTCAATTAAATTACCACTTTCTTTATGCTAAGATCTGTACAAACACATACAAACAATTGCTACAGATGAACTCAAAAGTAAATCATTCAATTTTTAACTGAAATCGCAGAGATACTTTTTTACCAATGCTTTAAAATCACTTTCATCTCCGCCTCCTGCCAATATCACAGAGAAAAAGAGTAATCTAGATGATCAGACATCCCTGTGTGCTGTGAGGCCACTCACCTTTAGCTGGCCTGAGAGCTCTAATGGGCTCTCGTCCTGCCGGTCTGCTAGTGAGTGGAGACATCTCCCTGCTCCAATCCTCTTCGGACTCCGCTGGTCCGTTGTGATAGGTCAGCCTCTGGCCAACCACACTCACCTCTGAGGGGCCTTTATCTTTAGGCAGCATAGCTTGGGAAGAGATTCACAGGGGAACAGATGTATTATCATACTACAGACTTTTCAGCCCCATCACGTGCCAGGGGTCAGCATAAGCAGTAAATAATGTGCTGTGTTTGCTGTGCTACTTAAAGGTCTGCTCGCTCTGTACCTTGTAGAGAGGTAAACTCCATGGAAACAGCAGGCCTCTGTTTAGCGGAGGACACACGTGGAGGGCGAGACTTTGTGGCGGAGTTTCCTGGGCTGCACACAAATGTACATCACATTATAGCATGCTCCAAAAAGAATAGTTCTCAATGTCAGTCACCTGACAAGAAAGGTTTGTGTAGGTTTGTACTTGTGAATCTCTTCCATAGTGTATGGACAAAAAGCATCTTCTAAAAGAATACATGTAAAGGTGAATCTAGAAACAGAATGTACACCTTAACTGTGATGTGTTTTAAGTTATAGTAAGTAAGTTAAGTAATGTACACATTTTACTGTGATGGATAAAAACAATGGTAAATGTGGAAATCCAAAAAAAAAGTATTATAGGATCATTCACGCCAAGAACGATAACAATAACGATAAAAGCGTTGACACTGAACAACGATAAACAAAGTCTCTCTTTGTGTTAATAAATGTGACGGCTAAAATTTAATGGGTTCTGATTGGCTATTAGCTTTTTATCGTTCTCAAAATCGCTCTGAAAGTGATCCCCAACGACATCGTTCTTCATGCCGTTATCGTTATAGGTTATGTGTGAACTTCGTCATTCATATTGACGAGAACAATATTTGTTTATAGTTATCGTTATCATTCTTGGTGTGAATGGGCCTTTATGTAGATGTGCTTGTAAGTCTGTTTGGTTGAGCTGAGGTCCACCTGGTCTGGGAGCCGTTGAGCATGGGCGTAGGGGGAGAGCAGAGGCTGGACAGGCCACTCTCACTCAGCGGGGAGGTGATGGAGGGGGATGTGTGTGAGGGCGAGTCCAGTGCCTCAAGCCGGACTGCAGAGTCCGGGCTGTCCGGGTCCGGCTCTGAGCCACTCTGGCTCACCTTGGCCCGCTTTTTAGCAGCGCTGTTGCGCAGGGAGCGCAGGGAGTTCAGCATCTAGGAGAGATGGAGAGAGGGATAGGAAAGAAAGAAAGAAAGAAAGAAAGAAAGAAAGAAAGAACTGTAATATGTGAAATTCACAGGCACTACTATTAATGGTAGTGAAGACATCTGTGCCAATACAAACATTTGTAACACTTATTTTCAGTAAATGAGGTAAATCTCCGGATTTTCCCCTTTAAAGAAGTAGATTCCCATGTTCCCATGTTTCTGATTTAAAACTGAAAACTTGCTCTATGCACATGTACAGTACATGCACACAACCTTTCCCTACGCCAAATGGCCAGATCAAGCCAATTTAAAGCATTCCTGTTCACGGCTACTCTGCGGTAAGCCTGTGACACACCAGAGACAGTTGTGCTCACCTCCTCACGGTTGAGGGGTTCGTCCTCCTGGTCTTGCATGCCAAGGTTGGCCAGGTGCAGATGGAGGTCCCTCTCCCCGTGGGGCTGCTGCTCCTGGCGGCTGCTTCCCCGGCCGTTGGAGGCGACGCCTCGGTCAGGCAGCGCGATCACCAGGCCGGTGGGGGTGACGGGCGAGACGGGGGACACTGAGGAGACGGGCCTGGAGCTGCTGAGGGCCTGGCGGAAGGAGGAGGTGGACGATGAGCTGACCAGAGAGGCTCGCAGTGGCAGCGGGGAGCACCTGCTGGACAACACCTCACCTGTGGGTGGGCGAGTGAGAGGAAGAGAAAGAAGGAATGAGACAGACAAACAGAGAGAGAGAAATAGAGAGATAGCAGTCAACACACACAAAAACATATCCATACACAGGCAGTGAGAAAACCCATATACATACAAGCAGATCCACATACAACACACATACACACAGTACAACACCTAATAAAAACAAATAACCTTGAAGACATCACACTGATATCCACTTAGTTGTGTGTACACTTAAGCACAGGTCAAGTATAAGTATAAGTATATAAGTATATACTCTTTTGATCCCGTGAGGGAAATTTGGTCTCTGCATTTATCCCAGTCTGTGAATTAGTGAAACACACTCAGCACACAGTGAGGTAAAGCACACACTAATCCCGGCGCAGTGAGCTGCCTGCATCAACAGCGGCGCTCGGGGAGCAGTGAGGGGTTAGGTGCCTTGCTCAAGGGCACTTCAGCCGTTCCTACTGGTCGGGGCTCGAACCGGCAATCCTCCGGTTACAAGTCCGTAGCACTAACCACAGCTGGCCACAATGAGCCATAGAGACTGCGGTCAGCCCTCTGTCCTCACACAGCTGGGACTGGAACACTAGATTAGTTGTATCAGTGTTGGAGCTGCTTGTGTTCATACCAGTGGAGTCTCTCCAGGGGCTGGTGTCTCGGCGGTGGGGGCTGATCTCTCTCTTGTTGGGCCAGGTGTTGGACATGGAGAGGGACGAGTCAGCTCGATGCCGGCGGGACAGGGTGGGGGTCAGGACACCCCCTGGCAGGGAGGCCAAGGGGTAGGAGGGCAGCAGGAATGTTCCAGTGGGCGTGGGGTTGGAGGGCAGGGAGAAGGTCCGCTCCACGCTGGGGTTGCCTGACAGGAGGCGACCCGGTTTGGGAAACACTGAAAAGATGGAACATTCTCTCAATATACTTCTGATGTAAAAGGAACAAGCAAAATTCACACCCTTCCTGCTCCAAGAGACTGTAGCTGGAGCTGATTTGATTTATTGTATTGAGACTATGCTGTGCCTATCCAATCTGAGGCATTATGTGGATCGGTGTATGGTAAACATGCACTTTACTACTCTATTAGAAGACACTTGTATCCAAAGCAACCTACATATAACCAGAAATTATCCTCCCACTGCATAAAGTTCTGCTACAGGCAACATGCTTTACACAGGGAGCTCTCGGTATGCTAATGTAAATGTTGTTCATCTGATTTTATTATTGGTACTAGACTACTGTCAGAACAACAGCACCTAGAGGTAAGCTATTGGATTAGTTTGGACAGGACCAACACTCCTCTGCTCTCACCTCTCTCAGCATTGCTGGAAAGGGCAGCCTTGAATATGTCTGGGTCGGAATCCAGGCTCCCACTCCGACGTAGCCTTCCCAGGCGTTCCCATCTCCCCGACGATGGAGCCAACTCTCCTGATCCTGGATGAACAAGAGGCCACCAGCTCAGTGTGTTTTTAAAGAAAGCCTTTATCTAACCCATTCAGCTAAAGAACTTGAACAGATACCACCTACCGGTACTTTAGAAAATAAAATGTTTTAACTACATTTTAACTAGATTTCCTTCCTGTAAAAAGAAGTCCTTCAGATGTTAAGAAGAATTTGCTTTTAATAATCCAAGTGATTGTTAAATTATTATTGGAGTTTGGCTGTAATTGAAATGGCTGCCTGTTAGCCAGTGTAAACCTCACTTGTCACCCAGGTCAAATGAGCCCTCATTCCCTCTCTCGGGATGTGATGAAATGGAAAACAATCTTGTTTTACAGGTGGCCAGTGGGGAGAGGGGATATTTGATTTGTGCGCTCTGTGTTTGCCCAGGCTGGGGACAGAGGCTCCTGCTGTGTCCTGCTGCTGAGCTGTAAAGGAGTCAAGTCCAGTCTTGCCTTCACGCAGCCGCCTTTCCTCACAACATGCCTTTCATCAGAACCGCTGTCAAACACACGGCTGGCACAACACTACATGGCCAAGACTGGCCTATTTTAAACCACCCTTATGAATAGTGACTGCAGTTATTATGACCGCCGCACTAGCAAAGCGCATACACCGTTTTACAGTACACATACATGCACACGCACGCACACACACACACATGCACAGGCATGCACACACGACACACACACACACACATGCACAGGCATGCACACACTAAACACGCACGCGCACACACATGTAAACACACAAGCACTCACGCACACAACACACACACACTACACACCCACACATTGCTCTTTTCAATTATGAGGCATTAACAACTTCCGTCACTGCCATGAGAAACAGTCTCTCACTAATTATTCCATAAAAGCCTACTCTTAATGTAGATTTGCAATCAAACACCCAACTGTCACTGATAACCTGCTATTGCAGCTGTAGCCCACCACCAGGTTACATAACACACAACACCAAAGCGCAAAGCAGTCGCCCGGGGCAAGACTGAAATGACAAATGCAAATAGAGCCATGTTACTATATGACTGACACAGACAAGTCCTCATAAAAAAGCACTGCACTTCGATCTAATCACAGCCTATTCAGACTTGTCAGGTATGTGGGATTAATTGGATTTCAGAGGGGAATTTTCACATAAAGACCAATCAGACCATGTCCAAGTCTATCCATAGCTTACAATTGTGGACAGTGCATGATTAGGCCATACTCCATTAAGCTTGAGCTAGATCATTCCCTCTGACTTGAGCTCCCAGATAAAATGACCATGGCTACAGCCCAACCCCCTCCCCACCACCACCAAAGTCAAAAGCACAGATGACTGTCGTGGTTTCCTGGGAGACAGTTCTGAATGAATACAATTTGCGGTCTCTAGAAGGGGTCAACCACAGCCTTTTGCCTGACATAGTTCTCTTAGAAAGAATGTTGAACATGCAGATGCTAGCCAGTAAAGGAGTTTCTGGGATTCTTCTCAATAATAATCAGCAACTCACACTTGGGTAGCCATTTCGAGCCATTCTGACAAGCAGTAGAGAATAGAGATAGAGGACCAAGGATAGAGTCTCATTTCAGTCATCCATCACCAACCTCAATATCTAGCCAATGGTTAGACGGTCACATTTTGCTTATCTGCACTTACATATAATTTCTCTATATATTGTGCTAGCAGCAGAATGTGGCCTACGTTCTAGTTAATGGTAGCCAGTTTTTTCTGTCTGCGCAGTGAAACTTTTTTGACATACAAAGGCATCACAAGGCAACTAAGTGTAACAGTATCATAGCCTTGAAGTCGGTCTGCGCTGCGTTTTTAGCATACAGCCATCATATTTGTCAAAAATGAAGCAAGGCTCTAATTCAGTGGTCCCCAAACTTTTTCTTCCGAGGGCCAGCTCACTATGCCTGGCTCTAAGAGAGGGCCAGAGACTCGGACTACAGTGTTTCCCACAGAATTGGATTCAATTTGTGGCGGTAGCGGACTTGGACAAAGGGGGATTGGGGTGGTATTAAGATCGTCTTGGTAGTGTATAGGTCTAATTGAGTATCTGTCACTTTAAGACGTTTGAGGGAACCCTTGCAATTGTAACACAGTTGAAAGGCTACATAGTTAAAATAAAGGTTCACGTACTTCTCCTTGGGACAAGCACTTTTGAATTTTGGAAAACACTTTTCCATTTACATCGGGATTTTGCAAACATTCAGTGTCAAAGTCAATAAAATGAGCCCTTCAGCGAAATTGACAAGCAGCTGTAAGTTGGCTAAGCATGCTAAATTCGACATCCAAACAGTAGGTTACATTGAAGAGGCTAAACTATGTTGTGATAAGACCTTAGCAGAGTTAACTTCAATGCAGCAGTTTTGAACAATTTTTTGCAGCATGGTCACGATGCTAAGCGGATTTAATAGCAATTTAGCCAGACGTCTTATATGCAATGCTTCTATGTGGCAACAACAATCCTTCAACAATCGTGAATATTTTGTTAAATGCACATGCAAAGGAGGGGCAGCGGGCTACGAGAGAGAGCGGGGCGGGGCAAGGAAAGGCTGCGTGCGTAAAAAATGAAGCTCAATGGCAATGCAAGGATTTGACCTTATATTTTAATTTAAATTCAATTCAATTAAACATAGAATATTAATCTGTTGCGGCCGATTTTTATTTCGTGGCGCCCCGTCACAGATTAGTCAATGTATGGGAAACACTGGAGTATATCAACCATAAATAGCTTAGTGCTGTGAACAACAGCAGTCTACCTTAGTTGAATATCCCATTACATTTAATCATAGGCTACTGCAATTTAATACCATTGTTAGCTGTGTTTATGTTGCCATCATGCCATATCAGTGTAAAATGTAGCTCAAATGAAATAATACTAATAAAAAGACTCTGAACTCTGTTTCTTTGCATACATAGCTCAAGTTGTGAACAAGCAATATCCTACAAATAAATTTAAAGTTATCAAACATTATTATCTAAATTATCTAAAAAATTGTTACCAGGTCAAAAAAAAAAACATCTCCTTTACTTCTCCTTTAAGAAGAAAGAAGCCCTGAGCCAAATCAGTGCTGCAACAAAATGCCCCCAATGTTTCCACGAGCCACCTGCAGTCTTGCTGATCTGCAACCACTGGAATCAGTTTAAGAGCTGCCAGCAATACCAGCGTCAAAGAGAGGAGTAGAGTAGCGTGAGGCTACTCGGACTCAGCCAGCTAATCCAATTCAGGAAGTTTAATTTTGTCGTGGAGTTCAGCACTGACAGCTATCTGTCAACTGCAGCTCATGGGGGAAGAAGGGAGAGGAGGGAGAAAAAAGGAGGGGGAGGGACGAGGGTTTCTGTGGGGATGGGGGTGCACTGCAGAGAGAGAACTTGAGACTGCAGAAGAGTGGAATAGTGATAGACTGAGACAAAAAGAGAGAAACGAGAGAATGCAAGCAAGCAAGCAAGCCGGGAAGCCAGAAAGAAGGTATGCAAAATCAACAGAGGAGAGGCAACCAAGAAAAGAAGAAAGGAGGGAAGGCAGATGGCATGCACATAGGAAGGAAAGAAAGAAAAAAAAAAGAAAACTACAGAGAGTGAGAAAAGTTCAGATAGACTCACCAAAGCTGGAGACACACGTCCCCCGGTGTGGGGAATAGGAGGAGAGCATGTCATCACTGCTGCTAATCTGCAAGATTAACATAAAAGAGGTCTATTAACAGACAAGCCTTGTACATGAAAGGGACTCCAGGAAGTACTGGATCACTATTATTACATAATCTCCTGTGCGGTCATGCAACTTCATGACACACTCTCATCACCTTGAGGGACCAGCCAGTCAGGAGTTGTTCTTCCTTTGTTGTGTTATATTGTCATTATCAAGTAACTATGATCAGACTACATGTATTATAGGCTTACACACAACAACCAGAAACTGAATCACTCATGTATTATTGCTGATGGGATCATGCTTTTCTCTGATAATGTTGTCTTCCAGGAGAGCGTGAGCAGCCCCTGAGGCCTCCAGCTTGTCGTTCTTTTGTCTATTAAGCCCATTGAAATGTCTGAAACGAGAGCCGACCTCTCATTTTGTGCTCATTTACCACTGAATGCAACCTTGAATCTCATCTGACCTGATCATGAAATATTCACACGCACAGCCTAGTTTACAATAGAACCCAATAGGGAAAAAAAAAAAAATCACACCATGGGTTGCAAAAGAAAAGCCATTGGTCTGGGGAGCTTTAAGCGGACATGAGATGGATATGTCCATTACACCATCAAACTGACAGCGTCTTAATCAATAGTACACTGCCAGAACACTTTACTGGACATCCCACACCCCCAGTCGCCCACTACTTTTGACGTCATATCGTCTCATGGATCTTTCTTTGCCTGTTTTCCAGCCACACCAGAGTTAAGCCTATTGGGAGGCACTGTGGTTGCTTGGAGACTGTGTCTGCAGCAAACATACAGTCCTCCGGCAAACCATTTCGATACCTGAGGGTAGACCAGGAGACTAGAGCTAGCGATTTTTGCGGTAGAGGTGAATCTTTCTAAAGGATTTGTCAGACCTAAGGATGACACTATTGGCAACTTAACAGTCCTGTCAGTCCAGGCACCATAAGATGACTGCTAGAGCTCTTGAGATGACTCCAAAACAAAATATAAAAGAAAGCTCCATTCCTCCCTGTTGTACAAGATTTGTTCATAACAAAGAAAAAAAAAAAAAAGAAAACTACAGAGAGTGAGAAAAGTTCAGATAGACTCACCAAAGCTGGAGACACACGTCCCCCGGTGTGGGGAATAGGAGGAGAGCATGTCATCACTGCTGCTAATCTGCAAGATTAACATAAAAGAGGTCTATTAACAGACAAGCCTTGTACATGAAAGGGACTCCAGGAAGTACTGGATCACTATTATTACATAATCTCCTGTGCGGTCATGCAACTTCATGACACACTCTCATCACCTTGAGGGACCAGCCAGTCAGGAGTTGTTCTTCCTTTGTTGTGTTATATTGTCATTATCAAGTAACTATGATCAGACTACATGTATTATAGGCTTACACACAACAACCAGAAACTGAATCACTCATGTATTATTGCTGATGGGATCATGCTTTTCTCTGATAATGTTGTCTTCCAGGAGACGTGAGCAGCCCCCTGAGGCCTCCAGCTTGTCGTTCTTTTGTCTATTCGCCCATTGAAATGTCTGAAACGAGAGCCGACCTCTCATTTTGTGCTCATTTACCACTGAATGCAACCTTGAATCTCATACGACCTGATCATGAAATATTCACACGCACAGCCTAGTTTACAATAGAACCCAATAGGGAAAAAAAAAAATCACACCATGGGTTGCAAAGAAAAGCCATTGGTCTGGGGGAGCTTTAAGCGGACATGAGATGGATATGTCCGTACACCATCAAACTGACAGCGTCTTAATCAATAGTACACTGCCAGAACACTTTACTGGACATCCCACACCCCCATTAAGCCCACTACTTTTGGCGCCATATCGTCTCATGGATCTTTCTTTGCCTGTTTTCCAGCCACACCAGAGTTAAGCCTATTGGGAGGCACTGTGGTTGCTTGGAGACTGTGTCTGCAGCAAACATACAGTCCTCCGGCAAACCATTTCGATACCTGAGGGTAGACCAGGAGACTAGAGCTAAGCGATTTTGCGGTAGAGGTGAATCTTTCTAAAGGATTTGTCAGACCTAAGGATGACACTATTGGCAACTTAACAGTCCTGTCAGTCCAGGCACCATAAGATGACTGCTAGAGCTCTTGAGATGACTCCAAAACAAAATATAAAAGAAAGCTCCATTCCTCCCTGTTGTACAAGATTTGTTCATAACCATATCCATGAGACTGAGGATGCACACACATTTATCCTCTAACACTTCAACCCTAACCTGGGGCAGAGGGGAGATCCGGGAGAATGGTAAGATGAACTGGATACCCTCTGCCCACACCTCCCCACACAAACACACTCCTCACACCAATCCCTTCTGCGCATTGTGGGAGGGTGTAACCTGACACCTTGGCTGTCTGATTGGCCGGCTCATCACCCTGACAGGAGGCCCTCCCTGGAGACCCTTCACACAATCTGGGCACCATGCCACCCGATACATCTAGTAATTCTTTGGAGAGACAACACACATCTGATTTTCTTTCCTCACTGTAAACTCCACACAGACAGTTTGAAAGCTCAACTTGTTGCATAGTAATTTACATGAGACTACAGGACCACAAGATTCTTGGAAAAAGAAAGAAAAAAAAAATATATATATATATATATATATATATATATAAGCTTATATATTTCATTCATCTCACACAACATGTTATGCCTGTCCATAGATTTATTCTAGAGAGCATTTTCAAGAGCCGTTTCACCTTCAGCTACCACATTCATAGAAGAGAGAAGTGGCTTTTCATCACAAGCTCTTGACATCCCTTACTGCAGTGTTACTCATTGCGCGGCTCGTCAAGCTATAATTGGTGGGTCGCATGCAGCTTTGACGAGATTTCGCCCAAGTTGGTTTTACTCATTTTAAGTAGGCCTAAACTGTTCGCCAAAGGCCATCATCTCTGGCCCCAGCTTGATAAAAAACAAAAGTAGGCTCTGATTTAGCCTAGTCTACTGTATGACTTCAACTAGGTGATCTCACTGCCACTTGCAACGCCTTTCCGCTGCCCTGTTTACCGGCAATGCTACAGCGGACTTAAACTGCCACCTTGTGGCGATAAGTTGTCATACATTTCAGCTGTGTGAATCACGGAAAGCGCGAGTGAAGTGGCCATTTCTAAATGGGACCCACTGTAGGCTATGTGGTAACACAGCCAATATATTTTTTCAAATGTGCTTCATAAACATACAATACTGCACTACAAAAATGTAAACACCTGAATTATACTTCTCCCTTCACCCAAACAATGAAGGTGAAAGGAAGTTATTAAGCCTTGGCTGTATATTTAGCTGTATTGGCTGTGTTATTTCTTTTTTTGTGGGACGTCCAATTTATATGTAGAAATGCACATTTGCAAAGGTGACTTAGTATGTTGTCGTAAAAGTGGCTCTCCTTTTGATTTTGCACTGCCAATGTGGCTCTTGTGAAAAAAATAGTGAAGATCACTGCCTTACTGTCTCATAGCAACCACAGAAGTGCTCAACTTTGTCAAGGTTGCTCAAGAAATGGAGCCCTGTGTGGGCCAACAGACAAGCTACTCACACTGATCACTTGATAGGTGAGAACGCAGCGGTAGGGGACCTACCTACAAGGAAAGACTGGACAGAACAGGATACTGCCACCGGGTGAGGTCACAGAGCTTGCCCTCACAAAACCATGTCAGGGACTTTTGTCCATACTAATGATTGTGGTCATTATGTTGTCGTGCTGATGGATTAAAAGATGCCACACACACACTGGCACTACCTCTCCCCATGTATTTGCTCAATAGTGGCACTGCCAGCAGGCAAGCCACCAGCTGGCTTGGACTGGCATCACTGACATTGAAAGCCGGGAAATTGTAACACAATTCCCAGAAAATACGTGTCTTATCCGGCGCTTCAATGAGATTTAGTTGAACTATTAATTATTAGTTGACTATCTGACTCCATTTATATTTTAAATACCAACCACATATCTACCGTCAGTTGTAAAGTATCAATCACCAATCCGTAATATGTATTCTCAAAGAATTATCTCTCTACCAAATGTTGTTAGGCTACTACCGTAACCACAGGAGAAAACATTTCAGATTGTTAATCAATATTTAATCAACAATTTATTGTAGTATCAGGGATAATCATACACTACAATGAATCAATATTAAACACAGTAAATGGTAAACCTCAAGGCAATGTAACAATCAACTATACACGATTGAATGCTCTGAGAAGCAGAAGGCTTCCTATCAGATTCAGCTACACATAAGGTGGGAGTCCTGAGAAGCAGGCAAAACTCCCAGAATGGGGTTCTCAACACCCTTAAGTATCCAGCCAGAACAGGGGCATCTTGCATTACATTACAAGGCAGAAATTAACATATAGACAGTATTCAAACCTGGAGACCCCAGTCTCAGCAGGGTATCCTTTTCAGATCACCAAAAGGTGGTGGGATTTTTCCATCAGAAGATGTACCATTTTCTCCCAGATCACAGAAAACAGATATACACTTTTTACAATTGAGACCCTCTTACTTCTCACACTGAGACATTAAAAATGATACCAAACATAAATACATCATCATTTGTCATTTGCAAGTTACATTTCAGTTTCTAGCAGTTGAGTGGACAGGCTTAGCAGGGGGTATGGTCAGGGCTAAGAGTTTCCTGACAAATGGTAGCTAACACAATAGTCACAATCAAGTGAAAACAGGAACCTTGGCTTAAGAGGACATTCTGTAGCCATTTTCTTTACAAATGTAAAAAGGGATGCAAAAGGCTAGTCTTACAACATACTTGAACAAACACTGGACTGGCACAATTTGCCCCCTTGCAAAGCAGACCTCCACACACTTCAAAAAGGTTGGGCTTTATTCTTCCCTCATGGCAGTATGGAAAATGGCAAAATCTTCCCAAGGGAGGCAGAGACACACTTGGTCATGCACAGCCTACTAGAGCTTTCTAATCAGCGAGATGAAAGTCGGCTGGTACCGTGGGACTGACAAGAATCAAGAGAAACCAATCATACATGATGCCTGAAGTGGATGGAGGCGGCCGTGTCTAATCAAAGAATGCCCCAGAGACAATCAGTGAGTATGGAGAGCCTGTTGCCGCTCGTGCTGATTTGCATGGGTATTTTTAGAGCTGCTCAAGGCATCTGAAATGCTCATCTGTGACACCTGTAAAGGTCATTGCACAAGCACTTGCATTAGCATCTTACCAATACCTATATGCTAATACAGAAGCACACAGTAGCCTATATTTCAATAGGTTCCATTTCTCTCCTCCTTCAAGACGACTCCCTTCAGCTAGTGAGTTACCTTGCAAGTTTTACTGAGGAAACATCAGGGAGCTAAGCTAAGCCTGAGTAGCATAAATCAGACTGAAAAGAAAGATATAGATATGGATATGGATATACATATAGATATATGGATATAGATTTGATGCTAGTGGGGGAGTAAGGCAATACCATACCTGGCTAGATGGTTTTCCATTGCACAGACTGGAGGGCTGTGGGTCCGGCGCACAAGGCAAGCTGGTCCTTTCCCAGGGTAGCTTGTTTTTTCCCTTGCCCGCGCTCACGATTCTCCTCTGCAGGGGGAAGTCGTCAGTGAGGGAGCCCAGGCTCCCATATCCGCACAGACGGTCCGTGTCTGGCTCAGTCCTCTGACTCCGGGCACTGCTGCTTCTCCCGCCATTAAGGACCCAATCCACATCCGCCCCTGAGCCAAACTGGGTTGAGCGTCTCTGTCCAGGTTTGGGTATGACCAAGGCATATTCGATTGTGCCCTCGGCAGAGAGCCGTGGGAGCACGTGTCTGGCTTTTCTCGCCTGTACAGCTGCCATAAGACCCTCTACATCGGCCGTGAGTTCCACTCTGTCAATTGCCTTCATCAGCGGCTGCTTTTTCCCAGTGTCAAGGCAGTAGTCAAAGACAGCAAAGAGCTCCAGGGCAGCATGTCGCACTTTCCGCTTGCTGTCAGCCAAGTACGGGGCCACTTCAAAACAAATGCTGGGAATGTTAAAGTCTTTCCTTGGGTGGGTGAGCATGGCCGCAGTGATGATGTTAAGAACATCTTCTCTCACTCTTGAGTTTTTGTGTCTGAGGTGTCCGATCACAAGGTCCAGGACCTTCTGTGGGCCTACAATTCTCATAAGCTGCCGGAAAACGTTCATGTACTCATTCCTGGTGACAGCACGAGTGTCACCCAGGGTTTTGAGAACAACAACAACTATCTGTTTGCAATATTTCTCTACATTATAGTCTAATTTCTGAACCAGAAGGTTTATCACCTGTAAAGTGCCATACAAGACTTTGAAGTTGCTGTCGTCCAGTAGCTTGCGTAAAAAGCCAATGAATTCCACAATACTGTCAGACGGAACTGGCTTCAAGTCCAACTCAAACAGAATGTTTTTGAGCTCCTCCACCCCATTTGTTCTGTTCTGGTAGTTGTCATGGTCCAGGAGCTGATTATGTAACTCCTGAGGTATTAATCCATAAATCATTATTGATTGTTCTGATGGGAGCCCAGTCATAATTTAGGAGCTAAGGATACAACAGGACTGGGGCTCTGTTCAAGGTTCACAACCATCTTGGCCAAGCACATATGGCTACCTCATTTCAACATGGAAACATTCACATTTATGTAAGGCATCTCGGCGAGGAAGGACTGCTTAGTCTGGTCCAGTTGAATGCATCCAATCTAATAGAGCGACAATGACAGTCCTGCTTAGTTTCCTGTGTTAAGGATTTTGGACACTTAGCCTACTCCATGTTCTCTTTGGACGCTAAGAGGCATGCGTAGGCTACTCAGGAACTGTTACAAATAGTCAAATACACTTGCTACATTGTATACAACGTCTTCTATTGAGTATTCGAAAAGCATGTTCTATTTATCGGTTTGTCAGCTGCAAGCAAGTCAAGGGCAGTAACTTTCATTGATTTACATTTAAATGGCTAAAGCACATTCCAGTGACAGCTTAACCTGGCAACACGCCTGCTGACATGAGTAGCCAGATAGTGTATCCTCAACACCGATTATGTTGTCACATTCCCGTCGCAATGATTGTAATGTTAGGTCTAACGTTAACTCAAGAACAAAAAATATTCCACAGACTGTGTTCTTTCCTTCGCTGTTGAAAGAAATGTACTCCAACATATGAGACACTGTTTTAGTTGTCAAGAAAGCTGTTTGCTTAAATAAAGGCACTGCGGTATGCGACATTTCCCTAAAACATTCCTGTTCCAACTTAAGCTAACTGGCTGGATATAGCTTGTTAACAGGCTAAGTTAGCTCACCAACTTATGCACTGCATCGTTAGCCACGTTAATCATGACTGCCTAAGTAACGTTAACGTTACACTTTGACGTGTAGAAACATGCCAAACCACATACATTGTCCTCCATGCCGTAGACTAGTTAGCTAATGGTTCGTCAGAAAGTTTATCCAGCTAGCTTTAACGTTAACTGACCATCGTGAAAGCTATAATACAGTTAACCATGATATTTAGCTAACAACCTCATTAGCTGCTAACTTTAGAACTGGAATTCAGACCTCATATGCAGTAAGTGATGCTGTTATCAGTAGACGTCTTGAGCAAACGCGCACAGTCCAATTCTATTCGGTAATAGAACAGGAGTTACCGACAGTATCCTGCTCCACTCTCCTTCAGTAGATGTTCAAAACCGTTACTCCGCTGATATTATATGGCTCTGATGCTTTCCATAATAATATGTTCGCTGCGATTCTATCTGTAGCTACAAGGCAGCAAAATGGCGTAGCTTGTCACAAACCGACTGCTTCCATGGTGACGCCAACCTTCGTGACTCAAGCTACTTCAACTTCTCAGGGTGTTGCTCCGTAGTTACCTTCTGCAGTAGACTGGAGGACTATTTAGGCTACTAACAACAGCTGATAAGTACTAGCTAATTAATAGGTCTATAGCAGCCCAATATTTATTCAAATTAATGTATGCATGGTATACAGCAGCAAAAACAATAACTTTTTTTTCCATCTTACTATCTTCCTTTCATTTGGCAATTTATTGGGGTTTTGTTGAAACATGTCTTGCTTTAACAGATATTTAGCCTAGACCTTTTTCCTTAGCCTACTATTTTTATTATTATTATTATTATTATTATTATTATTATTATTATTATTAGGCCTATTTGGCTTTTGTATCATATACTCCTTTATTGTTGTTGTTTGTTATTTTGGTTATTTGATTGCTGTTTTATGAGTGTACTCGGGCTAAAGAGCTTCCCTGAATAAATAATGATTGATGATAATGTTTTGTGTATTTTTTTTTCCATGTAATTTGAATAACATATTCATTGGAATAACATATATGGCATTGGATGACAAATACGGCACTGTACCACTGATTACTCCCGCATATAATATAATATTATCATAAAGCTATACAGCAAGCTGCGGTGACGTGATTTTAATCAAATATGTTTCACATGATTGTGGATTTGATTAATGTATGCGTGCAATGTCCTGTACATTTTTAAACAACTATTTGTATAAGTCTGTGTCGTTGGGTCGGAAATGTTACCTTTACAGTTTAATGTGTTTTGCCAAAGAATTTTTAGGTAAGTTTGGATATGCTTTGATGTCACTTTTAGCAAAGAACGCACCCACTTCCGGAAGTTACGCAGATCTAACCTGATTTGTGTTTGTTTTCTTAACAGACGGTAGAGATTCTGGCGCTGCTGTATTGAACTTCGCCACGGCAATAAAAGGTGATCGTTTCGGAACATCTGAAGCATCAATACAGGTATTTCGTGCATGGTTTCCCCTTCCATTTGTAATCGTGTAACTTATTTGGTAATATTGTGCTCGAAAACCTAACGCCAGCTAACGTTAGCAAATGGGGCTTGCAAATGAGCTAGGATAACGTTAACGTTAACTTGATTTCCAGCTACCATCAAGCATTGCTATTGATAGCTTGCTAGATAACGTTTTAGTCAACATTACAGGACAATCAATTATTTTCCCATAGATGCCTACCGTTAGCGTTCGTTTTGAAGAGGTATTAAGAATGAGCAGTCAACATTGCCCTGTTAACGTTAACTTACTTTTGTTTTAGCAAGTCGACTGTTTCCTTTTTATATGATGCCATGAGATAGTAACGTTAACGTTATAACGTTACAAGCTGTTCAAGTTAGCCAAGTGTGAACCAAATTGTTTAGCTGCTACATTAACGAAGCCACTGGGAGGGTTAACGTTAATATTAATGGGATTTAGTGGTTAACAGTTTTCTTAAGCTTTGACATAACTTCAAGATGTAGACATTTATTTAGCAAACGTTAGCTAACAGCCAACACGAATTAACCATTGACAGAAAAGGCTGCTGTTTATAAACTGACAACTGTTAGCTACTAGCTGACAAAGCAGGCAACCTTAATCAACTAAGCTTACTAAACTAAGTATCCAGTTTATATCCCTCTCTTGCAAGTTAACTGTAGCAGCTACGTTATGCCTCTAGGAGTATTGTTCTAGAAGCTAACGTTAGAACACCTCGGTTGTGTATTTATCTAACGTTATCATGTCTGTTGGCTAGCACAATTAGCCAGTTAGCTGCTGATATGGAAACAGTTGTCGTAATGCAATTATCCGCTATATATTTTCGACTGATATGTGTAGTTAATTCCCTAAATAGTTGTTTTATATCCCGCTGAAAGTGTCATTGCTCTGGCCTTACTCAATAATAGGTTAGTGATAGGTAGCTAGCTTCGGTAAGGTATCCGTAACGGACAGTTAGCTAAGCTTGCTTGTTTTCCTTCTGCAACGTGAGTTTGACAACTTATTGGTGCTTCGCTTTCGTTTAACGTTAAAGTTACTTAATTGAATGACATTTGTGTCCTACACGTAAAGATGTGGGATCCTCGGTACTTGGTTGACAGATGCAACGTTAGTTGACAGGTTGGTTAGGCTAGCAATGTCAGCACTGTAAACGTTACTCAATTTATGGTGCAGAAGAACTGCCGTGCATGAATTCATATCTGCGAGTAATTGTGAAACGGTTACAGATTGCCATGGGGTTTTAAAATGACAAAAAAAATGTTGACGAATCTGCATCGCTGATCTAATTAAAGAAATTGGTTGGATTGACTTATTGCTCTTCAGAGATCATGCCATTGGTTGGTAGTACACTAGGTTGAGCCTATAATCTGAGCCTATAATTTGTCGCTCCGTTAAATTGGATCCAGAGGACAAGTTCTGATTGGTAGCCTACTTGTGAGATCTGTGTGTGCTGTGCTTTTGAACATTTAGTGAATTCTTGTTGCACCTTGTGTGGCAGGTTGGTTGAAGGAGGTAAACCAGTAGTCGTTAGTGTGAAGACGTGTATGTTTATTCAGACATGTACAGTGATCTCTATTGGACTGATCGGTGTTCAGTATAATTAAGGTACAATTTTGTGACATTTTGTGTAACCTTCTTAATGTTTGACAGGGTGACTGTAGCAAACCACAGAAAATGGTGTTAAATCCTGTGTGAGTTTGCAGTGCTACAATCATAGTAGCGTGGAGTTGAGGCATTACATTTCCTTCCACCACCTGACTTCTCCCCTGTCCTCCGGCCAGATGGACCAGCAGCAGCAGGGTCAGTCCTACATGCTTGCCAGTCTGACACGACCCCACTCTGAGCAGCTGTTGCAGGGCCTCCAGCTGCTCCGCCAGGACCATGAGTTGTGCGACATCGTGCTGCGGGTGGGCGATGCTAAAATCCACGCCCACAAAGTGGTGCTGGCCAGCATCAGCCCTTACTTCAAGGCCATGTTCACGGGCAACCTGTCGGAGAAGGAGACCTCCGAGGTGGAGTTCCAGTGCATCGACGAGACTGCGCTACAGGTGACTGGCCATGTGTCTCTTTTTGTCATCCCGTGAGAAGGTGCACTGCAGCTGCTGTTTGTTCATTTATCGCTTTGATGTGGTGTGTGTGTGTGATGTCTTCTTGGTTTTCTGACCCATTTTGGATTCTTTGAAATGTAGCTCCAGGAGTTTTTTCAAGATATTGAGAATGCCTTGTTTTTGACTGCCTATCCATTATCATGTCCAAATTACACTTTCTTAGTTCTTTTATAGATCAGACTCTCACATTGGTTAGCATACACAAACACATTTCAGGGATCCTGTATAGATAAACAAAGTGAAAATGATTAGAGTGTTTCTCCTCTAAGCTGTGCTTAACAGGTTTTGCTATTGGGACATTTGAAGTCCCTCTGAGCTATGGCCTCTGTAATGGTGTCTATTGGTCTATAGATTTGTTAAATTTAGTATTGCTAATAGTAGGCTTTGAACACAAAGTTACAATAGATCACTTTCTCAGACAACATTGCAGCAGATGGCAATAAGCATTCAATATAAATCCAAACACAGCCTTTCAGAAGGTAGATGTGATAATCCTTTGTCTGCCACAGGCTATTGTAGAGTATGCCTACACCGGAACAGTCTTCATCTCCCAGGACACGGTGGAATCACTCCTGCCGGCTGCCAACCTCCTCCAAGTCAAGCTGGTGCTGAAGGAGTGCTGCAGCTTCCTGGAGAGCCAGCTGGACGCCGGCAACTGCATTGGCATCTCCCGCTTCGCCGAGACCTACGGCTGCCACGACCTGTGCCTGGCCGCCACCAAGTTCATCTGCGAGAATTTCGAGGAGGTGTGTCAGACGGAGGAGTTCTTTGAGCTGACTCGCACCGAGCTGGACGAGATCGTTTCCAACGACTGCCTAAAGGTGGTCACCGAGGAGACGGTGTTCTTCGCTCTGGAGTCGTGGATCAAGTACGACCTGTCAGAGCGGCAGCAGCATCTGGCCCAGCTGCTGCACTGTGTGCGTCTGCCACTGCTCAGCGTCAAGTTCCTCACGCGCCTCTACGAGGCCAACCACCTGATCCGCGATGACCATGCCTGCAAACACCTGCTCAATGAGGCACTCAAGTACCACTTCATGCCAGAGCACCGGCTCTCCTACCAGACGGTGTTGTCCACACGGCCACGCTGCGCCCCCAAAGTCCTGCTAGCTGTCGGGGGCAAAACTGGACTCTTTGCCACACTTGAGAGGTAATAACGGAACGCCTTTTGTCCATACCTGCTCACTGTTGCAAGATGTAGGCCTATGCATGTATGTACTTGGGCTTTATGTAATGGTATGTTTATGCAACTCTCGGAGTTATTAACCGTACAGCTAGGTCACAGCGTAGTTAGTTCTGCCAAGCATAGTTAGTTGAGTATCACACATGAAATACACATTTTTCATCTGCTTCCCTCCTCCTTGTAGCATGGAGATGTACTTCCCTCAGACGGACTCGTGGATCGGCCTGGCACCACTAAGCGTGCCACGCTACGAGTTTGGTGTGGCGGTCCTGGACCAGAAGGTCTACGTGGTGGGCGGCATCGCCACGCACATGCGCCAGGGCATCAGCTACCGGCGGCACGAAAGCTCTGTGGAGCGCTGGGACCCTGACAGCAACACGTGGTCGTCGGTGGAGCGCATGGCAGAGTGCCGCAGCACGCTGGGTGTGGTAGTGCTGGCGGGGGAGCTGTATGCGCTAGGCGGCTACGACGGACAGTACTACCTGCAGTCGGTGGAGCGCTACGCACCCAAGGTGAAGGAGTGGCAGCCTATTGCACCCATGACTGAGTCACGCAGCTGCTTCGCCACCGCCGTGCTGGACGGCATGATCTACGCCATCGGGGGCTATGGCCCCGCACACATGAACAGGTGAGCAGAACCGGCCCACTGTGGAACAGGAGATGGACTCATGATCTTCATGAGCTGTTTATTTGACTTTGAACCTTTCCTTATAAGATTTTGCATTGGAGATGTAGTTATATGAAAACCTCAGAAACTGCCCTGCTGTGTGTGAGTTACTATGGGTTTCCTTCAGATAACTTGAAAAAATCATTTCACAAAGCTGATTTAGTAGCTGTTTTTTGTCTAACTGTGTGGGCCTCTGAGTTATTATTGGACGTAATTGCCAAATCTCCCAGTTTATATGCCTTGTTTGTGTTCATTCGGACTTGTTATTTGACGTAACTTGACATTAGATAAGTCAACTCGGAGCAGAATGTGTTGTCTTGGAAAGACAACATCGTGGCCCAACACTCTTGGGAACCAAGATAAATGCCCCTTCTTCCTCTGTAGAAGTTGGCTCTGGTCTCAGCTCCCACCACAGGGAGAGTTCTCTTGTTGTTGTGCTGTCTCCTTGACACCCGAGTCCCTGCAGAGAATGTGTTTGGATAGCCTGCACGCTATGCCTTCCTTTTCTCTCCCCACCCCTCCATGTGCACTGCACTGCACACCCAAACTAACTGCTCTCAAAGGTAATTCCCTGTTTGTAAAGTCCCCTGCTACGTCGTTATGGTTTCATGACTTTTTATTATGCCAAAATGCTGCAAGAGTGGAGCAAGTTATTTGTGTGTGGCAGGTCAACTGGAAAGAGACTGGAGTTACATGAATACAGAGTGATTTAGAAATGAGGTTCTAGAGAATTAAGGTAGCTAAGAGCATCACATCGTTTTGAAAATGGGATTATAGCCTGTTTTGTCAGTGTGTTATGTAATAACACTTGTTAATTTCCTCGAATACCCCTCAAAACATAAACAAAGGTCTTTGTCCCATCAATTATAGAGCTTTTATAAAGTTGAAAAGGGAAAAAGGAAAACCAGTACATTTTGCTAGGCCTGATTTTAGTTTCTGGTTTATATGACCTGATGCTTACCTGTAGGCTTTATTTGCATTTGTGTGAATGGAGTGACTGATCAGGGTGCATTTGGTTATGATGGATAGATGTCCCTGCTGGTGGACAGATCTCTAGGAAGGGAATGCATGTAGGCGCACATCAGTGAGTGTACATGCAAATGTAGATGCCAGTAACTGTATATGCTTTGTATAATCCTTGGTGTGTACCCAAAGATCCAGGTCATAATGCAAAATAGGCTTAAAAATCATCTATTTCCTGGAAGATTGTATTATTTATCTGTGCTTACTTGTTGGTCAGTCTGTTTATTTTTCTAATCCTTCTCTCCTGTCTTTCAGTGTTGAGCGCTACGACCCGAGTAAAGATGCCTGGGAAATGGTAGCCCCCATGGCAGACAAGCGCATCAACTTTGGGGTGGGGGTCATGCTTGGCTTCATCTTCGTGGTGGGTGGGCATAACGGTGTGTCCCACCTGTCCAGCATCGAGAGGTATGACCCTTACCAGAACCAGTGGACCGCCTGTCGTCCCATGAATGAGCCTCGCACAGGTGAGTGCAGCCCAACAGGACCCAAGCTTTCAATTCTATATACCATGGAATTTGTTTAGAACACTGCAATCTAGATTTGTTGAACATTTGTAATTCTTTCTATTAGTCCTATGTGTGGAGATAATTTAATGCCCAGGTATTTGACGTGTGTGTGTGTGTGTTTCCATCCATCTTTCCAGGGGTTGGGGCTGCCGTAGTAGACAACTACCTCTACGTGGTTGGGGGTCACTCTGGGTCATCGTATCTAAACACCGTGCAGCGCTATGACCCCATCACGGACAGCTGGCTGGATTCCAGCGGCATGATGTGCTGCCGCTGTAACTTTGGCCTCACTGCCCTTTGACCCTAGGAGTGCCAGGGAAGGACTCTCTCCAGAGAGGGGCGTGAAGGATGAAGAAGGGGAAAAAATCGAATGGTTTTCTTTTGGGGTTTGTTTCTGTTCTATGTCCTCTACGCCGTCCGGATGATCCTCATTTCGCTCTGTGGTGGCGGAGGGGAGGCAGGGGCCTAGGGAGCAGTCTGAAACGCTCCCCCCCCTGTTGGACGGGAGGAGTAAGTGCATGCAGGATGAAGCAGCCAAAAACTGGCATCAGAGACCACAAAGATGACCAGAGACCGAGAGCAGCTGAGGAACAGGAGGATGAGGACGAGGAGGTACGCACAAATGACAGGAGACGTTCTGGGACCTTCGAGGAGGATGAAATGTGTGTTGTCTTTCTCTTTACCACCTGTGTTTGGGCTCCAGTAAAAGACTCTCTGAGCCATTTGACAGTAGAGGAGAATTCAGTCACTTTGCTTTCTCCTTCAGCATTTTCTTTTCTCCTGAGTTGATTTAGTTTTGTGTTCATTTTTCTGATGTGGTAACACCAAACCTGTGTCTCAGCCTCTCACTCCCGACGCACCTGTGTGTGTTCTATCGTTGCTCACTGAGCTCTACGAAGAGCCTTAGCTCCGAGGTCTGTTTTAGTTCTTTAAAATATGTTGGGTCAGCGTGTGTGTGCGCGTGTGTGTGCGCGAGTGGTGATGCTTCTGGCTGAGCCTGAAATGTCTGCATTGAAGGTCTGTGCTTCACAAAAGAAGATGGAAAAAAAATAACTTCACGTTAATTTTTTTTCTTTACACTCACTTAAAAAGGGCTGCCTTTATCTCTCTATATCTCTCTCTTGTAAATAATGTAAGTGAAGAAAAGAATATATAGATATACAGCTCTTGAAAAAATTAAGAGACCACTGCATATTTTTCTGAGGTCATCCTATGTTTGCTGAGTGACATTCGAATGAGTTAAGAGATCACTGCAAATTTGAATATGACCGTCAACTCATTCAAATGTCACTCAGCAACCGTAGAATGACATCAAAAAAATGTGCAGTGGTCTCTTATTTTTTTTCCCAAAGCTGTATATTCATTATAGGTTAATTAATTAATATATCCTCTAGTGCATTGCCTGTAAATGTTTCCTGCACTGTGTGTGTGCGTGCGTGTGCGTGTTTGTGTGTCGCTCATGGAGTTGTGGTGATTTGCGAGTTCATGAATCCCACTATGTTTTCTTGAGAATTCTTCCAGCATACCACTTCTACACCTGTAGCACTTCAGCGCCCATCACTCCCTGCCTTCTTGTTTTGCTTGTCAGCTGTGTGTGTGTGTGTGTGTGTGTGTGTGCATGCGAAAGTGGATCTCACTCCATAATTGCTGAAAAGCATTGAAAAGTGATCATCCAACACTTGCAACCTCTGTACACGTGACTGCTCCTACTAAATACTTTAATGGTGCTATTTTTAGGATTCAGGATTTGTTTGTGTTCATGGTCTCACACTGTGGGACTGACTCCATGACCTTGTGTTTCATTATGGTAAATAGGTCACTTGCTTACCTGTTGGAGAGGGGCAGGGGAAGCTCACTTAACAAGTCCATGCAATAAGAGAGAGAGTGTGTCTGTGTGTCATAAAGGAAAGGTCACAAAGAGACTTTGATGTCAAAGAGGTCCAGACCATACTTGGCAGGGGGACTCCAAATGCAGTCTTTGCCCCATTCCTGCCACCATCCTAGGCCATTAATAGGGCTATATTCTTTTATTAAATGCTTGTTTGAATTTGGATTGCTGTGTTGGCATGTCCCATGCACACAGGTATTAACATGATTTTGTCCATGAGTTGTCCACTCTCTCATAAAGGGGTCCATGCTTGGGACCCAGCCCAGCCCTCCCCAGTCTTCATCTTAGATTAGGTGTGTTTGTTCAGGATATCAACCTGCTTTTCTTTGCTCTTAATGTTTCTTTTACCCCTGGTATCTACCCCCCCACCAGTATCTAAGCCCAGGGTGTGGCATCTTCCTGGATCTTTTTATTTTTTTATTACTCAAACAGGATATTTAGCTTCCTATTTCATTGAACATGCACAGGCCTTCTGATGACAAAGTGCCAAAACACACAGATTCACGCTCATTAAAAAAGTCTCACCTTTTTGTTCCAAATTTAGACTGTGTCACACACTAGCAACTGTGTTAAAGCCAGGGCTCTGCAAAGCAGCACCTGTCCTGTGTAATATTCTTCGTTGTGTGCTCTCTCATATGGAAAGCCCTGGGCATGGGAAGGGCTCCTGGCATCTCATTTGCTCTGCCTTTAGCAAGGGAGTGGTCTTTGTGTGATCTGGTCAGGGAACTAATCTCAAAAAGAGATCTCTCTTCAAAACATGCCCACCCCCTCTCCAAAAAAAAATGCCAGTGGTCTTGCGCCTCTGTTTACCTGTTTTTTTAAATTCAGGGTAAAGGGAGTGTGTGTGTGTGTGTGTGTGTGTGTGTGTGTGTGTTTACATTTACATTGTAAATTAAAGATATTAGTGGGAGGAATGGGGGGTTGTCTTGTCTTTACTATAGGATGCTGTGTTGCACTTACCAAACCATTTGATACTTTGTAAGTTGTACATAGTGAAATCAGTTGGGGATGTATGGCATTTAGATGATGCAATAAGACTTTCTTGGATGACCTATTGATCTATTCTTTGTGTCCACTAAAAGCCAAGGTGTTTCTGATATAGCTGTGACCTAATGTGTGGCATGTCAATGTGTGTGTTTGTGTCGGCAACTGTTGTGAATTGTCAGGTGAAGGCAGGAGTCTTACAAGAGTTTGTGGTGTAATCTGTGTGTTTTTTTTGTTTTTTTTGTTTGTTTGTTTTTGGTTCATTTCTTGTTTCTTGTTTACTTTTTTATTGTCCATTTCATTTCTCACAGCAATTCTTAACTTATTTGACCAGTTGAAATCTCTTTGAGCTGCTGTTTGACTGACGCAGATATTCATATGTGAGACACTGTTATAATCACTTTTTTTTTTTCATCCAAATATTTAATTGAATTGGCCTCAGATTCATGATCCATCACGCTGCGTTAGATCCCTTTCAGATATTTCCCCCTGATCAGAAGAGGCCTACGGTCATCGTAACTTGAGATTTTTTGCGCTGTATCTGTCTATTAGTTTAGGGACAGTGCCCTAGGCCTATACTGTTGAGAGGCATAAGGTGCTAGTCTTTTGAGGCTTTGGGACTTCTACTTTATTTTATATTGATCAGTTGCTATGGAACATTTCCCCTGCCATCTTGATGGAGGCACTCTAAAGCTAGAGCAGACACCAGAGAGAGTGTGATGAATGACTTGACTATTATGATACAGGGAATGTTTCGTCAATGGCAGGCCCTTCATTTATTACTCTAATGTAATTGTCATTCTAGCAGCCAGTGTCGCTGATGACTTTAATATTATTTTAAGCTCTGTTCGTGGATACATTACTTTGACATTAAGCTACTTTAGGTGGTTTTCCTAGTAGCCTTGTTTCGGTTCAGCTCCGTTTGATCATTTGCTGCCTCTTAATGTATTTTGGATGCTTTGAACATGGTATTCATTGTCTTCTAAAATGTCATTTTAATATCCCACATGTGGATTTCAACTGATTTTTTTTTTTTTTTTTTTTTTTTTTATTGGCAGGTTAGCAGTTCAGTTAGCTTGTCATCATCTTAAGTCTCTTTTAAAAACAAGTGTCTTTCAGCTCTAGATGGCTTAAAGCACAAATAAGAATGCACATGCCTTCTTATTATGTATCGTAAAAGTGCATTTTATTATGCCCACCCACTCCAAAAGTTTGTGTTGTACATGCAAGCAATTCAAATGGCATCTGTCGTAGATGACTCCATGTCAAATGTGTGTGTAACTCTCGCACTGAGATTTCAGTCTGTGGCCCACTTGCTTCTGTGACATCGACTTTAAGCATAAGCAATCAAAACCAGTCATGACGAGATGTCACCCTTAAATATGAACACATGAATAAGACTGTTTAGTCTTTTACTAGCAATAAAAGATGCTTCCTATCAGACAGTAGGTGTAGTTGGCTTGTTTAATATGAAGTTGTGCTGCTACCATTTCCGCTGTTATGTGATTAATGGGAAATGTCATGACAGATGTCATCCTTAAGGAAGGGTCAAAGATCTCCTTTTCAAAGTGACCTATTGGTTTCTCCTGCTTTGGTATTGTCGAGCTGCTCTGCTTTGTGTCATTTTCCCAAATGTTCTAAGTGAAAAATGTTATGTGAAGCAATAGATACTTCAACTCTATTGTTCAGTTGTGGTGTTTGAAAGGAGCTTTAGGCCGACTACTTATTGCAGTGTCATGGGAGGCACCCATTTTTATTGTCATAAAAAAAAATCTAATTTCAAAGCAAGATTCTGTCATTGGCTTTGAGGTCAAATGTGTAGACTTTTGTGTCTCTTGCGCCTCCATGAGTCCAAAACAAAAAACAAATCCTGTTCCCCTTCTCTGCTTCTGTTCTGCTTTCCAGAACAATATCCTTTTTTTTTTTTTTCAAAACTTGCATGTACATAAATAGCAGATACTAACCTTTAGTTGAAAGGACTTGTATCCATGGAGGTCAACCTTTGAAAACTCTACAACTACTGTATGTTGTGATAAACAGAATGTGGTCATACTCTGTCAAAAGTCTCTCACATACACGCACACACTCATTGAAAGAAGAACCCATTTGTGATTAAGGTTTCTGTTTACCACACAGGCATCATCAAGGTTCCATCCCTGTACAAAATAAATGTTGTGATGGGAGATGTCCACACACTTGACCTGCCTCTTCAGTGTTGGCTTCTTTGGCCATTTCCACCACTACAAGAAGGTGAACTCATGGCCATATATGTAATCTGAAAACGTGAAACTGCAAAATGAAGGGATATGTATGTATGATTGTATGTGTGTATGTATATATGTGTATTTTATATATTTTTTTTGTTTGTGTTTTCTTATTTATCATGGCCTAACCATGTCCTGCTTTGCCACCACTCACCAAAGTGCTTGTTTTTTTTACAACAGAATGAGGACTGATATCAAGTATGGAGGTGAACAAAAAGGACTGTGTAGGTGTGTGAGGTCGTTATTTGAAAAACTGATGTCAATGTTAGCCAAATGTCAATGTAACAACCTTGCTTCTTTTTACATTTCACATGGGCGTGTCTGAACGTTGTCTGAATTCAGCTGATGTTGAATTTGACGGACCTGTGGATTATTACTGGAATTAAGATAGGTGATACCCAGGTAGAGTCGGACTCCGGTCCTGGCCAAACAGATCCACAGCAGATTGGTGCCGGATCAGCTTAGAGGTCCAGTACTGCTTGAGTAGAAGCAGAATTTTCCAACACTTAACAAGCAGAGTGAATTTGAGTTCTGCCAGTTTATTTATCTGTGTGGTGCAATTGTACCGAGTTAAGACAAAATAAAATGCCTGCCTTACAAGGTGATGTCTACAGTTCATTTTAATCAAGCTTCTCACATGCAATAACACATATGGCCAAGCACAACCACCTAAAAAAAGACAGCTGACTGTAGTGTATAAAAATATTTTATTGCTTTAAAAAACAAATTGTAGTATTAAAAACAAAAGGCTGCATAGTTAAACACTTGCGTTTCTCTTATGAGACAACAAAGGTAGAGACTTCAAATCTGTATGTTTTCATTACAAAGCAAAAAAGGAGTCATAAGATTGGATCAGCAGTACTGTAGATGTGCGGGGACCAAGTAATCAAGTGCTGTGAGCTGTCATTGACCATATCAGGCAATCATTTTAAATAATCCATTTTTTGTATTGAAATCACTGGATAACATTTCAGTTATTTTTGGCTAAAACTTAGTGGTAGAGTGTGTGAGGTCACCAGTTTAGCACTGGACATTTGAATCATGACATTAATGCACAAGATAGATATTGTAGCAAAGGTTTTCAATTCTATTTAAGAGAAAAACAATCCCTAGGCAAAACACATCATGGTATAATTGTGAAAGCTGATACAGGCAAAATAATCAACTTTCAATATAACAGTGGACGCCTTTCAAATAGGTAAGAATTGACATAACTTAAATTTGTTGGTGCCATCTGCAAATAGCACTTGCTCTTCCCTTCTTAGCAAGTGAATGTTATACAGTAGTTGTGTTGCTCAATCATGTGACTTAGGCAATGTCCACTGTATGCCTTAAGTGTTCTATTCCTGCGTCAGTACACATCCACCATTCACCAACAGTAAAATGGTAGCTAGGGCATCCACTGACTGGCTCATGTGCTGTGAAACAGGGCCTCAATTTTGTGATCCTTGTAAGACAAGGTATTTCATTATTGATAAACAGGCTAATGCTAGACTTCAGGATGTCCTCTGGAAAAGTCAGACCAACAATCAGAGAGGATGGCAGTTTTCAATGAGTGGCAAAAAAGTACCTACAATAATATTGGTGTATTATAGTAAATCAATGGCACATGAGAAAAACATAAAAGCACCAGTTTACTTCTAAATTTGGAACCTGTGTCCATATGAGCTTTGAACTGTCGGAGAGGCAAAAGCATTCCATCACCCCTATGCCTCGTTCAAATCAAATGATTTCAGAGAATAAACAAGGATGTGTTCCATTTGCCCAAGTTATAGCAATACATTTGTTTGTGTTTTTGAGAAAATGGAAAACAGATGCAAATAAAATTAGCATATTGCTTAAACCCATGGAGGAAAAGCCCACAAACTTGAAGATGTTTTATCAATGTTCTGAGCTTTCTTCACAATGTATTCCCCATTCAGCCTCCAATTCACAGCCCAGAACTATTATAGTCCATAATACACATTTCTTGGATTCCAAGCATGCAAACCAAAAAGAGAAACATTTTCAATTCTCCATGGCCAATTAAAGAAGTGTCTTAGACAAATCTAAGAAAGCAAATAGGAAAGAATCACAGAATTATCAACATTTCATAATAAATAGGAACTGCTCATCAGCAACAGCTTAGCAGAGATGGCCAATGCTAACTATATTACCTCATGAGAGGACAAATTAGGAAAAGACATTAGGAAACACAATTAAAGACAATCTGAAGAAATAAGATCAAGAAGAGGAAAAAATGCTTAATGCAAGAATAATGTCAAGTGAAACAAAGAAGAAACAAGGCCTCTCAAACATCTTTCAATCTGACATTGAGGAACGTTCAATAAAGCTCTGCTCTATGTGCTAAAAGCCATTGTAGATGTGGCAGTGGTTGGCAAACTGATCTATGATCACATTCTGCAACACCTGTAATCTGGCCGAGTCCGTTTTCCAGTCCTGCGACCTGCAACCCCGTGGCCGCAGCAGCTCACTTGTTGTCAGAGCAACGGACATAGACAAGAGAGGAGAGCAACAGGAGTTCAGGTGGCTTGTTGAGCAGAATGAGGTTGTCGCTGCGGAGTCCATCGTAGTGCATCCAGGAGCCGTCAATCTGAAAGGCCGCAGAATAGTGGTGCTCCTCCTTGTTGAAGAGTGTGGCGCCCTCTAGGGAGTACCTGAAGAACAGCACAGGTGGGGTTACAGTCAAAGAGCACGCTTGTACTTGTTCATCTCTAGTATACAGTATAAAATCACTTGTGCACAATGCACTGTGATTGGTGTATTATATATTTCTTTTTTTTTGTAAGCTGCTACCAGCTGCCAGCTAAAACCAGGGCTGCCACAACTTACACATTGAGCGCAAGACTCCCGCAATTGACACATCTCACATTGGGAAATATCAGTGACCGACTAAAACACTTCCATTAACTAATGTAGCGTATTAAGGTGTGTTGAAATGTTTTTGTGCGTACACTTTCACCTGACGCAAATCTCACTCTAGGCAAAACTAAAAAGTTGTCTGCCCTGCAGATATCCAGAGAAGAGGTGACCGAACAATATGAAGCCATGAAGGTTGTGGCAGTACCAAAGAATTTAAAACTACTCTAACCCCTGTTTAGCAGACATTAACTAGCAGTAAAAGTTAAAAAGAAAAAGTTACAGTAATGGCAAGATGCACTTTACTGGAATATGTGGTGCCAGGGAATGGAACCCACGACCACCAATGCAATTCTTTCAAGGACATTAATTTGTCACATACTGTACATAGAGATCCAATTGTAAAACATGTAACAAAATGGCATTCGTTTCTCAACTCCTTTCTATGCAGTGGTTTCCAGTCGGTAAATTCAGGCAAAGTTATGCATACACATTTTCAGCCAAAGCTTTTGAAAATGTCAAATCAAACCCAAAGGTTACAGCTAGCACACGCCTCTTAATACTTTGAGGAAAATGAATCAGAAAATAGCAGAAATACAATTATATCCATGTACCGCTCTCAAGTTTAATTTATTTCAGTACAATTTTTCCAGCAAGCAATCCTCATTCCAAGGCTTTTGAGATTCAAACATGTTGCAGAAGCAAGCTCGATTTAATGTGTTTTTCCATTTCAACCAACACCTAAGCAGACATTCTTATGCTGGGGAGTCATCCTTTTCATTTCAGGTGCCAACATGCAGCAGTGGTTAGTGTTTTTTTTTTTTTGTCATTTACCTGTGCTGGGACAAAGCCAGATGGTAGGGCACATAGGACAACTCCTCTGACTTCCACAACTGCATGTTGAGGATGATGAACGGAGGGGGTCCGTGGCAGAAAACCCTCTGGGAGAACTCCCGGAGCCCACTGCAGCTGCAGAACACAGGAAACAGAACGGGGTGGGGTAGGTGGGGTTACCACAGTTCCAGAGTGAAGGCTGTGGCTTAACATTATTCCATTGGCATTGACATAATGTGAGGCCTTACCCAAACTCTTGGCAAAGCACAATTTTGGTGCAGAAGAACTGATCCACTGCAGACTGGATAGGGTCCCTATGAGGTAGCTCATGAGGAGGGCTGTGGGGGGAAACAATCAAGTCAGTGAAGTGACAAAGTGAAGAGACAAAGTGACAAAATAGGTTGCATGTACAACTGTAGATGTAAACAAGCCATCAAATGACCAATTCAAATGATCCAGAAACCAAGATGCCATTCCCTTTTAAAGCCATCATAAGGGACAAGACCAGTCAGACTGCTATGCTGCTGAGGAACCATATATCTTTCAACCTTTGGCAGCTAGCACCAGACAGCTGGGTTTTATTTTAGTCAAGGGGTATATCATAAGAAAGGAAAGCTGTGTGAAGACAGAAGTCTGTGGGTCCCCTCAAGAGCAAAGTAAACACACTGGTGAAAGGCCAAGCGCTTGAATAGTGTCCAGTTATGGCCCTCCTCTCCGCTCCTTTTGAGGCCATGTTTAATTAACATCTCTGAAACAAATGTTTGTCTTGGCCAAAAGTAAACAATACTCAGTATCACTGTTGAGGCTTAAGTGCTGCAAAACACTGAGCCGAGGAAGAAACACTTAAGAACAGCTTATGTAAAACTACTCTTATACCACTCGCATACCATTTTTGAATCTCTTATATCAAATCACATATCTAAGATGGTATCTAACACTCACACAAGAAAATCTAATGGTGGTGAACAACATTGTAATATGCCCAAACCAGACCATTAAGATACAGAGCATTCAGAGAAAACAGAAAGCAGTCCCCTCACTTGATGTTAATGGTCTTTTTGAGAAACTCCTGAAAGCGGGCCGGACAGCCCCAGTTAGTGCACAGGCTCTCTTGAATGGTGGACATGATGTCCTCAAGGTTCTTGGTGAAGTTCTCATGCTCGTTGCCGAACAGGTCGATCTCCAGGGCAGACTGGTGGATGGCCGAGCGGTACTGCCGCTTGGACATGCGGTCCAAGATCCACAGCATCTTGACAGTGGTGTAGTCATAAGAGTCCATGAGATAGAGGAAGTGCTCCACAAACTCCCGACCCAGGAACACACCCAACTCCCGGGGGAAAGTCTGGTTGTCCCGTAGGATGACGTACAGGAGCATGAGGAAGCCATCGATGGTGCAGGTGTTCTTCAGATTGACCTTCACGTACAGGGGGATACAGGAGATAGCCTTGCGGCCGGCCCGGATGGTGTACACACCCCCCCAAGGCAACACAGGCCTCCAGAAAGAGCGGTCCTCTTCATCGTTGTTATTGAGGGAAGCCCGGATCTCCTCAAACAGAGTCTTGGTCCTGGTTAATAAATGTCAAAGAAACAAGAAAAAGGATACATTGTCATTAAGAAAACATAGATGTACAGTATATTCCAAGAACTCAGCTCACAACACAAGCAGAGATATCTGACACAGCAGCATCTCTAACATTTCACCCTCCAACCGACTTCAGTCAACATAAAAGCACTTCTGACCACTTCTGGACTGAAATCATACTTATATACCCTACCATAGCTGAAAACCTGCCTGCATTACCATAGGCCTCCTCACAAGGTAAACGACTGAGTACATTCTTGCAGGAGTCAAAGATGGTAAACTAAAGTAGGCTATCTTTGCAGAAGTTCGTGCATTCTTGCAAATATTCTTGAAATGACTCGTAACAATGGTGATTAACTTTGTTTTCACTTAGTTTCATCATTTACATCTCTGCCCTGAATACATTCAACTCATTCACTTTAACCTATTTAAGATATTGCATATTCCTTGCTGTCACGTTTTTTTTTTACTGCATTCTTTGCAGGGCTATATGGCGCACGTAAATACTATAGCTGCATTATGCAACTGAGCTATTGGTTGCCAGCATTTGACCACTGTGCAGTTGCAACAGTGTAAAGCTCAATAACAGCTTAGCCTTTCAAGAATTTTAATGCATTGCATTTGTGTAGGACTCCGAGACAGTAGCCTACTGCAAATAGCACGCTGCTTGTCTGACGTTACACCAATAACTCAATACAATTGTGTGCTCAATTACCTCTCATAGTTAGAGGATGTTATTTTATAAAACAGCCCATGATGCCACCACCCATAGCAGACATTGCCAAAACAGAGCCTGCTAACACCATTAGCTCAAAGTCAACTGTGTTGAACTATTCATGAATATTGCTACACTACAAAATGATATTTAAATTCACAGTCGTAATTGTTGAATGCATCTGTAATAGGGCATGCAATTGCCTGCATGTATGTATAAAAAAAACAATAACATTGACGTAACACCACATATGCTCGCTCGCTCGCTTGCTTGCAATTTCTTGCTTGCAGATTAAGCTAACGTCAGATTACCTTTCAATCCGCAACCTCTCATCAGGATTTGATATTAAAATATTAAGGTCTTCGGAGTCGTTCAAAGAGCAGAAATTACTCTCCATCGTCTCTTGAATTTCTTCATGTCTTTGGTCCGGCCAAAAGCCCGAGATCTGGCTAGTATTTTCTAGCTATTCTAGCTAGCTGTGGCACATATCCTGTGTGAATGGTACGCCCAGAAATGATCTGATACGCCCATTTTCACAGTTCATGCCCTTCCCCACACATGTTTACTTATACCTTGACCGTGACCTAAAGAGCTCTAAAAATAGACTAATTACTATCTTCTTTAATAGCAAATGATGTTGTTTCCTAGCAATGTATGCCAATTTAGCATTAGGCTTATGTTTTACTTTTTAAAATACCCTTTGTAAGACACAATCAGCAGGCCTACCATAATCATTCAGTGTACAAGAAAGAAAATGATTTAATAACACCACATATTCACTTCCAATAAAATCTTGAGGGTACAATCATTGTTACTAATATGGTCACCCTTAACATGCAGACGAGAAGTCGACCAAGACTCCACAATATTTGTAATAAGGATGCATTACCTATGTACCTAATATATCCCCCTAAATGCACATTATACAAGTCAAGAGACTATGTGCGAGCACAAATGCAATACGATTTGGAGGGCCCTAACCTTCAAATCATTGCACTCTTGATCTAACCAGAATTATGTAATATCTTTGAAAATCAGGACTCTGACATTAGGGCGGTGATTAAATGCTTCACACGGCGCATGCGGACTCGTGCGGGATTGGCTCCGTTTGACAGCAGTCATTCCACCCCCAACTTACGCCAATTACTATTCCCGAACGAATTTTAAGACAGACGTCTGCTCGTTTACTTGCGTTTATAGCCAAACTTCCACGCATCTGTTGGTCTGTGCGTAGTGTGCGTTTCTTTTAACCCTCCAGTCGATTTTCATTGAGTGACCACTGGTGAACACTGAACAGGGGTGAAAGTTTTTAGGGAACCAGCCACTTACAGTGTTGCTGTTTTATATCTACGGTCCTATAAAAGTAGCTAACTGTCAATTTGCACCATGTCGGCGCAAGTTATTAGCGGCAAAGAAGTTTCTGCGTAAGTATCATTCTCAAAAATGGTATGATTGCATTGTTTCCATGTTTAAACATATTTCCCAATAAGAGTGGGTGTACGAAGTTCGATGTGAAGTTAGCCCCGTGTTTGAATAGAAATTGTGCCAAAGGTAATTGTCAGTGTTTTTCAGTGATGTGTTGTCGTGATTTGTTATTTTCTAGATTTCAGTGAGAGTCGTAGAGTTGTAAACTGAAGCACTCACCACGTGCAACCAAGTAAAATATTTCCACGAGACTGCCTCTGTTCAAGCGTATTTGTTTGACTGATTGATTACGATGTAGTTAACAGCCAAAGTACGTCCACACCATGTTTCAACTGTGATTGGAAAGTTATAGTTTGTTGATACAGATACAAGAAACTTAGAATAACTATAGATCTCGCTTACAACTTCTCTGAATATTTGGTCTATGCATTTCTGCAAAAAATAAAGACAGCCTGTCCTGAGAGGGCCGCCTCCTATCACGCCATTGCACGATAAGTTGCAGGACCACAATTTTTTGTTTGATTGACAGAACAGTCAGGTTTTTTTTTTTTTTTTTTTTTTTTTTTTTTTTTGCAGAGCAAATTTGCTTTCTTGTTTTATTGCAAACTATGCATTTGTTTCAGTGCACTTATGAACGGCACACTTTCTGCATTTAGACCCATGCCTTTGTCACAAGATCCCTCACATCACATCACCCATTTGTTAATGATTTCACGGAGACTGGTCCACACGTCTTGCATTAAGAGTTCCCCATCAAGAGGGCCATTATCCCTCCATACTGCAGTTAGGTTACTTCAAACACTCAATAAGGGTTATGCATCTATCCGTGCAATTAGTCAGAGAAAACCAGTTGAAGTGTGTGTGTGTGTGTGTGTGTGTGGCTCATTGATGGTTGAAAATGACCTTTGTGCCCCATGGGTTATTGAACAGATAACAAGGGTAATTGCATCACAGTTTTCAGTTTTATAGGCTACTACTGGCCTTGATCAGGGTACAGATCTGCTCCCCTCCACAGGATAATCAGGGCCGGTGTAAGCGTGATAAGGTGCTCATTAGACCAGCGTCTGTTTGGTTCCCTGACCCCAATCTAAACTGTGGTGTTATGACTGTGTGTAAGACCAATAAACAGACCGATATCTGAGGAGACGCTGACGCGTCTTTGAAATGTATGGCCTAAATATAGGTATGATTGTTTTGCTTTGTGAGGAATACAGAATGAAAGGCCTTTCTATCAAATGTGAAATGGTCTTTTAATGTGTATTTATTCTCACTCTTTGAAGGTGCCAGGTCTGAATGGTAGGATAAAATGAGTGTTCATTTCTAACACAGAAAGCCAAAGAGCAAAATTTGAGTGTGACCAATCTCATGTTTTTGAAGTTGTTGTTGTAAATTGTAGATGCATAGTAACTATATTATGCACACTTCAGTATCAATAGCCTATCAGCTGCTGTGGTTTAATGAAGGTAAATGAGGCTTAACTTTATTGTCTTGGGTTTCTTTTCATCTGTATTGAAACACCCAGAGCTCTCCAAACTGACTTGAAATGCTGTTGCATACGTAAGCTACATTTCATACACAAATTGTATGAAGGAATGTTTAGTTTTTTTCTGTCACTCTGACACCTAACTACTAACTAATTACATATCTAACTTTATGTGTAGAATATCTGCAATTGTCCATAGATTATGTTTTAATAAACGTGTATCCCATAATGTAATAATAATTGAATGTTTTTTATTATTATTATTATTATTATTATTATTATTATTATTATTATTTTAAACTGTCCATATGCACATTTGTCATGGCACAAATGAATAGTACCGAGTGACCGTGGGTTTGCTTTAGTTGATTTCAGATGGGGTGATAGTTTCTCTCAGTCACACATCCCTCTGAACTTGAACTTTGGGAAAGCCTGGAGGAAGCCCCAGGCCTGTAACCTGACCCTAGCCAGATGAATGTCGTTCCGCTTAGCTCCGCCTAGCTTTACTCACATCCATCTGGGACCTCTTCCATTGAGAGTGATTTCTCCAACCGACTTTATGGTTTAGCCAATCAGGACGCAGGGCGGGAGTTTCATAGATGTGACCTAGCGTAGAAGCGACTGTGAGTCTGTTATTAGCGTCACGGGTTGGCTTCGATGTGAGTGGTTGAAGTAGCACGTCAATAGATGACGGACAAGTGGCTTATTCAATCATATGCAAGCATTTTTTGATTAGGCCCAGCCTTCTGAAGCAACACTTCAATGGATCGGTTCCAGATGGATGAGTGGAGCTAGGCGGAGCGAAATTCATCTCGCTATTGCCAGGTTACCAGGCCTGCTCACCTCTACAAAAACAAAGATGATGCAGTACTGAGATCCAGCCCTAGGGGGCTCTCATTGCTATTCTTCTAACGTTTCTTTTCAGCAAGTTTGCCTCTTTACCCCCTCTCCACCTTCTGGATAAGGGTTAGCTTGACAACACTGAAATTGTGTAAAATTTTACCTCCGTAGAAGTATCTTAGCTATGCTCGCAGCTAGTTCATAGGACGGTTACTACATCCTGGCCTGATGCAGTGTCCGCCTTTGATTGTAATTATGAGTGACTGTATCTGTGTCTCTGTATGTCTGCAGGCAGGTGAGGGAGAGGCTGAAGAAAGAGGTGGAGGCCATGAAGGCCCACGATCCCAACTTTAGACCCGGGCTTGTAGTCTTACAGGTCAGTGCATATGTTGGCTTAAGCTTTTCAGGTTATACTTTTCCACATTTGTGTTGTTCATCATCTCTAATCTCCATTTACCTCCATTGTATTGCTTTCTTCCCTATGAAGAAGGATAGCAGGTAAAAAGTATGCACATATTTTTGCCGCTTGCAAGATAGCATGAAAAGAGACCCTGAGGCACTTCACATTGTATTGTTACATTTGTCACAAGAATTTCAAGGTTTTCTGCTTAGTGAATTCAGCATTATTTGCCCTGAGTCTATTTATTAACTGTGTCTTTGGCTTGTCTGTCCATCTTTGTGTTCCACTGACTGGTGTGGTTTCACCAGATGATTTATTTGTTTACTTGTTTGTTTATGCATTTATTTATTTTATGAAATAAATAGATGTTCTTGCTCTGCAGGTTGGGGACCGTGATGATTCCAATCTGTACATCAGCATGAAGCTGAAGGCAGCCGCTGAGGTAAACCAAAAGATAGGATTACTTCAGATGGTCATGCTGCAGAGTGATTAGTACTGGCCATTACAGATAAGAGACTTTTAAGTAAGGGATAATGCATTGTCTGCCGGTCATTATCAGGAAATAAGTCCCAACAGGGCAAACAGGACTGGGATGCAGGGCAGTTGGTGCTTCAAACGTGTGTGTGGAGTTGGAATGCCTATGAAAAGCACTGTTATTATATGGGAAACAATTATGATGCATCAATGCTAAAATGACTAACAGGCAACAGCGACGGGCAGTTATTTTGGTTTATTGGCAGATATGGGTGGTAGGTTCATTTATTGGTGCATCTCTATGGAATCCCAAACGTTATTAGCTGTTCTCTGTCTCTTTCATTCCTTCTGTCTTTTTCTCCATCTGCCTCTGTTTTCTTAATGAAAGTACACAGTGAAAGTCAACTGAATCTCTCTGTATTTACTCCTTATAGATTGGAATAAATGCAACGCATGTAAGGCTTCCAAAGACCGCAACTGAGGAAGAGGTAAAGACAAGCACTGATAAGTGCTCACTTATCTATTTGTATGTAATCCATAGTTTGTTTAAAGATGGAGATCATGCAATACAATTCTGATGCATCAGTGCAGTGCAGTTATGCTTTCTCCACCCTTCCTTCTTTCATTCCCTATGTGAAGGTTTTGCAGAGTGTCAGAGAGGTCAATGAAAACTCCAGCATCCACGGGCTCATAGTGCAGCTGCCTATGGACTCGGTCAACAAGATCGACACAGAGAAAGTCACCAATGCTGTAGCTCCTGAGAAGGATGTGGATGGGTGAGTCGCAGGACGCTGCGTTGTCTGTGTTTTAAAGATGAGGGTGGTCAGTACTTGTCAGAGAGATTGCTCCAGAGGACTAGGTAGCAGAGGCAAGGACAACCTGCTGTGAATGGTTATATCTGCCGGGTCCTATGTTTTATTGGTAGTTTTATCTATCTATCTATCTATCTATCTATTATTGCACTATATTCATGTGTTTTCACATCAGGGCAGACCCTGGTGAATGAACTATTCCAAATGAAAGGGGAAACTAGCAGATGGAATTGAAGAAGTGAAGATCTTACTTTGGTTACAAAGTATGTTTTTGTGCTGTAATTATGCAAATGCATAGAATCACATGTAACCACTGTAACCAGCATGAAGTGTGATGCTGTGGAAAGATTGCTCTGTGTTTATAAGGACCACTACTCATTGCCTAGTGAACCTGTCACATGACTCTCTTCTTTTGCTGAGGGTTGCGTTCTTCCCTGGTAACCTTCAGCACAATTCAGCTGTGTCTGTAATTATTAAGTGAAAAACTGTAAAGGTTAATTATTGATTTGTTTATTTTAATTTACGATCTGTTGGGAAGCCACGGGTTGCTTCAAAGACCGTTTTTAAAACCTCTGGGTCATAAGCCATCAATGAATGGTAATGTCTGTAATTATGGAGAAATCAATATCAGGGTCACAATGAGCTTGGCCTCTGTTTTAATGCACTACCTTATGCATAACAGTCCAGAGGGTCAGCCTCCTAGTGGACTTAATTGGTGTGTGTGTCAGTGTTTCCCATACATTGACTAATCTGTGGCGGGCGCCACGAAATAAAAATCGGCCGCCACAGATGAATTTTCTATGTTTAATTTAATTTAAATTAAATATAAGGTCAAATCCTTGCATTGCCATTGAGCTGCACTTTTTACGCACGCAGCCTTTCCTTGCCCGCCCGCTCTCTCAGAGAGCCCGCTGCCACTCCTCTGCATGTGCATTTAACAAAATATTCACGATTGTTGAAGGATTGTTGTTGCCACATAGAAGCATTGCATAGAAGACGTCTGGCTAAATTGCTATTAAATCCGCTTAGCATCGGGACCATGCTGCGCAAATTTGTTCAAAACTGCTGCATTGAAGTGAACTCTAAGGTCTTATCACAGCATAGTATTGTGATAAATGTGGGTTTCCTTTGTTTTGCAATTAAATTGCAATAAATACCAAAGCCTGCAAATGAACACAACCAGTTGTTTGGACAAATGTAACAATCTTTATTATTAATTAATAGGTAAACATTAATACGGATTTAAAAGGTGCAGGGGGTTCACGGAAGCAGAGGCAGTAAATAGCAGCAGAGTAACCAGCTTCATGAAATTCTCACTCATTAAATTCTCACTCATTAAAGGTAGCCGTTAAATCACACACTGAGTTCCACACAGTCACTGGCACACACATCACCCTATAAGAAGGCACCGCAGACTATTTGATCACTCCACTCTGAGAATTATCACACGCACCCGCAACCGTTTAAGAGAAGTTACGATCCCTCTGCATACACAACTACCCCACTAACCCGTTATCATCCCCCCCAATGCACTCCTAAGAACGCACGCGCGCGCACATGCACACACAGATGTAAAATGTTCACTTAACTCGCCGACCGGCGACACCCCCTCCTGGGGTCTGAGTTTGTGGCGCTGATTTCCAAGTCCCAATGGAGCTGGACAGCGCAGATGTGGAGGGAGGACGTATCGGCTCACCCCACGCCACGGAACACCAGACAGCAGACAGACGCGGCTCCCCACTCTACTAAGGCCCCGGCCCTGGCTACATACAGGAGGCAGCAAACCTCCCCTCTTAACTCAGGAAGTTTAATAACCCGGCTAGGCTACCTGTCTTCGCCGGGCAATCCTAAATGACTGCGAACGACACCCTCCCGCACCCAAGAGTGTCGAACCGCAGCCGTCAGGTGATCTCCCTTCTCGTTTTCCCCCATTCCCCTTTTGTCAGTTCCGTTTCAGGTAACCCCAATCAGCCTCACCTGTTGCAGTTCATTCAATTAGTCCAAATTCAGTCCCAGCTGATTAACAATCCCCAGTCCCACAATTCACACATCACAGTATGCTACATTGAAGAGACTAAACTATGTTAAGTTATGAAATCAAGCAGTATCTCAAAGCTAACGTTAGAATACTGTTTGGATGTCGAATTTAGTATGCTTAGCCTACTTCTAGCTGCTTGTCAATTTTGTTGAAGGGCTCATTTTATTGACTCTGACACTGAATGTTTGCAAAATCTGGATGTAAATGGAAAAGTGTTTTCCAAAATTCAAAAGTGCTTGTCCCAAGGAGAAGTACGAACCTTTATTTTAACTATGTAGAAAACGTTATGAATTTCATCCACACATCAGCAGCCTTTGAACTGTGTTACAATTGCAAAGGTTCCCTCAAACGTCATAAAGTGGCAATCAATTAGACATATACACTACCAAGACGATCTTAATACCACCACCCCCCGTTGTCAAAGTCACCCACAAATTGAATCCAATTCTGTGGGAAACACTGTGTGTGTGTGTGTGTGTGTGTGTGTGTGTGTGTGTGTGTGTGTGTGTGTGTCGTACAGGTTGACCAGTATAAATGCTGGGAAGCTCTCTCGGGGTGACCTGGGTGACTGCTTCCTTCCGTGCACTCCCAATGGCTGCATGGAGCTCATCAGACAGACAGGTGGGTCTTCATTCTGTGAGAGTAGAAGTGCATCATGGGAGATTCTTTAGGGGACTCCTCACCAAACTGCACTATTGTCTCACATGTACTCTTCTAATGTATTAACCTAACACCTGTTAAGAGTGTACATATCTTCTTTTTGTATAAACATATACATATCTTCCCTAACCACAGCCAACATTACGGTGTTCAATGTGGATCTGACTGCTGATTTGCTGATTCATTTGCTGTTCTGCATGGTGATAGATAGATAGATGGATAGATACTTTATTGATCCCCAGGGGGAAATTCAAGGGTCTCAGTAGCATACAGACATCACACACAACATGCACTTACAGCAGAAATGGTAAACATAAGTATAAGTATAAACATATAACTAAACTCCACTGTACAATAAAGACAGTAGATAGTAGAAGATAAGATAAGAAAACTAAATACTAAATACACTATATAAATTAAATTTAGAAAGTCCAATGTGCTTGAGGGTGATCAAGCATAAGACGCTTGTAGTGACAGGGCCGGGACTGGTAAGGTGCTAAAGGGAGTTAGTGTCATGGTGAAGGTGCAAAAAGTAGTCCAACCATAGTCCTTTAGTTATGTGTGCATGGCAAGGTGCTCAAGAGAGTGAGTGTCATGGTGAAGGTGCAAAAAGTAGTCCAACATTAGTCCAACAGGGCAACAGTGCAAGAATAAGGTCTAGAGACCAGCATAAATAATATGGACAAATAGGAGAGTAAAGAATAATGTAGACAAGGTCAAATAAAAAACTATGTCAGTGCAAGAACAGGTTGAGGTAATAGGGTTATAGCCATTCATTTATTCAGTATTGTAGCAGAAGCCTGACCGCAGCCATGGTGCATGTGATCCAATAGCAGTGAATATACTTGAGCATGCACATTAATACCTTGGTACCTTTGTAAAACCAAGCATTTTTAATATAGGCTATTATTACTACTAAGTTTAGTCACAACTTTATTTTTTTTCCCCAACAAAAGCCATTGACCTTGCCTTTAACCTCTGGCCTCAGATTGACCCACATGATCAATTTTACAACCCAAAACAGAAAAAGTTGGGTAGTTGTGTAAAATGCAAATAAAAACAGAATGTCATAATATACAAGTCTCGTAAACCCATATTTAGCAGCAAAAAGGACATAGACAACATAGTCAAATTTTGATATCTCATGGAAAGTATATGTTAATTTTGAATTTAATGCCAGCAACATGTTTCAAAAAAAGTTGTGACTGGAGCATGTTTACCACTGTGCTGCTTCACCTCTTCATTTAACACAATTCTGTAAATGTTTAGGAACTGAGGAGACCATTTGCTACAGTTTTGATGCTACAGTTTTGATAATGAAATGTCCCATTACTCCCCGATATAGGATTTCAGTTGCTCAACAGTATGGGGTATTCTTAGTCATGCTTTCCATTCCATTATGCACCTACCGGTAATTTGACAAATCTGGACTGCAGACAGGTCATCTTAGCACCTGGACTCTCCCTCTATGGAGAAATACTATATGTTAAATATGTGCAGAATTCATTTTGGCATTGTTTTCCTGAAATATTCAAGGTCGTCCCTGGAAAAGACATTGCCTAGATGGCAGTATGTGTTGATCAAAACCTGTATACATCATTCAGAATTGATTGTGCTTTGCCAAATGTGCAAGATGCCCATGCTCTAGGCACTAATGCTCCTCCACACCGTCATAAATGCTGGGTTTCAAACTGAGCACTAAAACAAGTTGGATAGGTTGGATACTTGGATAGGCCCTTTCCTCTTTAGCCCAGATGAGTCCATGACTTCCAAAAAGAATGGCAAACTTTAATTGGTCTAACCACAGGACCTTTTTCCACGTTACATTAGTCCATTTTAAACAAGCTCAGGCCCAGATAAGAGGGTGGTATTTTCTGTATCATGTCTCAATACAATTTTAGCTGTTACAATTTTGGCTGCAGTTTTTGAATTGGTTTTCAGAGGTTTTCCTGAACCCATACAATGACAGGTCTGGAAGCAGGTCTGGTGTTGATGCAGTGCCATCTAAGGTCCAAAAGACCACGGCCATCCAATTTGTTTTTCAGCTATTTCCCCTGTTTGCAAAGATTTCTCTGGATTCTCTGAATGTTTTAATAATATTATGTCCTGTAGATGATTAACTCCCTAAATATGTCACAATTTCATGTTAAGAAGCTTTAAAATGACATTGTTGCACAGGTTTCCAACTTTTTCTGTTTTGGGGTTGTACATTTTCCTTGCAATCAGTAAAGTATCTAATCTAATCTAGTCTTAAATTTCATGAGCTGTCTGGCTTTGTGTCTCTTCTGGTCAGGTGTGTCCATTGCGGGAAAGCGTGCCGTGGTGGTTGGGCGGAGTAAGATTGTCGGCGCTCCAATGCACGACCTCTTGCTTTGGAACCATGCCACAGTCACCACCTGTCACTCCAAAACCGCTGACCTGGCTGCAGAGGTAAGAGCACCTTATTACTTTCTAATGAACATGTAGGCTTTGAAAAGGCACCCTCCTCCCGAGAGAAATACGAAGAGTAAAAAGCAGATATTGCTTGTGTATTACAAGTGCACAGTGTGTCCTTTTCTAATTGCATGTAGATTAACTATGTGCAATACTGTGGAATTGCACAGAGGTTGCATCAACACTTGAGGGCAGTATAGCACAAATATGTGCATAGTTTTCTGTAAAGTAGATTTCAAAAAATCATAGGAGCTTTTGGAAAATGCAAATGGTGTCTGTATTTGGCTCTTGTTTCAGACCTTTCCCAAGCTTTTATCTATTTCTCCTTCTCTTGCAAGGTTGAAACAGTTATAAAGCACCCTTATAAAACTGTCTGCCTGTCAGTCTGTGTCTTCCCCCTTCTGAAATATAATATTATATTTATATGGTAATGATTGCAGATCTTTTAAGCAATATAGCACGAGTGAGAGTTGGGTTGGTCATGGATATTCCCATGGGTGTTGTTTGGCCATAGCCCGGAGGCCGAGTGGGCAGACAACAACAACCTTGGAATATCCATTACCAACCCCACGATCATGAGTGCTATATTGCTTTTATACAACAATTCTACCACAAACTAAATAATCTGAAAACACCCCATTATTGTTTTAAAAAAAAATATTTTGACTTTATTTCGGCATCAAAAAATAGTTCCATTCTAAATAGACAGTGTCTTGGTTGCCACAAAACCAACAATCCAGATCAAAGTGTTCATTTATTTATAGACATTGATTTGGACATTCCCTTGTATGGTGCACCCATTGAGATCATTCTGCTCTCCATCAGAGGTTGTGGGACATAGGCCTGTGCGCGTCTAATCGGGTATCCTGGGCATCTTTACCGTTTGGTCGAGGTCTCCTAATATATGGCTCCAGTGCTTCCTGCTGTCCAGCGATGGTGCCAGTTGCTTGCAAGGGAGCTCTCCGACCTATGTTACATATAAAAAGAGAGTACTGTATGCTTACAAAAAACACAATGCTACAAAATAATTGATAGATTTGATGATGTGCTGCGCTTACCTATGCCCACTCACTGCCATGATCTCCCTGGCCACAAGACCTGCGTCGGACAGCTTCTGGATAGCTGTGGCCCGCAGGCTGTGATTTGTGTATCTGACCGATGTCCTTGCCTCCTGGCACAGCCGAGGAAGCATTTTGCCCAGTTGGTTTATGCCGAGGGGGGTTGATGTATACCAGATGGGTCGGATGGTGAAAAGACCCTCTTTGGTTGCTGTCGCATCTGGGGGGATCTTGCTGAGGTACTTGATCAGCGAGGCGACAGGGCACAGAGGATTGCCTGGCTCCCCATACATCGCCCCCCTGTGGTTTTATTTGGCCCTTCCCAACTGGTCTTTTTTTTTGGTTTTCGTGTTTTCGTTGAAAGACATTGTAAAATAAGGACAATTTCCCACTTGACTGTCTGTTCCTCCTTGTCATCCGACATTTCATATATTAACTCAAGTTATTTTGGGGAAATCGATCTCCATTTCCTTTCTCCAATTACCAAGGCTACTCCCTTTTTTAAATTATGGACTAATTTAGCGGTTATCGCTACATTGTGTCAAAGCGCGATAGAATCTTCGCATTGTATTGCGGAGTAATTTATTATTAGCTGTGCAAAGTCTGAGTTGGGATGTCCACTGTTCAGGGATGTTCCAACTCATGGAACGTATCTCGGCCAATCAGAAGCAATAAATAGTTCCATAGCACCCAATTGTTTTATACCGTAATTACTAATTTACTGAAGACTACTGAAACCTGACTGTAATGCCTCCCCCAGATTGGGAAGGCAGATATACTGGTGACTGGTATTGGGAAGCCAGAGATCGTGAAAGGAGACTGGATCAAGGAGGGGGCGGTGGTTATTGATTGTGGCATCAATCACATCCCAGGTGAGCAGTCCTGCATGCAGTTAAGGTAACAAAACTATAATGATAACAGCAAAAACAGTTTTAAGCAACGATCTTGGAGCTTAGCACTCTAGAATGTTTGGTTTTAAGTATCACTTTGGTTAATAGAAATGACAAGGTCCACACGGCTTACTGTAATGATAATGACATGAAGAACAATATTATTGGGGATCATTTTCAGAGCAATTTTGAGAACGATCCTTATAATTATCATTACTGTGTGAATGGACCTTTTACCCAAACAAATCAGAAATCATTCAATCCTTGTAATATTAGTAGTGCTACTGCTACATAATTTTAACACAATACAGAACTGCAGATTTACAGACAGGATGAACTTGACAACCAGTAAGATTGTTTGGTAATAGTATAGGTTCATTATTTCTTCTTCCGCAATATTTTGTGTGTGTGTGTGTGGTATGTGTATGTGTGGTGTGTGTGTGTGCCTGTGTGGTGTGTGTGTGTGCCTGTGTGGTGTGTGTGTGTGTGTGTTTATAGACAGCACTAGGGCCAGTGGGAAGCGTGTTGTTGGGGACGTTCATTATGAGTCGGCTAAGCAGCGGGCGTCATTCATCACTCCTGTGCCTGGAGGTGTGGGGCCCATGACCGTAGCCATGCTCATGCAGGTGCACAACACAACTACACATCACATCACACCACAGTCCATCTCACACCTGACCTTCAAATCTAAATTAAACACTAGTTAATTGACCAATCACAGGTCATAACACTAATTTAACACTAATACTAATTTCAGGGCAATACATTTTTAGAAAGTTGTAGGCATACACAGAGTTTGGCATACACCTCTGTGTATGTAATGCACTATATAAACTTGCCTTGCCTTGCATAGAATTGCTTCCTTTCCTTCACCCATTGGCACCCTTGTCTTTGTCCAACTTCCCCTTTTTTTGACACCTTCGCAGAACACAGTGCTGGGTGCCAGGCGTTTCCTTGACACCCACAAGCCCGGGAAGTGGAACATTTCCTACACCAAGCTCAACCTGCAGAGGCCTGTGCCCAGGTGTGCTGCTCATCACTGGGCTCTGTGCTGACTTGGCTCACGAGTCACTGCTTCTAAAGATGGGAATGAATTATTGAAAGAGTGTGTCCTTAATGCTTAGACTCAGCATTGCTATCCTTCTGAGATATGCATTAGGTTTTGTCTGTGTGTGTCTGTGTGTGTGTGTCTGTGTGTGTGCTCTTTCTGTTAATTGCCTAAGGTCAGCTCATTGCGCTTGCTACTCCCCTCAGCGAGTTTTAAGATTCACATGATTCATTCATTCATTCATTCATCAGATGCCCTCTCTAAGTACTTTTATTTAGTTTGCTTGGCAGTGATGTCTTTGACTTACTCTTTGAATGCACAGAAATAAATATCAAAACTCTCAATTAGAGAACCCCAAAGTTTGACCATTGATCCTCTGTCTTCGCCAGTGACATTGTGATCTCGCGCTCCGGTGTGCCCAAGCCCATTGACACGCTGGCCAAGGAGATCGGGCTGCTGTCAGATGAGGTGGAGCTCTATGGGAAGACCAAGGCCAAGGTCCAGCTGCAGACAATCGAACGCCTGAGGTCCCAACCAGACGGCAAATATGTGGTGGTTACTGGGTACGGTCTCTCCATCTCTGTGTCTGAAATGTTTTTGGTTGTTTTGTGTCATTAGAATCTGTATGAGTTTCCACCTCTTCCTGCTTTTTTAAGCTCTTTTTTTTTTTTACTTTCTAACCTGTCTTGTTTTTAACTAGGACTGTCAAAATAACACATTAATTTCTATTAAATAATTACAGAAAAAAAAAAAAAACACGTTAAAAAAGGAACCATGATCAATCGCATTCCATAGTGACCTTTGACCCAGTGCAGTTCTAGACACAGTGACTAGTGACTTAAGGAAGCAGACAAGAAAGTAACAAAAATCACCCACATGGAGCTGTTGACAGGAGCATCGTTCTCTACCATTTCGGCAGCAAGTAATTTCCATAGCCTACCAGAGGAGTTTGTCAAATGTGAAATATCACCGCAACGAACCTGAGGTACAAGCTAGCAGACCCCTTGATGAAAATAAATCAAGCAGTCAGCCTTGTCAAACCACTCCCAGACGTTCGACGTAAACTTGTTGTTTACTAACTAACTAACCGACTATCCCTTACTAAATGGACTGCATTACCTCAGTGTTTGTGCACACGTCATTGACGGTGAGTGGAAACACTGATGCCTGCATCCAACAAATGATAATATAAGAGACGTTGAACTTTAAAGTCTATAATGTTGGTTTGGCTATTCATTGATTCACTCATCTGCCAAATGTTATACATTTGCCATATTTTTAACATTTTCCTTTGCGGGACATTCCATTACATTCTTTCTTGGGCTCTTTTAGTCTCTTCCTCTCCTTCACACACATGATACAAAGGTTGATCTTTGTTTTTTTTGGTTGCTTTTCTCTCTCTCTCTCATGCTGCTGTAGGATCACCCCCACGCCCCTTGGGGAGGGGAAGAGCACCACTACCATTGGCCTGGTGCAGGCACTGGGCGCTCACCTCAAGCTCAATGTGTTTGCGTGCGTCAGGCAACCATCTCAGGGGCCCACCTTTGGCATTAAAGGTGTGTTTGGGTCTGACTGACCATACTGATATTAATGAGATCTAATTCAGATCCAGCATAATCCTTATTAAAAGGCTTTTTTAAGGCTTTCTGCCACTTTACTACAATGTTGATGACATGTTTTCCCACAGGTGGTGCTGCCGGAGGTGGATACTCTCAGGTCATTCCCATGGAGGAGGTACAGTTTTTATATTGGTTTTATATTAGTTCTTTTTGAAAGCTTGTTTGAAAGCTTTCTTATTTTACATCATAAAAGAATTTCTTTCCTTGGATAGTCCGCCCACAGCCTATCTGTTAAGATTCATGTTCAGAATGTAAAATTGTGGTTAAGGTGATGTTCAGTAATTGTTTAACAACATCAATCCCTTAACCTTAACCATAAATTGTAGTTAACAGTTTGTCAACAGATAATATAGTTCTGAGTAGTATAGATCTGAGCATCAGTAGATAGTCTGGGGCGGACTACTCAAGTAAAGTGTGACCAAAAACTTTATTGCCTTTAAATTTACAAAGAATGGAAATTTGTC